>NC_143150.1:35367500-35992500 GCF_059928025.1 Delphinapterus leucas
CAGACTCCACATGGCCCATTGCCTCCTTATCTGGCCACAGGCGAAGATGGGCTGGGGCTTATTTTGTGAACAGAAAATATTGAGCAACTGGATTCCTGACCTCTCTTGTCTACATGAAGTCAAGCCTATGATTCAGAAAGGTTTACCTTCAAAATATAGATTTCATCTCTCCATTATTTAATTCCATGGTCACTTTTAACTTTATATTGTTTAGGTCCTGGAGAGATAACATGAGAAAATTATCTGTGGCAGTGATTCTCAACCTGCTGTCCATGGATAGTGCTGACTCTCCACACTTCTAGTCCTAAAGAGAATGACTAACCCATCCAAGTTTGGGACTTTCCTAGTTTCATCCTTGACAGTCCCACATCCTTCAGTCCCAAGTGAACTAGCATGGTTGGACACCCTCATTCTAAATGAAATAAGGACAATGAGTTTTTCCTGAAGTTGAAAGTATTTAAATTCTGAAGGCCAATGAGTTTTTCTAAAGCTAAACCTATTTTATTTAAAAGGAATTTTGTAATCCTGCCTTCCTACCTCTTGGCTTCAAAATACCATTTTTAAAAAATGAAATTATGGTAACAGTGGTTGGCAGTCTTGTAGTTTTTTAAACATCCTGCTTTGTCACAGATGGTGATAACCTTATGTCAGAAGCCCTCCTCCTATTTTAGTATAGTTGTAGGTACCACTCACTGATATGGTCCCTTTCTCTGCCTTAAGCTCTCTGCCCTTCTACTGGCTGTCATACTGGTACTTCTCATCTCAAGGTGATGACATTTGTGGGGGACATATGGGGTTCGTTCTGACTACAAACTTGAAACAGTGAATACCCGGGTCCTAACGGTTACATGCTGCTTAGAGAAAGTGGCCTTCCTCCTACCTTCCCTGTCCTTCCCCTTTAATTCTTTTGCCATCCTTAAACAGTTTTGGCATCATGGGTGGGAAACCACGGAGGCTTTTCATTGAAACAGTTTTGGGGTGATGAGGAAGAATATGGGGGAAAATTGCAGATGAAGGAGAAGTGGGAAATTATGGCTCTGCCATTGAATCACTGTGTAACCTTGGGCAAGTCACTTAGCTTTCTGACCCTCAATTTGCTCATTTGTAAACTGGGGGTACTATTCATACCTTTCTTACCAACCTAAGAAGATTGCTGGGCAAAGCACATGAAATAATGGACTTGGAAGGGAATATGATGCTACAGCCAGCAGCTGTTTATCAGCTTGTTTCCTCTCATCCTCTGGCCTGGGCTTCTTCACGAAGAAGTAAGTTCATAAAAGAGGGCTGCTTGCATTTTCCATAATCTTACATGCTCTAATATAGCAAGCAGAGGCATTGCCTCATTGCGTCCAAGCGTACCTGCTTTCTAACAGCAATTACTCAAAACTAGTTCCACTTCTCCTCCTGTTGGCTTTCAATCCCTCATCACATCTTTCTCTCATTCCCTCCACTCCCAGGCATAAAGCCTCATTCCCTGGGGCCCAGCTCAAGGCACTCTCTTCCCAAAGCCCTAACATTCCAAAGTAAGCACCTGCAATTTATGATCTCTGCTCCCTTCCTGCACAAACCACATAGCACACAATACGTATGTATCAGGAGGGGAATTGTGGTGGAGTGAAAAAAGAGCATTATACGAAGAATCAAATAACTGGGCTCTAGTCCGGCCAGTGTACTTCACTAGTTCTTTACCCTTGAGTAAATCATTTCCTCTCCGTATTTCCATCTGTAAAGTGATAGGGCAGGGGGGTGATTAGCACTGTGTAGTACAAAAGTACTGACCTAGGAATCTGTAGATTGGATCTCTTATTCCAGTGTGGCTGCTTGCTAACTTACTCTGCGACTTGGGGAAAATTATTTCCCGCTTTACAAGGGTGTATTCCCCCATATGTAAAACAAGAAGGTTGAATTAGGTGATTCATTAAGATCCCTGCCAGCCTGGAAATTGGATGCTTCTATAAAATGGGTTTCATTAAACAAATATGGATTGCAGTGCCCGCTCTGTGCCAGGTACTGTTTGATGATGGTTATGACAGAGCTCATGGCTGGACAAGGTCCTTGAGACCCTGAGTACAACTGCTGCTTGCTCCTGACAATGTCCCAAACTGGCAATATAGCCAGTTCCTGTAATTCCCGTGCATTCAGTCCCCCACCGCTGAACCCCTCTCCCACCACCTGTAACTTTACGCAGTGGTGATGAATCATGGAGAAGTGTCTGAAACAAACTCCACTGTCTGCTTGCTGGAGATGTTCACAGTGCTGTCAGCAAGCTTCAGTGTGGTCTCTGGCTGCCCTCATTGAGAAACAGGCCAGAAAGCAATGGCAGATTAATGGAGTTGGGAGGGAAGTGGTGGATTTTTGACAGAGGGGTCTGTGAAAACCATCTGTGAGCTGGGCTGAGGAGATTAGATCTAAAAAGACTCTCACTGTCTTGAATCTGAGATGACTTGTTCCAAAAGGCACCTTGAAATGCCCTTATAGCTATAGATCTCTGTTCCTGATGCCAGGCAGGGGGTACCTAATCCATTTCAGAGAGATGAGGTGCTTTCTTAACTTTATTCAGCAAAGGACCAGGCAGGTTTTCTTAGTAGATAGCCTAGTGTTAGACAACCCTCACTGGTTGGAAAGGTGCCTCCCATTTTGATTTTGGGAAAAAGTGACTGAACAGTGCTCACTCAGTGATAAGCAAAGGGTATGAGACTAGGCACCCCTTATTTTATTTACCCATTTTAACCTAGCTGATGTAGTACTGTGAAAGCCCACATTAATGCTCTCCTGGACATCCTACCAAGGTCAAATGGGCACATCCTCTAACTCCATGGTGAGCTCTCCTTCCCTCTTCTCCCTTGGAGTAGAGGCAGGCCCTGTGAGTTATCTTCCTTCTTTCTTAACTCTCTGAAAACAACTTGGTTCCTGGCCTTCTTGAGATATTGCCTCCTTCCAGCCTTCAGGTCAACAAGGCCATTCCACCAGAAGTTGGGGGCTCTCCAGAGAGCCTTGGTTTGATTCAGACTTCCCTCCTGTCACTTGTTCCATGCTGGATGTCAAGAGCTAAAAGCTGTCTGCTCAGGCTGCATTGGAGTGGGCAGAACAGTCACTAATTCAGTTCTACGCTTATTCCATGGCAGCCTAGAGACCATAGAACTCTGAATCAGGCGGAAGGAAGGGAAGATGGGAAAAGTGCTGGAGAGCAGAATCCCATAGGGACCCAAATGGTCCTTGAGACAATAATCTTATCCAGAAGTAAGGGCCAAGAAGCACATGACTGAGCCCCAGGACTGGCCAGGCAGATGAAAACTAGGCCAATGGAGCCTACATGATAACTTTCTACATTTGGCGCTGTGACCCAACTCATCTCCCTATCCCCGCAGAGAAACCTGGGACCATGCGGAGCAGCCTGACCCTGGCGGGGACCCTCTGGGCCTTCCTGTCCCTTGTTACCGCTGTGGCCAGTTCTACCAGTTACTTCCTGCCTTACTGGCTCTTTGGATCCCAGCTGGGGAAGCCAGTGTCATTCAGCACATTCCGGAGGTGCAACTACCCTGTGAGGGGAGAGGGGCAGAGTCTGATCATGGTGGAAGAGTGTGGGCGCTATGCCAGCTTCAATGCCATCCCAAGCCTGGCCTGGCAGATGTGCACAGTAGTGACAGGTGCCGGCTGTGCTCTGCTACTCCTGGTGGCACTGGCTGCTGTCCTAGGCTGCTGCATGGAGGAGCTCATCTCCAGAATGATGGGACGCTACATGGGAGCCGCACAGTTCGTGGGAGGTAAGACGGTGTTCCTGGGATTGGGTAGGTTGGGGAGCTTTGCAGGGTTGTGGGTAGTGGGGATGTTGTTTCATGGGGAAATCCACTCTCAGCTTCTCCCCTTTGTCCATCTCTAGGGCTATGAATGGGGACTCGTTTGAAACACCTAGCCTGGGACTCCCCAAAGTGCAATCTACATCAGGGTTTTATTCTCAGCAAGATTGGCTAGTAGGCAGAGTTGATATCTGGTTTTTTTAGCCCTGATTTTCATCACCTTCTTCTCCTTGCAGAGTGCCCATTGAAGAATATTATCCAGGTCTGCTTTCCAGGGACAGCAACTTATACTCTAGTATTACTGCTCCAAAATAAACTTGACCTCTAAGATCCCTGATCTCTGGTAGTTATCTCAGAGGACAGTGATCTGATAGACACATACACCCAGGTGTTAATTACTAATAAGAATTTAATGTACAGTCCTCACCAAAAAATACATCTCTAATAGTGAAATGCTAGGTACCAGGCAGACTTCAGGTGACTGCTTATTTGACAGCATCTAAGGCTAGCCCTGTCTAGTAGCCATTAACAGACTATCCAGGTTTCTATGGCCCTGACGCACCCTAGTTAGCTTTTCCCTCATTCAGCCTCCCCCTAAACTTAATGCAGGAGACCTGGATGCTGGCAGTGTGTGGATGGGCTAGGAAAGAGCAAAATGCAAAAATGGCAGACTGTAGGAAAGCAAGGGGAGCAGTTTAATCTGAACGGAGAAGAAAAAGCAAGTTTAAGACAGACAGGCAAATGTGTGTGTGAATATGTGAGCTATTTTTTACACCTAGTTGCGGCAGTGGAAAAAAGCGCTGGTAGAACCTATTGCTGAAGTTTGTTGCTGTTGTTCCTAAAGTTGTAGAATCATTATTCATTATCACTGTCATCCTTAGCAGCACAGTGTGGGTGCCTGGAGCCAGGAAACTTGGATCCCACTTCTGGCTCTTTCACTAAGTTGCCCTGTGGCTGTCAGCAAATGACAGTGACCTCTCTCTTGTTCACTTCCTTTCTTTCCTTAAATTTGTTCGTTGGCAAGATAACCCAGATCCTAATTTTCTTTCTTCTCTCCAATGACTGCATTTATGTGGCCTTGGGGTGAGATGTTAGTGATGAGCTAAGACAGGGCTTCTCAACAGGGGCTGATTTCTTACATACCTCATCCCCCACCAAGGGACATTTGGTAAGGTCTTTGACATGGTTTTGGTTATCAAAAATTGGGGAGGGTGCTGCTGACAATCAGTGGATAAAGGTGAGGAATGCTGTTAAATATCCCACAATGCACAAGAACAAGACAGCTGACCACTCCCCAAAACAAAGAAGTATCTGGTCCCAAATGTCAGTGGTGCCAAGGTTGAGAAACACTGAGCTAAGTATCATGATTTTCTGGCATTCTTAGGAAAAGCACCAGATTCTCTTTGCTGTGCCAGTTAAGGTGATGTTTTCTGTTTCCCTCTTTCCTTAGACTCATTGTGCAAAGTTTGTTTTGTTTTGTTTTTTGTTTTTTACATCTTTATTGGAGTAAAATTGCTTTACAACGGTGTGTTAGTTTCTGCTTTATAACAAAGTGACTCAGTTATACATATACAGATGTTCCCATATCTCTTCCCTCTTGCATCTCCCTCCCTCCCACCCTCCCTATCCCACCCCTCTAGGTGGTCACAAAGCACCGAGCTGATCTCCCTGTGCTATGTGGCTGCTTCCCACTAGCTATCTATTTTACGTTTGGTAGTATATATATGTCCATGCCTCTCTCTCACTTTGTCACGGCTTACCCTTCCCCCTCCCCATATCCTCAAGTCCATTCCCTAGTAGGTCTGTGTCTTTATTCCCACCTTACCCCTAGGTTATTCATGACAATTTTTTTTCTTAGATTCCATATATATGTGTTAGCATACGGTATTTGTCTTTCTTTCTCTGACTTACTTCACTCTGTATGACAGACTCTAGGTCCATCCACCTCACTACAAATAACTCAATTTCGTTTCTTTTTATGGCTGAGTAATACTCCATTGTATATATGTGCCACATGTTCTTTATCCATTCATCCGATGATGGACACTTAGGTTGCTTCCAGCTCCTGGCTATTGTAAGTAGAGCTGCAATGAACATTTTGGTACATGACTTTTTTTTGAATTATGGTTTTCTCAGGATATATGCCCAGTAGTGAGATTGCTGGCTCATATGGTAGTTCTATTTGTAGTTTTTTAAGGAACCTCCATACTGTTCTCCATAGTGGCTGTACCAATTCACATTCCCACCAGCAGTACAAGAGTGTTCCCTTTTCTCCACACCCTCTACAGCATTTATTTTGTCTATATTTTTTGATGATGGCCATTCTGACCGGTGTGAGATGATATCTCACTGTAGTTTTGATTTGCATTTCTCTAATGATTAATGATGTTGAGCATTCTTTCATGTGTTTGTTGGCAATCTGCATATCTTCTTTGGAGAAGTGTCTATTTAGGTCTTCTGCCCATTTTTGGATTAGGTTGTTTGTTTTTTTGTTATTGAGCCACATGAGCTGCTTGTAAATTTTGGAGATTAATCCTTTGTCAGTTACTTCATTTGCACATATTTTCTCCCATTCTGAGGGTTGTCTTTTGGTCTTGTTTATGGTTTCCTTTGCTGTGCAAAAGCCTTGAAGTTTCATTAGGTCCCATTTGTTTATTTTTGTTTTTATTTCCATTTCTCTAGGAGGTGGGTCAAAAAGGATCTTGCTGTTATGTATGTCATAGAGTGTTCTGCCTATGTTTTCCTCTAAGAGTTTGATAGTTTCTGGCCTTACATTTAGGTCTTTAATCCATTTTGAGCTTATTTTTGTGTATGGTGTTAGGGAGTGTTCTAATCTCATACTTTTACATGTACCTGTACAGTTTTCCCAGCACCACTTATTGAAGAGTCTGTCCTTTCTCCACTGTACATTCCTGCCTCCTTTATCAAAGATAAGGTGACCATATGTGCATGGGTTTATCTCTGGGCTTTCTATCCTGTTCCATTGATCTATCTTTCTGTTTTTGTGCCAGTACCATACTGTCTTGATTACTGTAGCTTTGTAGTATAATCCGAAGTCAGGGAGCCTGATTCCTCCAGCTCCATTTTTTGTTCTCAAGATTGCTTTGGCCATTCGGGGTCTTTTGTGTTTCCATACAAATTGTGAAATTTTTTGTTCTAGTTCTGTGGAAAATGCCAGTGGTAGTTTGATAGGGATTGCATTGAATCTGTAGATTGCTTTGGGTAGTAGAGTCATTTTCACAATGTTGATTCTTCCAATCCAAGAACATGGTATATCTCTCCATCTATTTGTATCATCTTTAATTTTTTTCATCAGTGTCTTATAATTTTCTGCATACAGGTCTTTTGTCTCCCTAGGTAGGTTTATTCCTAGATATTTTATTCTTTTTGTTGCAGTGGTAAATGGGAGTGTTTTCTTAATTTCACTTTCAGATTTTTCATCATTAGGGTATAGGAATGCCAGAGATTTCTGTGCATTAATTTTGTATCGTGCTATTTTACCAGATTCATTGATTAGCTCTAGTAGTTTTCTGGTAGCATCCTTAGGATTCTCTATGTATAGTATCATGTCATCTGCAAACAGTGACAGCTTTACTTCTTCTTTTCTGATTTGGATTCCTTTTATTCTCTGATTGCTGTGGCTAAAACTTCCAAAACGATGTTGAATAAGAGTGGTGAGAGTGGGCAACCTTGTCTTGTTCCTGATCTTAGTGGAAATGGTTTCAGTTTTTCACTATTGAGGACGATGTTGGCTGTGGGTTTGTCATATATGGCCTTTATTATGTTGAGGAAAGCTCCCTCTATGCCTACTTTCTGCAGGGTTTTTATCATAAATGGGTGTTGAATTTTGTCAAAAGCTTTCTCTGCATCTATTGAGATGATCATGTGGTTTTTCTCCTATTTGAATTCACATTCTAACCTCCCTTATCTCTGAATTTTCCCACTCTTTAGCTACTAATGATTTTCTGGCCACATTGGAAAGTCATTGGATTAATTTCTCTCTTCCGCTTCAAAACCATGGTACAGAACCAGTTATTAAGGCTGGTTTAAGCCTATGACTTTATCTCTCTTTGGGGGCTCCACAGATATTACAAATGAACCTTAATTGGCTCACCTTTCACCTGCATTCTTGGGCTTACTATGGCTAGCTCGGTACTTCTATGGGCACATTATTTCAGGAAGTGACACTTAGCTGGCAGGTGAAAGGGGTGCTCCTTACAACTCATATTTATAGCCCCAGAGCCCAGTTCAGTGCCTGGCACAGAGCAGGTATTTAGTAATGGTAGAAAGAATGAACATATGGTTAAGGCAATGTTAGTGTATTTTGGGATAAGTTGGGCATGCGAAAGCTGGGTTCATTCACATCCTTTGCTTTTTTTCCAGGCTTCCATTCAAAGGTATTAGCACCCTGAGTTCTCTTCTCTTCTGACTTGAGAGTGATAACTTAGCTTTACTTGCTTTTCTAAGAATTTCCAGCAGAGGGTGAACAGGGACTAACTGTTAGGAATCAGAATGTCAGTAGCAATAGCCTCCATCTGACTCCAAGCATTAACACTGGCTCCTACACCCACCTTGCCTCCTATCTTAGGCTTGAGTGAGACTTTCACAAAATGTTTATGGTTCTCCATATAATACATTTTGGTTGATCTCACTTTCTAGGTCCAGAAACTCAAAGGAAATTGTTGAAGGGAGATGTGGGTAGGTAATGGAGATTTAGACACTCATGGACTGAGTGGGGGAGAGCTTTAATTGAGCAGCAGATATAATACAGGGGCAATAGAAACATCAGTATCATGTTAATCTCATATGATTCTGCTATTTTATATTCCCCATCAACCATTGCTCATAGGAACATAGTCACAGTGTTTACACTTAGATGGGGGTCATTAAAGTTCAAGAATAAAATGCCATTTGACAGTACTCATGGAAAGAATCAAGATCCAAGGTGTGCTACAAGGGTTATCCCTGGGGATATTGGACAGATTGCTAAATTTATACAGCTTCCCCGCCTGTAATACCAGCCAACTAAGTGTCATTCTCATTTCCTTTTTAGAAACTGGTGCCTGTCAAAGTTGCATCAGATGTGAAGGAATGGTGAAGGCTGCTTGAATGTATCATATTTTCTAGGCACCCCTTGGCATACAATCATTATCCAAGGTTCTTCAGAGATCTTGGTGTCTCACTCCTCAGAGATGGGCTTTGCTTGTGGCAGAAAGCCAAGCCTGAACAGCATTTTGAGCTCCATGGATAAAAGACATAAGAGAAAGAGCTGTGAGGGTTAAGTTTAAGCTTGTTGTTCAGCAGAGGGAAATTGATTTTGTTGCTCCAGGCCTGGCTGCTTCTCGGCAGCTAGTGCATTAACCAAAATACATCAGAGGGAGGAGCCATTTTTTTTCAGGTCTGGTTTATCTCTGCCAGACCCCAAACCACTGAAGAGATGGAGGATCCATTAAGAACTACTCCCTCCCCCTGCCTGACTTTTGTTCCCCCGTTTGGCGGCTGCCCACAGAGATGAGTGGTGGGAAGTGGGAGAGACAGGAAGAAATAAAGAGCTGCTGGCCTGAGTCATACTCAGCAAGGTGACCTGATGGGACCCTTGGGTCCCATTTGCTCCACCTGCAGCTGATCCAGCTGGACAAGTGTAGGGTCCAGAGAGCCTTCCACTGGGACCTTCATGCCCTCCTCTAACCGGTGAAGGAAACATCTGGCCAGGAGATTATTTCAACCCTGGGGATGCTGAGGTTTCTAACCAGCTGGCCCCCAGTCCCTGAGAACAAGGTCATTATTTACATTCCCCCGTGTATACATATGCAAGAGGCTTGTGAATTATCCTCTACCTTCAGTGAGAGCTAACCAAAGAAGTAATAAGTGAGAAGTAAATATAAGGAACTCTTGGCAAGAAAAAGTGTAAGATCTTGGATCAGGTTCCTCGAGGGAGGCCAAGAATCTTTCTAGATCAGGGAATGTATCAGAATCACATGGAGTGCTTAAAAAATGTGGACCCAACTCTCCAGTCCTCTTTCCCATACTGATACACACAGCAACAGGTGGAAGGCTGCATGTTTTGGAAGATCTCTCCAGTGACTCTGATGTGTTCCCTTTCCCCAATCCAAGTGAGAACTACCACTCTGGACTTTTTTTTTTTTTTTTTTGGTTAAGCAGATGGAATTCAACACACCCAGACAGGCACTAATGATTTTCTCCATGGAAGGTCCTAATGCTTCATGCTTCAAGCTGAATGAAAGTTGCCACTGGAGATGGATCACTGAGAACTTGATTCAAGGAAAGAGTGCTGTTTTCTAAAAACCATTATCTTCTCTGGAAACCAAGCATTTCCTGGAAAGTCTTCCAAAGTTTCATCAGGCATAATTTAACTTATCCTTACCATGCTGAACAAGGATTATAAAAGTGGCTTTCTGTTTCGGAAATGGTATTTAAAGAAGTTAACCTACTAACAAAAACTCATGTAGCAAATTTGAAGCAGAACAGAGACTGTGGTCCAGGGTTTCTGACTCTCAGCCCTGGGCTTTATGCACTGATGTCATTGATTTTTCTTTTTCTGTTTGGAGAAGAAATTCTATCACAATGTTTTTCAGAGTGGTCCATGAAGCCCTTGTATAAGAAATTTCCTGGGGTGCTTGTTAAATACAGATACCTTAGTGCCTTTCTAAGCCTACCCAATCAGAACTGATGCCTGGCACTCTGCATTTTACACGGCCTCTCATGCTGATTTATTTTTGAAAGCATAGTATGAAATATTTCAAAAATGTGCACTATACAGCTTAAGAAATAGAATATTACCAATGTTGTTGAAATCTCCTTCATACCCTGATAGTATTCCCTTGTTCCCACAGCAAAGTTAACTACTGTCTTGGATTTGTTATTTATCATTTCCCAACATGATTCCAGTACACGCTAACATTTGAAAACCTCTGCTCAGTTTTGTTCATAGTGTTGCTTTTTTCTGAAATTCTGTTTTCTTCCATCTCTGCCTGTAAATCTCTCTCTCTCAAAGGCCAGGTCAAATGCAGCCTCTCTGTGAAGCCTCTCCTGATGTACTTTAGAAATCTCTAGCAGAGGTGAACTGTTTTATAACTCTGAGAGAGAATATGCAGTGAAATGAATAGCAGAGTTGAGTGGGAGTGTTCCCTGGGAAGGGAAAGCTGAGATATAGCTGGACGGCAGACATAAATTTTCCACTATGTTTGAGTTGAAGTTGCTATAAGAGCAATAAATTGAACAAATTAATAACAAATTAACCCATACTAGACTTCTGCTCAGGGTAGTAAATTCAAACTACCAGATAGCCATACTTGGACAGATATTTGGGAGTGGGTTATGAAGTGTAACAAGATGGCTGCCCACCCAACAGTTGCACTTGTGAATGGGAGGTTGTGGTGGACAAAGGAGGTTGATAACACCCAGCTGAGGAGACTTTCCCTGGCCGGAGACAAAAACTAGTCATCTACCTAATTGAGAATGTGGGAGATGGTTATACAGCTGTTGCGATATGGGGAAGTAGTAATTTTGGCAGCAGGGGAAGATTGAGGGCAGCTGGGATGTAGTAGCAGGGAGGGTTCTGAGGTCTGTCCGAGATTGTGCGCCCAAAGGTTTGTACTGGCGTTGAGGTTGCCACAAGGGCTGAACCCGAGCAAAGTGTCTAAGTCTAGGCCTCTGTTTGGTCAGAGCAATGAATGAAAACTATAGCAACCGTGTTTCGGGAGGACACTTGGTACGTTTTGTGATAGGGGATTCTTGTGGAAGGAGCAGTTGAGGAAGGGAAGGAAGATGGCAGCCCACTGGTCACCTGCACATGTTCAGTGGTGGAGTAAGGGTGGTAACACACTCTAAAGGGCTTTCCCTTTCTAGAGGCAGGTGCAGTTGGGACAGACTTCTCCAAGGGGCATATGTGTCTGGAGGGGCAGTAAAACCTGTAGTTAGGAATGGCATGTAGAAAAGTAGGAGCCGGGGCTACAGCTCATACATGGCGGGGCTGGGATTTAAACTAATTTTCTCTGCCACCAGAGCTCCTGCTTTTAATATTTTTAGTGGTGTTTTTCTTAAGTGTTGGTACCAGCATCACTAGGGTGCTTTTGAAAGGCATATTCCTGAGCTACAATTACTGAATCAAATATCTGTGGGTGAAGTTCAAGAATCTACATTTTAAATAAGCCCCCAGTCTTCCAGAAGGTGGCAGAGCCTGTCAATGGAAAATGACTTCTGTGTTGCTATTTGAAGCCCATCTTCATATCCCAAATTCATTAGAACTGTTGGGGACAAATATAATTGAGGATAAATTATGCTGTGACTTCATTTTAAAATAACACATCTTCTAGGACATCTTTCTCCATCTATGATCAAATGTAATGAATCTTCTGTCAGTTACAGGTCCAATGTCTCCATGAAGTATGTTTACAACCTACTGTGCTCACCTGTCTAAAAGGCAGGAGGGAGGATAGGGGATGGGAGGTGTGGTAGGGCAGGTTGGGCAGAGCACGGAGCCACATGCGCTGGGGCAAAACACATACCTGGGCAGAGATTCCTGGTCTCTGGCCTGGTGCCTGTGAAAAATTGCAAGGTAACAACTCCAAGCAGGCAGCTTTTAAGTCAAGCCCTGTCTTTAGGGGGGCTGAAAAAGGTGAAAGGTTCCTCCTGCCGTGTCAGGAAAGGCACTTAGCCAGCACAAGCTCCTGCTTGAGAAGTCAGAGCTCATGCCAGTCCCAGGGATCTGAATGTGGAGGTTGGAATGCAGAACTGCTGTTCTTTTATAAACTTGTGTTCTTTTCTTCCTAGTCTGTGTGGGAAAGCTCACCTTTTATTAACTCTTCTCTCAAAGGGTACACACTGAAAGCAGGAAAAGGCTGAGGTTTTGTTTCCAATTTTGTCCTTAACCCATTGTACATACTCTGGGCTTACATACTCTGGCTCATACCTCCTCATATCCTATGATTTCAGTTTATCTGTGGTGAGAAAAAATAGGAGTGTTGTTCCATTGCCACTGGATAAATTCCAGAGCCTAGAAAAGTCTTTTGAGTTACCAGTTTCATTTCCTTTCAGACTATCAGACAGATAAGAGTGTCTTCTAATTTTAAGCGTTCCGCTGAAGGGACTTTCTAACCTTAATTAGTCATTCTTTTAGTTTCTAAACCCTCTCTCACCGTCAGAAAGTTCTCTCTGTTTTCCTATTTAAACTTTTCTTGATTTTTCTTTAGGTCCTTGTCTTTTTCTCTGGCCTCACTGACTATTGAGAACAGCTGGTTGCCATGTTGCTGACAAGCTTAGCGAGTACTTTGAGATCTTCCAAAAGGCTGCAGCTGAAGGCAAAGTGGGCTTATTAGCTTCTCAGAGTGTATATGGAGTCTTCCTCGGTGAGGAAAGAGAAACGAAGGTGAGGCTGGCAGTCCCTGGAGCAGCTTGCTTTTCACGGTCTGAAACCTTTCTGTAACCTCTAAATATGCCACCCAGTCATCATTAATCAAATACCTGCTTTGTGGAGGCTCTGTGTTATGTGTTAGGTTCTGCATCCACACTCAGGGCGGGTGACCTTCCTATGAACTTTGGTGTAGTACTCAAGTATAGCGTTCTTGTAGTTAGGCTCTCTTGGCTGTAAGCAGCAGAGACTTGCTTGAGTTCTCCAATGAAAAGGGGACTTATTATAACATAAGAAAAATGGAACTGGAAAGCCATTGGGAAGGACTAGATTCTCTAGCTCTTTCAGGAGCAGTATGGAGTTTTCCCTCATGATGTATCTGCTTCCTGCCTCTCTATTCTTTTATTTTACCAATCAGTTTCCTCAGCTTACCCAGAATTGATGTCTATTCATAAGTTTGGACTGGACTTGGCTTTAGCTTGACACACACTTGATTTTACCTCCTGGTGTTTATTCCTAACTTCTGCTCCATCTGCTAACTAGCTCAGCTTCTCTATGTTTCTTTTCTTTTTAAAAAATATTTATTATTTATTTGGTTGCACTGGGTCTTAGTTGCGGCATGCATGTGGGATCTAGTTCCCTGATCAGGGATCGAACCTGGGCCCCCTGCATTGGGAGTGTGGAGCCTTAACCACTGCGCCACCAGGGAAGTCCAGCATCTGTGTTTCTTGAGTAAAATTTCCAGAAACAAAAGTCTGGCCCAGCTCTTCTCTTCAGAGCACGATATGATGTCATCCATTCCTGGCCAGCCAATGAATTTGGTTGCTTTTGTGTCAGATGCCAATGCTTAGTTCAATCCATGGTCGCCAAAGGCAACGGAGAGGTGATCATAGGTTATAAAATGTAAACCTAGGCAGTAAACAAGAGCTGTGGATGAGGCAGTTGTCCTTACAAGACAGTGTCAGCAAGCAGACCCAGATTTGTATCTCTGGTCAGAAGAGTAAGGTTATCACTAAGATCACATAGATTTTCCCTGTAGTAACCAAATGACCTAAACAAAATGGAGGTGAAGGCAAGGGGCACAGTGGAAGGTTTTGGAAGCCAAAGAAAGTAGGAATGCTTAGCATGAAGCTGGAATGGTTTCTCAGAAGAAGGAAGTGTTTCTGGAAGAGGGAGTCTGGTGCCCTGCTCACCAGGAGAAGCCTAGATAACGTGGATGCTTTCTGTAGATCCCAGTCTGGCAGCTGAATTCAAGCTACAGAAGTCATGACCTACCTTCGACTAGTAAGGACTGACTTGACTCTTAGAAAAGGATGAATTATAGGAAAGAGTAGCAGCCCCTACCTTTTTATTCTTTGTAAATCAGACCAAGATAGAAGAGGAGTCTGGTTGGAGAGGCCAATTCAGCTTTGTAAGTCATTGGCAAAAACATTTTGGCT
The DNA here is from genome assembly GCF_059928025.1 of Delphinapterus leucas. Classification (NCBI taxonomy): domain Eukaryota; kingdom Metazoa; phylum Chordata; class Mammalia; order Artiodactyla; family Monodontidae; genus Delphinapterus; species Delphinapterus leucas. Next base: position 35,382,107 of record NC_143150.1, read on the forward strand.
GTGAAAAGCATACTGGCCTGTCTCAATCCCCAATACCGTCCTTTCTTTGTGAGTTGTCCCCTCTACTATCTACTGCAACTCACCACCTATGGCACAGCAAAGAAATCCTGTTGAGTTGGTAGTGTCATAGACATTTAGGGTAAAAGGGGAAAGATAAGCTCTGAGTGGAGGAGGGAGAATTTGAGCTGAGCTAATTCAGAGGGAATGTTGGAATGATAGAAGACCTGTTATATTTTTTCTACCTGTGTGTATGCTTTTATTTTTTTTCCAGGACTGCTGATAAGCTCAGGCTGTGCATTATACCCCTTGGGATGGAATAGCCCAGAGATAATGCAAACATGTGGGAATGTCTCCAATCAATTTCAGTTAGGTAAGGTGACCTGTGCAGGATGGTGGTGATGGCTCATGGGAATCTGTTTTTCAAAGCACTCTTGGAGGTGCCTGTGCTTGCTCGTGGTGCTTGCCTGAGTCTCTCACTATGTTAGCTTGTGGGAAGTGGTGGATTAGTCAGACTTATGTGGCCTTGCTAATTTACAAGGGTTGAACATAAATTCTACTTCTTTAACCATATCTCTCCACACCCTTTATGTAATTTTACCCAGAGTCCTGCGACCGATTTGGGACAACCCTATCTACAGAGGGATTCCAAATGCTTGGAGACTGCTAATCCGTCATCCTCTGAATAAATACTAGTCCCTGTTGTATATCCTTCTAGGCACTATTTTCCAAATACAAATCAATAGTATCTCTTCTCGCTCCCCACTGAGGTTATAACAAGAGATAATTTGCTTTACATCATGCATTAGGAACCTAGGTTAAACACTGGGAACTGTTACTGGCATTTTTACATTGTTACTGGCATGTTAATGACAAGAGGTGTTAAATATTAAAATGGGTGACAGAAGTAGCTCTGGGCTCTTCTATGGTTACCAACTTCACTGAGAATGGCTTAAGTTCATTATTGTGAATTGGGAATAGACTGGACTCTCCCTGGAAGATTTCAAAATATTTGTCCAACCTACCATGATGGAAGAGAATAGGAGGAGAAATGTCCAGGTCTCCTTGAGTATTCTCAGTTGTAGGAGAGGATTTTGGAACAATGAGGCCACCCATTCCCTATAGCTTATGCTCCAATACTTCCCTTTTTTCTCTGTGGCCTTAGATTGTTTTTTGAGTCTCACCTGACTCATTTTTGGAGGAAGGAGGTGTTTACTCTACAAACATAACATAACGGAAGGGCTATATAGAAGACATGACAAATGTAGACCCCGGCATGTTCAGTGTTCCTGGCTCAGGGCAGGGCTGACTGGTAAATATAATAATTCTGCCATAGGTGAAGGAATGAATAAATACTTGGCAGGTGCTGGGTTGTTAGTCCTATAATTCTACTTTTCTAAAATAACAGCTTTATTGATATACAATTCACATGCCATAAAATTTGCCCTTTTAAAGTGTACAATTAGTGGGTTTTAGTATATTCACAAGGTTGTGCAATCATCACCACTATCCAATTACAGAATATTTTCATCACCCCAAAATGAAACCTCTTACCCATTAGCAGCCACTCCTCATTCCTCCCTGTACCCAGCCCCCAGAAACCACCATCAATTTAGATTTGCCTGTTCTGGACATTTCAGATAAATGCAATCATATTATAATATGTGGCTTTTTGTGTCTGCCTCCTTTTACTTAGCATGACGTTTTCAAAGTTCATCCATGTTGTAGCACGTATCAGTACTTCTGCCTTTCATGGCTGAATAATTCTCCATTGTATAGATATAACATATTTTATCCACTCATCAGTTGATGGATACTTGGGTTTTTCTACTTTGGGGATATTATGAATAATACTGCTATAAAAATTTGTGTATACATTTTTGTATGAAAATATATTTTTATTTCCCTTGGGTATGTATCTAGGTAGGTGTGGAATTGCTGGGACAAATGGTGACTCTATATTTAAGACTTCTGAGGATACTTCAGGCTGTTTTCCAAAGTGAAAACATCACTTTGGAAACTGCATCATTTTACATTTCCATCAGCAATGTATAAGGGTTCCCATTTTCCAAAATCTTCACCAATACTTATTTTACATTTATTAAATTATAGCCATCCCTATGTGTGTGAAATATCTCATTGTGATTTTAATTTGTGTTTCCCTGATGACCGATTTTGTTGAGCATCTTTTCATTTACTTATTGGCCATTTCTATATATTCTTTGAAGAAATATCTATTCAAATCTTTTGCTGATTTTTAACTGGGCTATTTGCCCTTTTTTGTTGAGTTGTCAGAGTTCTTAATGTATTCTGGACACTAGACCCCTTTCAGTTATATGATTTGCAAGTACTTTCTCTCATTCTGTGGGTTGTATTTTCACTTTCTTGATGACATCTTTTGAAACACAAAATTATTTAATTTTGATGAAATCCACTTTTATCTACTTTTTCTCTTGTTGCTTGTGCTTTTGGTATCAGATCTAGGAATACAGTATTGTCAAATCTAAAGTCATGAAGACTGTTTTGGCTACTCTGGGTCTCTTGCATTTACATGTGGATTTTAGGTTCAGCTTGTCAATTTCTGCAAAAAATTAGTTGGGATTTTGATAGAGGTTGGATCAGTTTGGAGTGTATTGCCTCTTTAGCAATACTAAGTTTTCCAGCTCATTGAACACAAGATGATGTTCCAGTGAGTTAGGTTATCTTTAACCTCGTTTGATGATATTTTGTAGTTTTCATTATATGAGCCTTGCAATTTGTTGGGTGACATATATCCCTAAGTATTTTATTGTTTTGATTATATTGTAAATGGAATTGCTTTCTTAATTTTATTTTTGAATCACTCATTGTTAGCGTATAGAAATACAAATAATTTTTCTGTATTGACCTTATATCCTACAAACTTGCTGAACTCCTTTACTAATTCTAATGAACTTTTAGTAGATTACTTAGGATTTATTATACACAAGATCACATGATCTGAGAAGAGAAATAGTTTTACATCTTCCTTTCCAATCTTTTCCTTGTGTAATATCCCTGGCTAGAACCTCTAGGACAATGTTGAATAGAACTCGTCAGAGTTTTCTATTCAACATCCTTGTCTTATCCCTGATCTTAGGGGTAAAGCATTCAGTTTTTCACCACTAAGTAAGAAGTTGGCTAGGCTATTTTCATAGATGGCTTTTATTAGGTTTGAGAAAGTTCCTTTCTATCTACTCATAGTGTAAGTGTATTCATCATGAAAAGGTGCTGGATTTTGTCAAATGCTTTTTCTACACCTGCTGAGATGATCATATGTATTTTATTGATTTTCATATGTTAAACCAACCTTGAATTTTTGGGATAAATCACAGTTGGTCGTGGTGTATAATCCATTTTATATGTTGCTGGATTCGGTTTGCCATATTTTGTTGAAGATTTTTGCATCTATATTTATTAGGAATATTGGTCTGTAGATTTCTTTCTTGTGATGTGTTGATTGGATTTTGGTATGAGGATAATATTTTTCTAATAAAATGAATGGCTACTTTTATTAATGTAAAATGCCAGAGTGAAAAACTGGAGATGTCATTTGCATGTAGTCGTATGGCAGTTTTCTGCACCAATCACCACCTCCAAGGACCTAGTTCCCAAATGGGCAATTTTGTGTTTGGCTGCCTCTGTCCCAAGTTGATGGGCTTCGATTGTGTTTACCACAGGATCATTACTTTTCTCTTCCTTCATTTACTCAGGTTTTTTTTTTCCTTTGGTTACTGTTTCCCTCTCCACTGCATTCTTCTCCTTTATTTACCCTTCTCTCCTACACCATATATTTGCCTAAGGGCTCTAGCTCCCCTCTCCTTAGTGCACTGGACACTGTGTTGTTCTGTGAATCTGTAGAGGTGAAGGAATTGAAGAATCCTGCTTGAGTGAAGCCCTCCTAGTTCCTTTTTTGAATCACTGTCACATCCTTCCAACTCCCTGTGTCTCTTATTCCTCTGAAGCCCACATTTGCTGCCCATATTCTCCAATTGCATGCCTGTATATTAGCACCTTTCTGGTTAGTACTGAAAAAATGAGATAACCTGTGCCATTCCTGACCCATTTCTAGTCAGCTGCCCAAACATACAGGACAATGACAACTCTGTTAACAGTTGTTCCCTTGCAGTATAGAGGTGCTAGGAGCCGCAGTAAAACTTGTAGTAGAATTAAAAAGAAATCTTTCATGATGTGATGGGAATGCCAAGCTTGTGAATACCAAGATTTGGGAATGCCAATGCTAGAGGTATAGCCTTTCTCCTTAGACCTTTCTTTAATACCCTGGAGATTCTGGCAGTGTGGAAGCATCCTCACACACCTTAGATATTAAGAGGATATATGAATGAAATAGGAGAAAAGTACCGAGTGTCCAGTGTATAGGCCTTTGTTCCCTTTTCCTTGAGAGGCAGCATGGTATACTGAAAGATCATAGAGTTTGGAGTCAAAGATCTCGGTTGGTATCCAGGCTCTACCATCTTTGTAGTTGTATGGGGTAAAGATATCTATGTCTCAGTTTCCTTCTCTGTAAAATGGGGGATGCTAATAATACCCATATCAGTTCTGTTGTTACGGTGAAATAAGAAAAAGTATATTGAAGTATCTAACACAGGGTTTGACTTAAAATAGATGATGGGCTTCCTTAATAGACAGCAGAGTAGAATGTGCTGGGGGGTAGACTGTCAAATGATGGCATTACTTTGATTCTGCTGTAGGCTCTGTACCCTCCTATGTGCTCTGTATTTTGGGAAGGGAGAGACACAGAGCCAAGAAAGACATGGATCCTACCTGAGCTTCTTACCCTGAGTGGCTTGAGAGAGGTGAAGGGGATAGGGAGGACAATAGAAGCAGGCATTGCCAGTCAGGGAAGTTGATTCTTAGAGTAAGTAGATTTCTCACTCTGATACTTTGAATGGCATCCTGCAGCCTCCAGTATGAAAGGGTAACCCTCATGTCTTCAACTCCCCTTTCCCTAGGTTTCCCAGTCAAGTTATCCTAAAGCATCCACAGTTATGATTTTTAGTCCTAGCCTGAATTATCAAAGATATGACTTGTATTAAGACAGCAGTCTTGATATCTGTGTTGCATTAGAGACAGCCACAAATGCTTTGATACTCTTCTCATATAGAGGCCAAGTCAATCTCTACCCTCTATCCTCCGAATCTGGGCTGGCCTACCTACAACTGCTTTAATCAATACAGTATGGCAGAAGTAACATCAAGTTTATTCTAGGCCTAACATCTAAAGAACCTGTAGTTTCCATGTTGGTTTCTTGGAGCTCTGAGCCATCATATAAAAAAAATCTGACTACTCTGCTGGAGACCACATGGAAAGTCCTGGAGACAATTGGAGACAGAGAGGCCCAGTTGAGTCCAAACTTCCAGCCAAGGCACCAGACATATGAGTGAAGCAGTCCTGGACCCTCCACACTAGCCATATGAATACCACTGAATGACCCTTTTTGATGCCAATTGCACTAGAAGTATTGCTCAGCTGAGCCCTGACCAAATTGTGACTGACAGATTCATGAAATATAATAAAATGATTGTTGTTTTAAGCTGCTATGTTCTGGGAGTGGTTTGTTATACAATAATAGACAACCAGAAAAATGCCAATTCATATACATACAAATTTAAGATTATTATTTTTAATCAAAAGTAATTTATGTATGTGACAAAATAAAACAGTACACAAAGGTTGAACATGCAAAGTAAGTCTTTTTCCTGACACCAATACCATTCCCCAAAGAGACCATTACATTCCTTTTGTATCTCTCCAGAATTTTTCATAAATGTAAAAATATGTGTTTCTATGCATATCTTTATTTTATCCAACCAAAATCATATTATGTATCTATCTAGCTATCTAGCTATCCATACTGTTCTGCACTTTGCATTTTCCACTAACCAATATCTCTTGAAGAGCTATTAACATTTATAGATCTCCAGCCTATGTTTTAGACACACCCTAATTTTTCCATGGTAGGAATAGCATAAATTCCACGAGGGCAGGGATATTTGTCTGTGAGATTAAGTAACTTGCCTAAGGTCACTCAGCTGGTAGAGTGGCAGAGCTGGGACTCAAATTCTAGAAACCTGGTCTAGGTAACACCATCCAATAGAAGTTTCTGCAGTGATGGAAATATTCTGTGTCTTGCTGTCCAATGTGTTAGCCACAAGCCACGTGTTGTTGGTGAGTGGTTGAAATGTTAGGTTTGTGGGACTGAATTTTTAATTTAATTTTATTAATCTAAATTTTAATAAATATTAATGTATTTAATTTTATGAATGTAATTTATTTTATTGTATTAATTTAAATGTCATAGTCACAATGTGACCAGTGGCTACCATTTTGGACAGCAGGGCTTGAGAGTCTGTGCTCTTAGCCTCTATGCTCCTCTGTAGAGAAGAAAGAGCCTATTGAGGAGACTCAGAAGGAGTAGCCAGAGGGGGTAAAGAAAATGAAGAGTGTGGTGTCACAAAAGCCAAGAGAAAGAGAGTATGTCAAAAAAAGAAAGGGGCATGGTCAATTGTGTTTAATGTTGCTGCAAGTTGCTGGTTGGGGATAGAGAAGTGGCCATTGGAGTCAGCCAGACGAAGGGACCCAGAGGAGCAGTTTTGGATTTATAGATATTAGAGGTATTGTGAGATGAGGAAATGAATGCAGTACGTGCCGACAATTCTTTCAAAAAGTTTTGCTATGAAGGAGAGCAGAGAAACTGTGTAGTAACTGAAGGAGAATGTGGGATGAAGAGAGGCTTTTACTAAGATGACCAAATAGTTGAATGATGATGGTAATGATCCTATAGTGGAGAGAGATTGATGCAGAATAGCAAGGTCCTTGACAAAGTGAAGGTGTAATGAGCAGGACCCGTGAACAGAGATTTCAGTTGATTTCAACTGATTTCCTATACACATGTTTCAGCTTCACTGTGATTTTCAAAATTCTCTTAGATCTATAAAACTATTAGAGCATTCCTTCATATCCAAAGGCCTATAAGCATCGGACACACAAATGAGCCCCATTGAGAATTTAGAGAAGCTAAATACTTCTAATGGCACATAGCTGTTTTCAAGCAAGCTTATAAAACCATTGTGTTATCAGGAGCACATAATTCTAAGGTAAGGTCTCTACTTTATCAATGGATCACATTAGTAACATGTTCTCATGAATATGATCTAATCTGATCCTTGAAAGTACATGCATAGCAGATGGTAGTATGCCCATTTTATAATGAGGAAACCCTGAAATATGGAGAGGCACAGCGATTTGTGTAAGGTCACACAGCAATTAAAGGCAGAACTGTGAGTAGAGCCTTATCTCCTAATTCACTGTCCTATGTGTGCTACAATGACTTTTTTCCTTTCGATTGGTGAGGGTGTATCTTGAGTCATTTGAGAATTTTTTTCCTTAAGATATGCTTTAGCTCTATCGTTTTCAGAAACAAATGTCTGAAACATCATGGAAAGTACCCAGTGTTGCATCCTGTCTTCCCCTACCCTCACCACCTGCGCTCAGCCTGAGTTCCCTGTCAATCTTTTAGTATAATCAGAGTACAAATAAATAAGGCAGTGGCTGGACGTGATGGGATTCTCAAAGAGTTCCTCAGTGGAATGAATATGTGTGGGAAATTTTAAAGTGCCTCTAGATTTGACTTGCACTAATAAAGGAACCTAAATTGCCCAGCAAAACTTGATCATAGAAGAAAGATATAAAGATGTGTAGAAAAGTTTTTGTGTTCCACGTTCTAAGATCATATGCAGTCTACCTAGGGCCTCTCTCTGGTCTTCTGGGATATCTACTCCTTATGTGTGTCTTATCTCAGTCTCTCTTCCTGAGATAAGGAGACTGTGTGTGTTTTTTGGGGGGAGTGTCAGATAAATGATCTGAAGGGGGTGGGGAAGATACAGATCTCAAAACAAAAACTTACAGTTACAAAAGGAATCTCAAACCCCTTGCCCTCCAAAAGTTTGAACTCTTTCTTTCCAATGCCTCTCCTGTTTCTAGGATCTCGTATCCTGTCTCTCAGTCCATCTTCCAGGTTCCCTGCCATCCCAGTCCTCCCCTAGTGCCTGCTCTACATCCTACCCACCCCCAGAAATTCACTTACCTGGCTCTTACCCACAAGATTCATCAGTTAAGTTTAGGTAATTGACTCTCTTTCTTCTTTTTCTTCATTTAAAGAAGAAATTAACTTGTATGGAACCACAAAAGGCCCCAAATAACCAAAGTAATCTTGAGAATGAAGAACAAAGCCAGAGGCATCACACTTCCTGATTTCAAACCATATTACAAAGTTATAGTAGTCAAAACAGTATAGTATTGGGCTTAAAAACAGACACATAGATCAGTGGAAGAGAATACAGAGCTCAGAAATAAACCCACACAAATATGGTCAATTAATCTATGACAAAGGAAACAAGAATATACAATGGGAAAATGATAGTCTATTCAATAAATGGTATTGGGGAAAATTGACGGCCACATGCAAAAGAATGAAACTGGACCACTATCTTACACCATACACAAAAATTAAAATGGGTTAAAGACTTTAACATAAAACCTGAAACCATAAAACTCCTAGCAGAAAACATAGGCAGTAAGCTCCCTGACATGAATCTTGGCAATGATTTTTTTGGATTTTACACAAAAAACAAAGGCAACATAAGCAAAAATAAACAAGTGGAACTACATCAAACTAAACAGCTTTTGCATAGCAAAGGAAACCATCAACAAAATGAAAAGGCAACCTACCAAAGGAAAGAAAATATGCAAATCATATATCTGATAAGGTGCTAATATCCAAAATATATACAGAAGTCATATAAATCCATAGCAAAAAATCAAACAATCTGATTTAAAAATGGTGACAGGATCCAAATAGACATTTTTTCCAAAAAAAGGCATACAGATGACAGATGTCCAACAGGTACATGAAAAGGTGCTCAACATCACTAAGTATCAAAGAAATGCAAATGAAAACCATAGTGACATATCACCTCACACCTGTCAGAATGGCTATCATCAAAAAGACTACAAACGATAAATGCTGGAGAGGGTGTGGAGAAAAGGGAACCCTCTTGCACTGTTGGTGGGAATGTAAATTGATACAGCCACTATGGAGAACAATATGGAGGTTCCTTAAAAAACTAAAAGTAGAACTACCATACGGCCCAGCAATCCCACTACTGGGCATATACCCTGAGAAAACCATAATTCAAAAAGAGTCATGTACCAAAATGTTCATTGCAGCTCTATTTACAATAGCCAGGACATGGAAGCAACCTAAGTGTCCATCAACAGATGAATGGATAAAGAAGATGTGGCACATATACACAATGGAATATTACTCAGCCATAAAAATAAATGAAATTGAGTTATTTGTAGTGAGGTGGATGGACATAGAGTCTGTCATACAGAGTGAAGTAAGTCAGAAAGAGAAAAACAAATACTGTATGCTAACACATATATATGGAATATAAAAAAAAAAGGTCATGAAGAACCTAGGGGCAATACGGGAATAAAGACACAGACCTACTAGAGAATGGACTTGAGGATACAGGGAGGGGGAAGGGTAAGCTGTGACAAAGTGAGAGAGTGGCATGGACATATATACACTACCAAACGTAAAATAGATAGCTAGTGGGAAGCAGCCACATAGCACAGGGAGATCAGCTCGGTGCTTTGTGACCACCTAGAGGGGTGGGATAGGGAGGGTGGGAGGGAGAGAGATGCAAGAGGGAAGAGATATGGGGACATATGTATATGTATAACTGATTCACTTTGTTATAAAGCAGAAACTAACACACCATTGTAAAGCAATTATACTCCAATAAAGACGTTTAAATATATATATATATATATATATATATATATATGTAAGGAATAAGAAGTGTTGGCAAGGATGTGGAGAAAAGAGAACACCTGTGCATTGCTGGTGGGAATGTAAATTGGTGCAGCCACTATGGAAAACAGTATGGAGGTTCCTCAAAAAATTAAAAATAGAACTACCAGATGATCTAGCAATTCCACTCCTGGGTATTTATCCAAAGAAAACAAAAGCACTAACTCGAAAAGATATATGCACCCCTATATTCATTGCAGAATTATTTTCAGTAGCCAAGACATAGAAACAACCTATATGTCCATTGATGAATGAATGGATAAAGAAACTGTGGATATATAGACAATGGAACATTATTCATCCACAGAAAACAAGGAAATATTGCCATTTACAACAACATGGATGGACCTTGAGGGCATTATGCTAAGTGAAATAAGTCAGACAGACAAAGACAAATACTGTATGATCTGAAAAAAACAACCAACAACAAAAGAAAAAAACAAACAAACTCACAGATACAGAGAATAGGTTGGTGGTTGCCAGAGGCAGAGTGGGGATTAAGTGAAATGGGTAAAAGGAGTCAAAAGTCACAAACTTCTGGTTATAAAATATATAAGTACTGGGGATGTAATGTACAGCATGGTGACTGTAGTTAATAATACTCTATTGTATATTTGAAAGTTGCTAAAAGAGTAGGTCTTAAAAGTTCTCATCGTAAGAAAAAAATGTATAACTATGTGTGGTGATGGATATTAACTAGACTTATTGTCATGATCATTTCACAATATATGCATATAGTGAATCATTACATATTGTACACCTGAAATTAATATAATGTCATATGTCAATTATATCTCAATAAAAATAAGAAATTAACAAATATTTTAAAGAGAAAAAATAAACAATAATCATGAACTTGAACTGAAATCTACAATGGAAGGGACCTTGTAGATCAATCAGTGGTCTCATTTCTAGCTACTGAGACCCAATAAGCACAGTGACTATCTCAGTTCCCCACTAGGGACTTCGGGCTAGCTCACTGACTCTCACGCACACTGAGATGTTGCTCAATGGCAATCCAATATCTGTTTGTTGAATGAATCACCTATTCAGTAACAAGGGGAAAGTCAGACAAAGGCTCCCAGCAATAGCCAAGTGCCAACTTTCCCACACTTTAATTTGATTAAGTAAATGAAAGATTTGAGCTGAGAAAGTTGTTTTGTTGATGGTTGTTAATTGAACTCTAGACATCAAACGAAGATTTCATGGACTTGATCCCACACAAATGAATCTATCTCGGTTCAACATTAAATTGATGCATTTAACTCCACATTCTAGTTACTTCACCAAGCCTTTAATTGGCCTCACCAAGAATGGGAGCCAGGGAAGAACCCATGGGAGGATTGCCTAGTGGTAAGAGTGGGCTTTATCATAGCTACACCCTTAGTTCTGTGACCTTGGGCAAGCTTTTCAGCATTTGGAGCTTATTGCTACTTCCTGGGGTTGTTGTGTGGATCAAATGACATCACACATGCAAAACCCCTAGTCCAGGGTTTGGTATATAGTAACCAGTCAACATTTGTTGTCTGGTATTATCATCATTATAATTATACCGATTGTCGAAATGAAAAGGTCCCCAGTACTTTAGTTTTCAGAAAAAAGCAAGGAACCACTTGTACATAACATGATGAATAACAACACAGGCTAATAGTAGAAAAACCTGGGTTCAAATGTGAGCCCAGCCACTTACTATTTGTGCATCTTTGGGCACACTACTCAACCTCTCTGCATTTCCATTAATGGGGTGGATAAAAATATTTTTCTCCCTAAGGTTATTGAGAAGATTAAGTGAAGTAAAACACACCTAAAAATATTTAGCACACTAGGTTGCACTAAATGTAACCTGTTGTTAGTAGGTACTCAGCCCAGTTCTCAAGAGCCTCTTTGGAGAGGATGCCCCAGGCTTGACTTCTGGGAGGGAGGGAGGGAGGGACCCACTCAACTTGACAAAGGCCCACAGCAGAGGCTACCTAAAGGCCTTGTGTATGTGCCCTGTGTTTCCTCTCTCAGAGGCCCATTTCCTTTTTTCTCCCATCATTTCCTTTCATTCTTGCCAGTTCAAAGCCTTTTATGGTGACTCGGGGTTTGGCCTTTATGGGTTCAGTTTACAGGCGTTTCCTGTTACCTTTCCTCTCTGTCAGTTTCCTTCTTCATGGACGTTTTCTTGTGCTCACCAGAGCATAATAAAACAGCTTAATACATTCTCATGTCCACAGAGGAGCAGTAGAGTGTGGTAGAAACAGCCCTCGCCTGGGTATCAGAACAGCTGGGGTTTAATTTTCCCAAGCTTGCTTGGGCATGTCACTTTCCCACTCTGAGCCTTGGTTCCCCTGTTTTTACATAGAGAGCATTGGACTAGACTGATGAACAACTAGAGGCCACAGATACCTACCTAACTCCCTGTCGTGACCTACCTACCTTTGTGGTGAGGCCCTTGATCTAATTTCATATTTATTTTGTTCTTAAAAACCAGAAGGATAGTGAAGAAATAAACCAGTCTTCTTAAGGCAACCCTCCTAGAGGATAGGAGCCTTTTAGTATCACTCACCCATGCGGTGGGGCTAGGGATTAGCCAAAGGGCTTGCCAGAAGCAACTCATTCATTGGGCAACATCAGCTAGAACGCCCTGGGCAGCCAATCCTTCTGGAAAACTTACGGCTCAGGTGTTGCTTAAGGTTTTTCAGTTGCCCTCCTAGCCTAAAGAGAGAGAAGTCTCCACCCAGAGGAGAAGCTGGGCTAAGCTGGAGGAGGGAATCAGTGGGTGAGGGAGCAACTTAATTCAACTGCAGATCCCTGGTGCCTGGCACACTTTTGGCACTCTCTAAATGTTGCATTGAGTGGAATGAACAAATTGTAGGGTGGCTCTGTTGCCATCTTACTCTGTGACCATAGCCAAGTCATTTCAGTTCTTTATTTTTTGTATGTTTTAATTGAAATACATTTGGTATATAGCATTGTATAAATATAAGCTGTACAACATGTTGGTTTGATACATTTATATATTGTAATATGATCATTAGCACCTATATTACATTATGTAATTATAATTTCTTTGTAGTGGTTGGAATAATTACGTTCTAGTCTCTTAGCAAGTTTGGTGATTATCATACAATATTGTTTTCTATATTTACTGTAATGTGCATTAGATCTCCAGGGCTTATCTAGTACTTGTTGCAATGTTTGTATCCTTAAACATCTATTCTCTCACCCCGCAGCCCCTGATAACCACCATTTTATTCTCTGTTTTTTACGAGTTTGGCTTTTTTAGATTCTACATACAGATTTCAGCTCTTTCGACCTATTTCCCCATGACTAAAGTGAGGATGATTTTATCTACCTTCAGAGATTGTTTTGGCCCTGAAATGACAAAGTTTACATGAACGTGCTTGATGAAAAAAATGCCCAACAGGTGTAAGGGGTAAAAACTGAGAAAGCTGATCTTCCATTAACTTCCTCCTCCCTATCATTTCAGTAGCTAAAATTCAGTGCTAGTTTTCTCACTGACCATCTCCTGTTAAAAAGAGAGAAGAACTCAGGGCTTCCCTGGTGGCACAGTGGTTGAAGAGTCCGTCTACCGATACACGGGACACGGGTTCGTGCCCCGGTCCGCGAAGGTCCCATATGCCGCGAAGCAGCTGGGCCCGTGAGCCATGGCCGCTGAGCCTGCGCGTCTGGAGCCTGTGCTCCGCAACGGGAGAGGCCACAGCAGTGAGAGGCCCGCGTACCGCAAAAAAAAAAAAAAAAAAAAAAAAAAATAGAGAAGAACTTAAAGTAATGAGACTCTATACATCACATGGAATGCTAAACTATTTTTATTTTGAATAGAAAAAATAATGGTGTTTATAAACATTTCAGTCTTTCCTGAAATTCCCCATATGAGAGGAGGGTGCATACCCCTGGAGTAGTGGATCCCTAAGGTGACTTCCAGCTTGGTGACTCCAGAGGGAGGCAAGGCTCTAAAAAGGCCTCAAGGGCAGGTCCTCAGCTTTACTTGGCCTTATTTCCCCACCCAGTGTCCCGCAGAGGGTCTAGTGGGCTCACTGACTGGAACAGTGAAGGCAGAATTGTGAACCAGTTGTCTATACATCAGACCACCACGCGATGGCAGTAAAGTCAGGCGGATTCATTCTGTTCTGTTTCTCGGTCCTGCCTGGTCCTCAGGTCAAAGAACGTGATTCACGCTTAATTTCCTTGCTTCCATTTCCTCCACACAATTTCCTTCTATAAACTTCAGCATCAGCTTTCTTTGTTCCCCTCACCTTTAGTGAGTGAGTGTCTTTCCCTGTCTATTCTGGGATGATACTATCTCCTAAGCCTCTGTTTTAAAATCAGAAATCATTTTTTAATTGGAGGTGTTAATGCTGCAGCAACCATTTCACAGGGCTCTTGTGAGGATAAAATGAAATGATATATACCTAAAACATTTAGTACAGGGTCTGTACTCAATAAATGTTAACAATAACTGCTATTATAATTACTGTTATTATTTTTATAGTTTAGACTGACCCAGAAGTTTCTTTTTTTAAGTAAAACGAAATGGGTTTCAAAGTCAGGAGCCAGAAAGAAAACCAGGGACAACTCCTTCACATCCTAGGAGCAATTCTCTGGCTAAATTAATGTTACAGGGGCGAAAATATATGTCTCTGTGTTGTTTCATATGACTTTTTCAAACCATCTTCACCAAGCCCCATCCAGGTGAATTGAGAATTGCATCAGACGTATCTTTCAAGCACTGCATCAAGCTAGGTAGGTCCCAATAAATGTTGATTCCCTTCTACTTTTCATCTAAAAGCTAGACCAGTTTGGGCTCATGATACGGTCTGATTCAGGTGGCTCCCCACTGTGCTCTACATCAAAATCATTTGGGCCCTCTCCTCAGAGCTAGTGATTCTGTAGATATGGAGTAGGGCCTAGGAATCCAAATTGTAAATTCTCCCCAGACATTTTTGGGAACTGGTGGACTAGTTGAAAAGTGTTTAGCTGAGAGAAAAAGGAGCTGAGAAGTACTGATCATTCTAGGTGCCATGCTAAGTGCTTTATATGTGTCATCTCATTTGATCTTCACAGCTACCCTGAGAGGTAGGTGGTGTCACTTCTATTTTACCCATGGGGGACCTGAAACTCAGAAAGGTTAAATGACTTGCCTAGAGGTTTAGTCTATAAATGACAGGGCATGGTTTCAAATGCAGTTCCTTGTAAACCTCATCCCAGGCCCTTCTCCCTGCACCACATGACTTACCGAGCACACATGTGCCTGGTCCTGTCTCTACCCTCTGACTAAGTGGGAACCTTGGTCAAACACTTCATCTGGCTGCTCATTTGCTTCCTTATAACAATATTTCTGTCTCTGGCTGGGAGTTGATAAATGAATAATATAAATGAAAAAGGACTAAATGAAATAATGGATGGAAAAATTACCTTGTAAAATGGTAAAGTGCTATACACATATTGTATTATTTGTGGCATTGGTTATTGCTCAGGGAACTTGGGTCCCAGGAAAGTCTCTATGGTTTAAATACATCTGTTGACCAATGGAGCATGGATAGAAACAGCTGATGTTCAATGCTGGCATTGCTGATACGGGGTAAAGTCAATGGCTGGAATGAGGGTGCATTCATTCCCGAGTTCTGAGGTAGTTTAGCTTGCCAGGTCTGGCCTTTTAACTCTCGTAAGTTTTTGAATAGTATGTCAAAAATAGATAACAGTCACTCAATAAGCATATTCTGGACACTTACTATATACAAGATGCTGAATGGACAACTGTACATAATTCATAGAATTCAAGAATACAGTCTTCAAGGAGCTTGTAGTTTATTTGAGGAGGCATGATATATATATACATATACATGCATATATATATGTGTATATATATATATATATAAAACAACGGACATCTAACAAATACAACCATAATAATGTCAATCCCAAACCATAATGATGTCAGCCATCAGAAGGAATAAATACTGCTAGCAAAGGCATACAATGAGAACTCTATAATCTGTCTTCTTTCCCTTAGTATCAGTTATCTGGATAACAGAAAACAGTTCCTGACCCTCTCTCTCTCTCTGTTCCTCAAGTTACTGCACACTGCTGCCTTGCTCTGTGGCCTAAGTGGCTTTTCAAAAGGGCAAATCTGATGTCACTCTCATTTTTTAGCAATGGTTCCCCATTGCCTTCAGGATAAAGTCCAGACTCCTTAGCATGGTCTATGGGGACCCTGGCCATCATTTCCATCACCACTCAAGCTGCTTTTGCCCAGTCACCCTGAAAGTACCATGTTCCTTCAAACTTTTGCAACCTTTCATGTGTTCTTCCCTTGTTAGAAATACCTTTTTCCCCTTCCTCACCTACCTAACTTTTTACTTTTTCTTGAAAACTCTCTGCTCCCTTGAAACTGGATTTGATGCCCCTCATCTGTATCCTTATATCACTCTATGCTATAACACTTGTCACACTAATACTCTGTTTAGTTGTTCCACGTCTGTCTCTGGTGCCCTTTCATTCATCTGGTTTGTTGATCTTACATATCTGAGAACAACATGTTTAAAGTACTTAACACAGTGCCTGGCACATAGATGCATTTGACCAATATTGGCTATTTCTATTCCAGTTACAGACTTAATTAGCTGAGAAAATTCAAGTGGATGCAAGAAGAGGTCTATTGAGCAGATGTTAGAGAAGAGGGGCCAGTTTTTTAGAGGTCAAGTATCCTAGAGATCTCATGCTGAGTCAGAGAGGTCCAATATTTGATTAGATATTTTTTTTTAAACCTGTCTCTTTGGGGAGAGTATGTGTTAGTCAGTTTGGGCTCCTACAGAGACACCAAAGACTGGGTAGCTTATAAACAACAGAATGTTTATCTCACAGTTCTGGATGCTGGGCAGTCCAAGATCAATGTGTCAGCAGATTCAGTGTCTGGTGAGGAAATGCTTCCTGATTTCATACAGGGCCATCTTCTCTGTGTCTTCACACGGCAGAAGGGGGCAAGGGAGCTGTCTGAGGTCTCTTTTATAAGGGAACGAATCCCATTCATTAAGGCTCTGCCCTCATGACCTAATCACCTCCCAAAGCCTCCACCTCCAAATACTATCACACTGGGCATTAGCATTTAACATATGAATTGGGGGGAACACGGACTTTTAGTCTATGGCAGTTCCCAAAGATCTTCTGAGAAGCTGCTCCAAGTGTAGTTGATGGGCAGTATGAAGGACAACACAGAGTGACATGGAGGTTTTTTTCAGGGGCAAGTAGGAGTCAATCTTGGAAAAGATCCAGTAGCATAATTTAAATTGGTCTGAGACATAATTCCTCCCCCTCACCCCCAGTGGAATAAAAAGATGAGCAGAGTAGCTAAACCTCAGGCTAGTTATGCAAGAAATGATATAAGTAGGAAAGGCAGGCTGGCAAAGTATGAAGTTAAGTCAGAAACAAATGCTCAGTAGTGGTGAGGAAGATTTCAGTAAAAGGATTCAATTTGTTTAGCAGAAGTTTGTGTAAGAGAGAGAACAAAATCAATCAAATCAGGGCATCTCTGTCACCATGAGGATTTGACACTTTACTGAGTGAGTGCTACCCTGACTTTCTAGCAAGTGCCCTGGCCTGCCCTTACCCTTTAGAGCATTGGATTTGACCGAGACAGAGTTGGCAACTCACAATGTCCTGCCTCCCTAGCAGACCTGACTGAGCCAGCCAGATAGTGGCTACTAGCAATAATATGGTTACCTGAACTACTGAAGTTTTCAGAGGAGTTTGTTTGTTTGTTTGGTTTGTGGTTTGTTTGTTTCCTTCTTCTCTGGCAAGGGAGCCTGAAAGGCTCCTGGAATCTTCAGTAGGTTCTGTGCCTCCAATCTGGGCTCTTCCTGACACTCATATCCAGCCTAGAGAGTGAGAAGAGAGCCCATTCTCATGGCTTTGGCTATCTTTTTACTGGGGCCTGTGGTGGGTGTGGAGGGAAGGGTATTTGGCAATTACCTTTGAATTCATTGGCTTTGCTTTATCATTAACAATTATTCATCTGTACTGAATCTAGCAGAGAAAGTTCTCTGCTCATTTAGCTTGGCCTTGGCTTGGCTGTATTGAAAATGTTTTTGTGCTGCTACCTATGTAGACCTTAAAGTCAGCAGGATTTCTCGGAACAGATGGGACCACCAGCCTCTTCCAAAACCCTGCTGTCTGCTGAGCACTAAATTCAGGTCCCTGTGGCAAAAAATATGTTGAATAAGCAAATAGCAACCTGCCCTCTTCCTCACCACGCCCCCCCCCTCCCCGCACCAACCATGCACACCAAACAGCACGCGGTGGTGGGTTGGAGCTCTGGTTTCATAAGCTTAGATGGTGCCACAGTAATGGGAGCAGCACCTGGTTTTTCTGAGCTGCGTCTGCTTTGGAAAAAATAGGACTCTCATTAGGAAGAGGTCTGTTGAAGAGCTCAATCTGTTTAATCTCTTCACTCCTCAGTGTGCCTCGTGTTCTCGAGTGTTCTAATCTTCTAATATTATCTCCACAAACTCCCCCTGCCTTTATTCTCATCCTCTTCCACCTACTGCATTGACCCTCCTTTAGTCTCTTTCTCTCCTTTGATCTCTCTCTAGTCCTTCCCCTCTCCATCTACTCTGTAGAATTCCAAAGGAACCTTGGGTGTCTCTCTGTAGCTGAGTATCTTGCCCTCAGGGCCAGTGCAGTCAGCCTGATTTGATATGATGAAGGCTGTGAAGGCCCCCCAGGTGGCTCCCAGACAGACATCCGGCATATCTCATATCTATCCTGTCCCTCTGCTCTGGGTGCTGAGGTTGAGGGCAATATGCTGGTTCCCACTGCAGGTCCTCCTCTGTCCATGTAGTCACTCCTTCCCTTATCTTGCTTCTCTAAGGCTAGAGTAGTGTCTCTCAAATTCCCTGATTATTGGAGTATCTTAGATGAAAAAAACAGATGTTAATATGGTACTCTCTGCATTCTACCTCAACCACCTCCCAACATCCTGACTCCATGAGTTCCTAGAATTTGTATCTCATCTTTGTATAGGAATTCAGTCTTCTCTCTACACCCTTGAGCTGTTTACCTCCTTAAAACAGCTTTAGTCCTTCTTGCCCTACCCTAAGGCTTGCTTCTATCAGCCTCTCCCCTACCACACTAATATCTTTGGCTTTCACCACTGATCCCAAGTCACAAGTAAGCCTTTTTCTGGAATATTAGCTCTCAGAACTTGACTTTTGGCCACTCTTGCATCAAATCAAAACTTCATGTATCTGAAAATTCCATTACATTTCATCTAGCCATAGTCAGTTTTCAAGGTGTTAGTGGTTGTTATTATTCTTTCTATATCCCTGCTTCGCTGTCTCCTCCTCCAACCTTTCAGGAGCCTAGAATTCCATCAGATGATTCTCTAAAATGTAAGACTTGAGAAACCCCAAAGACAGACTTACCTCACTCTTGTTTTTAATTAAGACTTTAATAAAACTGTTTAAGGTTCACAGCAAAATTGAGGGGAAAGTACAGAGATTTCCCATATGCCCCCTGCTCCCACATATGCACAATCTCTCACATTATTGACATCCGCCACCAGAAGGGTACAACTGATGAAGCTACACTGACACATCATAATCATTCAAAGTCAATAGTTTACATTATGGCTCATTCTTTTTTTTTTTTTAAACATCTTTATTGGGGTATAATTGCTTTACAATGGTGTGTTAGTTTCTGCTTTATAACAAAGTGAATCAGTTATACATATACATATGTTCCCATATGTCTTCCCTCTTGCGTCTCCCTCCCTCCCACTCTCCCTATCCCACCCCTCCAGGCTGTCACAAAGCACCGAGCTAATATCCCTGTGCCTTGCGGCTGCTTCCCCCTAGCTATCTACCTTACTATGTTTGTTAGTGTGTATATGTCCATGACCCTCTCTCGCCCTGTCACAGCTCACCCTTCCCCCTCCCCATATCCTCAAGTCCGTTCTCCAGTAGGTCTGCGTCTTTATTCCTGTCTTACCCCTAGGTTCTTCATGACATTTTTTTCCCTTAAATTCCATATATATGTGTTAGCATACGGTATTTGTCTTTCTCTTTCTGACTTACTTCACTCTGTATGACAGACTCTAGGTCTATCCATCTCATTACAAATAGCTCAATTTCATTTCTTTTTAAGGCTGAGTAATATTCCATTGTATATATGTGCCACATCTTCTTTATCCATTCATCCGATGATGGGCGCTTAGGTTGTTTCCATCTCCGGGCTATTGTAAATAGAGCTGCAATGAACATTTTGGTACATGACTCTTTTTGAATTTTGGTTTTCTCAGGGTATATGCCCAGTAGTGGGATTGCTGGGTCATATGGTAATTCTATTTGTAGTTTTTTAAGGAACCTCCATACTGTTCTCCATAGTGGCTGAACCAATTCACATTCCCACCAGCAGTGCAAGAGTGTTCCCTTTTCTCCACACCCTCTCCAGCATCTATTGTTTCTAGATTTTTTGATGATGGCCATTCTGACTGGTGTGAGATGATATCTCATTGTAGTTTTGATTTGCATTTCTCTAATGATTAATGATGTTGAGCATTCTTTCATGTGTTTGTTGGCATTCTGTATATCTTCTTTGGAGAAATGTCTGTTTAGGTCTTCTGCCCATTTTTGGATTGGGTTGTTTGTTTTTTTGTTATTGAGCTGCATGAGCTGCTTGTAAATTTTGGAGATTAATCCTTTGTCAGTGGCTTCATTTGCAAATATTTTCTCCCATTCTGAGGGTTGTCTTTTGGTCTTGTTTATGGTTTCCTTTGCTGTGCAAAAGCTTTGAAGTTTCATTAGGTCCCATTGGTTTATTTTTGTTTTTATTTCCATTTCTCTAGGAGGTGGGTCAGAAAGGATCTTGCTGTGATGTATGTCATAGAGTGTTCTGCCTATGTTTTCCTCTAAGAGTTTGATAGTTTCTGGCCTTACATTTAGGTCTTTAATCCATTTTGAGCTTATTTTTGTGTATGGTGTTAGGGAGTGATCTAATCTCATACTTTTACATGTACCTGTCCAGTTTTCCCAGCACCATTTATTGAAGAGGCTGTCCTTTCTCCACTGTACATTCCTGCCACCTTTATCAAAGATAAGGTGTCCATATGTGCGTGGCTCATTCTTGGTGTTGTACATTCTATACGTTTGGGCAAATGTATAATGACATGCATCCATCATTACAGTATTTATCATACAGAGTATTTTCACTGTTCTAACAGTCCTCTGTGCTCTGCCTATTCATTCCTCCCTACATACCTCCAACCACTGATCCTTTCACTCTCTCCATAGTTTTTCCTTTTCCAGAATGTCATATAGTTGGAGTTGTACAGTATGTAGTCTTTTGGGAATGGCTTCTTTCACTTAGTAACATGCATCTAAGGTTCCCCCATGTCTTTTCATGGCTTGAGAGCTCATTTCAGCACTGAATAATATTCCATTGTCTGGATGTACCACTGTTTATGTATCCATTTACCTAATGAAGGACATCTTGGTTGCTTCCAAGTTTTGGCAATGATGGATAAAGTTGCTATAAACATCTGTGTGCAGGTTTTTGTGTGGGCATAAGTTTTCAACTCATTTGGGTAAATACCAAGTAGCGTGATTGCTGGGTCATATGGTATGAATATGTTTAGTGTCGTAAGAAACAGTCAAACTGTCTTCCAAAATGGGCGCACTCTCTTTTTATGCCTTTCCCCTCTTCCTCCAAGGAGGACTCTTTTCTTTGGATTACTTCTCTGGCATTTATGGCTTCTGAGCTAGAACTATGACCATGCCTCCTGCAGAGAAATATTCTCTGTCAGACTCATTCTTACTCTAATTCCCAACTCTGACACCCACACCAATGTTGGACCCCACAAAAAGCATTGGCTTGTGGCTAACCCTTCCCACTAATGAACCATTGACAGCTGGCCAGACACCAAGTCCCTGAAGAGCATAGGACTGGGGCTCTAGGGGGAGGGTCAGTTTAAGTAGCAGACAGTGATAATTTGTTCTCTAAACAGCAGAGATATAATAAGATAACTTAATGCTAAATCAAAGGAAATAGAGTCAAACTCCAAGCCAATTTGATTTGCAACTTGGAATAAAAGCAACGTGTCTTGATTTAAATGTCAGGCCCACTGCTGAGTGATGATTTAATAACTTTTATGAGGGATCTTGTCACAGCAAATTCAACACTGGAATAGAATGACTCACAGATAGGGTGTTAGAAATGATACAGAAGAGCACAAAAAGGAACAGGCTTATCTCAGGGCTTATCCAAAAGCTTTGCGTAAAGCTAATCTGCAGTTAGGACCTTTTCTCTCCCCCTATCCTACCACCCAGTCTTTCTCTTCACAGATACCTATGCATGTATGTAGACACAATCCCCAGGTGTGATGTCACCTCACTGAAGTATTTTCTGGGGACACAGGTCCTTGAACAATTCTAGCATGGAATTGCATTCAGTGCATTCTATCTAAAAGGCAAGGCAGCAGTGAGCCTGGCTATTTCTGAAGAGGATCTCAAAACCTCATCTGGTCCTATTGCTCTATCTTTACACAGGTACTTAATTATTTTCTCTCATTTTAAGGGCAAGAGAGCTGAGATCCAGTAGGGTTAAGAGATTTCTTCAAAGAAAGAAATGTCATATATCTCTTGACTCCCAGGGAATTTGTAGGTCCTTCTCAATACCTTGTGAGATCTCTCTCCTTGACCTTCTCCAGCCTCCCTGGGCTAGCACACTAGAATGCTCAAGGCTGACCAGGCCCCACTTTCACCCAGCTTCCCAGGTCAGTAAGGAAACATGCACAGCTGTTCTTAAGGGAGAAGGATCCATTCTGCTCTGGTAATCTTTCAGTCACTAAGATTCGTTTTGGAGGTAATTCAAAGTATAAACATGTGGTGTTTGCCTAAATGATGGTTGATAAACCTTGAAAATATTAACATTTTTGGCCAGATCATTTTTTGTTGTGGGAGGC
Organism: Delphinapterus leucas; assembly: GCF_059928025.1. Lineage (NCBI taxonomy): Eukaryota > Metazoa > Chordata > Mammalia > Artiodactyla > Monodontidae > Delphinapterus > Delphinapterus leucas. The sequence goes on from NC_143150.1 coordinate 35,404,981, forward strand.
TGCTTTGTGTATTGTTGGATGTGTCAACAGCATCCCTGGCCTCTGGTTAACGGGTCCCCGCCTGTAGCATAAAACTACCTCCAATCCCTTTTACACAGGGCTTTTAGGTTAATCTTCCCAAACTGTACGTCCAACTCAGTGGTTCTTAATGGAAAGCAATCCACCCCCTACCCTGACCCCGCACCTCCACCCCCAGGGACATCTGTTTGGCAATGTCTGTCAATAGTTTTGGTTTCCACAGTTCAGTGGTGGAGGGGTAATTTGCAGACATCTAGTAGGTGGAGGTCAGGGTGTTACAATGCACAAAACAACACTCCTCCCCCCATTACAACAAAGAATTTTTTGGCCTAAAATGTCAATAGTGCCAAGGTTGAGAAACCTTGCTGTATCATATCATTCTCTGATCAGAAACTTTCCATTGTTCTCCACTCCTTGTGGGAAAGATGACAGATTTCATGGTCCTTCCTGGTCTAGATTCAACTTATTATTTGCCATCTACAGCTTCTTTTCTGAAACATGTGATCTGCTTTCTCGCTTATATAACTTTGCTCACACCAACCTCTCCCCCTGCACAGAATGCCCACGTCCCACTATTAAAGTCTGGTTGAAATGCTATCTCCTCTATAAAGTCCTATCTGAGCCTGAATCCTCTCAGCTACAAATAATTCTTTCCCTGGATGTTACTGGACTATTTTACTCAGATGTCTCTTAAAGCATTTATCACATTCATAGTAGAATGGAAAATTTGAATTAAAAGTTGCTTTTAGAAATCTCTCCAGTAAAATTCCCTTCACTTTAAGAAAAGGAAATTGAGACCAAGAAAGGTGGAGTGATTAGTTGAAGGTATCATACTGTCTCATAAAACTTGGACCATAGTAATTTGTATCCTTGACTCCACTCTCCTGGCATGGTTGAAACGGATGACCATGGACTTAGTCTTGGCATTCAAATCTCAACTCTGACATTCGTAAGATGGTAAAGTAATTTACCTTTCTGAGATTCGGTTTCCTCAGCTCTGAATGGAAATAATTATGGCTGTTGTGAGAATCAAATGAGATGGTGTATTCAAAATGTATGGCACATAGTAGGTACTTGATAAATATTTGTCAGATGAATAGAAGGATCAACTATACTTCAAGGAATAGAATTTAGGGATTGGTGATGGTCCATGGGACTTCACTAAAAGGTGATTGGAGGTAAAGTGTGGTAGTTCATTGCCACTACTCCCTACATTTGCATCCTTCCATAGAAAACACGAGTTCCTCTGTAAGCCATCAGACCAGTGTCCAAGCTTTCTGTGGAGTAGGTGAGTAATGACAGCAGCTCTCAACTTGGAAATGTAGTCCTTAAAAGGTTTGCTTTTTTTTTCCCTTTTGCAATGCTAGTCATGTAACATCTCTGTTCCCTCAAGCAGATAACAGGTAGGGTTGTAGGAAGAGGGCTGGATAGAAGATATATTTCCTCTGTTTCTCTTTGGTTTCCTGTGTGGCAGCAGCCTTGGCCTTAGATGCTGTTTAGTGGCCTAATAGGCATCTCTGTGAGAGGAAACTCTGCACTTGGGGTGGCAAAGGGGGCACTTTGGTGTTGGTTCCTAGCCCAGTGATACCTGGTTCTGACTTGACTTCAAAAAGGTTTATTAAGGCCTTTCTAGCTAGCTCTTCACTCTTGAGCTTCCCACTGTGTCAGCTTTCTTCCTGCTTAGGGCTTTGGAGTAATGGCATGCTATGCATTTATTCCTTTCATTTACAGAAACAAGTCTTTCCCTGGTCCCAGGGTGCATGTACCTAATAGAAAAAGTCCTGCTACTCCAGTGGGGGGATGAACTGACAGGCAACTGAAGAAACAGAATGAGACTTCTGATGCCTCTCTAGACTAGACTGGGAGCACGCCAGAGAGGAGGAAGCTTCCCAACAGTGGGCCCACCCCAAGAGCTAGCACCTGTCTACTCTGCTATGTGAGCACAGGAGAATTTTGTTGGAGGAGGCTAGGAGAGAAGCTCAGGTGAGCCTATTGCAAATTGATTTAGGAGCTCCCTCTTTAGAGCTTACAGGTTAAGTGTCCTATAAGAGGAAAATGGCTTTTGGGAGTATGAGGAAAACAGTAGAGGGCAGAGAACCAGATTGAAAGTAAAAATACTTGGTCTGGATCCCTGCCTCTAACCTCTGCTTCTGAGAGGGCTCCTAGGGCTTTTGATTGAGCCTCACATTCTTGTCTGTGAAGTGGGTGCAATACAGCCTGTAGCCTTCCTTCCAAGGATGGTAAAAGTTGAAAGTTTGCCCATCTCTAGGATTTTCACTCTGTGATACACAAAGCATTATATAAAACCTCCTACTTTTACTGAGTGAGTGAGTCAGTGTCTAAAAGGAGGTATGACAAGGTTGGAGGGGGGGATCCAGATCTATTGGCTGCTTGCTTCAACATCTTATTTTTCAGTTCACTCTTCCCAGAGTTCCACTATTATTATTCACGTTGAGGTTACTTTGTAGATAGTTGGATTCCTTTCTTTAAGAAGGCTTCTCTTTCGGATTTACCCCCTCTCTCTGAAGATTGCATTGTTTCAATAGCTACTGTTGTTGCTCTCACCATGAGTTTGGGTGGGGCTATGGGACTTCAGGAAATCATATGACTGCCTAAGTCTATTGGTAAAGTACCATCTCCTCTGAAGAACTAAGATTTGACACTTGCCATGGGAGAGTATAAGGAATTCATTAATTCATTCAGGTACAGAAGGAAAGGTACACTGTACTAATGAGGGCTTTTGATGGAATTTGACTTAAGGATGTCAAGCAAGGCTTCACTAAGGAATTAATGATTGAGTTGGGCTCTGAAGAATGGTTGAACATTCACTAGGCAAAGAGAGTGGTGGGAAGTATATGTGTACATGTGTACATGCACTAAGCATTTTAGGCAAAGGGAACAGAACGTGCATAGGCCTTATAGCACATTCCAGAAACAAATAGAATAGCTGATTTTATAATTTTAATTCAAAATTTAAGTCATAAGTTTGGGTGTTAAGGGTTAAAAATGCAAGTGTATCCATCTTTTTTTTTTTAAACATCTTTATTGGAGTATAATTGCTTTACAATGGTGTGTTAGTTTCTGCTTCACAACAAAATGAATCAGTTATATATATACATATGTTCCCATATCTCTTCCCGCTTGCGTCTCCCTCCCTCCCACCCTCCCTATCCCACCCCTCCAGGCGGTCACAAAGCACCAAGCTGATCTCCCTGTGCTATGCGGCTGCTTCCCACTAGCTATCTACCTTACATTTGGTAGTGTATATATGTCCGTGCCTCTCTCGCGCTTTGTCACAGCTTACCCTTCCTCCTCCCCATATCCTCAAGTCCATTCTCTAGTAGGTCTGTGTCTTTATTCCTGTTTTACCCCTAGGTTCTATCTTTGAGGTATTGTTAGGCTAAATCATACTGAGCACCCAATGTTGACAGAGCATGGGAGCGTTATCAAGAAAGAAACAAATACATTCACTCTGTTGAGCCAACAATCTGGAAGGGGGTAAAGAGTAGGTGAAAAATGCATGATATAAAAATCTTCCTTCCAACATTTTGCCTAACAAGTACACCTACATAAGGGGTATATAGATGAATTCCTGGAGGGCTACTTGGTTGAGGTGACTCGAGCCCACTGGGGTTAGTCAGGGAAGACTTCCTGGAGGGGCTGAGTTCTGAAGAGTATTCTGAGGAAGATATGAATTGGTGAATAAGAGGAAAGAAGATGTTTATGTCAGGAGAGACAGCATGAGTGATGACTTGGTGGTAGAAAGATTATTTCTGAGGTAGGAAATTTGGGATAAATTAGCCTGGCCCTAATGAAAAAGCAAAGCAGCCTGACTTGGGGGCATCTTAGACTCTTTATATAACATGGCAACCAGACAATTAAAAGAGGGAAAATTAGGTTCCCTGGGAACCATGTGAAGAGAAATAATTGGTTATTGAAAAATAAATTGTCATGAGGGGAGATCAATCAAGATGGTGGAGTGAGAGGACATGAGGCTCACCTCCCCCCATACAAACATCAAAAATGCATCCATATGGGGAAAAATTCTCACTGAAAATCATCTGGAAACTGGCAGAAGGACTCCTGCACAACCAAGTCTGTACAAAAGATACACATGTAATTGGGTAGGAAGGGAAGAAAAGTGATCGGGTCAGGACCTATGTCCCTGGGAAGGGACTCAGAGGAAAAGGGAGAATGCAAAGATGGAGACCCAACTTGAGGATTGACCATGAGAGACACAGATTGTGTGCCCCAGTCCCGGGGTCTTATGCATAGGAGACAAGCCACCTTGGCTGGTTGGAAAACCAAAGGTACTAGCAGGAGGGCTAGTGGGAAGCCTGGACTCTGTTCTTGAGGAGCATGTGCTTGTGTATGCATGCTTGCTTGCCCCCTAAGCAGGGCAGAGAGAGGTCTGCTCTGGTGGCTGCCGAGTTTCCCACAACTGCCCCACTGCTTCCCAGCCCAAGCTAAGCAAACACTCCAGCCCCACCCACTCCACATCATAGTGCAGCACTGGATCTGGGGCAGCCACAACCGAGGAGAAGAATTGACCATGGGATACAGAGGTGATCAGGTCTCAGGGCAGAACCTGGGTGGAACAGCAGTGGCTGGAACAGCAGTGGCTACCATTGGCGCTTACTCAAGCAGTGCATCAGAAGCAGCCTAGACCTCTGATGGTGGCCATTCCACTATAGCTCACCCCCAGGTATACACTGACAGTTCACATGGGCCCTGCCTGTCTTGTGGTGTGGCTCCACAACAAGGTATGGGTGGCAGCTATGAGAGACAAAGGGGACTTGCACCTGAGGCTGTGTCTGAGGAGAGAGAGGAAACAATTGCAGGTGCCTGTACAGGCAGCACATCGGAGACAGCTCGGATCTCTGTCTGTGGCTGACTTGAGCAGAGAGCCTGCACAGGGCCCTTTTGCTTCAGCACTCCCCATCTCTGGGGCAAGGATCCTAGTTTGGGGAGAGGGGGAAAGACACACATAAAGGCAACAGAGCCAGCTTGGGCTCAAACTTCAGGGCTTCTGCTCCAGCAACATGGGATCAGATCCCACCCTTGATAGGGTGGTGACAGCCACTGAGCAGAGGGGAAGTCCCACCTCACACTGGCTCCAGCCCTAGCCCCTCCATCTCCAGCCCAAACACATGGAGATGAAGCAACATGCTACTAAAAAACAATGGGTTGGGACTTCCCTGGTGGTCCAGTGGTTAAGACTCTGAACTCCCATTGGAGCGGGCACAGGTTCGATTCGTGGTCAGGGAACTAAGATCCCGCATGCCACACAGCTCAGCAAAAAAAAAAAAAAAAAAAAAAAAAAAGGGGGTCAATGAAGAAATCAAAGAGTAAATCAGAAAATACCTTGAGACAAATGAAAGTGGAAACACAACACTCCAAAATCTATGAGATGCAGCAAAAGCAGTTCTAAGAGGGAAGTTTATAGCAACAAAGGCCTTCCTCAAGAAAAAAGAGAAATCTCAATTAAACAACCTAACCTACCACCTAAAGGAATTAGAAAAAGAACAAACAAACAAAAAAAGCCCAAAGTCAGCAGAGGAAGGAAATAATAAAGATTCAGAGAGGAAATAATTAAATAAAGATTAAAAAATAGAAAAGATCAATGAAACCCGGATCTATTTTTTGAAAAGATAAACAAAACTGATAAAATTTGTTCACCAAGAATAAAAGAGAGAAGGCCCAGGTAAACAAAATAAAAAATGAAAGAGGAGAAATAACAACTGATACCACAGAGATACAAAAAATAATGAGAATATTATGAATAGTTATATGCCAACAAATTAGACAGCCTAGAAGAAAGAAAATTTCTAGAAACATACAACCTGCCAAGATTGCATCAAGAAAAAACAGATAATTTGAACAGACTGATCACTAGTAGTCAAATTGAATTTGTAATTTAAAAACTCCCTGCAAACAGAAGTCCAGGACTTGATGGCTTCACATAGGAATTCTATTGTATCAAACATATAAAGAAAAATGATACCTATCCTTCTCAAACTATTCATAAAATTGAAGAGGAGGGAACACTCCCTGATCGATTCGTTCTTTGAAGCCACCATTACCCTGATACCAAAAGCAAACAAAGATACTAAAAAAAAAAAAGAAAATTATAGGCCAATATCTTTATGAACATAGATGCAAAAATCCTCAACAAAATATCAGCAAACCAAATTCAACAACATATAAAAAGTATCATACACTGTGATCAAGTGGGATTTATTCCAGGGATGCAAGAACGTTACAATATTCACAAATCATTCAATGTGATACATGAATTAATAAAAGAAAGGATAAATATCACATGATCACCTCAAAAGATGCAGAAAAAACGTTTGACAAAATTCAATATCCATTCATGATAAAAATTCTCATCAAAGTGGGTATAGAGTGAATGTATCTCAGTATAATAAAGATCATGTACAGCAAACACACAACTAACATCATACTCAACAGTGAAAAGCTGAAATCCTTTCCTTTAAATTCAGGAACAAGCCAAGGATGCCCACTCTTGTCACTTCTATTTAACATAGTATTGGAAGTCCTAGCCACAGCAATCAGACAAGAAAAAGAAATTAAAAGCATCCAAATTGGAACGAAGAAGTAAAACTGTCACTACTTACAGATGACATGATACCACGTAGAGATAACCCTAAAGTCTCCACCAGAAAACAATTAGAACTAATAAGTGAATTCTATAAAGTTGCAGGATATGAGATTAATATACAGAAATCTGTTGCTTTTCTATACATTGTTAAAGAACTATCAGAAAAAGAAAGTAAAAAATAATCAGTTTTAAAATTGCATCAAAAAGAATAAAATACTTAGGAATAGACTTAACCAAAGAGGTTAAAGACCTGTACTCTGAAAGCTATAAAGCATTGATGAAGGAAATAGAAGATGAAACAAAGAAATGGAAACCTATTTCATGCTCTTGAATTAGAAGAATTAATATTGCTAAAATGGCCATACCACAGAAAGAAAGAAATCTACAGATTTGATGCAATCCCTATTAAAATACCCATGATATTTTTCACCGAGCTAGAACACATAAACCTAAAGTTCATATGGAACTTCAAAAGACTCCAAATTGCCAAAGCAATCTTCAGAAAAAAGAACAAACCTGGAGGTATAACCCTCCCAGATTTCAGGCTATACTATAAAGCTACAATAATCAAAACAGCATGGTACTGGCACAAAAACAGACACATAGATTAATGGAAGAGAATAGAGTGCCCAGAAATAAACCCACACACTTATGGTCAATTAATTTATGACAAAGGAGGCAAGAATATACAACAGTCTCTTTAATAAGTGGTGCTGGCCTCTATTTACAATAGCCAGGACATGGAAGCAACCTAAGTGTCCATCAACAGATGAGTGGATAAAGAAGATGTGGCACATATATACAAGGTAATATTACTCAGCCATAAAAAGAAATGAAATTGAGTCATTTGTAGTGAGGTGGATGGACCTAGAGTCTGTCATACAGAGTGAAGTAAGTCAGAAAGAGAAAAACAAATACCGTATGCTAACACATATATATGGAATCTAAGAAAAAAAAAAGGTCATGAAGAACCTAGGGGCAATACGGGAATAAAGCCACAGACCTACTAGAGAATGGAGTTGAGGATACAGGGAGGGGAAAGGGTAAGCTGGGACAAAGTGAGAGAGTGGCATGGACATACATACACTACCAAATGTAAAATAGATAGCTAGTGGGAAGCAGCCACATAGCACAGGGAGATCAGCTTGGTGCTTTGTGACCGCCTGGAGGGGTGGGATAGGGAGGGTAGGAGGGAGGGAGATGAAAGAGGGAAGAGATATGGGGATATATGTACATGTATAACTGAGTCACTTTGTTATAAAGCAGAAACTAACACACCATTGTAAAGCAATTATACTCCAATAAAGATGTTAAAAAAAAAAAACTAATCTACCCAGTAACTTATAACAAATGTCTTGTGATCTTGTTTTGAGAATAAAGAGATGTAAACTGTTAAAAAAAAAACTGGTGCTGGGAAAACTGGACTGCTACATGTAAAACAGTAAGATTTCCTCATACCATATACAAAAATAAACTCAAAATGGGATAAAGATCTAAATGTAAGACCTGAAACCATAAAATTCCTAGGAGAGAACATAGGTAAAACACTCTTTGACATAAATTGTAGCAATGTCTTTTTTGTATCTGTCTCCCAAGGTAAAAGAAATAAAAGCAAAACTAAGCAAATGGGACCTAATTAAATTTAAAAGCTTTTGCCCAGCAAAGGAAACTATCAACAAAATAAAAAGACAACCTATGAAATGGAGGAAAATATTTGCAAATGATATGGCCTGCAAGTGGTTAATATCCAAAATATACAAATAGCTCACATAACTTAATATCATAAAAAGGAACAACCCAGTCAAAATTGTACAGAAGATCTGAATAGACATTCTCCCAAAGAAGACATACAGATGGCCAACAGGCACATGAAAATATGCTCAATATTGCTAAATATCAGAGAAATTCAAGTCAAACAAACAATGAGACATCACCTCACACCTGTCAGAATGGCTATCATCAAAAAGTCTACAAATAACAAATGTTAGTGAGGATATAGAGAAAAAGGAACACTTGTGCTCTGTTGGTGGGAATATAAATTGCTGTAGACACTATGGAAAACAGTTTGGAGAGTCCTCAAAAAACTACTATATGACCCAGCAATTCCACTCCTGGGTATATATCAGGAAAAAACAAAAACACTAGTTCAAAAAGATACGTGCACCCCAATGTTCATAGCAGCACTATTTATACTCCATCATAAAAAAGAATGAAATTCTGCCATTTGAAGATACATGGATGGACCTAGAGAATATTACGCTTAGTGGTTTGTCAGACAGAGAAAGACAAATACTGTATGGTATCACTTATATGTGGAATCTAAAATAATAATACAAATGAACGTACATGCAAAACAGAAACAGTCTCACAGATATGGAATACCAACTTCGTTACCAGTGGGGAGAGGAAAGGGGGGAGAGACAAGACAGGGGTATGCGATTAAGAGATACACACTACTGTGTATAAAATAGAGAAGCAACAGGATATATTCTATAGCACAGGGGATTATAGCCATTATCTTATAATATCTTTTAATGGAGTATAATCTGTAAAAATACTGAGTCACTATGCTGTACACCTGAAACTAATATAATCTTGGAAATCAACTATACTTCAATTAAAAAAAGTAAATTGTCATGAAGATCAGTCTTGACATCCCCACCTGACTGACTATAGTCAGGACTCACTTTCTGCAAGACTGTGAGGTAGGTGAAAGTCACTGCCCACCTTTTTTTCTCAGAATTCCTTTGCAATTTTGTATCACTGGACATCTACTCCAATTTCTGGAGTCCTATTTGCTTAAGCACTTGATTTTAGCAGTTATTTATTACTCTGATCCCTTGTAATATAATAGCTTTCTTTCTTTGGGCATTGACCTTTTCTGACGGATCTCTGAAAAAACTCAAACACTTCAAAGGAAAGAATCTACCTCTGGTAGAATGAATGATAAGTTGCGGGGTGGATATTTTTGAGCAGGTGACCTTTCCCATTATCCTTCAAACTGAAACTACCCCGTAGAAGCTTGGCCTTGATTCCCATGCATATTTCCTCCCTGGATGTTGAAAAATTAGGTTAGGATAGAGACACGTGGTACGGAGCAAGGGATTTGATTTTGCCTGCAAATTTCCTGATGATACAGGATATAGTTCTTTGAAAACAGTCCATGAACTGTAATATATCAGTGTGGTTAAAACTGTGGAGCTTCAGAGTCAAGATGAGCCAGGGTTTATATCCCGACCCTACCACTTTCTGTGTGATTTTTCACAATTAACTTAACCTGTGCCTTGGTTGCCTCATCTTGTATAAAACAGGGATAATAAGAGTAGCTAACTCATATAGTTACTATAATGATCAATGAAATATATGTCTAAAGAGCTTAGCATAGTTCTTGACACTTGATCAAGTTGTTCTTGTCATCACTGTCATTAGCATTACCACCACTGCCACCACCAACATTACACCCAGGTGCCTACTGTAACAGAATAAAATTTTATAACCTCTTGCTAAAGCTAATACCAGCCATCAGCAAGGGAGGAAAGAGTAAGCCCACTCGCATTCACTGTTTCCTACTCTCACTTTAACCCTAACGTCTCAAAGAGAATGTATGAGAAGACACTCTAACCCTCATGTCTCTGTCCCTGTTTCCACAGGTACCTGTCGGCTTGGCTGGGCATACTACTGTGCTGGAGGTGGCGCAGCTGCAGCCATGTTGATCTGCACCTGGCTCTCTTGCTTTGCTGGAAGACACCCCAAGCCTGTCATGTTGGTGGAGAGCATCATGAGGAACACCAATTCTTATGCCATGGAGCTTGACCACTGCCTCAAACCTTGAGCTTTAGCAGAAGATTGGAGAGGGTGGGAAAGAGGAGGGAAGGGAGCCTTGAAAAGAGGTACTAAGACTAGGCCAGTTCCTACCCACTTGCCAGTAGTGTAACCCAGTGTTTGCATGCTTTTTAACTCCTCAGTCATTCATTTTCGGTTTCCCTTAAACCAGTGGGTCAGTGGCTATTTACAAAATTCATCAAGAACAATAATTCTCAGACTTCCCTGGCGGTCCAGTGGTTAAGACTTCGTGCTTCCAATGCAGGGGGTGCAGGTTCGATGCCTGGTCGGGGAACTAAGATCCTACGGTGTGGCCAAAAAAAAAGAACAATAATTCTCTCTAATGTTTACCTAGCTGGTGAGTGCCCACTAGCCCCCAACTCCCAAAGTGCTCCTTCATACAAAATGATAAGAAAGATCCTCAGTTGAAAGGTAACTGCACAGTCAAGCAGCTCTTCAGAGCTCTACAGCTCCTATCACTTACCCCAAAGCTTAAAGTTTGGGTAAAAACACTTGTGCATGAAGGGGCCATGAGATGGACAGGGATGGTTCCTACCACTCCATTCCTTTGGTCATCCCCTGATACTTATTGCCATCTCTAAACATCTATGGAGTGCCACTGCCCCAATTTTTGTGACTTTCTCAGGACTATACCTTGACTCGTCCTCTTTTTTCCTGTTTTTCTTCCTTGCCGGTTGTGAGCAAGCTTATGGGGAGGGTGACTCCCAATGGGGAAAACACTAATCAAGGATGCTTGCATATAGTCTAAGACCCCTTCCTCATAATGCTTTAGAATATTCATAAAAGTTCATTTTGTGTTCTGGCTGGGTGACTGGCATCAAAATACTGGCAAGTATTCCCTGGTCCCTTATAGATACAGAAATGGTGTTCATCAAATGTTCTGAGCAGAGACTAGCATTTGTTGTGTGCTCAATAAACACAAATTCAGAATGATGATGACAAGGATGTTTCTGCTGGTTCCTTACTGAAATTCCTATTAGAGTTCATTTTTATTGACAAGGAAATCCACAGTGGCCTTTTGCCCCTATAGTCATTCCTAGCATGATACACATTTCTCCACTTGTTTCAAAGACTATTCATCAAGTGCTTTCCCTTCCATCTGGGGTGAATTAGACATAAAAGAACAGAGTCCTGATGTCACCTAAGGCTGATGTATTTTTAGGCTTGGCCTCCATCCCATCTGTGCTCAAGGCTGATGGATGGTGTAGAAGAACTTGGTGTCTCTCAGGGACAGAATTTGTCTCCCCCACTCCTCCCTAATTAATTCAGGCTAGCTCTATTGCTCCATAACTATAGCTTTAGGGACTAGGGAAGGCCTGTGACACAAAAGGCCAGCTCATCTCTTTCTATTCTTAATCACTCCAGAGTGGTTTCGGTACAGCCCGGTACAGCCCTACCTGGAAGGAGAGAAATGGCAAAAAATGTTCTCATTAGTTATATGCCATCCCAAGAAGGGTCAGGGTCCATATATCGGCCTTATGCAGGTAAGTGAATTCAAGCATACACTCCATTCATGAGCTCATTCATTCATTTAATCACTCATTCAGGACACACTTTTTGAATATCCTACTGTATGCCACATTCTGTGCTAAGTACTGGGGGAAAAGAAGATACAGTTTCTCACCCTAAAAGTGACAGGGTATTGACAGACATGTAGATAAATAATTGCCAAACAGTGTGTTACATGCTACCAAGTGAAGGGCTGGGGGCTAAAGGATCACATAGAGGGGCTATTAAACCAACTTGGGGTGAAGGGGTTCATGGGAAAGATTTCTAGAAAAGATGATGCCTAAGATGAGTCTGAGAGATGAATAGGGGGAGTTAGTCAGCAAAGGCTAAGTGTGTACCATACAAGGGAACGTGGAAAGCAGGGCATGGAGACATGAGAAAACATGACCCCATCACAAGAATGATGAACAGAGGTGTGAAAAGGGAGGAGGCAGAAGCTGAAGCTGAAAAGGGAAATACCAATGGGATCTTCTACACTAGGGTAAGGAGTTTGGATTTTATCCTAAAGGAGGGCCATTGAAAGGGAAGTGCTGTGAACATATTTGTGTTTTTCAAAAATCAGTTTGACTAATGTGAGGAGAATGGAAGAAAATAGGGAGAGACTATAGATATTTCAATAATCTAGGTATAAGAAAATCAAGTCCTGAATTAAGAGTGACTGTGGAGCTGGAGCAAATGGATGAATTTGAAAGAAGATATTCAGAATATTTTGTTACATACCAGAATTAAAATATCTTATTAATTTATACTGAGTAAATGTTGAAATGATAATATTTTAGGTATATTGGGTTAAATAGAGCATATTAAAATTTCAAAAAGATATCTAGGAAGTAGATCCCATGGCACTTGATGTCTAATGGATATGGTAGGTGAGGACAAGTGGAAATTTTGGCATGATCGCTCTGAGATGTGGGCTATCACCGAGATGGGGAATACTGTAGGAATAACAGATAGTAAGGAACTGGATTAAGTGTTTAAGGTAAAGCAAGTTGAACATATCTCACTGGGAGGAAAGCAATGTAATTAGGTTTGCAGCATCCCCTCTCCCCAAGACAGATGACTAAGAACAGGTAAAACAAAAACGGAACTGGCTCAAACTTCATTTTTATTGTGTAGGCACAATAATGCAACCTTAATTTAGGAGAGCTCAATGTATGGAGAATATGTCAGGTGTTTGAGGAAATGCAGATCAGTCTCTTTCGAAAAGGCAATCGGATCAGGTGATCTTTCTTCTCAGGGTAGGGAACCTTCTGGAATTCTGCAGGATAGGATTTGTGAAAGTGATATAAGCGTTTAAGTCAGGGTATTGGCAGGAAAGAGATGGTATACTCAAGGAGTTTTCTTAGCTGGGCTTAATGAAGGGGCTATTTATGGTGGTGTGGGTAAAATTCAGGGAATCTACAGTGATGGTGAGGCATACAGAGGCGATGCATGGCGGGGAGCTGTTATCACCCCAAAGACTGAAGGGACAAGGGGAAGTAACTGTGTTATTGGAACCCAACAAGAACTGTAGCCATGCAAGAAGGGCTGCCTGATAGGAGCTGTGTCTTTAGGTAGCACAGTGTGAACTCTGCCCAAATGTAACACAGCTAGGAGGCAGACAGGAGCACAAAATCTTTATCTCCCTCTCTTCCCGCTCTCTGATCTCCTCCCAATGCTCACCATTAGCCAGACCCAGCCAGATGCCAGCTGGCAAAAAAGGCTGTTGCTACAGTCCATTGAGGTCAGCCTCCTTTGTCACAGAGCATGGAGTAGAAGGGCAGAGAATGGACCTTGCGGGTGTGAGCGGCAAATGGAAAATAACAGCTCAGTGAGTTTTCTCAGCTCCCGTTGCTACCATTCCCTTACACATTGCTTCCCGGGAAGTCAATGCTTTGCTGCCCTCCATGGCCCAGATACCTGAACACACTGTAAAGTAGTTATACCCTAGAGAGGAGACTGAGCAGGAAGGGGTTAATTCAAAAGAACCATTTTAAATGACTGTCACCTTGTATAAGGTATTAGTTGGCATGTTTCCTCTCCTCTTCCAGGGAAAGGGGAGAGGATTTAAAAGGGATTTTTTTTTCCTGTGAAGAAACCAGGCCTGCAGGGGCTTATATTCAAAGAGGGATCCAGCCCCTTGTTCAATTTGAATTTAAATTCCTCCCTGCCTGTGTCTGGTTTCTTTCCTGCCAAGCATTGTTTTTGCATAGATGTCTGACTAGCCAATTTTTTTTCCCCTGTGGCCTAGAGCAGACTCTTGGAAGCTAAGCCTGCCTCCTCTGGCTGCTGTTAAGCAGAGAGGAAGGAGAGCCCATGGGTCGGGGGAGGACTGAAGGAGCAAAGTGAGGATCTCAGAGACGGTGGTCTGTCCCATGCCAGGCTGGCTGGCCTGCTCCCCGCCTGTGCACACAGATCGGGTGCTTAACCATGGGTCCTTTCTGACTCTTGGAACCACTTAGATCTTGTGTGTAGAAGGGTGAGAGGTGGGAGGCTATTCACCCAGGCTAGCTCAAAGCCAACTGATTATTTCTTAAGAGTCTATTTAGCAGGATATTCCTTCAGGAAAGAATGTCAGACGGACAGCACTCACCCATTTGGCATGTTTCTCTGTCTGTAGGGTTACAATTTCTCCACCTTGGGTGGCCCTTGGTATACTGCAAGTGTCAAGTCATCCAGGTCTGTCTTGAGTGATGCCTTCTCCCTAATGTCACCTCTCATTATCCCTGTTCCCAGAGCAGTAGCTGCCGCCATTGATTTTCACATGCTGATGACTTCCAGGCAGTGGGTTCCCGCCTTGCAAGGACGTGTGCCCTGAACCAACATGGACAGGCTCTGGCCTCTGAGCTTCTGCAAGAGTCGGTGGTAATATGCGGTTTAGGTTGGATGAGGGGAAACCCTAGGAGGATGAGGGGATGAAGAAGCTGCTGGCAAGCAGGGGCTTTATAAATTGTCCAACAAGTTGGACTAAGAGGGAGGTCTGGCCCCTTCATAATGTGCTAAGGACACTGTCTTCAATCTGGCATTCACTCTTGGTAGAAATACTAATGTGGAGAAGCTTCAGGATTGTATTTAGTCCCAAGGCAGTCTGTCGGTGAGAAAAAAAATGGAAGTTTCAAGAAAACTAATACTGAATGCATTTTGTAAAAGATGGCAAGCAACACACTTTGTGGCTTGAGGGGAAAGTTCTGCTATTTCTAGAACTCACCATCAATCTCTAACCAGACCTAGTAAAGCTTTCTTAGCAGACAGAAGGCAGCACCCTTACAAGGAGTCATCTCCGCTCTGTGTCCCTGGTTTAAAAGCATTTTCTGATCTGGAGGGGGGCTGCAGTTGAAGGATATTTATTACTGGCCTCTCTTTCAGATATAGAGAGATGTATTTTCAGCTTCAATTTTCATTTCGTCTACTTGTGAGATTAGACTCTCCCAGTGCTGATGTCTTCTCTAAAGGCATCGAACCCCCACTGAGTCTTCAAAGCTAACAGCAAATAAACAGTTGCTATGTGTGCACACAAATGATTTAGATTTTCATTACACAGGGCTGCTGATATGTCAGGAGGCAGAAGTAGGGGGAGACAAAATGCTTGGTTTTGACTGCAGCACTGTATCCTGGTTCTTCCTCCCTCTCCAGAAAGGAGGCTCCAGAGAACAGTACTTGGGAGAGGAGGGCATCAAGGCCACCTGGCATCCATGAGGGCAGCCCATGATGTTGGCTCCTTTTCATATAGTGCCTCTACTTCCTGAAGAGGTGGTGGCAACTACAGAAAGGAAACAAAGCTGGTAGAAAGATCAAGGGGAATAAAGAGGGGTAGATGAAGAGGTAAACATGGTAATCATTCCAGAGACACATTGCCTCCCTCCACTGTGGCCTATTAGAATCCCATTTGGGGAAACTTGGCAACTTTTTTCTGAGATATCTCTTCGTATATCGAGTTAAAATACTGCCCCCCCTTCCCCGCCCCAGACAACATGGTAAAGTGAAAACAGTTCAGGCTTGGTTTTGGAGTCAGACAGATCAAAGTTTGAATCCCAGCCCAGACATTTCCAAGCTATGTGTTCTTGGGCAAGTTACTTCTCTGAGTTTACAAAACTTTCTAAGACAGCATCTCCTATCTGCTGTTGACCTTTGCACACCCCAGGATCTATAGAAGGCATGTACCATCCAGTGGCCCAATACCTTTCATTTCGCACTGATTATTCTAACACAGTAATTTTGAATCCTGGTTCACATTAGATTGCTCCGAGAAGATTTTTTTTTAAAGTTTGATGCTTATGTCCCACCCCAGTCCAACTGAGTCAGACTCTGGGGGCTGCTAGACCATAGTATCCCATCTTCATTGTTGACATCTGCTGATCCCCTTGTCATCTCTCATTCACTGAAGACTTCAGCACCTGGCTCATTTTCTTTTTTTTTTTTCATTCCTATTTCTGTCATCCTTTTGGAAACTTTAACATCCACATGAACCACTCTGCCAACTTCTTGGACTCTCAGTTCTTTGACTTCCTTACCTCCGATGATATTTTTCTTCCATTCAAGCTCTGCTTCTCCCACTTTTGACATTGGCAATAAGTGCACCATCACCAAAATCCAGATTTCCAGCCTCCCATTCCTGACCACACTTCTTATTCTTTCAGCTCATGTTTTTTAATATCCCCACTCTATCAACTCTTTGATCCCATCCTACTTACTCAGTCCAAAGTCCATAGTTCATCAATGTAATCACCTCTTGAATAAATGTACCACTCTTTTGCCCCCTGCTCACCCTGTAATATATTTGTCTGACAAAACCTTTTTTTTTTTTTTTTGTGGTACGTGGGCCTCTCACTTTTGTGGCCTCTCCCTTTGTGGAGCACAGCCTCCGGACGCGCAGGCACAGCGACCATGGCTCACGGGCACAGCTGCTCCGCGGCATGTGGGATCTTCCTGAACCGGGGCACGAACCCACGTCCCCTGCACTGGCAGGTGGACTCTCAACCACTACGCCACCAGGGAAGCCCTGTCTGACAAAATCTTAATTAATCCTTGTTAAATTTAATAATCTGCCTGGTCCCAACTGTTGACAAAGAAAAACAATAACTGTTCTTGCATTTTCTCTGTCTATACCCACTCCCTTGATGAGTTCATGCAATTTCATGGCTTTAAATATTATCTATACCCTTGCTACTCACAGTGTGAGCTATAGTCCGAAAACATGGGAGTGCAATAGAGATTTAGAATATTGGGCCCTACCCCAGGCGTACTGAATTATAATCTGCCTTTTAGCAAAGTCCCCAGGTGATTCATATTCATTAAAGTTTGAGAAGCACTGATCTATGCCAGTGGTTCTGAATGGTGATTGCAAATTGGAATTAGCTGGAGAGTTAAAACTGCTAATGCCTAGGCCCACTTTCAGAGGTTCTAATTTAATTGGTTTAGGGTAAGGCCTGGACATATATAAATTTTATAGGTCACTATGTGATTTTGATGTGCAGCTGTGATTGAGAACCGCTGACTTAAATATTGATGACTCCCAAAGTAATAACTCTAGGCTAGTGCTGGCTTACTAGCGGGCAGAGTCAGTGTTCAGAAGACTCTGGGGCTGTTGCCCACCCGCTGGTGGGTGAAGCCAGGTCCTGGGGTTAGTGCTGGACTACTGGCAGGCAGAATTGGGTCCTAAAGTCTGGTTGCAGGGCCTGGGGTAACCAGAGTAGGTGTCAGATCACTGGTGGTGGGGAGGGGGAACTTCTTGACACAGTTGGGCATGGGGTCTGGAGTGTCCCGAAGCTTGTATTGGCCTGCTAGTTGGCCAAAATGAAAGGTATCCGGGCCCAGCTGGTCTAAGGGCAGGGTCTGGCTTACTGATAAGCAGGATGGGTCAACAGGCTGTAGGACTGTGGTTTTCTTGCATTTGGTGTCTGCCCCCTAGTGGGTGAGGCTGGTCCAGAGGCTAGAACAAGCTTCCTGGAGGGCGGGGCCGGGGCCCAGGGGATTCTGGCCTGGTGGGTGGAGCTGGGTCCTGGGCCCTCTGGTGGGCAGGGCCATGTCCAGAGCTGGCAGCTGTGGGCTCAGGAGGTCTGGGTAGCTTGTCTGCTGCTGGTTGGGGATGTGTCCCTGCCCAGCTAGTTAGTTGGCCTGAGGCATCACAGAACTGGTGCCTGCAGGCTGTTGGGCCAGGGTAGGGCTTGGTCCTGGGGCTAATAAGCTAGAGGGAGGAGCACCAGTATCCCCGTGGTAGAAGGAGCTCCCGAAAATGTTTGCCGTCAGTGTCTACGTTCCCAGGGTGAGCTGCAGTTGCCTTCTACCTCTCTGGGAGACCCTCCAAGACCAGCAGGTAGGTCTGACCCAGGTTCCTATCCAATTACTGCTTTTGCCCTGGGTCCTGGAACATGTGAGTTTTTGTGTGCACCATTTAAGAGTAAAGTCTCTATTTCCCCCAGTCTAATGCCACATTTCTGTCTCAGCTTCCTTGCTCCCTGCGCCCAAATGCAAAGCTATTTTTGGCTGAACTTTATACACTTCATCTCTCTTTTCTAGGTCAGACACGCTCTCATTATTTATACAAAATTCTGACTCAGTAGCATTCTAGGATTCTGAACCAAACTCTAAACTCTTTGGAATACAACCTAGGAAAAAGGACCTATCTCATTGTTATGCAAGCTTTCCTTTCTCTGACAGTATACTTCCCCACAGATCTCTAAGCTCTTTCACAGTTTTGCTCTCTCAGCCAGGACGAGCACATCTCCACACCATACTTTTAGGTCTGAGTCAGCAGTAGTGTAGAACATTAACTCATTAACAACAAAATTGTCTTTCCTAACTCTAAACTCTTGCCAGACTAAGGTTGTTTTCAATTAGCACATTTAGAAAGAGGTTTTTTTCCCCTTTTTTTTGCATAGCCATTCCTTTTACAGGGTAGTTGGGAAGCTCAAAAGAATCCATGTAAATATCCATGGTATATATGCATAAGTATAACTCAGATATAGGTTGAAGGTATATATGAGGGCCATCCTCAGTAATTGATCTTTCCCTGGTTGCTTTTAGGCTAGAATCTTCTCACACCTTAAGTTTCAAGGACTATTATCATTTGCAGGGCTGGCATACTACGATTCAAACATAATCATATTTCTGTTGGGTTAGGTTCTGAAGAATAATGCACGTCCCTTTTCTTCTGGAAATCACAGCAATGCATGGGCAGTAGCCCTCTGTTCAACCTGATTCCCAGCTGCACCATAACTTTAACATATCCTGCTTTCACGTCTTCACTTGTGCACAGTTTTCTCTTTGAATTTGTATTTTAGACTATCAAATGTGACAATAGCCAGAAACCTATTTTATTTCTAAATAATAGAAAAATCATGAGCATTTAGATAAATGGAAGTACTTTCTAAATCAGCAGCTCAAAGAGATTTGGGGTTTCAGGGAACTTGTGAAATGTAAATGGTCACCACCCACTGCTACACACCATTGAGCACTTCTGTAAAACCAACAACAAAACAGTTTCCATTCTTCTGACCAACCATGAGGGAGAATTTGCTCTCAAGGCAGTGCTGCTCTACCATAACTGTAAATTCACCCTTTTGTGGTCTAAAGTCAAGGACTGCACTAGTATCTGAAGTGACGGGAACAGTAGGATCTATTTCCAACATCATACCAAAAAGAAAGGAGAGGTTGGGGAAAATTCTGACTATTGCTAGATCCTGGAAATGTATTGATTTATGGACTCACAGGTCTGCAAAACTGTGAATGGTGAAGAGGGAAGGGAAAAGAGTGTATGTGGGTGCACACACATATACAAGTGTCCTTTTATTACTTGTGGTAGGAAGAATTCTAAAAATACATCCAGTTTGAGCTTCTAGTATAATGAGATATCACTCCTGTGATTATATTATTATATGGCACAGCTGACCTTCAGTTAGGGCAATTAGCCCAGTGAGCCTCACCTACTCACATGAGCCCATAAAAGCAGAAAACTTTTTTCAGCTGGTGGCAGAAAGGAAAGGCAGAAGGGGAAGTTAGAGATATTCGAAGCATGAGAAGGATGTGAAATGCTGTTGCCAGTTTGAATATGGAAGGGGCCTCTGGGAGCAGAGAGTGGCCCCCTGGCTGACAGTCAGGACAGAGACAGGGACTTCAGTCCTGCAACTGCAAGGAACTCAACTCTGGAAGAGAGCCCGGGGCTTCCAGATGAGAATGCAGCTCAGCTGACAGCGTGTAAGACCCTGAGCAGAGGTTCCCGTCACACCATGCTGCACTTCTGACCTGCAGAATTGTGAACGAATAAATGGGTATTATTTTAAGCCACATAGTAATGGTAATTTGTTAGGCAGCAATAAAAACTAATATATTAATGAATTAATTTTGTCCCAGGATCATGGAGCTCCTGAAGGCATAGATCATGTCATCTCTGTGGAAAAGGCCCACTGTCCCTAATGCAAAGTCTCGTGTCCAGTAAGTACTCCAGACCTGTTAACTGGTGACAGATCAGCTCACTGGGCCAGGTGCAAATTGCTCAATGTGCTCACCAGACTTGGAGTGTCACTGAGCCTCTTCTCTGGTTCAGTGCTACTATTAAACTACCGGCTGGAAGACAAGGGCCAGACAACCAAGGTTCAGCTTTGGTTCTCTCTTCCCTTACAGCAGATAGGAAGGGTCGCTCAGGCACACACGAGTTTAATAGCAACATTGTGTGGTCTTAAATAAGCCAGGCTGGGCTCCCTCTGGGATCTGGGCTGTGATATCAGAGATAAAAATAAACCACTAGGCACTTGCTGCCCTCATTCTTGGGTTGATGAGAAGTCAGAAGATGAAGTTACACTTTTAACATGATCATGAGAATGGAAAAGGGCTCACTCCTCTTTCAGGTCTCATTAGGATCTTCGTCCAGACAAAGGCTCTATTTACAGGTGCTTTGTAAAATGTAGCTCCCTTCCTGTTCTCAGCAGGCAGGGCAGCATGGCGCTGTAATGTTGGCTTGGCTTTCCCTTCTACCTCCATTCCTTCCCTTTCTTACTCCTTCCTTCCCTTCCTTCCTCCTTCCTTCCTTCCCTTCCCCTGCCCCCTATTCCTAATTTCATTTTTTGTTATTTAGCTGTTTGGTTTGGGAGGGTAAGAGCCCCGGAGCTGCAGCAGCAGCAAAAAAAAAAAAAAACCTCAGCCTCTCAGAGTGAGATAAATGCCCTTTATTCTTATTTGAGTTTCTCACTGCCTAGAGTGTAAGGGCAGAAAATAGAACTGTCTAACAGAAGCAGAGAGCAAGACCTTTTCCATGGTGTTTGGAAAAGACTAAAAAAGGGAGCAGAAAGGAGGATGAGGTGACCCTGTTCCTGTCTCTCGGCAGTCACTCAGTCAACATTTCTGGAGTGCTGTGACATTTACTGTCATTTCATGTAATGTCATTAAACAGGGCATAACGTGGTTTTAGTACATGTGCCCTCTGTGTGCCCAGATATTTGCTACCTGGGCTCCAAAAGAAACAGGACATTTGGGCTATGCCCTTAAGGAGCTAATAGGGTTTCTGGGGAGCACAGAACCCATATATGAAAAATACATGCAGAAGACATAGCTCCAGGACCAGACAGAAGAACTGGGGGCAGTGTGTTTTGGGGCTGGAGAAGAGTGGAAGGAATGTGACTTGTGGAAGCAGCAGTGATGGTTATAGAGGTGTGGAGGAAGTTTCTTTGTGGCATGGGGTTAGGAAGGAAGATTGAAATGCAGTTGCATAGATGCAGGGTGAGTGGGGATAAATATTCTTTGTACCCAGTTGTCACAGAGTTTTCATGTTGTTTTGGACTGACCTTGTGTCCCCCCCAAATTCATATGTTTAAGCCCTAACTCCCAATGTGACTCTATCTGGAGATAGGGCCTTTAGAGATGTAATTAAGGATAAATGAGATCATGGGGTAGGGCCCTAATCCAATAGGACTAGTGTCCTTACAAAAAAAAGGAAGAGACACCAGGAGGCACGTGCATAAAAGAATAGACCACGTAAGCAGAGCAAGAAGGTGGTCATCTGCAAGCTAAGGAAAGGGGCCTCAGGAGAAATCAATCCTGCTGACACCTTAATCTTGGACTTCTAACCTCCATAACTGTGAGAAAATAAATTTCTATTGTTTAAGCCACCCAGTCTGTGGTATTTTGTTATGGTAGCCTGAGCTGATTAATACTCATGTCAAGGAAGATTGCTTGCAAGCCCTGGTTCTCAGTGCTGGATGATGGTTGCTCTAAGTCACTTATTCTCATGGTCAAAGGTTTAAGTGGGTCAACAGTGATAGGTACGTAAGAACTTGAGAATACAGGCAGGTTCTGGCACAGCTCTTAGCCAGGTGACCTTTTGTAGGTCATGTTACTTATCTGGGCCATTTTTGTCTCTTTAGTGAATTAGGAAATTAATAAGAGTAACTTGCTAACGCATGGATATAAAGTTAAAGGTGAGGATCATAATAACCTTGGCATATTTTTCATAATATTCATGCTCTACTGCTTTGCTCCCTGTTCCTATTGAGAATCCCTGGTTTTGATAACACAGGTCCTTTAAGGTCAGTAAGGTCTGCTGTCTTACCCATACATCCCTACCCATACATCCCTACTTCTTGTTATTGATAAGTCTTCTAATCCTAGAAGAACCAGTAACAGCTTCCTTTTAGCTGGGTAGAGTCAAGTACTTAATCCATCCTATGGTACCACCATTAGCTGCTACGAGAGAGGGAAATACCTCTTCTGAGGTGAAAGTTGAGGGGAACCATGAGAGTGGTGAGTCAAGGCCCTGGGAGCTCTCAGCTGTCAGATTGTTCAATATGTGGGACTCAGATTAGGAAACACCAAAGCCTTCACCCCCTGCTTTATGTTCACTCTTAGAAAAGGTACCCCCAGATCTGAAGGGGGTGGTATAGAGTAGTGTGACTTCTCATGGGCAGAGAGGTGCCCCCATCCTTAGCAACCTTTGCTTCCCACTAACCAGGCATGTCTTAGCTGTAGTTGTCATTCAGACAGCCTGAATATAGGTCTATTCACAGAGACCAGGGACCTGGGTACAAGAATGCAGCTCTGAGCTCATGGGCACAGACCTCCTGGTTCTCCCCTGCCACTAAGCCTATTACCTCTCCCACCCTGTTCGAACCTCCACTAGTCACGTCCACACACCACCCATCTGAACTGGGGAGGTCCAAAATCTGAAGCCCATACTAGAAATCCTGAGTGCAGCTGAGAAAGTGCCAGAATGATTGAACATCTTTTCCTTCAGCTTTGATGAGCCTCTAACCCAGGCAGGAGATTTATCTCTGTTGTCAATGTTATTTCAGGGCTCAGGAACTAGTTGTCTACCTGACTCTTCAGCCAATCGTAGGCAGTGATAAAGAGGAGGCTGGCAGGCAACAAGGTCCGCTGGGGATAGTGAAGGTTATTTTGAGCTTATCTTATTCTTAGCCAGCAGCCTGGGGCGTTGGTGTCTGCACATGATTCAGTTTTGCCTGGTGGTGGTGGCAGCAGGACACTTTGCTTCAGGTGCCTGGCGTGCAGTATTACAGAAATGAATTATGGGTAAAGCGGTTTGCTGATGCCAACTCAGTCTCCCAGTAGACCTGGAGGGTCAAGAGGCAGCCTGCTATGTGAGCAGACGCAAAAATGCCAGTGCCCACAGGGGAGCCTGGTGCTTAAAACATAAAACAACCAACTCGGCACCACAATATGTCTGGCTTGATTCCGAGATGCAAGAAAGTAAGGCCCCCATCATTCTGATGTGGCAAAACTGGCAAGAGACTGGGCAATGGGAGAGGGGCTGGTAAAATGCACTAGGGAAGGGATGCCCTACTCTTTATGCTCCTCCCTCTGAGAGAACAGGGATGGACAGCCAACACCTGCACCTTGTCAGTACATCAAACACTAGGTAATGAGTTACTCTGGTTCCCAGAAAGTCCTTCCCCATTGCCTCTACATTTCCAAATCCTTGGTGTGTAGAATTCATTAATAACTCCAACCCTTTCCTAACTGCGCATAGGAATGCTTAGCACAGTGCTGACCACATTTGCATTCATTCGACACATTCAACGAATGGTCTATATTGGTGGTTTTCATACTTAAAAAATTGACAGAACCCTTTTTTTTCAAATATAATCTTACTCTGAAACTCAATATACAGAATGGATAAAAGGAGAACCATGCTAATTATACTGGTGCTGGGGGAGGGGGGCAGAGCTATGCCTCTGTCTTCCCTTCACTATTTCCTATGGGAAAGAGTCAAGAATGCTAAGATTCTGGCAGTGAGGATTCATTAAGTATCTGTGGCTTGCCCAGTCTCATATGCATTCTGGAAGATTTAAAAGGAGTAGAAAGCTTTATTATGGGTAGATCAGAGTTTAAGATGGGCAATAAAATGTATACATGAAAGATATATGAGAGAACCAGGGAACCATGAGGCAGGAAAATGGGCTGGATTCCGCAGAAAAGGTTGGCTTTAACGTAGGTCTTAAAAGAAATGCAAGAGATTTCAGTTGACACAAAGAGGAGAAAGTGCTCCAGATTGAGGCTACAGGGTAAGCAAAGTCACAGAAGTGGGAATGAGCATAGCATTGGCACCAGGATGGAGGAAAGGGACTGGTAGTGGAGCAGCCTGACTATGTAAACAGAAGAGGTGTGTGTGTGTGTGTGTGTGTGTGTGTGTGTGTGTGTGTGTGTGAGTGTGAGTGAGAGAGAGAGAGAGATGGTGGTGTTGAGAGGGATAGGATTTTACTAGGCAGCAAGGTGGAGTCAGATGACGCTGGTCTTGAAAAGCTGTCAGAGGAATTCAGGAGCTGGTAGGCTGTGGGGAAGCCACTAGAGGTTTTTACTCATGTGAATAGCCCAGTAAGAAATTTATCTGACAGTGACCTAGAGAACACACACATGGAAGAGATGAGAGTCCACAAGTCCATATAAGAAGTTATTGCATTAACCCAGGTCAGAGGCATGTCTCTCTTCCTTTTTCTATTTAATGTGACTTAGTCCCTGTTGAGTTGGGTCGGACCAACCAATCTAGAAAATGACTATTTGCACTCCACTGCAGGCTGTATGGCCTCTTAAACTGCTATCCATTTTTAAAGCAAATAACTTTCTTAGTCCACAGTAAAACCAGCCATCTGACTGTTTTAGGTTGTTCAGTGAGTTTCTTATAAAGAGAAATAGCCCAGGGAAGGCAGCTTCTAACAGCACTGTCACTGAGTACTGTCTTGAACCAACATAAGTCTGCTTTGAAGCATTCTTAATGTCGCATCATGCTTGGTGGCACTCAGATTGGACATGAAATGAGGATTTGTTTTTAAAGTATCTGAAGAAAATTATACAGTGCAATTGCATTACAAGGATCCTGGGGATGTTTACTGGAGTTACAAGTTCTAGATAATAAATTTAAGCAGCCCAGTCTATGCACAAGCAGTGAGCTGGATTTGCCTAGAGGAGTGTGATAAAATCAAGCATTAGTGCATTTATCCTATTTTGCCTCTCCAGGCAGACTTTGCCAATTCTCAACCTGACCTCGATTCAGATAGCCCCGTGAGGAGTTCAATTTTCAAGTTCCCTCTACATTTGGGTAATAGGGCAAAGAATTGGGAGTGGTGGCAAGTAAAAATGTCACAAGGCCTAGGCAAAGGAAACACAGAGAAGAACACATCACGAGAGGCAGATGTGACCAGACAATAACTTTCCCTGAAACTTAGAGATGTGATGGCTGTTATTACCATGACTGAATATGACTCCTTATGAGAGAAACAAGAAAGAATAAAGAAACATACTGAATGGGAGAAGATATTTGCAAATCATATATTTGATAAGGAGTTAATATCCAAAATATATAAAGAACTCCTACAACTCAACAACAAAGAAATCAAACTACCTGATTAAAAAATGGGCAGAGGACCTGAATAGACATTTTCCCAAAGAAGACATGCAGATGGCCAACAGGTACATGAAAAGATGCTCAACATTGTTAATTATCAGGGAAATGCAAATCAAAACCACAAAGAGATATCACCTCACCCCTGTCAGAATGGCTATCATCAAAAAGACAAGAAATAACAAATGATGTGGAGAAAAAGGAACCCTGTGCACTTTTTGTGGGAATGTAAATTGCTGCAGCCACTATGGAAAACAGTATGGAGATTCCTCAAAAAAGTAAGACTAGAACTGTCACACGACCCAGCTATTCTACTTCTGAGTATTTACCCAAAGAACACAAAAACACTAATTCGAAAAGATATGTACCCCTATGTTCACTGCAGCATTATTCACAATAGCCAAGATATGGAAACAATCTAAGTGTCCATCAGTGGATGAATGGATAAAGAAGATGCAGTATAAATACACAGTGAAGTACTACTCAGTCATAAAAAAGAATCAATTCCTGCCATTTCTGACAACATGGATGGACCTTGAAGGTATTATGCTAAGTGAAATAAGTCAAATGAAGAAACACAAATACTGTATGATTTCACACATATGTGGAATCTAAAACAAAACAAAACAAATAAATTAAAAAAAACAAACTCAAAACAGATTAGTGTATACAGATGTCAAATTATAGTGTTGTTACCTGAAATTTATATAGTTAAAAAAAATAAGAAACAAATGATAGGAGGCTAGGGTGGGCCCAAGTGCCATCTATTGAGAGGTATTTAATGAGAAACTTAAAATCATTCATTCTACACATTCAATGAACTTTTAATAAGTGAACAAATATAGGCACTAAAGAATTGCCAGTAAATAGAAATACCTGCCCTCATGGAGCTTACATTCCAGTGTGGGGCTGGAGCAGGCAAAAGACAAAATTAACAGACTCTTTCCCTAAATGATCTCATCCAGCTCCATGGTTTTATTTACCATCTATATTCTGACTCCTAAATGTACATATCCAGCCCTGATGTCTCCCTGGGACTCCAGATTCATTTACCTGATTGCCAATTCAATGTCTCCACTTAGGTCTTATGGGACCCTCAAGTAGAACACGACCAAAACAGAACTCTTGATATTTTTCCCCCAAATCTGTTCCTCCCACAGCATACCCCATCTTGATAAATGGTGTCACAATTCCTCCAGTTGTTCAGATCAAGACCTGAGAGTCACTCTTGATTTGCTCTCTTTTCTTCAGCTTCCATTCTGTCAGCAAATCTTGTAAATTCCACCATCAAGATACATGTTGGATCTGTCCATTTCTCACCACCTCCATGATTATCACCCCAATCAAAGCTGTCGTCAACTCTCACCTGAAAAACTGCAAGCAACTACTAATTGGTCACCCTGCCTCCACTTTTTCCTTCATATAATTCATTTTCCACACAATAGTCAAAATGATCTTACATACTAAGAATTACATCATATCACTCTGGCACTTAAAAACTAATGACTTCCCATGAATATAAGAAGTAAACAAAAATACTTTTTCAAGGCCTCCAACAGAGTCTGGTCAAGATCTGGCCCCCGTGTCTTTCTATATAGCCTGATCTAACAGTCTCTCTTGCTCTCTTGATTAATAAGCTCAAAGTAGACTGGTAGCCTTTCTTTTTTTTAATTGAGGTATAGTTGATTTACAATATTGTGTTAGTTTCAGGTATACAGCAAAATGATTCCATTCATAATACACAAATACATATATACATATATATATGTATATTTCAGATTATTTTCCATTATAGGTTATTACAAGATATTGGGTATAATTTGCTGTGCTGTACAGTAATTCCTTGATGCTTATTTATTTTATGTGTAGTAGTTTGTATCTGTTACTCTCATATCCCTAATTTATCCCTTCCCCCTGGTTCCTTTACCCTTCTATGTCCAGAGTCTGTTTCTGCTTTGTATGTAGATTCATTTGTATTATTTTTTATATTCCACACGTAACTGATATCATATAATATTTGTCTTTTTCTGTCTGACTTACTTCACTGAGTATGATCATCTCTAGATTCATCCATGTTGCTGAAAATGGCAATATTTCATTATTTTTATGGCTGAGTAATATTCCATTGTGTATGGGCACTGGGGTTGTTTCCATGTCTTGGCTATTGTAAATAGTGCTGCTATGAGAATTGGGGTGTGTGTATCTTACCAAATTAGATTTTTCATCTTTTCTGGATATATGCTCAGGAGTGAGATTGCTGAATCTTATGATAACTCAATTTTTAGTTTTTTTTAAGGAACCTCTAGATTTTTTTTCCCTAGTGGCTATACCAATTTACATTCCTACCAACAGTGTAGGAGGTTTCACTTTTTCCACAACCTCTCCAGCATTTATTATCTGTAGACATTTTGATGATGGCCATTCTGACCAGTGTGAAGTGATACTTCATTGTGATTTTGATTTGCATTTCTCTGATAATTAGCAAAGTTGAACATCTTTTCATGTGCCTTTTGGCCACCTGTATGTCTTCTTCAGTCTTCTGCACATATTTTGATTGGGTCGTTTGTTTTTTTGATATTGAGTTGTATGAGCTGTTTGTATATTTTGGATATTAAACACTTGTCAGTTACATTGTTTGCAAATATTTTCTCCCATTCTGTAGGTTGTCTTTTTGTTTTGTTGATGGTTTCCTTTGCTGTGCAAAAGCTTATAAGTTTGATTAGGTCCCATCTTTTAATTTTTGCTTTAATTTCTTTTGCTTTGGGAGACTGATGTAAGAAAATACTGCTATGATTTACATACAAGAATGTTTTGCCTATGTTCTCTTCTAGGGGTTTTATTTTTTATTTTATTTATTTATTTATTTCTTCTAGGGGTTTATAGTGTCATGTCTTATATTTAGGTCTTTTTTTTCTTTTTATTTATTTATTTGGCTGTGTTGTGTCTTCATTGCTGCTCAAGGACTTTTCTCTAGTTGTGGCGAGTGGGGGGTACGCTTCGTTGCGGTGCACGGGCTTCTCATTGCAGTGGCTTCTCTTGTTGCGGAGCACAGGCTCTAGGGCCATGGGCTTCAGTAGTTGTGGCACGCGGGCTTGGTAGTTGTGGCTCATGGGCTCTAGAACGCAGCCTCAGTAATTGTGGTGCACAGGCTTAGTTGCTCTGTGGCATGCAGGATCCTCCCGGACCAGAGCTTGAACCCACGTCCCCTGCATTGGCAGGAGGACTCTTAACCACTGTGCCACCAGGGAAGCCCATATTTAGGTCTTAAAACCATTTTGAGTTTATTTTTGTATTTGGTGTGAGGGAGTGTTCTAATTTCATTGATTTACGTGTAGCTGTGCAGCTTTCCCTACACTACTTGTTGAAGAGACTGTCTTTTCTCCATTGTATATCCTTGCCTCCTTTGTCATAGATTATTTGACCTTAGGTGTGTGAGTTTATTTCTGGGCTCTCTATTCTGTTCCATTGATCTATATGTCTATTTTTGTGCCAATACCATGCTGTTCTGATTACTGTAGCTTTGTAGTATAGTCTGAAGTCTGGAAGAGTTATGCCTCCAACTTTGTTCTTCTTCCTCAGGATTGTCTTGAAAATTCTGGGTTTTTTTTAGTTTCCATATACATTTTAGGATTATTTGTTCTAGTTCTGATTAAAATATCATGGGTATTTTGATAGGGATGACATTAACTCTGTAGATTCCTTTGGGTAGCATGGCCATTTTAGCAGTATTAATTCTTCCAGTCCAAGAGCATGAGATGTCTTTCCATTTCTTTGAATCATCTTCAGTTTTCTTTTTCAACGTTTTATAGGTTTCAACATATAGGTATTTCACTTCCTTGGTTAAGTTTATCCCTAGGGTGTTTTGTTTTGTTTTGTTTTTGACTCAATTTAAAATGGCACGTTTTTTTTACTTTCTGATATTGCATTGTTAGTGTAAAGAAATGCAACAGATTTCTATATATTAATTTTGTATCCTGCTACATCACTAAATTAATTTATTAGTTCTAATAATTTTGTGTGGAGACTTTAGTGTTCTCTAGAGTCATCTGCAAATAGTGACAGTTTAACGTCTCCCTTTCCAATTTGGATACCTTTCTTTTTCTTCTCTGATTGCTGTGGCTAGGACTTCCAATACTATGTTGAAAAGAAATGGTGAGAGCGGGCATCCTTGTCTTGTTCCTGAATTCAGCGAGAAGGCTTTCAGCTTTTCACTGTCGAGTATTATGTGGGCTATGGGTTTGTTGTAAATGTCTTTTATTATGTTGAGATATGTTCCTTCTGTACCCACTTCGGTGAAAGTCTTTATCATGAATGAATATTTAATTTTGTCAAATGCTTCTTCTGCATCTTTTGAGATGACCATGTTTCTTTTCTTTTTTTTGTCTTTCCTTTTGTTCATGTGATGTATCACATTAATTGATTTCTGTATGTTGAACTGTCCTTGTGACCCTGGAATTGATCCAACTTGACCATGGTGTATGATCCTTCTTATATTGTTGGATTTCGTTTGCTAATATTTGGTTGAGGGTTTTTGCATCTATATTCATCAAAGATAATTGTCCTGTAATTTGCTTTTTTTGAGTGTATTTGGTTTAGGTATCAAGGTGATGGTGGCTTTATAGAATGAACTTGGCAGTGTTTCCTCATCTTCAATCTTTTGGAATATTTTGAGAAGGATAGGTATAAGTTCTTCTTTGTATGTTGGGTAGAATTCTCCAGTACATCTCTCTAGTCCTGGACTTTTGTTTGCAGGGAGTCTTTTTTTTTTTTTTTTTAACAGATTCTATTTCACTTTTGGTGATCTGTCTGTTCAAATTATCTGTTTCTTTTCAGCTCAATTTTGGCAGGCTGTATGTTTCTAGAAACTTGTCCATTTCTTCTGGGTTGTCCAATTTGTTGGCATATAACTGTACACAGTATTCTTTTATGAATTTTTGTATTTCTGTGGTAACAGTTGTTATTTCTCCTCTTTCATTTCTTATTTTGTTTATTTTGGTCCTCTCTCTTTTCTTCTTCATGAACCTGGCTAGAGGTTTTTCAATTTTGTTTATTTTTTCAAAAAAACAGATCTTGGTTTCATTGATCTTTTCTATTTTTTTTTTAAACTTCCATTTTATTTATTTCCTCTCTGATCTTTATTATTTCCTTCCTTCTGCTGAGTTTGGGTTTTGTTTTTTTCAAACTCCTTTAGGTGGTAGGTTAGATTGTTTATTTCAGGTTTCTTTTGTTTGTTTTATTTTGTTTTTTGCTTTTTTGTGTGGAAGGTCTGTATTGCTGTGAACTTCCCTCTTAGAACTACTTTTGATGCATCCAATAGATTTTGTAAGGTTGTGTTTTCATTGTCATTTGGCTTGAGGTATTTTCTGATTTCTTCTTCAATTTCATCATTTTCCTATTGGTTTTTTAAATAGGATGTTTTTCAGTCTCCATTTGTTCTTTTCCCATTTTTATTTCTGTGTTTGATTTCTAGTTTCATACCATTGTGGTCAGAATAGGTACTTGAAATAACTTCTATCCTCTTAAATTTGTTGAGGCTTGTTTTGTGACCCAGTGTGTACTTTTTTAAATTCTTTTGGATGCAGTGTCCTGTAGATGTCAGTTAAATCCCACTGATCTATTGTGTCATTTAGGACCTCCATTGCCTTCTTGATTTTCTGTTTGGAAGATTTGTCCGTTGATGTCAGTGGGGTGTTAAAGCCTCCTACTATTTTTGTATTTCTGTAAGCTTCTCCCTTTATGTCCATTAGTATTTGTTTTATATGTTTAGGTGCTCCTATGTTGGGTGCATATGTTAACAAGTGTAGTATCCTCTTCTTGTATTGATCCCTTTATCATTATATAATACCCTTATTTGCCTGTCTTTACAGACTTTGTTTTAAAGTCTATTTTGTCTGATATGACTATTTCTACCCCTGCTTACTTGCCATTTCATTTGCATAAAATATCTTCTTCCAAACCCTAAATTTCAGTCTGTGTGGGTCTTTGATCCTGAAGTGAATCTCTTGTAGGCAGCATACTGCAGGTTCATGTTTTTTTAAAAATCCAGTCTGCCTATGTATTTTGATCAGAGCATTTAGTCTTTTGTAGTAAATTGAGTTCCTTTATTTTTGGTTTTTGTGAATCTATTGTGTGTTTTTGATTTTTGGTTACCATGGGGTTCAAGTATGTTGACCCATGACTATATCTACTTCCTTTAAATTGGTATTCATTTAAATTCGAACACATTAAAAAGATTTTTATACTCCCCTCTCCCATATTTCACGATTTTGATGTCCTATTTTACATCTTCATGCTTATCTTTTTACTGTTTATTGTAGTTATAATAGCTTTTACAATTTTTTTTTACTCTATGTACTGGCTTATTTAAGTGATTTTCAGTCCTTTTATACATTTGCCTTTCCTATTGTGATTTTCTCTTTTCTATAGGTTGTCGCTTCTTTTCTATTTATAGAAGACCCTTTAATATTTCTTTTAGGGTAGGTTTAGTATTGCTGAATTCTTTTAGTTTTTGCTTGTCTGAGAAATTCTTTATTTCTCCTTGTATTCTAAAGGATGATCTTGCTGGGTAGAATATCCTAGGTTGCACATTTTTCCCTTTCAGGACTTTGAATATATTTTGCCACTCCCTTTGGCCTGCAAAGTTTCTGTAGAGGAATCAGCTGATAGCCTTAGGGGATTTCCCTTGTAACTGACTCTGCTTTTCTCTTGCTGTCTTTAGAATCCTCTGTTTAACTTTTGCCATTTTAATTATGATATGTCTTGGTGTGGGTCTGTTTGGGTTCATCTTGTTTGGGACCCTCTGTGCTTCCTGTATCTGGATATTTGTTTCCTTCCTTAGTTTTGTGAAATATTCAGCCATAATTTCTTCAAATACATTTTCAATACCCTTTTCTCTCGTTTCTTTCTGGAACCCCTATTATGTGTAGGTTGGCACACCTTATATTAGCCCATAAATTTTGTATGTTGCTTCCTCTTTTTTTTTCCATTTGTTTTTCTGTCTGCTGTTTTGATTGGGTGATTTCCATTATTCTATCTTCCAGGTCACTTATTCGTTCTTTTGTGTTATCTAGTCTGCTATTCATTGCTTCTAGATTGGTTTTTATTTCAGCTATTGAGTTGTCTAGTTTTGACTTGTTGTTCTTTATAGTTTCTAGTTCCTTGTTACAGGGATCTGCATTTCTATTGAGAATCCTTCTTAATTCCTTTCACATTTTTATTACCTCCGTTTTGAACTTGGGGTCTAGTAGACTGGTGAGGTCTGTTTCATTATTTGTTCTTTCATGGAATTTCTCATGTTTTTTTAAATTAGGAGTAGTTCCTCTGCTTTTTCTTATTACTTAACTCTCTCTATCTCTATGACTTTAGGAGAAACAGTTATATACTGTGGTCCTGAAGGGGTATTTTTATGTGGGAATGTCCCTGTGTAGAGTGTGTGAGTCCAATATTTTTGGTGCAAGGGCTGGTTTTTGTATGGATGCCAGCCATGTCTTTCCTCAGAGTGTGCTGGCTGTTATCCCCTTGATAGGGAGTGTGATTGGTGTTGTGGTGTCCAGAGCCTGCACTGGATGTTGGCCAGGGCCTCCTCTTTGCTCCATGGCTGTCATAGCCCTGTCAGGGAGAGGGTCTCCTCCCCAGTTATTGGACGAGAAGCCCTGAGGGTTGCTTTTGATCAGTCTCAATTGCCCTTTTGTGCATGCCCTGCCCCAATGGAGGTGACTGCTGAAGCAAGTGAGTCCCACGTGGGCACAGCCAACCTATTCACCGCCTGTACAGGTGTCCGCAGTTCTGCCCAGAAGCAGCCCAAAGTTGTATCCCTTTCTCCATTATGTTCATCCCAGACTTAGTGCTAGGCTATGGTGTGGAATGGGCTGGTGTTGGGTGCCAGGGTGCTGGCTGCAGGAGCTTATGCTGCTTCCTGGGATCTGGGCTGTCTCTGGGGCAGACCTCTCATAGAATCTGTCCACCCCAGATCCAGCTCCAAGCTGCCATGTGGTGTGAGCAGAGCCAGAGTGCTGCTGCCAGGAAATGAACCACTGCGTATTCTTTCCCAAGGGCTGTCTGCCTAAAACTTGTGTTTCTGTGATCCCACTTGTGTGCACACCAAAGTCCACTGCCGCTGGACCTGTCTCTGCTGTGAGCCGATTGATAGTGGACTCCACAGCCGGACCCACCCCCACCACGCACACACTGACAAAGGGCTCCGTGGTTCTGGCTGGCCCAAACCCCAGGTCCTCCATGCTGTCTCCATGTAGCTAGATGAGTCCTCTCCCAGGGCCTGTCTGTCCAATATTCAGTGCTTAGCAGCTCTGCATATTTGTAGCCCCACCCAGTGTGCACTTCGGACTGGGAAGTGTGGGGAGGTGGTAGCCAGTGCTGGTCTCTCTCTGCCCTGATTGTTAGCAAGCCAGCATGTGCACACTCCTCTCAAGTAGAGTCTAGGCTTCTCCAGCCCCTCTGTCTGTCCCAGTGGATTTCCTAGGAGGCAAGGGAGCTCCCCAGGGTGAGGGTATGCCTGTGTGGAGTTTCTGCTCTTTACAGATACTTTCCAGGGGCGCTGGTCCCATCCTGATGAGTTTTTTTCCTGTCCTACCTGGTTATGTGGAGATCTTTCTTGTAGATTGGTTGTATAGGAGATCTTCTCCCAGTTGGTTTTCTGTGAGAATTGTTCCACATGTAGATGTATTTCTGATGTGTTTGTGGGAGGAGATGAGCTCCATATCCTTCTACTCCTCCATCTCAATCCGCCTCCCACTTCACTCCACACTGGTCTCCTTTCTATTAGTTGAACTAGCCAAACCCTTTCCTCTTGCCCTTTGCCATTTCTCTTCTCTGTGTCTGCTGTGCTCTTTCTCTGTCTCTTAACATGGCTTGCCCCTTTCTATCTTTCCAGCTGACCACCTCAGAGTGACCTTCCCTGACAATCTAAAACAGACCCACCTCCATTTTTCTCTGGCATAGCCCCCTATTTGTTTCCTTCAGCATACTTATCACATGTGTGAGTGTATGTGCATGTGTGTGTTTCTGTCTCTCCCATTAGGCTGCAAGCTTCATTAATGTAGTGGTAATGGCCATGTAGTGCCTAGCTCAGTAAAAAATGTTTTGAATAAATGAATGGGTAGAGAAGGGTTTTGGGATATACGCATCATGAAGGTCTGAAGAGACTAAAACTTTGAATGTTCTGAGCTCTAGATCTTCATGCCAAGGACTATTGGGGTTAGGCACAATCTTTCAGGATAGGGTCAGAGCCAGAAATTATCATGGTCAGGGTGAATGATGTGGAGGTCAGAACAGTAATTGTATCTATACTAGGTCAATAAGAAAATACTGAAATAACAAATTCAAGTATAGTGTAAAGCTGCCCTGATAACTTGTGTTCAGAGGACACAGAACTTTCTTTCAACACAGACAGAATGTTTCTTAGAAGAAATAAATGCTTTGACATCAGACAGATCTTGGTTTAAATACCCTCTCAGCCACTGACAAGCTGGGTGACTTTGGGCAATTTATTTAACCTATCTAAGCATAAGTTTTCTCATCTGTAAAATGGATATGATAACACAACTATTGCATAGGTTATTGTAAGGACTAATGAGTTAAAAAGGTAGAACAGAACCTAGCACATAATACAAACCAGCAATGAACAAGAAGAAGAGAAAGAAGAAGGAGAAGAAGAAAAAGAAGAAGAAATGAGCTCTCACAAGATTATACAGTCCTAGGATTCTCTCTGTCTATGTCATTGCCTTGGCCTGGGATCGCAGGAAGGTGACTGTGATTACCTGGGCATGATTGCATGGGTTACAATCCGAGGGCTATGGTCATAGGTCCATGACCATACCAAAACCCAGCCAGTTAATCAGGAAAAAATACAATCATTCAAGCTAATTATATGTCCCAGGGCCCAGACCATGGGCCATCAGTTGTTTACTAGCCTGACAATTCCATGCCACCTGTATCCATGTGGATCACTATAGACTAACTCCTCCTTGTACTTTGAGGTGGAGATGTATTGATGTAGCATGGAGTCACAGATGGCCAGGGAGCCAGGAAAGGCTTCAATATGGCTTCCTTCAAAGAATACAATACAATAAAAAAGGAGTCACTTAGCTCCTAAATGAGGGCATAAATTCTGAGAAGTAATCATACCACTAGTTGTTCCTGATGCACAAAATAGAAGCAGCAGTGAATTATCAATCCTAAAATTAGAAAGGAATATTTTCTATGAATATTTGTAGTTCATTATTGACTTTTGAGGCTCATTATACAAGAACTAAAATGTGGAATTTTATGATTACTTTGTATAATTATGTATAGACAGAGGGAGCCAAACTCCCTTTAAAGTCAGTGGGAGATATGCATAAAGAATGAGAGCTAAAATTGGCCCCTCT
Organism: Delphinapterus leucas; assembly: GCF_059928025.1. NCBI lineage: Eukaryota > Metazoa > Chordata > Mammalia > Artiodactyla > Monodontidae > Delphinapterus > Delphinapterus leucas. The sequence goes on from NC_143150.1 coordinate 35,441,183, forward strand.
GTATTTTTCAATTTTGCTGGATGTAGAATTCAATATTTTAAAATGACAAAAGACTCATCTTGTTTTCAAATTGACTATAAAGCACAATAACAATAATTTATTTACATAGCTGTGTTCTGGGAGCTCATAGCATTTTGCAGCTGTTCCCAGTTATTTTCATAATGGAAGGGGTAAGAGGTTTTAGTCCCTGCTTTTTTCCAGCTATGGAAACTGAGTCACAGAGTGTCCAATTCATTTACTAGTAATAGCACAGTAGGTTGTTGATACTTTTAAAGTGAGATTAATAATGCCTGCCCTATCTTATAGTGTTGCTATAAGGACATGTATAGGACACTTCTCGTGTAGTTTCAAACCACCTTGACCTTACCTCCTACCCCAGCCACTCCTGCATTGTTTATTTCCTCAAAGACTTCCAATCTGACACTGCTTCACATTAGACCCATTGCTCCTGTCTATTGCTCCCTACTCTGTGGAAATGAATGTTCTTGGGACTACCCTTGACCAATGGGAGCCAGAGTTTATGGATAAATGCTTTCCTCATTTTCCCCTGGGCTGGTAGTTCTAAGACACACTCTTTTAGTTTGCTCAGCTTCCCAACTATCCATGGAGATACCAAACTCAAGAACGTATTGTCTTTCTCTCCTTTCCTGTTTCACTTCCCCATCTCTCTCCTTCGAATTGCTTCTCTAATATACCACCTGCACTCAAGCCTTTCCCTCAGTCTCTGCTTACAGGTTAACTAAGGCCAAAGAAAATGACATGAAATGGTAATATATATGAGAGAACTTGAAAACCCCAAAATGCTATGTAATATAAGCTATTACTATGACTTATATAATAGTAGTAATATTTGTACCAATTATAACCATTATAATTAATTTTCAATTTGAAGCTATTGAAGCATTGAAGCAAAAATTGCCAGGTCTTTCTGAAATGCTGGAATCACCATAAATCAGAAGTATTCCTTTCTCTGGAGGAACACGATGACTTCCCAAGGGATAAGCAGGCAAAAAAAGTATTAAGAGAATCAATTTTCAGCATCATTTCAACTTCTATATGTATAATACCTAAAACTGATCTGCCTGAGAATGTGCCTGTAGTTAAGGTGTCCTACCAAGCTTTTCTTTCCCACCTGTCCTTTCAGAGTTGTTCTCCTGCTACACAAAAGAAAGGCAGAACACATATATACAATGGAATATTACTCAGCCATAAAAAGGAATGAAATTGAGTTATTTGTAATGAGGTAGATGAACCTAGAGTCTGTCATACGGAGTGAAGTAATTGAGAAAGAGAAAAACAAATACCATATGCTAACACATATATATGGAATCTAAAAAAACCAGTACTGATGAACCTAGTGGCAGGGCAGGAATAAAGACGCAGACATAGAGAATGGACTTGAGGACACAGCAGGGGGGAATGGGAAGCTGAGACCAAGTGAGAGAGTGGCATGGACATATATACACTACCAAATGTAAAAGTGATGGCTAGTGGGAAGCAGCTGCATAGTACAGGGAGATCAGCTCAATGCTTTGTGACCACCTAGAGGGGTGGGATAGGGAGGGTGGGAGGGAGGCTCAAGAAGGAGGGGATATGGGGATATATGTATGCATACAGATGATTCACTTTGTTGTACAATAGAAACTAACATAACATTGTAAAGCAATTATACTCCAATAAAGATGAAAAAAAAAGAAAGAAAGAAAGGCAGAACATATATCCTGAGACTTACTGTGATATAACTCATCTTCTGACTATTGCTTAAAAACAACAGCAACATTCCTAAGAGTCCTATGAGAGAAAAGCAAGGAGAGCACTGGTAAGAAATAACTTTTATCGACCTCTCATTTCTTCTTTTTTTAATTTATTTTACTGAAGTATAGTTGACTTACAATGTTGTGTTAATTTCTGCTACACAGCAAAGTGATTCAGCTATACATACATACACATATATATACATTATTTTTCATATTCTTTTCCATTATGGTTTATTACAGGATATTGAATATAATTCTCTGTGCTATACAGTAAGACTTTGTTGTTTATCCATTCTATATATAATAGTTTGTACCTGCTAATCCCAAAGCCCCAATCCATCCCTCCCCCTTGGCAATCACAAGCCTGTTTTCTGTCTGTGAGTCTGTTTCTGTTTCATAGGTAAGTTCACTTGTGTCATATTTTAGATTCCACATATAAGTGATATCATATGGTATTTGTCTTTCCCTTTCTGACTTACTTCACTTAGTAAAATAATCTCTAGGTGTATCCATTTTGCTGCAAATGGCATGATTTCATTCTTTTTTTATGGCTGAGTAGTATTACACTGTATATATGTACCACATCTTCATCCATTCATCTGTCGATGGGCATTTAGATTGTTTCCATATCTTGGCTATTGTAAATAGTGCTGCTATGAACATAGGGGTGCATGTATCTTTTCGAATTATAGTTTTGTCCAGATATATATCCAGGAATGGGATTGCTGGATCATATGGCAACTCTAGTTTTAGTTTTTTGGGGAACCTCCATACTGTTTTCCATAGTGCCTACACCAATTTACATTCCCACCAACAATGTAGGAGGGTTCCCTTTTCTCCATACCTTCTCCAGCATTTATTGTTTGTAGATTTTTTAATGATGGCCATTCTGACTGGTGTGAGATGGTACCTCATTGTAGTCATGTGCCTGTTGGCCATCTGTATGTCTTCTTTGGAGAAATGTCTATTTAGGTCTTCTGCCCATTTTTCTGTTGGGTTGTTTGTTTTTTTTGTTGTTGAGTTGTATGAGCTGTTTGTATATTTTGGAAATTAAGCCCTTGTCAGTCGCATCATTTGCAAATATGTCCTCCCAGTCCGTAGATTTTCTCTTCATTTTGCTTATGGTTTTGTTTGCTGTACAAAAGCTTGTAAGTTTGATTAGGTTGTGGACCTCTCACTTCTTTATGGTCCTATAGCTTCTCTTCCATGTGCTGCTAATTTCTACATATAGATTAAAATTGCCCTTATAAAAGCAGAATGTCTACCTCTGTACAAGTGTAGGACAAAGTGTTTCTAAAATGCTTTCTAGAATGTGATGCCCAAGACTTTAGGAAACCAGTTTCATTTAAGTAGGGAAAAAAATCTTTCTCCTCAGCTTATATGTTTTTCTAATGCTGTCAAGTGAATAATTATAAGCAATAATTTTCAACAATAAAATTAAATTACTTATATATATATAAAATTATCAAGTATCTTTCTCTCTGTCTACCATTAATTTTAAAGGCACTTCTAGGAGATTTAGATTAGAAAACTGAAATACAGCATACAAAATAATGTGTGTATGTGTTTATATGTCTGTAGCCCACAAGACAAATCTTAAAATGCACAATTTCCAATTTTTAAATTTATTTTTAACTTCTTTGAAATAATTTTAGATGTTCCCTTTGTAATTAATGCATATCTTGGGAGCGATATTTTGAGACTGTGCAAATGTCCAGGTCCTCCTTAAACTTTTACCTACTATTTTTAGCATCCATTGGTGGATGTTGTCTGCTACAGTTATTAGTTTGGTGTTCTATTGGTGATTTTGTATTTCCCATATTCCTTCTACATTTATTACGTGGAATTCTTTTGTAAGGAATAGCTATGCCTTCTTCACCTTATTTATTTATTTATTCAATTCTGTATTATATCAATATGGACTCATGGATATTTCTTGTATTCGATGGGCTATAATACTGTACTGTTGTTTATTTTGTTCCTCAAATTGTTCTAGCTTTAACCATTGGGATTTCCAATAATTGGGAAAGAAATTCCTTTGCAAGTCAGATGGTTTAAATTATTTACTTTCAACAAAATTGAAGGACTAGTCAATTTATCAGCTGATTGATCATTAAAAGGAATGTCGATGGTAGAACACTGTGAAACTTTTTTCTAGTTTTTTTAAAATTTTTTTACATAGTTTTAAAGGTCACTTTCCATTTATAGTTATTACAAAATATTGGCCATATTCCCTGTGTTGTACAATACATCCTTGAGGCTATCTTACACCTAGTCATTTGTTCCTCCCACTCCCCCACCCCTATATTGCCCCTCCCCCTGTTCCCCCCAGTAACCACTAGTTGAACACTGTGAAAATTTTTACATGTAATACAGAAGACCTTCAAACAATTAAGTGACATTGTAATAAGAAAACTTTCACTCCCATGTGCCTATCCTGCGGCCCAGCGTTTCCAGTCTTCAGTATTTATCCAAGAGAAATGAGCACATATGTTTACCCAAAGACTTGTAGCAAATGTTCATAGCCATTTTATTCATAAGAGCCCCAAACTGGAAACAACCCAAATATCCATGAACAATAGAATAGATAATGAAATTGTAGTCTATTCATAAGATGGAATACAAGACAGTCCTTTTTTTAAAGAACAGACTGCCAATATACCCCAAAACATTGATGAATGTCAGTTACATTATATTAAGTGAAAGAAGTCACACAGAAGAGTATACACTGATTCCATTTCTATGAAACTCAAGAACATGTTAAATTCAGTTTAGGGTGATAGACATGAGAGCCATCTTGGGGGCAGTATTGTTTGGGAAAGGGCACAAGGGAAACTTCTGGTGTGCTGTAAATGTCCTCTATCTTGATCAGGGTGGTGGTCACATGACTGCACACATTTGTCAAAACTCTTCTTAGGATTTGTCCACTTTTTTGGTATATAAATAAATACCTCAACAAAAATAATAGTGTGCACAAAATATCAACTGAGAAAAAATGTTTGATATATATAGGATACAAAGGGATTATAAGCAGGACATATAAAGAGCTCCTGCAAAAAAAAGTGTCCAGTGAAAAAGCAGGTAAATGATAGAAATAGGCCAGTCACACAAAAGGAGTTGTATATCATCAAAACGCCTATGAAGAAAATCCACTAGTAATCAGAGATATGCCAAATAAAACACAAAACTATACAACCCTATTTTTAACCCCAAACTGGTAACTTTGTTGGGAGGATAGTGGAGGACTCTAAACAAACACACACTCTCTCTCTTTCTCTCTCAGAGAACTATTACAATGTTATAAGTAATACTTAATAAGTACTTATTTGTACTTACAATGAGCACTATAATAAGTAATAATAGAATAGATAACAAAATTGTTTTGCCCTAAGCATCAATCATTAAGAGCTGGAATTCGGCCACAATTCTTGAATCCATAATAAGACACAAAATAATCTGGGTTTTCTAAATCCAAACCTCTTATTGGGCCGTTGACAGTGGGGTGGTTTTCACATGTAGATTACATAACTTACCTGAAGACCCCTGCACTGGCTGGGAGAGCAGGAAGACAGCATGTGGACATCCAAGCCTTCTTGGTAAAGTTTGGGTGGTGCAAGGTAAAGCAGAAATCCAAACTGGTTAGTCCCTGAGCTGATATAATTTGTTTGGCTTTCATCATGTACTGGTTGTAATTGAGGCCAACATTTAAAAATTCAAGAATGTCACATGAAAATTGTCCACATCTATCTAAATCAGCTAGATCTGTGTAGCAGCTGACCCCCCCACCCAGTGTGTTCTCCAGTTTGCCACAGTCCCCAGAGCTTCCTTTTGTGCTCTGACACAGAGGCTGGGTGGCAGGTTTTCTGATGTCAGACCCATATTACTCATTTATGTTACCCATCTTGTCCATATAAGTAACTGAACTTGTGACCTGGTGTAAAATACCATGGAGTAAAGACAACAGACTCTAAGTTTTAAAGACTACCATTTACTAATAATGTATATGAGTGAGAGAGAGAGAGAGAGAATGAGTAAAGTCCTCAGATGGACTGCTTTACTTAGCTCTTAACACCTTGAAGTTACAAATGTCCTTCTATACAACTTTACATAGAACAAATATGCAAAACTATCTTTAGAAAATTTAGCAAGCTGAAAGAGGTCCTTGTCCCTTTCCAATTAATTGTTATTCTTTGATATTAGGGGACAGGAATGTATTGTGACATGGAGTTTTGGAGAAGATTTTCATGTAACATGGAGAACTGCGGATGTTCCTGGCAAGGGAGGCATGAGTACAGTCTTTATAAAAAGCCCATGGATTTTACTCCTGGGACTCGCTGTCAAAGGTTTTCGTGCCTTTCTTGGCTCATCTCTTCTGGCAGTAGCGTGGCTGAGCTGATTCCCTTCCTAAATGTAGAGCAGAGGTTCAGTAGTTCAGTGCCCCCGAGGTACACAGATGGCATGTTAAAACCAGAATAGCTGGTCCCACCCCCAGAGGTTATATTCACTACTTCTGGGATGGAGCCCAAGAATTTGTATGTCTAACAAGTTCCCAGGTCATGCTGATGCAACTGGTCAGGGAACCACACTTTGAAAATCCCTGATGAAGTCCTCAACCTCTGGTGAAGAGGGATAACTTCTTGCAGTCTGTATTAATGATTTATGCTCAGAAAGATTAGACATAAATGATAACCCAATAGATTTAATTGCATGTTCTTTATACATGCTTCCTGTTACTAATTGTCCTGATTTTTTCCTGCAAACAGTTCAGAATTGGAAGTATTTAAATGTGGGTTTTTTTTTTTTTGAGGCATGAAAGCAATCAGTGGAGAATTGACTCAATTGAACCTGAGATCTGAGTGCTTCATTTCTCCCTGGGGAGTCACTCCAGTAGGCAGCCATAAACACTCTCTGCCCTGTGGTTTTGTTGCTGAAGCTTGGAAGTTCTCATGATAGATCAGGAAGTGCTGGGCTTGCGTGGCATTGAAAGAGCAGACTGTTAAACAGTGAGACCAACAAACTTGAAAACTAGAATGGGCACACTGGGAAAGTGACTAAAGGGATTCTTTCTCTCCTTGATGTGTTTAAAGGCAGAATCTTGACATTCTGATAACTGTTCAAAAGCCTCTCCCCTAAGGCATGCTCCCTGGCCTCTCTCTCTCAATCTCCCTCTCTCTGTCTCCTACCTTTACTGCAGCCAACAATTCCAAGAGAACCAATGCATATTTTTTTGTTTGTATGTGTTCATGCAGAATCTGTGTGGATTTGTAATTTACATAAGTGTTGTTCTAAATCTCACTGCTGCTTTTCCCACTCAACTCTAATATTTTATGATTCACCTATGTTACCAGGTGCACCTCTAACTTCAGCAGGCATCAAAATCACCAAGAGAAGTTGTTAAAATAGACATAGCTGGGTTCCACTCCAAAAGATTCTTGTTCAGAAGGTCTTAGGTGATGCCCAGGAATCTGCATTTAAATAAATGTATTGGGGTATAATTTATATACCATAAAACTCACCTGTTTAATACATTCAATTTAAGGATTTTTAGTAAATGTGTAGAGTTGTATAACCACTCCACACAATCGAGTTAGAAATGTGCATTTTCTTTACATCTTTATTGGAGTATAATTGCTTTACAATGGTGTGTTAGTTTCTGCTTTATAACAAAGTGAATCAGTTGTACATATACATATGTTCCCATATCTCTTCCCTCTTGCGTCTCCCTCCCTTCCACCCTCCATGTCCCACCCCTCTAGGTGGTCACAAAGCACCGAGCTGATCTCCCTGTGCTATGCGGCTGCTTCCCACTAGCTAGCTATTTTACGTTTGGTAGTGTATATATGTCCATGCCACTGTCTCACTTTGTCACAGCTTACCCTTCCCCCTCCCCATATCCTCAAGTCCATTCTCTAGTAGGTCTGTGTCTTTATTCCTGTCTTACACCTAGGTTCTTCATGACATTTTTTCCCTTAAGTTCCATATATATGTGTTAGCATACGGTATTTGTCTTTCTCTTTCTGACTTACTTCACTCTGTATGACAGACTCTAGGTCTATCCACCTCATTACAAATAGCTCAATTTCATTTCTTTTTATGGCTGAGTAATATTCCATTGTATATATGTGCCACATCTTCTTTATCCATTCATCTGTCGATGGACACTTGGGCTGCTTCCATGTCCTGGCTGTTGTAAACAGAGCTGCAATGAACATTTTGGTACATGACTCTTTTTGAATTATGGTTTTCTCAGGGTATGTGCCCAGTAGTGGGATTGCTGGGTCATATGGTAGTTCTATTTGTAGTTTTTTAAGGAACTTCCATACTGTTCTCCATAGCGGCTGTACCAATTCACATTCCCACCAGCAGTGCAAGAGGGTTCCTTTTTCTCCACACCTTCTCCAGAATTTATTGTTTCTAGATTTTTTGATGATGGCCATTCTGACTGGTGTGAGATGATATCTCATTGTAGTTTTTTTTTTTTTTTAAACATCTTTATTGGGGTATAATTGCTTTACAATTTTGTGTTAGTTTCTGCTTTATAACAAAGTGAATCAGTTATACATATACATATGTTCCCATATGTCTTCCCTCTTGCGTCTCCCTCCCTCCCACTCTCCCTATCCCACCCCTCCAGGCTGTCACAAAGCACCGAGCTAACATCCCTGTGCCTTGCGGCTGCTTCCCCCTAGCTATCTACCTTACTACGTTTGTTAGTGTGTATATGTCCATGACTCTCTCTCGCCCTGTCAAAGCTCACCCTTCCCCCTCCCCATATCCTCAAGTCCGTTCTCCAGTAGGTCTGCGTCTTTATTCCTGTCTTACCCCTAGGTTCTTCATGACATTTTTTTTCCCCTTAAATTCCATATATATGCGTTAGCATACGGTATTTGTCTTTTTCTTTCTGACTTACTTCACTCTGTATGACAGACTCTAGGTCTATCCATCTCATTACAAATAGCTCAATTTCATTTCTTTTTAAGGCTGAGTAATATTCCATTGTATATATGTGCCACATCTTCTTTATCCATTCATCCGATGATGGGCGCTTAGGTTGTTTCCATCTCCGGGCTATTGTAAATAGAGCTGCAATGAACATTTTGGTACATGACTCTTTTTGAATTTTGGTTTTCTCAGGGTATATGCCCAGTAGTGGGATTGCTGGGTCATATGGTAATTCTATTTGTAGTTTTTTAAGGAACCTCCATACTGTTCTCCATAGTGGCTGAACCAATTCACATTCCCACCAGCAGTGCAAGAGTGTTCCATTTTCTCCACACCCTCTCCAGCATTTATTGTTTCTAGATTTTTTGATGAAGGCCATTCTGACTGGTGATTGAATTCTGATTCAATATCTCATTGTAGTTTTGATTTGCATTTCTCTAATGATTAGTGATGTTGAGCATTCTTTCATGTGTTTGTTGGCAACCTGTATATCTTCTTTGGAGAAATGTCTATTTAGGTTTTCTGCCCATTTTTGGATTGGGTTGTTTGTTTCTTTGTTATTGAGCTGCATGAGCGTCTTATAAATTTTGGAGATTAATCCTTTGTCAGTGGCTTCATTTGCACATATTTTCTCCCATTCTGAGGGTTGTCTTTTGGTCTTGTTTATGGTTTCCTTTGCTGTGCAAAAGCTTTGAAGTTTCATTAGGTCCCATTTGTTTATTTTTGTTTTATTTCGATTTCTCTAGGAGGTGGGTCAAAAAGGATCTTGCTCTGATTTATGTCATAGAGTGTCCTGCCTATGTTTTCCTCTAAGAGTTTGATAGTTTCTGGCCTTACATTTAGGTCTTTATTCCATTTTGAGCTTACTTTTGTGTATGGTGTTAGGGAGTGATCTAATCTCATACTTTTACATGTACCTGTCCAGTTTGCCCAGCACCAATTATTGAAGAGGCTGTCCTTTCTCCACTGTACATTCCTGCCTCCTTTATCAAAGATAAGGTGACCATATGTGCGTGGGTTTATCTCTGGGCTTTCGATCCTGTTCCATTGATCTATCTTTCTGTTTTTGTGCCAGTACCATACTGTCTTGATTAAGGTAGCTTTGTAGTATAGTCTGAAGACAGGGAGCCTGATTCCTCCAGCTCCTTTTTTCGTTCTCAAGATTGCTTTGGCTATTCGGGGTCTTTTGCATTTCCATACAAATTGTGAAATTTATTGTTCTAGTTCTGTGAAAAATGCCACTGGTAGTTTGATAGGGATTGCATTGAATCTGTAGATTGCTTTGGGTAGTAGAGTCATTTTCACAATGTTGATTCTTCCAATCCAAGAACATGGTATATCTCTCCATCTATTTGTATCATCTTTAATTTCTTTCATCAGTGTCTTATAATTTTCTGCATACAGTCTTTTGTCTCGTTAGGTAGGTTTATTCCTAGATATTTTATTCTTTTTGTTGCAATGGTAAATGAGAGTGTTTTCTTGATTTCTTTTTCTTTTTATCTTTATTGGAGTATAATTGCTTTACAATGGTGTGTTAGTTTCTGCTTTACAACAAAATGAATCAGTTATGTATATACATATGTTCCCATATCTCTTCCCTCTTGCGTCTCCCTCCCTCCCACCCTCCCTATCGCACCCCTCCAGGCGGTCACAAAGCACCGAGCTGATCTCCCTGTGCTATGCGACTGCTTCCCACTAGCTATCTACCTTAAGTTTGGTAGTGTATATATATCCATGCCTCTCTCTCGCTTTGTCACAGCTTACCCTTCCCCCTCCCCATATCCTCAAGTCCATTCTCCAGTAGGTCTGTGTCTTTATTCCTGTCTTACCCCTAGGTTCTTCATGACATTTTCTTTCTTAAATTCCATATATGTGTGTTAGCATACGGTATATGTCTCTCTCTTTCTGACTTACTTCACTCTGTATTACAGACTCTAGCTCTATCCACCTCATGACAAATAGCTCAATTTCGTTTCTTTTTATGGCTGAGTAATATTCCATTGTATATATGTGCCACATCTTCTTTATCCATGCATCCGATGATGGACACATAGGTTGTTTCCATCTACGGGCTCTTGTAATTAGAGCTGCAATGAACATTTTGGTACATGACTCTTTTTGAATTATGGTTTCCACAGTGGATGTATCAATTTACATTCCCACCAACAGTGCAAGAGGGTTCCCTTTTCTCCACACCCTCTCCAGCAGTTATTGTTTCTAGATTTTTTGATGATGGCCATTCTGACTGGTGTGAGATGATATCTCATTGTAGTTTTGATTTGCATTTCTCTAATGATTAGTGATGTTGAGCATTCTTTCATGTGTTTGTTGGCAGTCTGTATATCTTCTTTGGAGAAATGTCTATTTAGGTTTTCTGCCCATTTTTGGATTGGGTTGTTTGTTTCTTTGTTATTGAGCCACATGAGCTGCTTGTAAATTTTGGAGATTAATCCTTTGTCAGTTACTTCATTTGCACATATTTTCTCCTGTTCTGAGGGTTGTCTTTTGGTCTTGTTTATAGTTTCCTTTGCTGTGGAAAATCTTTGAAGTTTCATTAGGTCCCATTTGTTTATTTCTGTTTTTATTTCCATTTCTCTAGGAGGTGGGTCAAAAAGGATCTTGCTCTGATTTATGTCATAGAGTGTCCTGCCTATGTTTTCCTCTAAGAGTTTGATAGTTTCTGGCCTTACATTTAGGTCTTTAATCCATTTTGAGCTTACTTTTGTGTATGGTGTTAGGGAGTGATCTAATCTCATACTTTTACGTGTACCTGTCCAGTTTGCCCAGCACCAATTATTGAAGAGGCTGTCCTTTCTCCACTGTACATTCCTGCCTCCTTTATCAAAGATAAGGTGACCATATGTGCGTGGGTTTATCTCTGGGCTTTCGATCCTGTTCCATTGATCTATCTTTCTGTTTTTGTGCCAGTACTATACTGTCTTGATTAAGGTAGCTTTGTAGTATAGTCTGAAGACAGGGAGCCTGATTCCTCCAGCTCCTTTTTTCGTTCTCAAGATTGCTTTGGCTATTCGGGGTCTTTTGCATTTCCATACAAATTGTGAAATTTATTGTTCTAGTTCTGTGAAAAATGCCACTGGTAGTTTGATAGGGATTGTATTGAATCTGTAGATTGCTTTGGGTAGTAGAGTCATTTTCACAATGTTGATTCTTCCAATCCAAGAACATGGTATATCTCTCCATCTATTTGTATCATCTTTAATTTCTTTCATCAGTGTCTTACAATTTTCTGCATACAGGTCTTTTGTCTCCTTAGGTAGGTTTATTCCTAGATATTTTATTCTTTTTGTTGCAGTGGTAAATGGGAGTGTTTTCTTAATTTCACTTTCAGATTTTTCATCATTAGTGTATAGAAATGCCAGAGATTTCTGTGCATTAATTTTGTATCCTTCTACTTTACCAAATTCATTGATTAGCTCTAGTAGTTTTCTGGTAGCATTTTTAGATTCTCTATGTATAGTATCATGTCATCTGCAAACAGTGCCAGCTTTACTTCTTCTTTTCTGATTTGGATTCCTTTTATTTCCTTTTATTCTCTGATTGCTGTGGCTAAAACTTCCAAAAGTATGTTGAATATGAGTGGTGAGAGTGGGCAACCTTGTCTTGTTCCTGATCTTAGTGGAAATGGTTTCAGTTTTTCACCATTGAGGACGATGTTGGCTGTGGGTTTGTCATATGTGGCTTTTATTATGTTGAGGAATGTTCCCTCTATGCCTACTTTCTGCAGGGTGTTTAATCATAAATGGGTGTTGAATTTTGTCAAAAGCTTTTTCTGCATCTATTGCGATGATAATGATCAAGGGATCGATCCAAGAAGAAGATATAACAATTGTAAATATTTATGCACCCAACGTAGGAGCACGTAGGAGCACCTCAACACATAAGGCAAATACTAACAGCCGTAAAAGGGGAAATTGACAGTAACACATTCATGGTAGGGGACTTTAACACCCCACTTTCACTAATGGACAGATCATCCAAAATGAAAATAAATAAGGAAACACAAGCTTTAAATGGTACATTAAACAAGATGGACTTAATTGATATTTATAGGACATCCCATCCAAAAACAACAGAATACACATTTTTCTCAAGTGCTCATGGAACATTCTCCAGGATAGATCATATCTTGGGTCACAAATCAAGCCTTGGTAAATTTAAGAAAATTGAAATTGTATCAAGTATCTTTTCCGACCACAATGCTATGAGACTACATAGCAATTACAGGAAAAGATCTGTAAAAAATACAAACACATGGAGGCTAAACAATACACTACTTAATAACGAAGTGATCACTGAAGAAATCGAAGAGGAAATCAAAAAATACCTAGGAACAAATGACAATGGAGACACAACAACCCAAAACCTATGGGATGCAGCAAAAGCAGTTCTAAGTGGGAAGTTTATAGCAATACAATCCTACCTTAAGAAACATCTCGAATAAACAACCTAACCTTGTACCTAAAGCAAGTAGAGAAGGAAGAACAAAAAAAAACCCAAAGTTAGCAGAAGGAAAGAAATCATAAAAATCAGATCAGAAATTAATGAAAAAAATGAAGGAAACGATAGCAAAGATCAATAAAACTAAAAGCTGGTTCTTTGAGAAGATAAACAAAATTGATAAACCGTTAGCCAGACTCATCAAGAAAAAAAGGGAGAAGACTTAAATCAATAGAATTAGAAATGAAAAAGGAGAAGTAAGAACTGACACTGCAGAAGTACAAATGATCATGAGATATTACTACAAGCAACTCTATGCCAATAAAATGGACAACCTGGAAGAAATGGACAAATTCTTAGAAATGCACAACCTGCCAAGACTGAATCAGGAAGAAATAGAAAATATGAACCGACCAATCACAAGCACTGAAATTGAAACTGTGATTAAAAATCTTCCAACAAACAAAAGCCCAGGACCAGATGGCTTCACAGGCGAATTCTATCAAACATTTAGAGAAGAGCTAACACCTGTCCTTCTCAAACTCTTCCAAAATATAGCAGAAGGAGGAACACTCCCAAACTCATTCTATGAGACCACCATCACCTTTATACCAAAACCAGACAAGGATGTCACAAAGAAAGAAAACTACAGGCCAATATGACTGATGAACATAGATGCAAAAATCCTCAACAAAATACTAGCAAGGAGAATCCAACAGCACATAAAATGTATCATACATTCTGATCAAGTGGGGTTTATTCCAGGAATGCAAGGATTCTTCAATATACTCAAATCAATCAACGTGATACACCGTATTAACAAATTGAAGGAGAAAAACCATATGATCATCTCAACAGACGCAGAGAAATGTGCATTTTAATACACTTCCTCTGGGCTTCCGAAACGGCAGGGCCTCAGACTGCACTTTCAGCATGGCAGAGATTAAGGGTAGGTTTTCTGGGACTCCAACAGCTCTGTCACTTTTTGCTAGACCTTTTCATGGCCCCCACCTCTCTCGTGCTCTAACCCCTCTCACTCCTGATGGCCCTTCAGGCTTTCCTTTTATATAATGTGAGCTGTACTCATGGCTCCCACTCCTCTCTTTTATCCTTGCCCCTCTCACACAAACCGATATTTTCCTGTTAGATGATCCCGTTTGAAATGCATATGCTAAATCAGGTAATCGCCTTTTCTCTCATTCACATGGTTTTTAGACCTCACTTTAAAAAATATTCTTTAAAACTATGCAGAGGAAGATTCTATGAAGATTATAGGAGCTTCATGTCACAACAAGTCAGATCAATCAACCAGGAAAAAAAGATGTTGCTTGGCTGGGGAAGAAGGTGTTTCTTCATGTGAGGTAAATAAGGCTGACCCAAAGAAAGCCTTGACCAGAATCGTTTCTGAGCAAGAGGCCTGCCATGAGTCTCAGTCAGTCCTCCACCATCCTCAGGGATGAGAGAGCAGTAGGATCAATAATTAGGATCTTTTCACTTCATATGTAAAATGCTACTTGTCAAGACAGAAGCAATAGCACCTCAAGTTGTCTAGAGCCTAAATAGGAAACAAAAACGAAACATCACTGCTTCTGGCATTGAAATAGATCCTGGAGATGAACATCACTCGTATGTACATCAGACTTTGGGTCTACATGTAGAACCCAAAGTTCTGCATGACTATAAAATGCAACCTAATAAACTACTGAAAATTATCTAGAGTTTTACATTCAAGATATATTTATTGAGCAAATATAGTACCCTAGGCACATTAGTTTCTGGGTCATTGGTGCACATAATTAAATTCACCAGTGAAGATGTCAAAAATATAATACAGATATTCTGACCTTGGTCCTGAAGCTCTGATTCAGTAGGTTTGAGGTGAGACTGTAGGCATTGCTGAGGAGGTACCATGTTGAAAATCATGACTGTAGAGAAAGGGGTCCTAAACATTTTTCTCAATGTCAAAACCACAGTGCAGGGACTTCCCTGGTGGCGCAGTGGTTAAGAATCCGTCTGCCAATGCTGGGGACACGGGTTCGAGCCCTGGTCCAGGAATATCCCACATGCCACGGAGGAACTAAGCCCGTGCACCACAACTACTGAGCCTGCGCTCTAGAGCCCATGAGCCACAACTGCTGAAGCCCACGTGCCTAGAGCCCGTGCTCCACAACAAAAGAAGCCACTGCAATGAGAAGCCCGTGCACAGCAACGAAGAGTGAACCCTGCTTGCCGCAACTAGAGAAAGCCCGTGCACAGCAATGAAGACCCAATGCAGCCATAAATAAATAAATAGTCCTTTTTTAAAAAAAAAAAGAAACCACCGTGCAGAAATGCTGGTTGCTATTCACAGCTAATACTAAGCTCACCCTTGCTTAATAGCCTAGGATGTCATTTTTTACTCCTTTTTCTCCAAGCCTCCTGTTATGGCATGACCACTAATCTTACTGCCTGGAAGTAGTTGTTTTATGATTGGAATTCAGTATTCTGACAAATATGAGGCCTCAGAGACCCCCTGTAGGTTATGTTGTTTTTGGCTGGTTGTTTTTGGTTATGTTGTTTTGGCTACTCTCAATGCAAAACTGAGAGTACCTGTGTTTTTCAAAAAGGTGATGCAGATGCCTTGTGTGGTGGACACAATTCTGAGATGGCTCCTGTTATGGGCTAAATTGTGTTCCCCAAATTCATATGTTGAAGTTCCAATGTACTACCTCAGAATGTAACAGTATTTGGGGATAAGTTCTTTATAGTGGTAATTAAGTTAAAATCAGGACATTAGGGTGGGGCCCTAATCCAATATGACTGGGTGTCCTTCTAAAAAGAGGAAGAGACACCAGGGATGGGTGCACACAGATTAAATTCTATACGAAGAGCAACCAAGAGGTCAGCCATCTGCAAGCCTGAGACAGGTCTCAGAGGAAACCAAACCTATTGACACCTTCACCTTGGACTTACAGCCTCCAGAACTGTGAGAAAATAAATTTATGTTGTTTAAGACACCCAATCTATGGTATTTTGTTATGGCAGCCCTAGCAAACTAATACAGCTCTCAAGATTTTTATCCTCTGGTATAAAACACCTCCCAATTATTCATCAAACACAAACCTAGGTACTGCTGTGATTTTGCTGATGCAATTAAAATCCCAAATCAGTTATCTTTAAGAAAGAGAGATTATTCTCAGTGAGCCTGACCTAATCAGGTGACCCCTTAAAAGGGACTGGGCTCTTCCTAGCAAAAGTGATTTCAAGTGTAAGAGGAATTCAACTTGATGGAGATTCTCTACTGCTGGAGCAAGTTATGTGGCCAGGAATGTGGGTGGCCTGTAGTAGTTAAGAGCAGACTCCAGCTGACAGCCAGCAAGGAAATGGGGACCTCAGTCCTACAACCATAAGGAACCAAGTTCTGGTACAATCACACAAACTTGGAAGAGGAACCTGAGCTCCACATGAGAAAGCAGCCTAGCTAACACCTTGATTTTGGCCTTGGGATACCTTGAGCAGAGAACCCAATCACATTGTGCCTGGACTTCTGATCTACAGAAGTGTGAGTTAATAAATGGGTATTATTTTAAGCTGTTCAGTTTGTAGTAATTTGTTATACAGCAATAGAAAATGAATTCACATTTTTCTGGACAAATCTTCTTAGGTAGTGTTTCTCAAACTCAAGTATTCATCAGAATCCACCTGGAAGGTGATATTCTTGGGCTCCACCCCAAAGAGTTTGATACAGTATGTCTGGGATGAATCTCATGAATCAGTCTATTTAACAAATTATTCAGGTAATATTGATACTGTTGGGTTGTGAACTATGATGTGAGAAACAGACTGATCCTTTGGTATCCTCATACTACTAAGATGTCTCATGGACTCCTTAGAAGTAGGAGAGATTGGGGGGTGAATAGAATACTAGAGCAGAGTTACCGGGTTCACATTCTACGTTCAATCAGAAAATTCCTTTCCCTTACTTTATTTTTTAGAAATTAGTATCTACCTTTTTTCCCTGCCCCCTTCCATTTATTTGATATATTAGGCTTTCATGCAAGATTTTCTTTGAAGAAAAGGTTTCACTACTTAGGAAAAAAATTGGGAAAAATTTCTAAGTAAATTATTTCATTTATTTGCCAAGAGCTATCTTTGTGTGAGGCACTGTGTTGGGTGTAAACTGTTGAGGAGACACACAGATATGGAAGATGCCTCTTATCTTTCTTGCTTACCATTATATCCCCAGTACCTAGCACAGAGTTTGGCTCAATAAATGTTTGGTGAACAAATGAGTGAACAAATGAATGAATAACACTAATTATACTGTATTGTAATTATGTATTTACCTGTTTGATTTCCCCATTAGACTGTGCTTATCTATAGCAGGAACCATGTTTTATTCATTGCTGCATCAATGGCACCTGCCACATGACCTGATGCATTGTAGGCACTTAATATTTGTTGAATGAATGAATACATAGCAGGTGTAAATCCTTGGCCATGGCAACAGAAGTTAGTGGATCCTGAAACAGAACTGACAATTACTGTTTTCTGATCTCATACATACTGTACCAAGTCATAAGGTCCTTGTAAGAAGAATAAGACATTTTGGGACTGGCCAGAGTGGTGAGTGGCAGAAACTACCTTCAGACAATACTACTGTGATCTCATCTTTACCTGTCTTGCCTCTTTGGCAAGTTTGATTGCCAGGGCTGCAGAAGAATGTGCTAGGCTGCTGTTTCCTACTCAGCAAGCACTCAGATGAGCTGGCTTATAGCTGGAATCTGAAAGGGATACTGGAAGGCCCTATGCCTTCTCTCCAGATGCAAGTATCACTGGAAGGGTGAAGTCTCAAATCGCCATTTCTCCACTCACAGTGAGTAACCTAACTTAGATAGTCAGGTACCTTTCAGCTGCTACTTGGTTTTAACTTCTTCTCATTGGAGATCTGAGCTTGAGTAAGAGGACATTGTGAATTGCCACTTGCTGCAGAGGTAGTTGGGCAAACAGGGGACAATGGGCAACATGAGCAGAGAGGGGGTCCAGAGGCAGTGGCTTTAGGAGGGGTTAGTATGAAAGGTGCCAGTTCTGAATCCAAGCTTCTCTTAGTTCACATTTTACCAAGAGTCTGCTTGGACTCAACATGCCAGCATGCCAACTTTGTCATCCAAGCTTTGACTGCCGATGTTTGGAGTTACCATGATATAAGGCATGACTCTACTAATCCTACACTTTCTCATCATTTTAACCTACAGAAGATTCTCCCACTCTTCCCAGGTTTGTATGAACCTTTGTATAGCTCAGGAATCAAAGGGCTGAGGATTGTACATAGCTGGCCCTGCTAACTTTATGCTGATTATTTGACACTAGACATTAGAGTTGAACACTTGTCTTAAGTATAATGGGGACAGGAAAGCAGTACAATTGGGAAAAAGCACAAGATTGGAAAACAGAAATCTCAGCTCTGCCATTTATTAGCCTCAGGAAAAATAACCCCTTTTGGCTTCAGTTTTGTCATCTGTTTAAAGGGCATAAACACCCATCGTACCCACCTTATAAAATTGTTTTAAATGTTAATAGAGATAATGGATGACAAAGTGTACTGAAAATTATTATGAGCTATAAAAATGCAAGGTATTTCTCTTTAAGGTAATGGACTTGATAGAATGACCATAGAATTTACTCTGTAAATCAAATAAATTTGGAAGTGAAATAATTAACTGTTATTAGTCTACAACAGTCATGAAATGGGACTCTCCTAGGCATATCCAGAATATGGTCACCCTTACATTGACTTTTATTTCATTCTGTCCATCTTTCCCACCTCTTCACTTGGCTCCTCTCCCACCTCTTCATTCTAAAATGCTGGTTTATCTTCTAGTGTAGGCATCCTGTTCAGGGAGAGCAAAAAAATGTATATGTATGATTGTGTGTGTGTTCTTTGAAATATCTGACCTAGAAGAAAGTTGGGCCATGAATAAACATGTTGCTATTACAACCTAAAGATTCCCATATAAATAGCTGCAGTGCTTAGCTTCAGCTGATGATTTCTTACTCAAATGGGTTCCAGTTTTCCCCTGGAATCTTTTTGTTTCCTCCTCTCTAATACTACAGACGTTTTGCCTCTGACATGTTGCTAAGTACAGTGCAAAGCAGAACTACCAGGATTGGTATGGACAGACTCCCCAGCTGAGCAGCCAGAGACAGTGGCCTGGGGCACATCTTGGGCTGGGTACTCAGTGGAGAAGCTAAGTGGCCCACTTTGGTTCTTGCAACAGAATAAGCAGGTGGCCAGCTTTACTCAGGCTCTTGGCTTATGGGGTGGCCTTGTCCTTTCCTGATGGGGTTTACCTCAAAATTTCTATCCAGGACAAAGGAAGATGCTCACCTCCCTTTCAGGGATTGGAAAAAGCTACTCTCAAACAGAAATGGGTGAGAAATGATAAAGTCAAAGGCCAAGTGGCTGGCCGAGTTTCTCCACTTTCCCTTTTTCATCATAATGAGCACCATATCCAGAAGGCTGAGTTGAGCATACATGAACAATATTCATTAGTTAAAGTGAAATAAAATTTATAGCATAATTAATCTGATACATATTTAATGGTAAATGGTTATTATGCTGCTGACACCATTCACAGAAATGAACATAATTGGAATTGCTTTTAGACAGTAATACAAGTATTTCTGAGGTCAGCTATGTACATCTGTCCCTTATTTTCCTTTTTTTTTTTAAACTCAGAACTTTTTGATTTGGTCCCATACTGTGGCAGCCTAGACTAGTATAACAACCACTTAGCTGGTCTCTTTGCCTCAATTGTCCCCATCTTCTATGGTACCTAAATCATAATGTTCTTTTACTCAAAGACTGTGAATGGCTTCCCTGTGCCTTCTAAAATCTGACCCCACCTGATACTTCCTGCCTGATCTCTTACTGACACCCTTTCCTCTAGCTACATAGACAGATTATTATTTTATGAGCATATTTAAATTTTATGCCAAATTTTGCATAGTGTATCTGTGCCTCCAAGTGCAGATCCAAAATCCTAGCTAAAATGTGGAAAGAGTTCTGGGCCAGGAGATAGTAGGTCTGGATATTGGTTGTGGCTCTGCCATTAACTTGCCATGTGACTGTAAGCCAATTCACTTCTCTGAGCCTCACCTTTCTAGGTCTCTAAGGTTCTTTCCAATTTGAAATGTAAAAAAAAGTCACTGGGTAACAAATATAATCATGCCTGTTTTCAAGGTCTAGTTCAAATATTATCCCAACCCAAAGCTCATGACTTACAATTGGTTCTCCCTGTTCAGGGCTTCCGTGATTACAAGATGGCTGTTTAGCTCTAGTCTCACCTGCCCTGGCAAAGGAAGAGTAATCTTCGTCTCAGCATTCCCAGTAAGTCCTGAGATTTGCTCTGATTTGCCAACCACTGAATCAATAACCGTGGTCAGGGGAATATGAGGCACTGCTTGGCTTCAGCCCGCATCGCATGTTCCACCCTCTAAGGCTAAGTGTGAGCTGAAGTTGAGAAGGGGAATATTAGGACTATTGCCAGAAGAAGGGCAAATGGATCCTGTAGAGGCAAATGTCCACAACTCTGTCCCATTATATTTGTTCCATACTGCAATGTATACAGTGGTTACTTGTATGTGTGCCTTATCATCTCATTCATTAATTCAACACATATTTTTGAGCAACTATTTTATGCCAGGCATAGCACTGTTAGGGATTCTATGGTGAACAAGACTCAGTGCCTACCCTCATGGTATTTGCATTATAGTGGATAAAACAAACAATTGTCAGTTGTAATAAGTTTTCTGAAGAAAACAAACATGATGCTGAGAAAAAGAATAAGGGGAGGATTACTTTAGGTAGGAGGCTCAGGGAGGGTCTTTCTGAACTGATGATAATGAAAAGGAGCCATCTAGGGAAAGATTGGAGCTAACGGCATTCCAGGCAAAGGGAAGAGAAAATGCAAAGGCGCTAAGGAAAGAACAAGCTTGGTGTGTTGAATAAATAGAAAGAAGATGGGAGTGCATGGTGCACAGTGACAAGACTGGTCCAAAATGAGTTGGGTGAGGCAGTCCAGGTAATGTAAAGCCTTAGGGACCATGGGAAGTCTACTTGTCTGCCAGCTTCTTGAGGGCAAGATAATGTCTTATTTATTTCTGTAACTCACAGCCCCCTTTTCAGTGCTTGGTATGTACAAGTGTTTCTTAAATTCTTATTGCAAAATGGAGTGAATGTTGTCTGGGACTTTCTTCTGTGTATGTTTTGAAGTAGGGGTATTTATTTCTTATTGTAACATCCTCAAGCAAGAAACACTTTCAGTTATTTATCTTGGCTATTGCCTGGAAGGAACTTACTTTTCAGTCTACTTCTCTATCATGGCCTCCATGCTCTTGGCTTTTCCAATGAAATCTCCAGTCAAGATACTCTGTCTCTTGGGGATTCTGTTTTGCTCTTGGGCTATAGGTAAGGTTTTAATTATAAAAGTCTTTAATAAAGACAAAGTATCATTGACCTTTTGGTGTTAAGAAGTAGCCAATGATACAATCAGATAAGAAATAATGTGATAATTTAAAAAATACCAAGGGAAACATTTAAGGCAGAACATAAACTAGTGAATAGGTTAGGGGGGCTTGGGAAAACAGGCTTGAGCAAATTCCCATTAGCTTGAGTAACGAGAGTGGCATAAGTTCCTTTGTGCCAGTCCCTCAGAAAAGTGCAGTAAGTGCAGGTAAGGTTCCACAAATTATTCATAAAAGGTACAGTTGCTCTCAGGGAAGTTCAGCTCTGGTTAGGACACCTGGAAACAGCATGGTAGCATGGTTTTCATTGGTGCCTACATGGAATTAGGAAATTGAATTCCACAATTCAATTTCAATTCAAGTTTCTCAGGCACAGCCTAACCTATATTGTCTTCTGTATTATTGCAGCTTTAACTCTCTTTTGCTTCTCTGGCTAGGGGTGTTTTCTAATCCCTGTTTGGTGGAAAACACTGGATTTTCCCTTAACCTGGAAATCAGATGCTGACCCATTTCTCCACGTTGTCATTTGCACATAGGTAGTTCTAAAAAGAAGCTCTTGTTTTAAAATTCAGGAGTTCCTCCAACTTACAAAGGCCTTCCCGTGAATTGCAATCTGTTAGCTGTGCTCCCAAATTAGGAATTCAAAAATGTGGTATTTGTGGTTTGTGATTTTGGGGGTATGTGGGTGTATGGGGAAGGAAGAAAGAAAGGTGGTAAGAAGGAGTTCATAGAAGAAGCAGATCCATTTGCTAGCCCCTTCTATCACCTACACGTTCCCGAGAAGAAACTATACAACAAATGAGGAGGTGGTGGTAGAGGCTCCTTCTGAACATTTCATCAAATCATCAAAATGTTCGTTGAGTGCCTACTATGTGGTCTTCATCTGAAAAGACAGAGGGGATTTTTATCAGTAGAGGAAAACATTTACCTACTGAGAGAAAAATGTTGATGTCAAGCTGTTAATTTAGCTAAATAAAAAAATGACACCCAATTTGATTCTACTTGGAAGGTTCCTGTTTGTGACGTATGCTTGACAAAGCATATTCTCAGCAGGTCAGTCTGGAGCTACTGTTAGCCATATCCCCACATTTATCATTCATCCAGCCAGCTAGATGTGGGGAATATACTGTAATATTTCAGAAAGATTGCCAGTATAAATTAGGCCTCCATACCAAGCTCAACTCTAAGGTATTCCACCAGCTGTGCATGTAATCATGGATTGATAGTTACTAAAGGCCCAGATGAAGTCAAAGGAATAAGACTCTACCCAAAGCTCTGGAGATAAAACTCTCCCAAGGTCTGCAGTGTATCTGTGGAGATAGGAGTGGTGACTGCAGAAGAAATGGGCATGGCCCTACCCAGCCACAGGAAGGTTGCAGCTGAACTACCTTATTTCATTCATTCTTTCCACATTCACTGATCACCTGTTATATGCCAATCACTGGGCTAGGTGCTAGGGATGCAGAGATGAACAAGGCATGCTACCCTTGCAGAACTTGCAGATGCACTTCGGAAAAATGCTCACTTAAACACAGTATTGCAATGTGATATATCAAAAGTTCAAAATACAGTGACAATAGGAGTAGGAGAAAAGGCACGAAGATGAGACACGAGGATAATTGACCAAATACAGTGGTGATTTGGCTCTGTGAGGAAAGAATAGAGTCCAGTTCTGTTTTATTCACCATTGAACCTCTATAATTTTTCAGGAATGATGATGGATTCCTCTGTAATTCATTCATTCATTCATCCAACCATCTGGCCTATTCTGTGCCAAACACTACACAAGGTACCAGTGATTTAAAGATAAATATAGTATCTGCCTTTGAAGAGTTCACAATATAATGAGAAAGAAAAACTAGTGAACAAATATTTAGACAGATCATTGAGGTAGTACTGTGGATAACGGACTGTAGGAATACCTCTGGAGATGATTGCAATAGATGAAGGATGCTAATATCCTAAACTGAGGCAGTAATATTAAGAATGAGTATAAGGCAAAGATAAAGATACTTATAACATATAAGTGATGTGATGTAATAAATGATTGGAGTGGTTTTAGGGGATGGTGAGAAGGAAAAATGAAAATTGAGGTTGAATGAATTCTAGGTTTCTAGCTTGGGTGATTGGGTACTGTCAATATATTAGAGAGATAATTCAAAAGGGAAAACAGATCTGGGGCAAGAGTTAGGAGAGGATATTAAGAGTTCAATGACAGAGCTGTTGAGTTTTATGTTTTTGTGGGATATAAAGGTGCAGATGCCCACTAAGCTTTTTAGATATTTGAGTGGGGTTTTTTTTGTATTTTATTTATTTAGGCTGTATGGGTCTTTGTTGCTGCATGCAGGCCTTCTCTAGTTGTGGTGAGCGGGGGCCACTCTTCATTGCGGTGCATGGGCTTCTCATTGCGGTGGCTTCTCTTGTTGCAGAGCACAGGCTCTAGGCACGTGGGCTTCAGTGGTTGCAGCACACGGGCTTAGTAGTTGTGACTTGTAGGCTCTAGAGCGCAGGCTCAGTAGTTGTGGCACACGGGCTCAGTTGCTCCACGGCATGTGGGATCTTCCTGGACCAGGGCTCAAACCTGTATCTCCTGCATTGGCAGGCGGACTATCAACCACTGCGCCACCAGGGAAGCCCTAGATATTTGAGTCTTATGCTGAGGAAATGCATCTGAGTTAGGGATAAAGATGTAGAAGTCTTTAGCCTACTTGTAATAGTTAAAGCTGTTGGAGTGAGTAAGGTCACCCAAGAAGATTATGTAGCATGAGAAGAAAACCTGAGGAGATAGCAGTACATAAAATGTTGAGGAAAAGGGAGAAGCAGTGGAGGACACTAAGAAAATCTCCATATTCAATATTCTCTATAAAATTCTCTTTCACTCTGGAAAAAGAGATAGGGTAGTAGCTAGTAGGAGCCAGTGATTCTCTGCATAACTTGGGATTCAGTGCTGCTGTTAATGTTCAGCTCATCACTCAGTGTATACCCCAGTGCTTCAGTCCTCTCTCATAGGTCTGCCATGATTGACTCTGATTCCTAGCATGTGTGAATATTGTGGGGAAACAGGTTGAACCCAGAGGCCAACCCTGAGAATTTTTCTGATTGAAGGGTTTTTTTTTGCTACAAATGTTTTCCCCTGGAAAATAAATCTCAAAAGTGAGATGGGGCTTCCCTGGTGGTGCAGTGGTTGAGAGTCCACCTGCCGATGCAGGGGATATGGGTTCGTGCCCCAGTCCGGGAAGATCCCACATGCCGTGGAGCGGCTGGGCCTGTGAGCCATGGCCGCTGAGGCTGCATGTCTGGAGCCTGTGCTCCGCAACGGGAGAGGCCACAACAGTGAGAGGCCCGTGTACTGCAAAAAAAAAAAAAAAAAGTGAGATGATAGGAGGAAGAAACTATGACTCCAGTGGAAGAGGGATGGGGATGGGTGAAAGGTGGGAGCCATCTGGATGTCTGAAGAAAAAGAACACTTCAATCATTCAAAGGCTGGATTACACAGGTTTTAGTTGCAAAACCTCTATTGAACATGTAAACAATCAGATATGATATGATTCATGCATTACTATCTTCTCTCTGAATAATTGATATCTCTTTAGCAAACTTAGGCCTTCCTCAAGTGAAATTTTTCCATTGGAATTTCAGTAGAACATGATTATGTTCACACCGTGTTCTTCACCAGAAGGTACTATTGGTTAAGACAAATCATTTGAATGTAATTATTTTAACTTATGGAGGTATAAAGTGTACACAATAAAATTCACGATCCTTAAGTGTCAGTTCAATGAGTTTTGACAATTGTGTATACCCAGCTCAGATCAAGTTTATCACCCGCTCCCTTTTCCCCTAGGTATCTTTGCACAGGGCTCCCAGGACCATTCTCCACTGATTAAGGGCTTCTCACTGGCTCGAGTCTTTGACTCAGCTCTCCGAACTGCAGAGGTCAGGGTGTGCCTGATAACTTGACCCATTTTCTTCTAGTGTGCATGCCTGGATTACTTAATCTTGATGGGCTCAGTGGTCAGTCTTGCCTCACTACAGCCTTTTCATTCTGCCTACAGCAACCAAAATGCTTTTTAAAAAATTATATATGTGGCTTGCACACTATTTCTATCATCATGCTACTATATAAAATAGGTAGACCCTCCTTTTTCTCTTTCATAGCACCCTGGCTCTTTTCTTCATAGCATTTAACACCACCTATAATGATACTGTTCATCTTTGTATCTCTAACACCTAGCACAGTGGCTATCACACAGGAGTCTTTAAATAATTATTTGTTGACTGAACACATTAATTCAATAATTATTAAGAAGTTGGTTTGTCTATATTGACTCTTGCCCTCCTCCTATCCAGTTTCAACTCTGCAGACTGATCTTTGAAAAATGTATAGTTTATCCTGTTACTCATCCTGTCAAAAACCCTTCAATAGTTTTATGTTTGAACAAACTTCAAATATGTTAATGTTACTGCTTTACTCAGGATAGACTTTTGCACTATGGTAACAAATTAATCCCAAACTCTCAACAGTGACCTATTTATTAATCACTATATGTTTCTGATGTAGGTGTGGGAAAGGAGAAGGGGGCCTACATCACACCACACAGTCATTCAGGGAGCTAGGAAGCTGGAAGCATCATCTTGTAGCTGAACCATCTAGAGTATAAATATATTTCAGATACTTCGTCTGTTCTTCACAAATTGTTTCTCTACTACTAGGCTTTAGTAACCCTGAGAGAACTAAGCCCTAATGCTGCAAGGCAACGGTTGAGTGTATAATCCATAAACTTCTATGCATCTGTATTCGTTATGTACCATCTTTGGGAGAATTGAAAAAATAGTCACGCAAATCTGTGGTTCAGATGAGGAACATTGGCTAAGAAAGGCTGCAAGTTTAAGACTGTTCCTGGCACATAGTAGGTTGTGGATCTATATCTCTGCCTTTTTAAAATAAGGGTACCTGTAAATTTTGATCTAGCAGAGATCTTGTAGATCATATAATCTAGTGGTTCTTAACCCTGGCTATGCATCAGAATCACTTGAAGAACTTCTTAAAATTTTAGATTTTTTTAAATTTTTATTTATTTTTGGCTTCATTGCTGCGTGCAGGCTTTCTCTAGTTGTGGCGAGCGGGGGCTACTCTTCATTGCAGTGCGCAGGCCTCTCATCGTGGTGGCTTCTCTTTGCTGTGAAGCACAGGCTCCTGGCACACAGGCTTCAGTAGTTGTAGCACGTGGGCTCAGTATTTGTGGCCCATGGGCTCTAGAGCACAGGCTCAGCAGCTGTAGTGCACGGGCTTAGTTGCTCCATGGCATGTGGGATCTTTCCCAACCAGGGCTTGAACCCATGTCCCCTGCATTGGCAGGCAGACCCTCAACCACTGAGCCACCAGGGAAGCCCCAAATTTTAGATTCTTAAATTCCATTTCTAGAGATTCTGATTCAAGACATCTGGCGAGGAGTGGAGGGTGGGGAAAATATGTAGTTTTAAACAACACCCTCAGGTGATTTTGATACAGCCATTTACTTACTGCTTTGGCTGATGGGCAGGCATTTGAGTATTACAGTTCATTTTCACATGGAGTAGGCTTTGTCCCTTAAATGCAGAAAATAATTCAGAGGAAGAAGTTAGTTGTTTGTTTGGTTTTTTTCCTTGAAGTGCAAACACTCTTACCCCTTTGTTTTAAAAACAATTCCTGAGGACCTTCAAGACGGTGGAGGAGTAAGATGTGGAGATCACCTCCCTCCCCACAAATACATCAAAAATACATCTACATGTGGAGCAACTCCTAAGAACACCTACTGAACACTGACAGAAGACCTCAGACTTCCCAAAAGGCAAGAAACTCCCCATGTACCTGGCCGTGTGGTTGACAGGGTCTTGGTGCTCCGGCCAGGTGTCGGGCCTGAGCCTCTGAGTGGGAAGTCCAAGTTCAGGACACTGGACCACGAGAGACCTCCTGGTCTCATGTAATATCAATCAGTGAGAGCTCTCCTAGAGATCTCCGTCTCAACGCTAAGGTCCAGCTCCACTCAACAGTCAGCAAGCTCCAGTGCTGGACACCCCATGCCAAACAACTGGCAATACAGGGAACACAACCCCACCCACTAACAGAGAGGCTGCCTAAAATCACATTAAGTTCACAGACACCCCAAAACACACCACCAGACATGGTCCTACCCACCAGAAAGACAAGATCCAGCCTCATCCACCAGAACACAGGAACCAGTCTCCTCCACCAGGAAGCCTACACAACCCACTGAAACAAACTTAGCCACTGGGGGCAGACACCAAAAACAATGGGAACTACAAACCTGCAGCCTGCAAAAAGGAGACCCAAACCACAGTAGTTTAAACAAAATGAGAAGACAGAGAAAGACACAGCAGATGAAGGAGCAAGGTAAAAACCCACCAGAACAAACAAATGAAGAGGACATAAGCAGTCTACCTGAAAAAGAATTCAGAGTAATGATAGTAAAGGTGATCCAAAATCTTGGAAATAGAATGGAGAAAATACAAGAAATGTTTAACAAGGATCTAGAAGAACTAAAGAGCAAACAAACAATGATGAACAGCACAATAGATGAAATTAAAAATTCTCTAGAAGAAAATCAATAGGAGAATAACTGAGGCAGAAGAACAGATAAGTGACCTGGAAGATAAAATGGTGGAAATAACTACCATAGAGCAGAATAAAGAAAAAAGAATGAAAAGAATTGAGGACAGTCTAGAGACTTCTGGGACAACATTAAATGCACCGACATTCAGATTATAGGGGTCCCAGGGGAAGAAGAGAAAAAGAAAGGGACTGAGAAAATATTTGGAGATTACAGTTGAAAACTTCCCTAATATGGGAAAGGAAATAGTCAGTCAAGTCCAGGAAGCACAGAGAGTCCTATACAGGATAAATCCAAGGAGAAACACGCCAAGACACATATTAATCAAACTATCAAAAATTAAATACAAAGGAAAAATATTAAGAGCAGCAAGGGAAAAGCAACAACTAACATACAAGGGAATCCCCATAAGGTTAACAGCTGATCTTTCAGCAGAAATTCTGCAAGCCAGAAGGGAGTGGCAGGACGTATTTAAAGTGATGAAAGGGAAAAAAAGCTACAACCAAGAATACTCTACCCGGCAAGGATCTCATTCAGATTCAACAGAGAAATCAAAAGCTTTACAAACAAGCAAAAGCTAAGAGAATTCAGAACCACCAAACCAGCTCTACAACAAATGCTAAAGGAATTTCTCTAGGCAAGAAACACAAGAGAAGGAAAAGACCTACAATAACAAACCCAAAACAATTAAGAAAATGGTAGGGCTTCCCTGGTGGCACAGTGGTTCAGAGTCTGCCTGCCGATGCAGGGGACGTGGGTTCATGCCCCAGTCTGGGAAGATCCCACATGCCGTGGAGCAGCTAGGCCCATGAGCCATGGCCGCTGAGCCTGTGCGTCCGGAGCCTGTGCTCCACAACAGGAGAGGCCACAACAGTGAGAGGCCCATGTACCACAAAAAAAAAAAAAGAAAGAAAGAAAATGGTAATAGGAACATACAGATCGATAATTACCTTAAATGTAAATGGATTAAATGCTCCAAACAAAAGACATCGACCAGCTGAATGGATACAAAAACAAGACCTTTATATATGCTGTCTACAAGAGACCCACTTCAGACCTAGGGACACATACAGACTGAAAGTGAGGGGATGGAAAAAGATATCCCATGCAAATGGAAATCAAAAGAAAGCTGGAGTAGCAATTCTCATATCAGACAAAATAGATGTTAAAATAAAGACTATTAAAAGAAACAGCGAAAGCCACTACATAATGACCAAGGGATCAATCCAAGAAGAAGTTGTAACAATTGTAAATATTAATGCACCCAACATAGGAGCACCACAATACATAAGGCAAATGCTAACAGTCATAAAAGGGGAAATCGACAGTAAAACAATCATAGTAGGGGACTTTAACACCCCGCTTTCACCCATGGACAGATCATCCAAACAGAAAATAAATAAGGAAACACAAGCTTTAAATGATACATGAAACAAGATGGACTTAATTCATATTTATAGGACATTCCATCCAAAAACAATAGAATACACTTTCTTCTCTAGTGCTGATGGAACATTCTCCAGAATAGATTATATCTTGGGTCACAAATCAAGCCTTGGTAAATTTAGGAAAATTGAAATTATATCAAGTATCTTTTCCAACCACAACACTATGAGACTAGATATCAATTACAGGAAAAAAAATTTGTAAAAAATACAAACACATGGAGGATAAACAATATGCTACTACATAACCAAGAGATCACTGAAGAAATCAAAGAGGAAATGAAAAAATACTTAAAAACAAATGACAATGAAAACACAATGGCCAAACACCTATGGGATGCAGCAAAAGCAGTTCTAAGAAGGAAGTTTATAGCAATACAATCCTACCTCAAGAAATAAGAAACATCTCAAATAAACAACCTAACCTTAAACCTAAAGCAATTAGAGAAAGTAGAACAAAAATAACACAAAGTTAGCAGAAGAAAAGACATCATAAAGATCAGATCAGAAATAAATGAAAAAGAAATGAAGGAAACGATAGCAAAGATCAATAAAACTAAAACATGGTTCTATGAGAAGATAAACAAAATTGATAAACCATTAGCCAGACTCATCAAGAAAAAAAGGGAGAAGACTCAAATCAATAGAATTAGCAACGAAAAAGAAAAGTAACAACTGACACTGCAGAAATACAAAGGATCATGGGAGATTACTACAAGTAATTATATGCCAATAAAATGGACAACCTGGAGGAAATGGACAAATTCATAAAAATGCACAACCTTCTGAGAGTGAACCAGGAAGAAATAGAAAATATAAACAGACCAATTACAAGCACTGAAATTGAAGCCATGATTAAAAATCTTCCAACAAACAAAAGCCCAGGACCAGATGGCTTCACAGGTGATTTCTATTAAACATTTAGAGACGAGTCAACACGTATCCTTCTCAAACTCTTCCAAAATATAGCAGAGGGAGGAACACTCCCAAACTCATTCTACGAGGCCACCATCACCCTGATACCAAAGCCAGACAAAGATGTCATAAAAAAGAAAACAACAGGCCAATATCACTGATGAGCATAGATGCAAAACTCCTCAACAAAATACTAGCAAACATAATCCAGAAGCACATTAAAAGGATCATACATCATGAACAATCGGGGTTTATTCCAGAGATGCAAGGATTCTTCAGTATATGCAAATCAATCAATGTGATACACCATATTAACAAATTGAAGGATAAAAACCATATGATAATCTCAATAGATGCAGAAAAAGCTTTCGACAAAATTCAACACACAGTTATGGTAAAAATCCTCCAGAAAGTAGGCATAGAGGGAACTTGCCTCAACATAATAAAGGCCATATATGACAAACCCACAGCCAACATCATTCTCAATGGTGAAAAACTGAAACCATTTCCTCTAAGATCAGGAACAAGACAAGGTTGCCCACTGTCACCACTGTTATTCAACATAGGTTTGGAAGTTTTAGCCATGACAATCAGATAAGAAGAAGAAATAAATGGAATCCAAATCAGAGAAGATGAAGTAAAACTGTCGCTGTTTGCAGATGACATGATACTATACACAGAGAATCCTAAAGATGCTACCAGAAAACTACTAGAGCTAATCAATGAATTTGGTAAAGTTGCAGGATACAAAATTAATGCACAGAAATATCTTGCATTCCTATACACTGATGATGAAAAATCTGAAAGAGAAATTAAGGAAACACTCCCATTTACCATTGCAACAAAAAGAATAAAATACCTAAGAATAAACCTACCTAAGGAGACAAAAGACCTGTATGTAGAAAACTATAAGACACTGATGAAGGAAATTAAAGATGATACAAACAGATGGAGAGGGCTTCCTTGGTGGCGCAGTGGTTGAGAGTCTGCCTGCTGATGCAGGGGACACGGGTTCATGCCCCAGTCCATGAGGATCACACATGCCGTTGAGCGGCTGGTCCCATGAGCCATGGCCGCTGAGCCTGCGTGTCCAGAGCCCTGTGCTCCATAACGGGAGAGGCCACAACAGTGAGAGGCCTGTGTACCACAAAACAAACAAACAAACAAAAAAAACAGATGGAGAGATATACCATGTTCTTGGATTGGAAGAATCAACAATATGAAAATGACTCTACTACACAAAGCAATGTACAGATTCAGTGCAATCCCTATCAAACTACCACTGGCATTTGTCACAGAACTAGAACAAAAAATTTCACAATTTGTATGGAAACACAAAAGACCCCAAATAGCCAAAGCAATCTTGAGAAAGAAAAATGGAGCTGGAGGAATCAGGCTCCCAGACTTCAGACTATACTACAAAGCTACAGTAATCAAGACAGTATGGTACTGGCACAAAAACAGAAATATAGATCAATGGAACAGGATAGAAAGCCCAGAGATAAACCCATGCACATATGACCACCTTATTTTTGATAAAGGATGCAAGAATATACAATGGAGAAAAGACAGCCTCTTCAATAAATGGTGCTGGGAAAACTGGACAGCTACATGTAAAAGAATGAAATTAGAACATTCCCTAACACCATACACAAAAATAAACTCAAAGTTCATTAAAGACCTAAATGTGAAACTAGGCACTTTAAAACTCTTAGAGGAAAACATAGGCAAAACACTCTATGACATAAATCACAGCAAGATCCTTTGTGACCCACCTCTTAGAGAAATGAAAATAAAAACAAAAATAAACAAATGGGACCTAATGAAACTTAAAAGCTTTTGCACAGCAAAGGAAACCGTAAACAAGATGAAAAGACAACCCTCAGAATGGGAGAAAATATTTGCAAATGAAGCAACTGACAAAGGATTAATCTCTAAAATATACAAGCAGCTCATGCAGCTCAATATCAAGAAAACAAACAACCCAATCCAAAAATGGGCAGAAGACCTAAATAGACATTTCTCCAAAGAAGATATACAGACTGCCAACAAACTCATGAAAGAATGCTCAACATCACTAATTATTAGAGAAATGCAAATCGAAACTACAATGAGGTATCACCTCACACCGGTCATAATGGCCATCATCAAAAATCTACAAACAGTAAATGCTGGAGAGGGTGTGGAGAAAAGGGAATCCTCTTGCCCTGTTGGTGGGAATGTAAATTGATACAGTCACTATGGAGAACAGTATGGAGGTTCCTCAAAAAACTAAAAATAGAACTACCACACCACCCAGCAATCCCACTACTGGCATATACCCTGAGAAAACCATAATTCAGAAAGAGTCATGTACCACAGGGTTCATTGCAGCACTATTTACAATAGCCAGGACATTGAGGCAACCTAAGTGTCCATGACAGATGAATGGATAAAGAAGATGTGGCACATATATACAATGGAATATTACTCAGCCATAAAAATAAATGAAATTGAGTTATATGTATTGAGTTGGATGGACCTAGAGACTGTTATACAGAGTGAAGGAAGTCAGAAAGCAAAAACCAAATACCGTATGCTAACCCATATATATCGAATCTAAAAAAAAAAAATTGTCATGAGGAACCGAGGGGCAAGACAGGAATAAAGACACAGACCTACTAGAGAATGGACTGGAGGACACAGGGAGGGGGAAGTGTAAGCTGAGACAAAGTGAGAGAGTGGCATTGACACATATACACTACAAATGTTAAATAGCTAGCTAGTGGGAAGCAGCGCATAGCACAGGGAGACCAGCTCGGTGCTTTGTGACCACCTAGAGGGGTGTGATAGGGAGGGTGGGAGGGAGAAGCAAGAGGGAGGGGATATGGGGATATATCTATACGTATAGCTGATTCACTTTGTTATACAGCAGCAACTAACACAACAATGTAAAGCAATTATACTCCAATAAAGATGTTAAAATAAATAAATAAATAAAAATTCATACTGGGATTAAATTTAGTCATAATGAGGCTAGCTGTTTTGCAACGTCTTCGGCTCTAATATTCTGGGAGATTGTACTTTTCAACCAGAGCTTTACTTCCAAGTAAGGGAAGGCAATTGGGGCAATTGCTCTTAGGAATTATACCATCTTTTCAAAAAAATGAGAGTAAGAGCAGGTATAAAGCTGGCTGCTTTGGAAAACACTGTATTATTATGTTTGTTTCCAATCTGAGATGACCCAAGAATCCTGGAAAATACACAGAGGCCCTTCAGAAGCCTACCAGGACAGCTTATGCCTATGCTGGTCTTTTCAACCTGAGAAAATCAACTGTAAAATTCTAGGGTTTTAAGGCTACATTCCTTGGCCTGACACTGGTCTCTTATTTATGGTTATGTCTTTCAAAACGCATCAAGTCCAGAACCTTAGCTGCGCTCTGAAGCTTCCTGGGCTATTTGGCTGAATAATGAAGCATAACCTGTAATTGTTTAGGGGTTGCACACAGGGCTTAGAAAGCATGCTGGGATAGATAGGTGCCAGCTCAATGGAGAGTTTGTTTGGCTCACTTTCCCAAACTTCATTCCACTCCATTGCACCAGTAGTCAGGGGAGAAAGTCTTTTTCTTGTTATTGGAAAACATGCGTTTCCAACACAGCTGCAGTGTGCAATTCCTTCCACCAGTACCAGCACACCACAGACAAGTTCTACATGTGTTTGGTGCAGTCTTTTTCCTTTGTGGTTTCCAGGACTTAAGACATATGTATTAATATAAGTTTACAAAGCACATTTTATATAGTTCATAGTCTAACAGTTCCCAAACTATATTTTTATGTACACTAGTCCCTCAAGATGCTCAGAGAAAAATGGACTCCATCAAAAAATAAATTTGGTAAGGCTGAATATTTTAAATCTTATCTTATATATTTACTTTGCATATTATCTTACTAAAGGCCCTGAGAAGTCCTACAGTTATGAAACCTGTTTATCTTTGTTAAACCCATCATACCCTTATCATATAAGCATGGCATCTTTTCTTAGAGGAACGTCTTATACACTGCAGATCACCATTTGAAAAATGTTTTCAAAGACTGAGAGACGTCAATGTAGGAACCTCTGGAAGTCATCCAATGCACCACCAAGCCTACATTTAGGACTTATTTGTATTGTATACTTGTAACCATTTCTGCCATTCCCTCAGTCAGTAAGGAAAAACAAACCTTTCATTATTGAAAGGGCCAATACAGTTGTACAGGAATGAACATTGACATTTTTGTAACACTTTCTTTTCAAATTTTTTCTGAAGTAGCATGGAATGATTTTTTTAAAAGGTAGTGGACTAGGAGACCAAAGATCTAGCTTCTCTACCAACTCTGCCACTAACTAGCTATGTGCCTTTATATCAGCTGGTTAACTTCCCCGGGTATCACTTTCTTCATCAATACAGTAGGAATGACAGTGCTTGTCTTAACCACCTCAGAAGGTTGTTGTGAGGATCAAATAACCAAATACATTGGATAATTATTTCCTAGCATTGTGGAAGGAAACAAATGACAGTGGGGCAAGGCAACTAGGATGAGAGGTAGGAGCAAGAGAGAACTAGCATTGTATCAGGGTCTGTGACGATGTGCGTAAAGCACAGTGCCATCATTGCTCCAGAAAGAATGGAAGTCAAAAAGAAGGGTGAGGAAATGCATCATTTCAAGCTCAAGTTTTGAAAATCCCTTTCACCCTCCCCCTATTTTGGTAGATCAGACACGTCAGGACTGACGGTAGCTGGAGTACTGGTAATGGAAGCACATGGATGATATCTTAGCTCTGACTTTCACCCTGTCTCATGTGGCCCCTGTCCCAGAAAACAATGAAGCAGACTCAGTGGCTATTTGCACATGGCTCTTCTCTCCTCTCACCATCCTGCTCAGATTAATATTTCCCCTCCACCTTCCAGTTGATTTCCTCTTCAATTCACACAGCACATTTCAGAAGCTGCAAATGTGGCAGGAGCCTACTATTTTCCCCTTCCCATCCAAGTCTTCATTGTTCTAAGGAAGACTTGAAAAAGAGGTCACAGAGGAGATTTCTGCCCCACCAGGTCTCTGGTAAAGATAGATGCCTGGGCTGACTAGACCATGAGAGTGACCCAGGGTGTCAATTCTTTTGGGCTTCTGGCCTCTGGCCCTTAGTTGAAACTTCCTTCTCTGAGTCCTTGATTCTGCTTCTATTATGTGTCATTGGTAACAATAGGACAAGGGGCTTTTCTAGTATATTATTTCTCAAGTAGTTCCCTCCCCTGCTGCTTTGTAATAATCAGTACTGTGATCTGAAATTTGCTGCCACTTATATTCTCGAAACGTTATAGAGCCCACTTCATCTTCCCCCTTTTGATGCATGAGCTCAGAGGCTGCTTTCCCTGCTGTATTAGCTATTCATTGCTGACTAACAAATGACCCCAAACGTTATCAGATTACAACATCACACAATTATTACCTCACAGTATCTGTGGTTCAGGAATCTGTGGATGACTTAGCTTGGTTCTCTGGCTCAGAGTATCTTACAAGTCAGCAAACAAGGTGATGGCCAAAGCCAAAGTCACCTCTAAGTTCTACTGGAACAGGATGCACTTGATAGCTTACTCAGTGATTGTTGGAAGGAGTCAGCTCTTTGAGGGCCATTGGACTGAAGGCTTCAGTTCCTCACTAGCTGTTGACCAGTGGACACTCTCTCCTCCTGGTCACATGGGTATCTCCAAAGACCAGCTCACAGTATGGAAGCTGGCTTCATCAATGTGAGCAAATGAAAGAGAGCAAGAGAGAAGGAGTGTGTAAACACAATGGAAGTCACAGTCTTTTATGAGCTAATCTCTGAAGTGACATCCCTCTTTTTGGTTGTTTTCTATTAGTTAGAAGCAAATCACTAGATCCAGTCCACAAACTAGGGGAATGGACTATACAAAGGAAGGAGATTCCACAAGAGTATGAATACCAGAAAGCAGGTATCCTTGGAGAGGGTAGAGCATCTTACAACCACAACTGTCCTGTATTGGGTACATGGATAATTCTGGGATTTGGGCTCCTCTTCCTAGAACATCCCAATCCTGGGTAGTTTCTGCTCATTGTCTCTTAAAACTTCTATTTCTTTCAACCAGCAATTTCTTCTTTAGGTCAATAATACAACAACTCAATTCATCCCATCCCCAGATGTCCTAGGTTCCTAAATCTGGTAGGATTTCTTATCCTTCTCTCCACAACTTCTATTTTCTGAGCTCTAATTCCCTTGAAGGATTTTCTTTTGATCAGTTGCTCTCTGAGAATGTCCTACTCCCTTTAGTTTTCTTCCCACCTTTTAGTACTTCATCCCTGTATGGCCTCTGACTGTTTTTTGAAATAAGCCACATTTCTGTTATTATTGTTTAACAATCAAAGAACGTTGGATCTAAAGTTTCCTTCATAACTTCTAATCCGTTTTCCTTGATTAAAGAGAAAACACAAACCATCAGTCATCTCACTGAGGAGCTTTATGGTATTTATTCCAATTTCCTGCAAGGAAAGGTATATACACTTTCTATTCTTTAATCATAACAGATTTGCTGTTCCAACAGCAGCGAAACACAGTCTCCAAAGGGAAACATGCAAATTTGTCATGAGATGGGCCTAGCTTTGTATTTAATGAAGCCAAATGAAATCTGTTTCTATAGGAGAGGGACCATCTCCAGCTTTCTGTAGGATTGGTTTTCTAGTCACCATAAAGCAGGCAATGAACGAATATTTATTAAGTGTCTATAATGGGCCCAACTCTATTTTAGGTGCTTAGAGTATCCAGAAGAGAAACCTAAGACTTGGTGATTGCCATAAATGACCTGATGTCTGTGGTTGCCCCAAGGTAGGTCTCATTTGGATTGAGACCAGACACATGACATGAATTTCAACAATATTGTGGAAATCTGTGGAACTGTGCCTTAGAAGATGGATAGGATTTCACAGGCAGAGGGAAGAAGGAAAAATAGCATGAAGGCATATGCAGAACCATGCAAGGAGTGAGATGATAGTTTCCTTTTCATTGTGTTTATCATCATGAATGTTTTCCCATTAAAAAAACAAAATCTTCTCATTGGCAGGCCACAGGAGAGGCTTGAGTTTTCTTGTGATTCTTACTGGTAGGGCAAGACCACTTTCAGCTCATCTGCAGGCCAAAGCTGCAGTTTGCCCATTTTTATGCTCTTTTATTTCCATTTGTTCTAGTGTACAACTGCTTTTGTCTGCTTTGGGCTCAACTGCTGATACTTGGTCCAGATTTGAAAGTTGTCCTGCAACCCCTCTTCTGCTGCTCATCTTTCTGTATTCTACCGGTACTTTTATTTTTATAAGTATTTATAAAGTGCTTACTGTAAACCAGGCCTTGTGCTAAGTGCTCTAAGTAAATAACAGAAATGAATAAGACATGGGTCCTAGCCTCCAGGAGTTCATAGTCCAGTGGAATATGGGGACAGCTAAGATGACACCAATGACTCTCAATCAAGACAAATTGACCAGTGCCATTGGAAATGCTAGAGCACTTTACTATGAGTAATGTGAGTTCTGACTTCCTCAGTTGGGCATATGGTATTTGTTTTCACCTATGTATTTTGTAGACCTCAATTATGCCACATATTTTGAAATACGAAGTGTGTGTGTGTGTGTGTGTGTGTGTGTGTGTGTGTGTGTGTGTGTGTCCTGGATGGCTATTGCATGGTCTCTGTTGTCTCCTACCAGCAGCCAACTCATCTCTGGAATGGCTGGAATGTCATTTCATAATAAGCTGAGGCTATGCACTCTGGTTCATTCTCCTTCAAAGGGCTTTCATGGTGATGGGGACAGGAGAGGAGGAGAGGAAGCAAAGACGAAGCTGTTCTTCTTGGCCAAGAAACATCCCTTTGACACTACACTTGGAATTGGTGGAAAGAAATAGCAAACAAAAAGAGTCATTGGCACCAGCGTTCAGTCAGGCCTTCCCATGAAAAGGAGCCCCTCTCATCCTTACAGAACTGAGGAGAATTAGTCTCATTAGAATAAGTAGTTTCTTAATCCATTGGAAATAGGCTCTTCTGTGCTGGTATTGGGGTCATAATGAAAATGTGATAAGACAGTAGGCAGGAGGTACAGTCTGGCTGTGCTGGCGTCACTCTGGAAAACAAGACCTGTAAATACAGCCCACATTTGACATGATGGCACTAGGGTAACTTTCAGAATATGTTCCTGTCAGGAAAACTGACACAGCTCTCTACCCAGTCTCCTCAATCTAGGAAACATTATTGCACATTAGTGCCTACTGAGACCTTGGCAATAGCCATGATGAAAGGAAATGGCCACAGCAGTGCAGGGGTTATAGAGTTGCTTACTATTTGTACAAATGGTGGGAAGAGCCTACAGGACAGGGGTGGAAAGAGGCTGGCTGGGTTGTAGTTAAGAAACCTATTATCTGCTGAATCAGGGTAGAGACAACAGGAGACAACAGGCACATTTTATAATGCCCTATCTTTCAGTTCTATTTGCAGTTTGAAACTCTGTGCTAGTGGTTCGCAATATGAGGGTGAAGGGGATTAGAATAGGCCACCCCCAAATATTCCACTTTGGCATAAGGAATATTTTGAGCTGAGGGCAATTAAGAAGCAGCAAACACAGGAAGAGCTCTTTGCCCTCCCCCATCTGCCTAAAAGAAGGAAATCAATTTCCCTTTATGAAGGTGTTCCTCCTCCCTCTTCCATACTAAGAGAACAACCCTTATCACCAGAGACAGAAAGTCAGAACCGAGATGGGTCTGCACAAAAGAAGTTACTAAAATATCTCTTATCTTCCATTAGTTTCTTCCATGTATATACATTCCCACAATTCCCCATGCCTGGATGCCCAACTCTTTGTCCTTTGTCTTGTCACTTCTTCACAATTTGTAGGCCCCAGGTACAGAATCTGACAGAGTAGCAGAAAAGGTTTTCCGCTCCCCAACGGGGACAGGGAAGTGGTATTGGAGATACCGCAGATGCTTTTTGAAAAAGTCATTCACCTCTGACTTTCCACCCATTGACAGAACCATTGCTCTAGGAAGAACCAGAACTTGGGGCCAATTTAATGAGTTCTGGTTGAATGACTGAAGTCATTTGCCTCTGCCTCCTGATTTACCCTGATTCTGCCCGAGTGCTAGTGAATCAGGCACTTTGTTTTTTCTCTTTGACCAGTCCTCCATTTCATACCCCTGTTTCAATAACTGGGTCCTTCTCCAGTTTCCCTGACATACGCTCTTGGAAAGACCTCCCAGAACCTACATTTCTCTAAAGGACTGGTCCTCTTATTTTAGAGTACATTGGAATTAGGTGTGCTCTGCTAGACAAATTCAGATAAACAACAAGTAACTTTTAGTGTAAGTACGTTGTATGCAATAGTTGGGACATATTTGTAATAAAAATGATTTGTTGTTTGATCTGAACTTCAAATTTAATTGGACTTCCTGTATTTTTATTTTCTAAATCTGGCAATATAACCTGGGAACTTTGTTAAAATGTGGATTTCTGGTTCCTAGTCCCAGAATTCTAATTTGACATGTCTGTGGTAGGGAATCTTTAACAGGTACATTGAAAAAGGTAGCTAAAGAATATACTTTATGAAACCCTAACCTATACTACAGATCTGCTTGCAGCCCCTGTTCCCTGGTAATTCTGGAACCTGGAGTCTTTCCCCAGGACCTTATTCCTGTACCTGGGTTCTGTTCCCATTCCAGATAGCACAGATGCCCAGCATTAGTACGTTTATGCAAGGAAGCAAATCATTACAGAAACATTTCTCAAGGCCCATGGCTCTGGGGAGTAGAGAGGAAGGTGAGAATGATTCAAAATGCTCTCAATCAAAAATGATAATTATAAAAATAGCAACAACAATATCTATCACTTATATAGCACCTACTATGTGCCAGACACTGTTTTAAGTGCTTTTACATAAGTTAACTCCTTTAATCCTCACAACAACCCAATAAGATAAGTACAGTTATTATCCCCATATTAAGATGAAGAAACTGAAATACAGAGATTTCAAGTGATGTGCACAAGATCACACAGCAAGTAAGTGGCAGAGCCAGGCAGTTTGATCTATTTGCAGTCACCTTAAATCAAATTTTTGGAGAGCAGGGTCCAGTAATGGCCCTAAACAAAATTGTAAAGTGGGCAGTCTGCTTTCCTTACCCCTCACCTCTCTTCTGGCCACCTTCTTTCCAGTCCCTAATCATTTTTCTACATTCTCTAATTTCCTCTTCATACCCAGCAACGTAACTCAGCTCTGTTTCCCAAAGCATCACTAAAAAAACTCATGACATTGTTACTAATAAGGCCCTTTTTGCTTTGAAAACTACTGCAACAGTAACATCTTCCTGAACAAGAGATCAGGAGGGAGGGAAGGAGGGAGGGAGGGGTCTGTGTTCAGGGTAGGGTAAGATGTAGTACTCAAATAAAACTTTCTAGGTAGATGTAGGCAACTCTAATGAAAAGTGATGGTCAGCTATTACTTTCAGAGTGAAGTACATCTGACAATTCTTGTAAATGGAGTAAACAGGAGGCTTGTTCCCCTTAAAAAAATTGGAGGTAAAATTGCCTATTAACTATAGAATCAAGCCTGATGCTATTACACTGAACTATACGTAGCTCTTCTCTTGTCCCTGGAAACAGTCTCTGACTCAGAGGAAACCTGCCCTGTTAGCTGCAGATCTCTGAATGGAATATATCCTGTCTGTGTCCTAATTAATACCTCAGTTCTGCAGAGTGTAATTGGCCTAGAATGTAGAGCTGTGTTCAGTGTCCCTTGGGCCAGTTGCACAATGAGAGTTGAACTGAAGCTACAGAAGAACTTGTCAGCAGCAAGCTGAGAGCCTAAGGAATGAAGCTATTCATGAAGGGTGGGAGAGCAGTAGAGTCCTTTTGGAGGAGACAGAGCAACAGAAAAATTAATTTGGTGAAGTTGGCAGGGTTTTTTTTTTCTTTTGTCTCTTTCCACAAGGGGAGAGTGTTGGAAAATATTCCTTTATTTATTAATACACTTATTCATTCAGCCATTCATTCAACAAATATTTAATATGGGTCTACTATGTGTCAACCACCATTTAAGGAACTAGTGATACAAACATGAAAAGGAAAAATTTCTAGCTTTTATGGTGCTTATATTCTAGTGAGGAAAGATCTACTACAGAATCCTGTGGTTTGGATTCAGTAACATGGATCAAGACCATGGCCTATTGACTCACTGAGGTCACCACAGGCAGTGAGCCTAGGATCTCTAGTGGCTGAAGATCAAAACTAGGAGGCTAAGCTATGATCATTTGGATGTCCTTCTCCCTCATTACTTCTGGATCAAAACCTACTTGTCCCTCAACATCTCCTTCTATTCCACTGCCTCCATAAAGCCTTCTGTAATGACAACAGCCCCCAATAAAGTCTCCTTCCCCTGCTTTCAAAGTCTGCACTCTTGCACTTGATTATGCAAGGTCTCATTTCCTAGCCATTTTTGTGTTCGTTCTTACCTTGCTGGTGGTAGGAGTAGGTTGAGGGAGTTGTAGCTGATAAAAGGAAGACGAAGTCTGATTCTTCAGAGGGATCCAAGATCCCTCAAGATCTTCCTCTCTCAGCTTCCCTGCAGATGCTAGCCCCATCCTGAACCTCAAATATGACAGTGCGCCAGTATCAAGGGAGTCATGAAGACAATTCACTTTTCCAAAGGATCCAAGGATTCCTTATCCAATCTTGTTTCCTTAATGTCCTAACGGGGGATGCCGATCTATGTAGTCCTGGGAGCTGGAGTAGAGGGGAGGAAGAGATGCATATCAGTCAGGGTTCTTAGTTGTAAAGAACTAAAATCTAAATCTGACTAGTTTAGGCAGAAAACAAATTATTTGAGGCTCGTTAGAAGCTTATACAATCCCGGAGAAAGCCAGAGAACCAACTTGGAGTCAAGAGAGTCAAAAATAATACTCAAAATCACAAGGCAAAAGTGGAGATTCCCCCTGACACTGCTGCTGGGCACAAATACCACAGCTTGAACTGTGAGAAAGAAAAAGGCAGACCCTGACACGAGTGAGCTGACCTGATGCTATCACCCACGCCTTGGTGTTGCTCGGAGCTAGTCTGGCACTCACAGCTAGGTCTTGGTGTTCTCCTGTTAAATATCAAAAATTTCACAGGACAGCAACATCAGACAGAGTCGCCCTGTGATGGTGATGGATCAAGACATAAATGTAAACATTGTCCAAATCACAAAAATGATAAGACATTCCCCTACCCTGGCTAATGGGGAATGACTGCTGCTTCTTTACCAATTATAGCTTTAGCTTTGGGTTAGCAGTCCCTCCTCCTAGGTAAGATTTATTAAGATACCCAGTCATGGAATTACCACTGCTTCCTAACAGCATCCAATCCAGAACAAAGCCCCTCTTCCTCACCCCCCCAAATCACCTAACACAAGTCCAAATCCTATAATAAGTCCTCTCTAATATCCTCCCTGTGGTATGCATTTTCCCTTACATCAATGAGTGATAAACCCAATTTGTTAAACTACAAGATGTGCTACTGGTAGTCTTTGTCTGGAAGGCATTGACAACTGCCAATATCATTCAATGTGGGCACCAGACACTACTCCTGGAACCTTTGCAAATGCTGCCTCTTAAAAATGAAATGGAACTGCCCCTATCTTGGCCAGAATGCAGTCCATATTATATCTGCTCCTCTGCATCACTAGCTTCCAATTCCAGGTCTGAGTAGGTACACGTGACTGAAAGAGCGTAGGTCACATGCCTGTACTCAAGCAGTAGGGAGGCTTGGGAAACAAACGTCTGGTTTCTTTGAGGAGTCTGGGACTTCTAAGGTGAGGAATTCTTAAAACATAGGAAGGGTGTTCACAAGTGCTGAGTAGTTGTAGCAGACATTGTAAATGCTCCATCCAGATCCCCAGGGATTCTTTTTGGTGGTCTGGTGCGCCCATCCCCCAGCTGCTGTAATTGCTGCTGCTAAAAGTTTACATCTATAACCTTCTCTGTAGGACTGCCCTTGAGCAGCTGAAACTACCTCACCTAGGAGTTCTGTCTCCCAAGGCTGACCATAGCCAATGACAGAGTGGGGCAGTAGTACAAAATCCCCATCCCTTTCGTCTCAAGGTAGGATGGACTCTTTTGAGCCATTTACATATACCCAGAGCTACCTGTGGGATCAGGGTGATGCTAGATTTCATGCGAAATAACATCCTTGCTTAGCTTCTTCCTTTGCCCTCCCTTGTTTCCCTCACAGTTTTCATTCTCCAAAAAAATCACTTGCATAGGAATCCTTTCTGAGGAACCAATCCTAAGACAATGTCCACACCTTTGGCTGACCAATATCAACATATATCCTTTTGCATACATAAACTTCACAACAACAATAGTCTCCATGTGATATAATGCAACTATTTCTGATATAAATGCAAACATGTCAAAGAGTGGAATCTCAAATTCTGATTAGTTACTAAATATATTCAGACCTCAATCCAGGGTCTTTGGATGCTGTGCATTTAGCCTCTGGTTCCATCACAATTGCATCTTGATATTCTATAAACTAGAGACTCTATATAAAGTTAACCACTATGTATGAAATAGTATAATGGGAGGGGAAAATGAAATATGTCACAGCAAGGAAGAAACTCTGGGTAGATATTATAGTCTTCTTTCTGAAACTTTTCCTATACCACTCTGTCTATATTTCTTTTGCCTTCCTTAGTCAGTATCTAAGCTGCTAAAAGTTCTTTACCTCAGGCATGACCTAAAACTGCATTCCTGAGCTTTTCGGTGGGCCTGCCTGTATGTGGTTGTCCAAGTCTCCCTTTTTAACTTTACCACTGGAATGGTAGCGGAAGGAAGTGCCTTGAAGGATCCTCTGTGTCCCAGACACACTCCTCCCCACCTTCACTC
The DNA here is from genome assembly GCF_059928025.1 of Delphinapterus leucas. Lineage (NCBI taxonomy): Eukaryota > Metazoa > Chordata > Mammalia > Artiodactyla > Monodontidae > Delphinapterus > Delphinapterus leucas. The sequence goes on from NC_143150.1 coordinate 35,485,740, forward strand.
TACAGTAGCAGCCCTATGTCATACCATCTAGCTCTGAAAACTCCCATCTTGGGTGTTATTCTGGTGGCACAAACAGTCCAAAATAGCCAGATGGCTGTCTCCTCTTTTAGGTAACAGACATGCTGTTGTGTGTCTGTCCAGAAGAAGCATGTCTTCCTCAAGTACTGAAACCTCTCAACCAGCAGAACTATACAATTTTGTGAGTAGGCTGGTAAATGTAATAGTGGGAAGAGCCACTCCAACTTCCAGCCCTTGGTTCCTAGAATACTTGCTCTAACAGCAGCACTATCTATTGACCACTAGTTCAGAGCATATGCCGCATCCTATAGGATAACATCTCCAGTGTTCAGATCTTGAGCCCCAGAGACTCTGTAATTGAGTTTTAATAGACCATTGCATTGCTCTACCAGGATAACTGCTCCTGGTTTATGATGTCTGTGGTAAGATCAGTGAGTCTTGTATTAGTCCATCAGCTTCATTCTTTCTCTGTAAAATGAGTTTCTTGTGAGGGATACAATGGCAGTGAAAAGGACATTCATTAAGTCTATGAGTGGTGGTGCTGGCAGAAGCATTGCTGGCTGGAAAAGCAAATCCATGTCAGAGTTAGTATCATTTCCAGACAGGACAAATGGCCTTCTCTTCCATAATGGAGGGAATCCAAAGTAATTGACCTGCTACCAGGTCTCTCTGCAGAATGGGGCCCAACGGGGGGCTTAGCCTGGGCCTCCACTGTTGGCAGTTTGGGTACTTGGCAGATACAGTAGCCAAGTCAGCCTTGGTGAGGGGGAATCCATGTAAATGATGCCATGCATAACCTCTATTTCTGCCCTCATGGAGCTCGCCACTTCATGTGTGAGCTCATTAAGTAAGCACTGGGGGGACGGGGAAAAGAGGCTGGTTGACATCCATGATTATTACGTTTTGTTCACTTGATTAGTGAGAGATTTCTCCAGAATGGTGGCTTTTTGGTGAGCCATCATAGAGGACATAAATATTCTCATGAATTCGAACTAATACTGGTCCTGTAAAGTTGAGATGATGCTGGGGGTCAGGAAATACAAAACGAAACAGTACAGGAACAACCTCCAAGTCAGTTTTAAAGTATGGTTCAGATATCTATACTCAGCCCCTTGAGAATGACTAAGCCAGGAAGCATTTGAGTGGTGAGTCAGCTCTGACACCTGACTGATGAGGTTAGACCTCTGAAGAGAGGAAAGTTCTGAGAGGAGTTTCATTGACAGAGAGGTAGAAAGAGCCTAGGGCTTAGAATCTGAAAACCTGAATTTGACTTTCAGCTCTGTCATTTAAGCTATATGACCATAGGAAACATGCTTTGCCTCTCTCGGTTTAACCTTCCTTGTCTATAAAACAGGGTTAATAATAGTTTCTTTGCCAACCTCATGGAATTTTAAGGTCTAAAATGTGATAATGTGTTTGGAAGCACTATGAAGTAGTGCTTCCAAAGTGCTAAGAAATAAGCTATGAAGTGCCATACAAATATAAAATGAATTTTTGCCATAAAGGAAGGACTTCCATGAACTCTGTTGAACTTGGAGGAGAAAGGAAAAGGACCAGGTCAGACACTGTGACTTCCTTGGAGCATGGGCCAGGCTAATGGACAGGCCCATAATTTCTAATCTCATTGGCTCTCTGCTTTAGACCAAGAGTACTGTGGAGCTGGCAGAAGTACCATAATCTGGAAGAGCCCATCTGAGAGAAGGCTTAAAGTCTACTTCCAATTGTGCCTTTTGAATCTGTCTCAGTAAACAGAGAAACAAACATGTTCTAGATTAATAACTCCCTTGACGGTTGATTCTGAAAACCGTGGGAGCAGGTAATGAGGAAGCCACAGAGAGTTTTTGTTGGCTCGGGAGCCAAAGGATTTATATTTTGAAAAAAAATGTGATGTTCTGAAACAAACTCCCTTTCTTCCCAACCTAAATCTTGGAATATTTCTCCTGAGTACAGAGTGAGATGGGTAACTGGTGAGTCTGCATCCTTGGGTTCATGTAGATGATCAGTTTAAATAACCCACAAAAATAGTCCACTTTGGGGGTGTGTGTGTGTGTGTGTGTGTGTGTGTGTGTGTGTGTGTGTGTGTAAGTAATCCATACTCTGTGTGCATAGCCCTCCTGAAAACAAAAAACACACTGCTGTACCCTTGTTGTGCAACGTTGTTAGATGAGAAAGCAGAAGGCTCCAGGGAACAGTGGAAGTGGATGATCCTGCAGAAGAAGGGAGGCTTGATCAGAGATGCATAGACTATGGATGGGCATAAGGGACAAAAATAACTTTGGCTAAGACTACAGGATTTCTGTTATGTTGGTAGCTTATAGGTAATCTTCCTAATAATGCAGTGCTGAATTCTACACAACTACAAAATGTGAGGGGAAAACACTTGTTTTGGCACTTTACTGAGTGCCCTTGACATGCCTTTCTCAAGGTCTTGGCTCCCCAGCAGCTTTTACAGTGAGAGCAGCAGGTGACTTTGTCACACATCTCAGGTAACCGGGGGCCAAAGCAATAGGGGCTACTGAGCCTAAGCCCTCTATGTTCCTAATGTCAGCATCTGTTTTCTGATTCTTTGCTCCTTCTTTCCAAAAGAAATACCACATAATTATCAAGTGGCAGAGCCAGGATTCACACGCAGGCTATCTAGTTCCAGAACTTGAATTTAGATGATGACACACTCTCTCCTTGCTGGGATTGGTGACACTGTGTGGATTGGCAGCCTCTTCCATTTTGCAAACCTCCACCCAGGCTTAGTAAAAAGGTTATTTTTCTGAAATAGATCATCCCCTATTACACACTCCTCCCCACCAACTCCATTCCTCCCCATCCCCTATACCTGAATCCTGAGGTGTTCCCATCATTTTTTTTAAACTCCTGAAATTACATTTCAGGGAACCAGTACCACATACATCCAGCTAAGGGTCATTGGAGTCTAGACCTGCAGGTTTTGTGTGCAGAAGATTGAATTCTCAATTCTCAATTACATTCTTTCTGCTTCTGTGCCCTGAATATTGGAGAATCATGAAGTACAGGCCATGAAGCAAGCCACAGAGCTCCTGGAGATTTGGTCATTAGTTGTCAGGGCTGGAAGCTTTTATATGGCTCTCTGTAGAGCAATGGGAGATGATGAAGACGCTAAGTTATTTTAAAAGACACCAAGGATTCTTTCTGACTTTCTGACTAAGGCTAGTGTGCAATTTGTTTTTTGATGTAGACCATTTTTTTAAAAGTCTTTATTGAATTTGTTACAATATTTCTTCTGGTTTATGTTTTGGTTTTTTGACCCCAAGGCATGTGGGATCTTAGCTCCCCAACCAGGGATCGAACCTGCACCCCCTGCATTGGAAGGCAAAGTCTTAACCACTGGACTGCCAGGGAAGTCCCTGCAATTTCAATACACAAGGATTTGTTCAGCTAGTACCCTGTGCCCAGCAATGTGCTAGATGTTAAGAGAGATTCAAAGCCAAAGAAATAGTTCCGGTTCCTAGGAGCTTTCAATCTAGTTGAGAAGACACGATACACACCTAACAGATCAATACAGAACACTTCATAATTATGTTAAAAATTACATGTAATCTAGTACCAGTATGAAAGGTGTTATGGAAAGTCAGAACAAAGAGAGACAAATAATATAATACTAATAATACCACCTAGTATTTTATTGAGCACTAAATATGTGGCAAATATTTTCTAAGTACCTAAAAGAATTAGCACTTTTAATCCCCCCAATGATTACATTGAATTTGGTACCAGTTTTATCTCAATTTTAAAGATGAGGAAACTGACGTACAGAGCAGTCAGGGAACTTGCTCATGGTCACACAGCTAGTGAGTGGCAGCACCTGGATTTCAACCCAGGCGGTGTGGAACCACTGTTATCTTGTGCTCTCTATTCTGCCACCATTTCAGTTAGTCTGAGCAGTCTTCATGAATGGTGTGGGACTGTCTTCAAGGTCTAAAATCTACACTATAACAAAGCTTGAAGGATGGTGTAGGTTTGGAAGATCATGGAGTATACTGCAGTTTAAAAATAATGCAATCACATGGTTATAACTAGCTATCTTTTCATTGAGCCCCTATTTGACAGTTTTCTATTGCAATGCAGTGGATTCTTCGCATGTTCAGAATCATATGGAGATAGTATGATGTAATAAGAGGAACATGGGCTTTGGAGTCAGACAAACCTGGGTTTGGGTCCTGGATCTGTCTGTACTAGCTGTGTGACTGGGGCTTAGTTTCTTAACCTCTCTGAGTTAAATACAAAATCACATTGGTTTTAACCAGCTCTCTTTCACTGCACACTTAATAGGGGCCATGAGCTTTACAAGCATAACTTCATTTAACCCTCATCTAAACCTCATGGCAACTCCATGAGCTAGGAATTACTATCCTGCTTTTACAGTTGAAGAAACTATCCTAGGTCAAATTATTAGTAAGTAGTAGAGTAGGGATTCTAGTCCTGGCTTGTGGTTATGCTCTGTGACTGCCACCACTACAGACTAGGCCATGATTTTACCTGGATGGCCTAAGTTAAGACTCAGTTTAAACACGCAGAACATTGAAAAATATTCTTAGCTGGCCCCCAGTACTTTGCTGTTTTATTGCAATTTCACACAAATTAAAAGATCAAGAACATTATACTTATTAAAGGTTCTTAAGTATTTAAATATTAAATAACCTTATTATTTAATTATTAATTTACAAGAATAAACAGGCGATAATGCAATGGCAGGGAGGGGAAGAAGAGCAGTAAGAAACAACCAGATCTACCAGATATTAAAACAGATATTGTAAGGTGACAAGAGTTAAAACGTGGTAGTATGTGAGAGAATAAGCAAACCAACAATTAGAAAAATACATAGCATTCCAATAGGTCCTTGTATAAAAATTACTAGATATATGATCAAAGATGCATGCTGTAGATATTCAACAACTGTTTACTGAATGAATGAATGAATGAATGAGGCATTGCCAATCAGTGAGGAATGAAGCGCTTATATGAAAACTTGCTTTTCTGTGCTAAGCATCTTTACACATATTATCACCCATAAATTTTACAAAAACTCTGTGAAGTAGGTATCACTTTCATTGTGTAGATGAGGAAGCAGAAGCCAAGAGAGGTTAAGAAAATAGGCCAGGGTCTTCCCTGGCTGTCCAATGGTGAAGACTCCATGCTTCCATTGCAGGGGGCACCGGTTCGATCCCTGGTCAGGGAACTGGGGAGCTAAGATCCCATATGCCACATGGTGTGGCCAAAAAAACCCACAAACATATATATATATATATATATATATATATATATATATATATGAATATATATATATGTGTATATATATACACACATATATATATACATATATACACACACATATGTGTGTGTGTGTGTGTATATATATATATATATATATATATATATATGCCAAATTCACACAGCCCATGAATGACAAACCAGGACGTGAACCCAGGTTTATCTGACCACAGCCCATTTTCCTCCTATTACATCACACTGTTTCAAAATGATTGCAACCATACACACAGTCCACTGCACAGCAAAAGCAAGCTTCAGGGAGGACCATAGCAAATAGTTGTAGTGCTTGTGTAAGGGAGGTTGCCTTATGGATTTTAATTTTGGGCTTTTTGCTATTGCCTATGTATATGATTTAAAAACCCTGTTGTATACAAAATAATAATGAACATTAGAAAGAGAGAAAGTCAATGGTATCAAAAGAAAACCAAGGCGACAGAAAGAGAATGCTTTCCATCTATAAGGAAAGTTCTCAAGGACCAGAACCATGCCTCATTAAGCTGATATGTTAAACTCGATTATTGGAATCTCAACCTTAGGGTAACAGAACTTGCATTATGCTTAGTTTTTTCAGAAAGAAATCTAGTGAGTGGTTAAGGGAGCCTAACCTTACTTGCTTAGGTCAGTTTGCCCACTGCCCAGGCTAGAGTCTCAGGATTTTACTCAGAGGCTGGAAAGACGACAGTATATACCACAGCTAGCTGCAGGGGTATCTGGGAGTTACTAAATCTCTTATTCAACTATGCCATCAGAGACAGATTTAATAATGCCCCTTGGCCATAATCCCTCAGAAGGGACACTGGGAGATAGTTTGTCCTGCACACACACTCCAAAAAACCAGTCCAAGATTTATATATGCTCATTCTGTATGGTGGAAAGGAAGTCTGGCTGAAATGACTGACTGGTTGATAATTTTCAGTATAAAAGACTAATACAGACCTTCTTCAAAGCAAGTCATCTTAATATTAGCAGCAGCAGGAGCAGCAGGTCCTATACTAATTGATTTACATGTCACTTAAGCCTTACGACAAATCTTGTAAAGTTGATACTATTATTATCATCCTCATTGTACAGAGAAGGAAGTTGAAAGACTAAGGGACTGCCAAGGGCACACAACCTCTTAGTAAGTGTAGAGAAATTCCTTCTTCTACCTTGATCACTGATAAAGATTATTTACTGCATCTGAATTAAACTTGGAAGGAGGATTTCCCTCCTCCTCACCAGTCCAAGCCTGTAGGATTGCATTAGTTGGCAAAGAAATGGTGGCAAAATGCCCGGGGATTTAAGATTTAGGCTACTGAGTATTAGCTGGTCCTTTTGGTCTGGTCCATGTCTGGATTGATAATAACTGCACGCTCCCTGCTTGGCTTTTGGAGATGTTTTTCCACAGATGGTTCTCTGCATATATCATGGTCTGTTTCATCTGTTGAAAAGATGCACCATCAATCATGATCGCTGCCCTTGAGACGCCTACCATCTAGACAAATAGTAATGTTGTGTATGGGTAGCATAACTGCTTTCATGGTTAAAAAATGTGAAAACAGCACACAGATGCAATCCTAAATCCTTTGCAGTAAAGAAAGAACATTTTGCATAAATTGAAAGCTTTGGGAGAGTGAGTGTGAAGGGGGTTTATCTGTTTGTAAAGTACCCAGGAAGATTTTGCACTAACTTTTGACTGTGTGGAAGTCAATTGTAGGAGCTATTTGAGAAACAGGAAAGAATGGAGTGAACATGTCACATAAAGGTATGAGAGAAAATCTCGATATTGGAAATGTTGAGAGAAGGCTTGAAAGAAGAAATGGAAAGCCTGACTATGGGAGTATTCAGGGGAGAACACATATAGTTCTGAATTTACTGGATAAGTAAGCACTTGTGTTTATGAAAGAGAGAAGGCAGATAGAAAGTGAGAAATAGTTTAAAGAGTTTTCTTACTCAGGCTGGGAGGTAAATATGGATGTTGGATATTTTAGAGTAGAAGGAAACTAATATGGCTCTCTGGACTGAACTGATCAGTTGTATTATTGCCTCTGAGTTCTTCTTGCAGGTAAAGGCCAGCTTCTCATACTGAAAATAACAAGCATTTATTGTCTACTTTTCATGTGCTGGAATCTGGCTAAGCCCATTACATGTATTATCTCATATCATCCTCAAAACAACTTCACAAACTACAGTCCCTAACAGATGGGAAATTTAAGGCCTGTGGAGATTAAGTGACAAGTCCAAGTTTATACAGATTGTAAGTGGCTGAGCTCAGGGCTGCTTGACTCCAAAGTCCACATGCTTTCCCAGACTCTCCATCTTGGGCAGGGTACCAATATTTTCTCCTTTACAATATGGGACAGAACTCAAGAAACTAGTATGGCTGGCAGGCAGACTAGTAGCTCTGTGATGAGTCTTCTTGTAAAGGACATATGCAATCATTTATGATTCCACCTACCTCTATTTTTATTTTATTTTTTATACAGCAGTTTCTTATTAGTTATCTATTTTATACATATCAGTGTATATATGTCAATCCCAATCTCCCAGTTCATCCCACCCCCCGCTTTCCCCCCTTGGCATCCATACGTCTGTTTTCTACATCTGTGTCTCTATTTCTGCCTTGCAAACCAGTTCATCTGTACCATTTTTCTAGATTCCATATATATGCGTTAATATACAATATTTTTCTCTTTCTGACTTAACTTCACTCTGTATGACAGTCTCTAGGTCCATCCAGGTCTCTACAAATGACCCAATTTTATTCTTTTTTATGGCTGAGTAATATTCCATTGTATATATGTACCACATCTTCCTTATCCATTCGTCTGTCAATGGGCATTTAGGTTGGTACTGTGACCTGGCTATTGTAAATGATGCTGCAATGAACATTGGGGTGCATGTGTCTTTTTGAAATATGTTTTTTTCTGGTATATGCCCAGAAGTAGGATTCCTGGGTCACATGGTAATTCTATTTTTAGTTTTTTAAGGAACCTCCATACTGTTCTCCATTGTAGCTGTATCAATTTACATTCCCACCAACAGTGCAAGAGGGTTCCCTTTTGTCCACACCGTCTCCAGCATTTGTTGTTTGTAGATTTTCTGATGATGCCCATTCTAACTGGTGTGAGGTGATACCTCATTGTAGTTTTGATTTGCATTTCTCTAAGAATTAGTGATGTTGAGCAGTTTTTCATGTGCCTCTTTGCCATCTGTATGTCTTCTTTGGAGAAATGTCTATTTAGGGCTTCTGCCCATTTTTGGATTGAGTTGTTTGTTTTTTTAATATTGAGCTGCATGTCCTGTTTACATATTTTGGAGATTAATCCTTTGTCCACTGATTCGTTTGAAAATATTTTCTCCTGTTCTGAGGGTTGTCTTTTCATTTGGTTTATAGTTTCCTTTGCTGGGCAAAGCTTTTAAGTTTCATTAGGTCCCATTTGTTTTTTTTTTGTTTTTATTTCCGTTACTGTAGGAGGTGGGTCAAAAAATATCTTTCTGTAATTTATGTCAAAGAGTGTTCTTCCTGTGTTTTCCACTAAGAGTTTTATAGTGTCTAGTCTTACATTTAGGTCTTTAATCCATTTTGAGTTTATTTTTGTGTATGGTGTTAGAGAGTGTTCTAATTTCATTCTTTTACATGTAGCTGTCCAGTTTTCCCAGCACCACTTATTGAAGAGACTGTCTTTTCTCCATTGTATATCCTTGCCTCCTTTGTCATAGATTAGTTGACCATAGGTACGTGGGTTTATCTCTGGGGATTCTATCCTGTTCCATTGATCTATATTGCTGTTTTTGTGCCAGTATCATAATGTCTTGGTTACTGTAGCTTTGTAGTATAGTCTGAAGTCAGGGAGTCTGATTCCTTCAGCTCCATTTTTTTTCCCTCAAGATTGCTTTGGCTATTCGGGGTCTTTTGTGTCTCCATACAAATTTTAAGATTTTTTGTTCTAATTCTGTAAAAAATGTCATTGGTAATTTGATAAAGATTGCATTGAATCTGTAGATTACTTTGGGTAGTATAGTCATTTTTGCAGTATTGATTCTTCCAGTCCAAGAACATGGTATATCTCTCCATCTGTTTGTGTCATCTTTGATTTCTTTCATCAGGGTCTTATAGATTTCTGAGTACAGTTCTTTTACCACCTTAGGTAGGTTTATTCCTAGGTATTTTATTCTTTTTGTTGCAATGGTGAATGGGATTGTTTCCTTAATTTCTCTTTCTGATTTTTGTTGTTAGTGTACAGGAATGCAAGAGATTTCTGTGCATTAATATTGTATTCTGAAACTTTACCAATTCACTGCTTAGCTCTAGTATTTTTTTGGTGGCATCTTTAGGATTATCTATGTATAGTATCGTATCATCTGCAAACAGTGACAGTTTTACTTCTTCTTTTCCAATTTGTATTCCTTTTATTTCTTTTTCTTCTCTGATTGCCGTGACTAGGATTCCAAAACTATGTTGAATAATAGTGGAAAGAGTGGACATCCTTGTCTTGTTCCTGATCTTAGAGGAAATGCTTTCAGTTTTTCACCATTGAGAATGATGTTTGCTGTGGGTTTGTCATATATGGCTTTTATTATGTTGAGGTAGGTTCCCTCTATGCCCACTTTCTGGAGAGTTTTTATCATACATAGTTTTGAATTTTGTCAAAAGCTTTTTCTACCTCTATTGAGATGATCATATGGTTTTTATTCTTCAGTTTGTTAACATAGTGTATCACGTTGATTGATTTGTGTATATTGAAGAATCATTTCATCCCCGGGATAAATCCCACTTGAGCATGGTGTATGATCCTTTAAATGTGTTATTGGATTTTGTTTGCTAGTATTTTGCTGAGGATTTATACATCTATGTTCATCAGTGATATCGGTCTGCAATTTTCTTTTTTTGTAGTATCTTTGTCTGGTTTTGGTATCAGGGTGATGGTGGTGTTGTAGAATGAGTTTGGGAGTATTCCTTCCTCTGCAATTTTTTGGAAGAGTTTGAGAAGGATGGGTGTTAGCTCTTCTCTAAATGTTTGATAGAATTCACCTGTGAAGCCATCTGGTCCTGGACTTTTGTTGTTGCAAGATTTTTAATCACAGTGTCAATTTCATTACTTGTGATTGCTCTGTTCATATTTTCTATTTCTTCCTGGTTTAGTCTTAGAAGGTTATACCTTTCTAAGAATTTGTCCATTTCTTCCAGGTTGTCCATTTTATTGGCATAGAGCTGTTTGTAGTATTCTCTTATGATGTTTGTATTTCTGCTGTGTCTGTTGTAACTTCTCCTTTTTCATTTATAATTTTATTGATTTGAATCCTCTCCCTCTTTTTCTTGGTGAGTTCTCTAAAGGTTTATCAATTTTGTTTATCTTCTCAAAGAACTAGCTTTTAGTTTTATTGATCTTTGCTATTGTTTTCTTTGTTTCTATTTCATTTATTTCTGCTCTGATCTTTATGAATTCTTTCCTTATAGTAACTTTGGGGTTTTTTTGTTCTTCTTTCTCTAGTTCTGGACCGGGACACGAACACGCGTCCCCTGCATCGGCAGGCAGACTCCCAACCACTGCGCCACGAGGGAAGCCCAGGTAAGATTCTTTACTTGAAATTTCTCTTGTTTCTTGAGGTAGGATTGTATTGCTATAAACTTCCCTCTTAGAACTGCTTTTGCTATATCTCATGGGGTTTGGATCATCATGTTTTCATTGTGATTTGTCTCTAGGTATTTTTTGATTTCCCCTTTGATTTCTTCAGTGATCTCTTGGTTATTTAGTAATGTATTGTTTAGCCTCCATGTGTTTTTTTTACACTTTTTTCCCTGTAATTGATTTCTAATCTCATAGCCTTGTGGTCTGAAAAGGTGCTTGATATGATTTCAGTTTTCTTAAATTTACCAAGGCTTGAATTGTGACCCAAGATGTGATCTATCCTGGAGAATGTTCCATGTGCACTTGAGAAGAAAGTGTAATCTGCTGTTTTTGAATGGAATGTCCTATAAATATCAATTAAATCTCTCTGGTCTATTGTGTCATTTAAAGCTTGTGTTTCCTTATTAATTTTCTGTCTGGATTATCTGTCCATTGGTGTAAGTGAGGTGTTAAATTCTCCTGCTATTATTGTGTTACTGTCAATTTCCTCTTTTATAGCTGTTGTATTTTGACTTATGTATTGAGGTGCTCCTATGTTGGGTGCCTATATATTTATAATTGTTATATCTTATTCTTGGATTGATCCCTTGATCATTATGTAGTGTCCTTCCTTGTCTCTTGTAACATTCTTTACTTTAAAGTCTATTTTATCTGATATGATTATTGCTAATCCAGCTTTCTTTTGATTTCCATTTGCATGGAAAATCTTTACATGGAAAGATTCCCAAATTTGGATGGAAAAACTTTTTCCATCCCCTCACTTTCAGTCTGTATGTGTCCCTAGGTCTGAAGTGGTTTTCTTATAGACAGCATATATATGGGTCTTGTTTTTGTATCAATTCAGTGAGCCTGTATCTTTTGCTTGGAGCATTTAATCCATTCACATTTAAGGTAATTATCGATATGTATATTCCTATTACCATTTTATTAATTGTTTTGGATTTGCTTTTTTTTAGGTCCTTTTCTTCTCTTGTGTTTCCCACTTAGAGAAGTTCCTTTAACATTTTTTGTAGAGCTGGTTTGGCGGTGTTGAATTCTCTTAGGTTTTGCTTGTTTGTGAAGCTTTTGATTTCTCCATTGAGTCTGAATAAGATCCTTGCAAGCTAGAGCAATCTTGGTTGTAGGTTCTTCCCTTTCATCACTTTAAATATATCATGTCACTCCCTTCTGGCTTGTAGAATTTCTGCTGAGAAATCAGTTGTTAACCTTATGGGAGTTCCCTTGTATGTTATTTGTTGTTTTTCCCTTGTTTCTTTTAATAATTTTTCTTTGTCCTTAATTTTTGTCAGTTTGATTACTATGTATCTTGGCATATTTCTCCTTGGGTTTGTCCTGCCTGGGACTTTCTCTGCTTCCTGGAATTGGGTGGCTATTTCCTTTCCCATGTTAGGGAAGTTGGTGACTATAATCTCTTCAAATATTTTCTTGGGTCCTTTCTCTCTCTCTTCTCCTTCTGGGACCCCTATAATGAGAATGTTTTTGCATTTAACATTGTCCCAGAGGTCTCTTAAGCTGTCTTCATTTCTTTTCATTCTTTTTTCTGTTCTGCGGCAGTGAATTCCACCATTCTGCCTTCCAGGTCACTGATCCATTCTTCTGCCTCAGTTATTCTACTATTGATTCCTTCTAGTGTATTTTTCATTTCAGTTATTGTATTGCTCATCGCTGTTTGTTTGTTCTTTAATTCTTCTAGTTCTTTGTTAATCATTTCTTGCATCTTCTCAATCTTTGCCTCCATTCTTTTTCCAAGGTCCTGGATCATCTTCACTATCATTACTCTGAAATCTTTTTCTGGAAGGTTGCCTATCTCCACTTCGTTTAGTTATTTTTCTGGGGTTTTAGCTTTTTCCTTCATCTGGTACATCGGCTTCTGCCTTTTAATTTTGTCTGCCTTTCTGTGAATGTCGTTTTCATTCCACAGGCTGCAGGATCGTAGTTTTTCTTGCTTCTGTTGTCTACCTTCTGGTGGATGAGGCTAAGAGGCTTGTGCAAGTTTCCTGATGGGAGGGACTGGTGGTGTGTAGAGCTGGGTTTTACTCTGTGGGCAGAGCTTAGTAGAACTTTAAGCTGCTTGTCTGCTGATGGGTAGGGCTGAGTTCCCTCCCTATTGGTTGTTTGGCCTGAGGTGACCCAGCACTGGCGCCTTCAGGCTCCCTGGTGTAGCTAATGGTGGACTCCGGGAGGGCTCATGCTAAGGAGTACTTCCCAGAACTCCTGCTGCCAGTGTCCTTGTCCCTGTGGTGAGCCACGGCCACCTCTCTCCTCTGCTGGAGACCCTCCAACACTAGCAGGTAGGTCTGGCTCAGTCTCCTATGGGGTCACTGCTCCTTCTCCCTGGGTCCTGATGCACACACTACTTTGTGTGTGCCCTCCAAGAGGGGAGTCTCTGTTTCCCCCAGTCCTGTCGAAGTCCTGTAATCAAATCACGCTAGCCTTCAAAGTCTGATTCTCTGGGAATTCCTCCTCCTGTTGCCAGACCCCCTGGTTGGAAAACCTGACATTGGGCTCAGAACCTTCACTCCAGTGGGTGGACTTCTATGGTATAATTGTTCTCCAGTTTGTGAGTCACCCACCCAGTGGTTATGGGATTTGATTTTATTGTGATTGTGCCCCTTCTACCGTCTCATTGTGGCTTCTCCTTTGTCTTTGGCTGTGGGGTATCTTTTTTGGTGAGTTCCAGTGTCTTCGTGTCAATGATTGTTCAGCAGTTAGTTGTGATTCCGGTGCTCTTGCAAGATGGAGTGAGCGCATGTCCTTCTACTCTGCCATCTTGAACCCTGGCTCCAATCTTTGCTTCACCTGCCTCTATTATTGAAATCCACACATAATCTGTAGTAATAGCATCACTCTCCTCTCTCCACTATTAAACTTCTTATCAGGGTGACTCATAAAGAATAATACTGATTGATTTTTGCTCATCATTTCTCTTGGTGGAAGAATATATGTGCAATAAATCAGTTGACAAACAGAAAGCAGGAAGAAGGAAGGGAAATAAAAGAGGCCTTCCGGCTATTAAGCTTCCACTAGGCAATTAACACATGAATTCATCCGTGGCTCCCCATTAGCTACAGGAAAATATAAACATAGATCTAGAAAATTTGGGGTACCACCTGGTTCCAGATAACATTAGTAAAATGGGGTGATACAATTGACTTTTCTTCTAAGAGACTAAGTCAGATGGTTCTTTTTTTTAAAATAAATATGTCTATTTTTTAATAGGAGCCTCTAGTAGAGCCAGAATCCCTAGGATTCCACCTCTTAGATCCCATATATATGTTGTTTAAATGTGGTGAAAGCACATAATATTTACCATCTTATCTAGTCTCTAAGCAAATTTGAAATTTATAATATAGTTAACCCTTGAATATCACAGGTTTGAACTGTGAGGGTCCACTTATATGTGGATTTTTTCAATAAATACATAATATGTACAAATGTATTTTCTTTTCCTTAGTGATTTTCTTAATAACATTTTCTTTTTTTACTTTACTGTAAGAATACAATATATAATAAGTATAACATATAAAAAATTACTAGCTTAACCATGTTAAGTGTACAGTTCTGTAGTGTTAAGTATATTCACATTGTTGTACATCAGATCTCTGGAACTTTTTCATCTTGCAAAATTGAAACTCTATATGCACTAAACAGCAATTCCCTATGTCACCCTGCCCCCAGACCCTGGTAATCATTATTCTACCTTTTGTCTCTATGTGTTTGACTAGTTAAGATACTTCATATAAGTGGCATCATACAGTTTTTGTCTTTTTGTGACTGGTTTAAGTCACTTAGCATAATATCCTCAACGTTCATTTAGATCCTATTTTAAAACCTCTTGAAGGCCCTCCTTGTATAAGTGTGAGTTATGACCTTTTTTCATTGTAGTGAAGTACATATAATATAAAATTTAACATTAGTGACATTTAGTATATTCACAATGTTGTGAATTATTACCACTGTCTACTTCCAGAATATTTCACCACCGCAAAAGAAAACCCCATATCCATTAAGCAGTCAGTCTCCATTCCTCCCTCACCCTAAATCCTCACAACCACTAATCAGCTTTCTGTCTCTATGGATTTACCTATTCAGGATATTTTGTATAAATGAAATCATATATATGTGGTCTTTGGGGTCTGGCTTCTTTTACTTAGCATAATGTTTTCAAGTTTCAGCCGTATTGTAGCATGTGTCAGAATTTCCTTTTTATGGCAAGTTAATATTCCATTGTATGGATATATCACATTTTGTTTATTCACTTACCAGTTGATGGACATTTGGGCTGTTTCCACCTTTTGTCTATAGTATATAGTGTTGCTGTGCACATTTGTGTACAAGATTTTTTTGAACACCTTTTTTCAATTCTTTATGGTATATATCTGACAGTTATGACATTTTATTAGGGGATATTTTTCCTGACTGCCTTGCTAGGAAGCTGTATAACTTTCTACATCCTTTCACTCTCAGGATAGTTGCTACTATGTCCCCAGTGGGATTCTCCAGCACATGCTTTTAAGAAGGTAATTCTATAAGCCAATTTAGAGTAAAACTATGATAATCATTACCCACTACCTTCTAAATACTATTCTAGTCTTACCAGTTCCATGAATCCTCCTCCCATAGTACTAACATACACCCCACACATTCTTATCCCTAAGCATGGTGTATCATATTTTTATTTAAATATATCATATGTGGATGCCTACCTTCTCAAACTAGAAGCCAATCAATTCCTTCCATTGCCAGAACTAATTTTCTTATCTCTCATATGTCCTCAGATGCACATAGAAAATATCTTACTCAAAATATTGGGTAAGAACATGAGTTTCTGTACCAACTTCATCACTCACCAGCTGTGTGACCTTGAACAAGTTTTTGCTTAACCCATCTGAGTCTTGGTTTCCTCATGCATAAACTGAGGATAATAGTAGCATCTATCTCATTGGAGTTTTGTGAGGACAAATGACTTAACACATATGTAAGTCCTTTAGAATAGTGCCTGGGACATGGTAAGTACTCAGCAAATATTAGGTGGTGGTGGTAGTAGTAGTAGCAGTAGTAGTAGCAGTAGTAGTAGTAGTAGTAGTAGTAGTAGTAGTAGTAGTGGTAGTAGTAGTAGTGGTAATAGTATTTAGGGTCAGGTGGAACTGAGTTCAAATCTCAGCTCTGTCAATGATTAACAATAAGTATTGCTCCCACTTGCATGCTCTGTCATTGCAAGCTTTTTGCTTACAGTACACACATGTATACACAGGTGCAGGCTCCTGTGTTACATCTCTGTGACAAAGACAGGCTAATTTTTCACCACCAACTGTCATCTGTATTCTCTCCTTTGGTATCCCGTAAGGCAGGATTGCAGTTAACTGGGGCCTTGTGACTACATTCTGGTCAGTGGAATGTGGATGGAAGGGGTGTGCATGATTCCCAGGTCTGGTCCATAAAATCTCGCCTGAAGTCCTCCTCACATTCCTCTCCCTTCATCTCCTGGATGCATGTGGAGTCTATAGTAGAGGACACTAAGCCACTAGAAGATGATGGGAGGAGACTGGGTCTACCTGCCAAACATGTTACTGGATTATGGAGTGAGTGAGAAATAAACCCTTTACTATGTTAAGTCCCTGAGATGTTGAGGTTGTTTCTTACAGCAATTAACCTTTAAGACTGATATAATAATCCTCTAATTTGCATGCTCAATGCTCAACTAGATTAAAATTATAGAAACCTCAACTGAAATGCACAAATTCAGGTGTAAAATTCATTTCCAACCCAGGGTCTTTTCTTCAGTTCTGTACAAACTGATCCATCCAATCAGGGCTAGGATGATGATGAAGCAAGTGAGGTGTCTAGGGCTCACACTTTAAGGAGGTGCTTACTCCCAGCATTGTGCAAGTGTGAGGTCAACACCTAAGAATGACTCCTTAAAGTTGGCACCCTAGGTGCCTCACTTGCCTCACCCTAATCTTGATCCTGCATCCCAGTGCCCCTAGTAGTGATGTCACCCTATATGCTGCCCCACTTCCTAACTCTGATTCTAAGCCAGGCATCTTCCTGAAAGCTGATTTAGCACTAATTCACTGTTACTGGAAGCAAGTTAATTGGCTTCTCTGGGCCTCAATTTCCTCTTCTGAAAAGAAGAGTACCTGGTTCATAGTGCACAATAAGTGGTACTATTGTTATTCTCAAAATTGCAGAGGAGAATGAGTGAATTCCTTTGCTCACATCTTCAGTAATTCCCTGCTCCCACGACTGCTTCCCTCCAGCTCTTCTGGTCATTCCTTGGCATCTGTGTGTGCTAGGACACATATGCCCATGAGTTCCTTAAATGGGAGAGCTATGGCTACAAGCCCAAAGAAACTTTATTTGGAAACCCATGCGATTTTCATGGCTAACCCTTACTTGCTAAGCAGACAAAAGGAGCCTGCGTGTACTCCATCTCCACCAGCTACTTCCCTTTGCTGAACTGGCTGACCTGTCCCAACCTCTCCATAAAGATGGTCTGCTGTGATTCCTTTGGGGAATTAACTTGCCCTTTGCTTTGGCTCACTGGCTGTCTCTATCTCAGGGACATCTGTTCAATGGCCAGATTTGGCCTTGGAATGGGCTCCACATCCAGCATTTCGGGGCTGGTGATGAAGCAAACACAGGGAGCTCTACCAGTCTAGCACTCTCCACCCACCACATGGTCCCAACACACCCCTCTGCATACAGTGCTTCATGTGCCTGTTGCCAAAATATAACCCCCCCCGAGGATTCCAGTAGAGTACTTCCTAGACTGTTCTAACTTCCCACATCATATTAGTAATCTAAGGGATTGGGCTCCCATCCATTTTAGTTTTGAATAAGAGAAACTGGGCACTGGGAAGAGGAAAGAAGAGGAAAAATAATGTTAATTATGAGAGAGAGAGAGAGAGAGAAAGACAGACAGAAAGAGAATGGGAAGGGAAAGGAAGAGAAGAGATACTGTGATGCCAGGGGATAAGAAACCCAAGATAGAAAGGAGTGGGGGGTGCTACAATGGATGAGAATGGAAATAGAAAAGAAAAAAGAAAGCAAAAAAGAGAAAAATAAAAAGCAGGAAAGCAAAACTTCAGGACACAAAAAGAAGGGAAAACATAAATAGAGATGTGAGAAGGAAAAATTTTGAGATGTAGCAGTCGGGGAATGAGAAAGTGACAACCCAGGAGGCATTGGGGGCAGTGGGTGGGGGAGTGGTGGCAGGGCTTGTGCCTCAAAGAGCTCAGGCAAGGCCAGATAGTGCCAGAGGAGAAAGGCCAACCCTGCTGTGGCAGGGTTGTAAGCCCACTAGATTGTGAGCCCACTCTAAGGCTACACTGACTCACCTGGGACCATTTCTGGAGTGTTCTCAGATATTTTAAAGGCCCCATCACAAGCTTGCTGCAGGTTTATCTCACTTCATATCTGTTATGGGTGCTGGTTCAAATGAGCAAATAAGAAAAATAATTGTCCCTGGCCACTGCTCTTCCCCATTCTTTGCTTTGGGGTCCTAGATTTTGGCTCTGCTCTCAAGACAATAGTGAATGAAAGAAGGGAACAATGAAGGAAATTAACAGGTATAGAAGGGGTTCTAGGTCAAATTGCCATCCACTTCAATGTCTCCCTTGTTCCTCCAAGGGGCTCAGATAACTGTGATCATTTAGGACAAAGTAATAGCACGAAGAAGAGGAGAGGAAAGATAGAGCCAGGATACCACAGGGAGCCATGTGAGCCACCCATTCCAGACCTCCTCTTGATGATGCTGGCAGCAAAGGGGAAGCACATGTCAATTTGGAAAGCCTGAGAGACCCACTCCTTCTCCTCTGCCTTGCTCTGGACCTGCAGCCTCCCAATGTTAATGCCAACTCCTCAAGGCACAAGGGCTTCCCCAAAACACAGCCCACCTGAGCCCCTGATAATCCTACTTTTGGGGTGACTGTAGGACAGGTAGGGTCAGTGAAAAGTTGTTGGGGACCAAGGGTGAGTGGGGAGCATTGTAAGGTAAATAACTCCTCCTAAATCTTCCCAATTCTCCAACATTTTCTGTCTCCCTCCTTATCCCTCTCCCTCCTTCTCCCTCTCTTTCCTCTCTCATTTTTTTTTTTACACCTCATACGGTTGGATTATTTATATATTTATATACTCCTTGGTTCATGATATATTATCATCATTGGCCCACACATGACTTTATATATTTATTTATAAATGTAATATGATAAACCTGTGAAAGTACTGCCCAGTGAGCTGGGGTGTGTGTGGGGGGACTAGAACGTTACTCACACATTTACATCTACTCATGTGCACCTACTCTGTCCTATCCCTTTACCTCTTTCTTGCTACCAAAGGTAAAAACTATCTTGTTTCTCTTTTTAATTTAAAGGATAGTTGATTTACAGTATTGTGTTAGTTTCAGGTGTACAGCAAAGTGATTCAGTTATATGTACATATATATTTTTTCAGATTATTATCCATTATAGGTTATTACAGTAAATCCTTGTTGCTCATCTACTTTCTGTATAGTAGTTTGTATCTGTTGATCCCATATTCCTAATTTATCCCTCCTCTCCACCCTTTCCCCTTTGGTAACATAAGTTTGTTTTCTGTCTGTGAGTCTGATTCTGTATTATTTTTTAGATTCTACACATAAGTGGTATCATATAATATTTTTTTCTCTGACTTACTTCACTTAGTATGATATTCTCTAGGTCCATTCATGTTGCTGCAATTGGCAATATTTCATTCGTTTTTATGGCTGAGTAATATTTCATTGTATATACATACCATGTCTTCTTAAGCCAATCATCTCTTGATGGGCACTTCAGCTGTTTCCATCTCCTGGCTATTGTAAATAGTGCTGCTATGAGCATTGGGGTGCATATATCCTTTTGAATCAGAGTTTTCATCTTTTCCAGATATATGCCCAGGAGTGGGATTGCTGGATTATATGGTAGCTCTGTTTTTAGTTTTTTAAGGAACCTCCATACTGTTTTCCATAGTGGCTACACCAATTTACTTTCCCACCAACAGTGTAGGAGGGTTCCCTTTTCTCCATACCCTTTTCAGCATTTATTATTTATAGACTTTTTGATGATGGCCATTCTGACTGGTGTCAGGTGATAACTCATTGTGATCTTGATTTGCATTTCTCTAATAATTAGTGATGTTGAGCACCTTTTCATGTGCCTGTTGGCCATCTGTATGTCGTCTCTGGAGAAATGTCAATTTAGGTTTTCTGTGCATTTTTTTTTTTTTTTTTTTTTTTGCGGTACGCAGGCCTCTCACTGTTGTGGCCTCTCCCGTCGCGGAGCACAGGCTCTGGACACGCAGGCTCAGTGGCCATGGCTCATGGGCCCAGCTGCTCCATGGCATGTGGGATCTTCCCGGACCGGGGCACGAACCCGCGTCCCCTGCATTGGCAGGCGGACTCTCAACCACTGCGCCACCAGGGAAACCCTTCTGTGCATATTTTAATTGGGTTTTTATTTTTGATATTGAGTTGTATGAGCTGTTTATATATTTTGGTTATTAACCCCTTGTCAGTCACATCCTTTGCAAATATTTTGTCCCATTCTGTAGGTTATCTTTTTGTTTTGTTGATGGTTTCCTTTGCTGTGCAAAATCTTGTAAGTTTGATTAGGTCCCATTTGTTTAGTTTTGCTTTTGTTTCTTTTGCCTTGGGAGACTGATCTAGGAAAATATTGCTATGATTATGTCTGAGAATGTTTTGCCTATGTTTTTCTCTTCTAGGAGTTTTATGATGTCATGTCTTATAGCTATGTAATTATCTTGCATTCTGTGTTTATTGTTTCCATGATTTTCATTTTCATATATATATGAAAGGCACAAGGGCCTCCCCAAAACATAAAGCCCACCTGAGCCCCTGATAATCCTACTTTTGGGGTGACTGTATAGGACAGGTAGGGTTGGTGAAGAGTTGTTGGGGACCAAGGGTGAGTGGGGAGCATTGTAAGGAGTGTGTGTGTGTGTATATATATATATATATATATATATATATATATATGGAGAGAGAGAGAGAGAGAATTGCACGAGTGAGCTGTGTTACCTAAGGCAAGTTTCTCAATGTCTTTAGGTTTCAGTTTCCTCTTCCATAAAATGACAATAATGATAATACCTAACTCAGAGGGTTGTGAGAGTTCAGTGCCTTAATGCTAGAAAGCCTCTAGAGAAGCACTTGGCATATGATTACGGGTAGTGGTGGTAGTAGTAGTAGTAGCAGTAACAGCAGTAGTAATAGTAATACTTTCTATTCCTTTGCTAGCTCATGTGCCACTCCCCCCAGGAAGACTAACCTGATTTCCTCAGTTGAAACAAATTATTTTCTGTACATTCCCATGGTACCTATTCACACCTTCATTCTGGCCCATGTTTTGTACTAGTACTATTAATAAGTCTGTTTCCCTTTAAAGCAGTAGTTGTTAATATTATCAGCACATTAAAACCATCTGGGAACTTTTAAAAGAGTCCTGATTTAAGGCCTGTGCCAGACCAACTGAATGAGAATTTCTGAGAGTGAGACACAGATGTAAGCATTTTTTAAAGGTCTCCAGGTGATTCTAATGTGTATCCAAGGTTAAGTTCCATGCCTTAGGGCATGAGTTGGCAAACTCTGGCCCAGAGGTCAAATCCAGATCACTGCCTGTTTCTGTAAATAAATTATATTGGTCTATTTGTTTATGTATTATCTATGGTTTATTTCACACTACAATAGGAGAGTTGAGTAGCTGTAACAGAGGCCCTCAAAGCCTGAATCATTTACTATCTGGATCATTGCAGAAAAAGTTTGTTGATTCCTGCCTTAGAAAATAATCTCACTGAGTATAGGGACCATGTCTTATTCGTCTCTCCTTTGTCTACATATGCCCAGCACAGTGCCTTGCCCATAATCACTTAGTAAATGATTGTCCAAGGAACAGATAGAAATAAGGCGGAAGGTCCTGTCTGACAAATTCAAGACTGAGTTTTATTTTTCTAGTAGCACTGACACCAGCCTGTGCAGTTGTCCCTTAGTATCTGCAGGGGATTTGTTCCAGGAACCTCTGGATATACCAAAATCCATAGATGCTCAAGTCCCATAGTCGGCCTTTCACATCCATGGTTCCACATCCACAGATTCAACGAACTGCACATGGTGTAATACTGGATGTATTTATTGAAGAAAATCCACATATAAGTGGACCTCTGTTGTTCAAAGGTCAACTGTATTTTGAAGTATGTGAATTCCAGTCTCCTTTGTTGGTTGGGAGATGACGACCTGGAGAGAGCACTAGAAACAGGAAGTTAGGGGATCTAGCTTGCCTTGCTGCCTGCACGGATTCTCAGAGCACAGCGCTGGCCTCCTTGTCCTAAGCCTTCTTCATTTTTAGGATCTCTAATTGGCTTCCATTTCTCCCAAGTCTTTCCAGTTTGAGAAATACTTGAATTGACTGAATTTTGAAGATCTCTTCCAAATATGTCTTATGGGCTGTCTTGTGGTTTAATTATTTATGTCACAGTGGTTAAAAGTTGAGGCTTTAGAGTCAGGCAAACCCGGGTGTGAATCTTGGCTGTGTGACTCTGGTCTCACCATTTAGTGGCTCTGAGCCTCTGTGTCTGCAGCTATAAAATGGGCACAGCAGAACATACCTCACAGGGTTCTTGGAATAAATGAGTTAATGACTGTAAAACACTAAGCACAGTACTGGGCAAATAGTAAGCAAACAGTTAAAGTTAGCTATTACCATTTTCATCATAGCTATCATCACCAAACAGAGGTCTCATAGACCCTGCCACGTTATAAGCCCCTTATAGGCAGGGACCATATCGTAGCCAATTCTGCATTCCTGCCACACCTGTACATACACAGTGGGCTCTCAATGTGCATCAGTTGTTTGAATTGTATTCTGTCACCCCAAATAAAGCTTATGGCAATGATGCAGATGTCAATCTTTACCTTACCTCAAACTCTCCACTGCCTGCATCCCTAGGCATCTGCGTGTTAATCAAGGCCAGTGAGAGATTCCTGTGGGGCAGTGTCAAAACCCTTGTCAGTTCAACAGCAAAAAGCACAAGATATGGGGTCCTCATTAAATGTCAAGCCTCTGGGTATTCAAGGCCAACAGCAAAACCCACGGGGGAAGAGGGGAGTTTACTTTTCCTAGCTCCTGCTTCCTCTTTCTGTGCCCTTTGCCTGGCTACCACCACAATCCCACAGTGGGTGGTACATTTCTTTACACTCATCTTAAATTAATGGCAAATTTTAATGTGGACCCTTCCCAAGGGGTTTTCCATTTATATAGAGGCCATTGGACTCAAAATAAAAGAATGACATGCTAGTAGTAAATAAACCTAAAGAGATGCATGCTAAGACACATCTTAGTCAAACTTCTGAAAGCTAAAGACAGAAGAAAATACTGAAAGCAATGAGACAAGTAATATCTTGCCTAGAGTAGAAAAACATAATTCAACTGGCAGTGGATTTTTTATCAGAAACCATGGGGGCCAGATGGAAGAGGCATAAGATTGTTACAGTATCAAAAAACAGAACTGTAAACCATGAGTCCCAAATCCAGCAAAAATATCCTCCAGGAATTAAAGGGCAATCAAGACATTTTCCCCCCATGGGTGAGTTCTTTTATTTATTTATTTATTTTTATTTTTAATTTAATTATTTTTATTATTTATTTCTATTTTTAATTTAAACACATTTTTAAAAATTATTTTATTGAAGAATAGTTGATTTACAATGTTGTATTAGTTTCTGGTTATAGCAAAGTGATTCAATGATTTTATATATATGTATATATATACACACACACACATATATATATACATATATATATATATTCTTTTTCATATTCTTTTCCATTATGGTTTATTACAGGATATTGAATATAGTCCTCTGTGCTATAGAGTAGGACCTTGTTGTTTATCCATTCTATATATAAAAACTTACACCTGCTAACTCCAAACTCCCACTCCATTCCTCCTCAACCCCTTCCCCCATGACAACAACCAGTCTGTTCTCCATGGCCGTGAGTCTGTTTCTGTTCCATAGATAGGTGCATTTGTGTTATATTTTAGATTCCACATATAAGTGATACCATATTGTATTTGTCTTTCCCTTTGTGACTTACTTCACTTAGTAAGATAATCTCTAGGTCCATCCATGTTGCTGCAAATGGCATTATTTCATTCTTCTTTTTTAAAATCTTTATTGGAGTATAATTGCTTTACAATGGTGTGTTAGTTTCTGCCTTATACCAAAGTGAATCAGCTATACATATACATATATCCCCATATCTCTTCCCTCTTGTATCTCCCTCCCATGCTCCCTATCCCACCCCTCTAGGTGGTCACAAAGCACTGAGCTGATCTCCCTGTGCTATGCAATTCCTTCCAACTAGCTATCTATTTTACATTTGGTAATGTATATATGTCTGTGCCACTCTCTTACTTCGTCCCAGCTTACCCTTCCCCCTCCCCTTCTCCTCAAGTCCATTCTCTACATCTGCATCTTTATTAATGTCCTGCCCCTTGGTTCTTCAGAACCTTTTTTTTTTTAAGATTCCATATATATGTGTTAGCATACTGTGTTTGTTTTTCTCTTTCTGACTTACTTCACTCTGTATGACAGACTCTAGGTCCAACACCTCACTACAAATAACTCAATTTCATTTCTCTTTATGGCTGAGTACTATTCCATTGTGCATGTGTGCCATATCTTCTTTATCCATTCATCTGTCATAGGACACTTAGGTTGCTTCCATGTCCTGGCTATTGTAAATAGTGCTGCAATGAACATTGTGGTACAGGACTCTTTTTGAATTATGGTTTTCTCAGGGTAAATGCCCAGCAGTGGGATTGCTGAGTCATATGGTAGTTCTATTTTTAGTTTCTTAAGGAACCTCCATATTGTTCTCCATAGTGGCTGTATCAATTTACATTCCTACCAACAGTACAAGAGAGTAGCCTTTTCTCCACACCTTCTCCAGCATTTATTCTTTGTAGATTTTTTGATGATGGCCATTCTGCCGGCTGTGAGGTAATACCTCGTTGTAGTTTTGATTTGCATTTCTCTAATGATTAGTGATGTGAGCATCCTTTCATGTGTTTGTTGGCAATCTGTATATCTTCTTTGGAGAAATGTCTATTTAGGTCTTCTGCACATTTTTGGATTGGGTTGTTTGTTATTTTTGATATTGAGCTGCTTGAAATTTTTGGAGATTAATCCTTTGTCAGTTGATTCATTTGCAATTATTTTCTCCCATTCTGAGGGTTGTCTTTTCATCTTGTTTATGTTTTCTTTTCCTGTGCAAAAGCTTTTAAGTTTCATTAGATCCCATTTGTTTATTTTTGTTTTTATTTCCATTTCTCTAGGAGGCAGGCATCAGAAAGGATCTTGCTGTGATTTATGTTATAGAGTGCTCTGCCTATGTTTTCCTCTAAGAGTTTGATAGTTTCTGGCCTTACATTTAGGTCTTTAATGAACTTTGAGTTTATTTTTGTGTATGGTGTTAGGGAGTGTTCTAATTTTATTCTTTTACATGTAGCTGTCCAGTTTCCCATCACCACTTATTGAAGAGGCTGTCTTTTCTCCATTGTATATTCTTGCCTCCTTTATCAAAAATAAGGTGACCATATGTGCATGGGTTTATCTCTGGGCTTTTGATCCTGTTCCATTGATCTATATTTCTGTTTCTGTGCCAGTACCATACTGTCTTGATTACTGTAGCTTTGTAGTATAGTCTGAAGTCTGGGAGCCTGATTCCTCCGGCTCCATTTTTCTTTCTCAAGATTGCTTTGGCTATTTGGGGTCTTTTGTGTTTCCATACAAATTGTGAAATTTTTTGTTCTAGTTCTGTGAAAAATGCCATTGGTATTTTGATAGGGATTGCATTGAATCTGTAGATTGCTTTGGGTAGTAGAGTCATTTTCACATTGTTGATTCTTCCCATCCAAGAACACGGTATATCTCTCCATCTGTTTGTATCACCTTTAATTTCTTTCATCAGTGTCTTATAGTTTTCTGCATACAGGTCTTTTGTCTCCTTAGGTAGGTCTATTCCTAGGTATTTTATTCTTTTTGTTGCAATGGTAAATGGGAGTGTTTCCTGAATTTCTCTTACAGATTCTTCATCATTAGTGTATAGGAATGCAAGAGATTTCTGTGCATTAATTTTGTATCCTGCTACTTTACCAAATTCATTGATTAGCTCTAGTAGTTTTCTGGTAGCATCTTTAGGATTCTCTATGTATAGTATTATGTCATCTGCAAACAGTGACAGCTTTATTTCTTCTTTTCTGATTTGGATTTCTTTTACTTCTTTTTCTTCTCTGATTGCTGTGGCTAAAACTTCCAAAAGTATGTTGAATAATAGTGGTGAGAGTGGACAACCTTTTCTTGTTCTTGCTCTTAGAGGAAATGGTTTCAGTTTTTTACCATTGAGAATGATGTTGGCTGTGGATTTGTCATATATGGCCTTTATTATGTTGAGATAGGTTCCCCTTTTGCCTATTTTCTGGAGGGTTTTTTATTATAAATGGGTGTTGAATTTTGTCAAAAGCTTTTTCTGCATCTATTGAGATGATCATATATATGGTTTTCTCCTTCAATTTGTTACTATGGGTTTTTCACATTGATTGATTTGCCTATATTGAAGAATCCTTGCATTCCTGGGAAAACCCCACTTGATCATGGTGTATGATCCTTTTAATGTGCTGCTAGATTCTGTTTGCTAGTATTTTGTTGAGGATTTTTACATATATGTACATCAGTGATATTGGCTTGTAGTTTTCTTTCTTTGTGACATCTTTGTCTCGTTTTCGTATCAGGGTGATGGTGGCCTCATCGAATGAGTTTGGGAGTGTTCCTCCCTCTGCTATGTTTTGGAAGTTTGAGAAGGATAGGTGTTGACTCTTCTCTAAATGTTTGATAGAATTCGCCTGTGAAGCCATCTGTCCTGGGCTTTTGTTTGTTGGAAAATTTTTAATCACAGTCTCATTTTCAGTCCTTGTGATTGGTCATTTATATTTTCTATTTCTTCCTGGTTCAGTCTTGGAAGGTTGTGCTTTTCTAAGAATTTGTCCATTTCTTCCAGGTTGTCCATTTTATTGGCATATAGCTGCTTGTAGTAATCTCTCATGATCCTTTGTATTTCTGAAGTGTCAGTTGTTACTCCTCCTTTTTCATTTCTAAGTCTATTGATTTGAGTCTTCTCCCTTTTTTTCTTGATGAGTATGGCTCATTGTTTATCAATTTTGTTTATCTTCTCAAAGCACCAGCTTTTAATTTTATTGATCTTTGCTATTGTTTTCTTCATTTCTTTTTCATTTCTTTCTGATCTGATGTTTATGATTCCTTTCCTTCTGCTAACTTTGGGGTTTCTTTGTTTTCCTTTCCCTAATTGCTTTAGGTTTAAGGTTAGGTTGTTTATCTGAGATGTTTCTCGTTTATTGAGATAGGATTGTATTGCTGTAAGCTTCCCTCTTAGAACTACTTATGCTGCATCCCATAGGTTTTGGGTCATCATGTTTTCATTGTCATTTGTTTCTAGGTGTTTTTTTATTTCCTCTTTGATTTCTTCAGGGATCTCTTGGTTATTTAGTAGTGTATTGTTTAGTCTCCATGTGTTTGTATATTTTTTACAGATTTTTTTCCTGTACTTGATATCTAGTCTCATAGTGTTGTGGTTGGAAGAGATGCTTGATATGATTTCAATTTTCTTAAATTTACCAAGGCTTGATTTGTGAACTATGATATGATCTATCCTGGAGGATGTTCCATGAGTACTTGTGAAGAAAGTGCATTCTGTTGTTTTTGGATGGAACGTCCTATAAATATCAATTAAATCCATCTTGTTTAATATATCACATAAAGCTTGTGTTTCCTTATTTATTTTTCATTTTAGATGATCTGTCCATTGGTGAAAATGAGTGGTTAAAGTCCCCTACTATTGTGTTACTGTTGATTTCCCCTTTTATGGCCATTAGCATTTGCCTTATATATTGAGGTGCTCCTATGTTGGGGCATATATTTACAATTGTTATATCTTCCTTTTGGATTGATCCCTTGATTATTATGTAGTGGCCTTCTTTGTCTCTTGTAATAGTCTTTATTTTAAAGTCTATTTTGTCTGATATGAGAATTGCTACTCCAGCTTTCTTTTGGTTTCCATTTGCATAGAATATCTTTTTCCATCCCCTCACTTTAGTCTGTATGTGTCCCTAGGTCTGAAGTGGGTCTCTTGTGGACAGCATATATATGGCTCTTGTGTTTGTATCCATTCAGCCAGTCTATGCCTTTTGGTTGGAGCATTTAATCCATTTACATTTAAGGTAATTATCGATATGTATGTTCCTATTACCATTTTCTTAATTTTTTTAGGTTTGTTATTGTAGGTCTTTTCCTTCTCTTGGGTTTCCTGCCTAGAGAAGTTCCTTTAGCGTTTATTGTAAAGCTGGTTTGGTGGTTCTGAATTCTCTTAGCTTTTTCTTGTCTGTATAGTTTTTAATTTCTCCATTGAATCTGAATGTGTTCCTTGCTGGGTAGAGTAATCTTGGTTTTAGGTTTTTCCCTTTCATCACTTTAAATATATCCTGCCACTCCCTTCTGGCTTGTAGAGTTTCTGCTGAACAATCAGCTGTTAACCTTATGGGGATTTTCTTGTATGTTATTTTTGCTTTACCCTTCTGCTTTTAATATTTTTCCTTTGTATTTAATTTTTGATAGTTTGATTGATATGTGTCTTGGCGTGTTTCTCCTTGGATTTATCCTGTATGGGACTCTCTCTGCTTCCTGGACTTGATTAACTATTTCCTTTCCCATATTAGGGAAGTTTTCAACTATAATCTCTTCAAATATTTTCTCAGTCCCTTTCTTTTTCTCTTCTTCTTCTGGGACCCCTATAATTCGAATGTTGCTGTGTTTAATGTTGTCCCAGATGTCTCTGAGACTGTCCTCAATTCTTTTCATTCTTTTTTCTTTATTCTGCTCTGTGGTAGTTATTTCCACTATTTTATTTTCCAGGTCACTTCATTCTTCTGCCTCAGTTATTCTGCTATTGATTCCTTCAAGAGAATTTTTAATTTCATTTATTGTGCTGTTCATCATTGTTTGTTTGCTCGTTAGTTCTTCTTGGTGCTTGTTAATCGTTTCTTGTATTTTTTCCATTCTATTTCCAAGATTTTGGATCATCTTTATTATCATTACTCTGAATTCTTTTTCAGGTAGACTGCCTATTTCCTCTTCATTTGTTTGGTCCGGTGGGTTTTTGCCTTCTCCTTCATCTGCTGTGTGTTTCTCTGTCTTCTTATTTTGCTTAACTTATTGTGTTTGGGGTCTCTTTTTCACTGGCTGCCAGTTCACAGTTCCTGTTGTTTTTGGTGTCTGCCCCCAGTGGCTAAGGTTGGCTCAGTGGGCTGTGTAGGCTTCCTGGTGGAGAGGACTGGTGCCTGTTTTCTGGTGGATGAGACTGCATCTTGTCTTTCTGGTGGGCAGGACTGTGTCCGGTGGTGTGTTTTGGGGTGTCTGTGACCTTATTAAGATTGTAGGCAGTCTCTGTGCTAATGGATGGGTTTGTGTTCCTGTCTTGCTAGTTTTTTGGCATAGGGTGTCCGGCACTGTAGCTTGCTGGTCGTTTAGGGGAGCTGGGTCTTAGCGTTGAGATGAAGATCTCTGGGGGAGCCTTCGCCGTTTGATATTATGTGGAGGTGGGAGGTCTTTGGTGGACCAGTGTGCTGAACTCGGCTCTCCCACATCAGAGGCACAGGCCTGACACCCAGCTGGAGCACAAAGACCCTATCAGCCACAAAGTTCAGAAGAAAATGGAGAAGGAAAGAAAGAAGAAAAGCAAGCAAGAAAGCAAGCAAGAAAGAAAGAGTGAAAGAAAAAGAATAAGTTATTAAAATAAAAAATAAAAATATTATTAAAAATAAAAAAAATTAAAAAGTAGGAAAAAAAAAAGAAAGAAAGAAGAGAGCAACCAAACGTAAAAAGAAATCCACCAATGATAACAAGCGCTAAAATCTATACTAAAAAAAAAAAATGGACAGAACCCCAGGACAAATGGTAAAAGCAAAGCTATACAGACAAAGTCACACAAAGAATCATACACATACACATTCACAGAAAGAGAAAAACGAAAAAAAAATATATCTTTTGGGAAGTCTGAGGTCTTCTGCCAGTGTTCAGTAGGTGTTCTGTAGGAGTTGTTCCACATGTAGATGTATTTCTGATGTATTTTTGTGGAATAAGGTGATCTCCACGTCTTAGTTTTCGCCACCTTGAAGGTGTCTCTCATTCTTCTTTATGGCTGAGTAGTATTACATTTTACATAAGTACCACATCTTTATCCATTCATCTGTTGATGGACATTTAGGTTGTTTCCATGTCTTGGCTATCATAAATAGTGCTGCTATGAACATAGGGTGCATGTACCTTTTTGAATTAGTGTTTTGTCCAGATATATGCCCGGGGGTGGGATTGCTGTGTCACATGACAGTGAATCAAAACATTATTCATTGGGCTTCCCTGGTGGTGCAGTGGTTGAGAGTCCGCCTGCCAATGCAGGGGACACGGGTTTGTGCCCCGGTCTGGGAAGATCACACATGCCATGGAGTGGCTGGGCCCTTGAGCCATGGCCCCTGAGCCTGCATGTCCAGAGCCTGTGCTCCGCAATGGGAGAGGCCACAACAGTGAGAGGCCCGTGTACTGCAAAAAAAACAAAAAAAGAAACAACAACAACAAAAAAAGCGTTCTTCGTTGAAGGCAAACTGAGAACAGTCATTGCCAGCAGCCCTACCTTAAAAGAAAGCTAAAGAAGTTCTTGGAGGAGAAAGGAAATGATAAAATAAAGAATCTTGAAATATCAGGAAGAAAGAAATTTCATATTACATTTGACACTAAAAAAAATCACTGAGTTTATAGTGAAAGGGGAGGGGGAGAGGGGAGAGAAGGAAAGCCTGGAGGTTCTTTTTTTTTTTTTTTCCAGTACGCAGGCCTCTCACTGTTGTGGCCTCTCCCACTGCGGAGCACAGGCTCTGGACGTGCAGGCTCAGCGGCCATGGCTCATGGGCCTAGCCACTCTGTGGCATGTGGGATCTTCCTGGACCGGGGCACGAACCCATGTCCCCTGCATCGGCAGGTGGACTCTCAACCACTGCGCCACCAGGGAAGCCCTGGAGGTTCTTCTTTATAGAAGAATGCTAGCTAATAAATGTATTATTTAACCCCCTCCAGTGTAATAAGGAGTGCAAGCATAGATTATTATTGGAGGCTAGAACCATTGGGTAAAAAGGTTTTGGGAGCTGATAGTCAAAAGGTCTCAGGATATCACTGTACAGTTAATTCTAAATATAAAGGAAAAAAGGTACACTTACAGTGTGGAGAGCTGATAGACCCTAATGTAACCATAGGATCAAACCCAGCATCATCAGTATAGGCACAAACTGACATGCCTGCTGATGATGCATTGGGAAGTCTGCAACATCACCTAACGTTGGTCTTTTTCAAAATGTTTAACCTGAATATAATCTTGAACAAACTATTAGAAAACTCTAGAATGTGGGACACTCTACATGATAGACATGACCTGGACTCTTTGAAAATATCAATGTCATAAAAAAAAAACCACTGGCAACAAAAATAGCAAGGAACTATTCAAGATTAAAAGAAACTAAAGAGATGTTACAACCCAAATGTAATAGGGGACGTTGATTGAATTCTCAGTCATAAATAAAGCTATAAAAGACAATTTTAGGAGAAATGGAAGAATTAAATTTGGACTAGATAATATATGATACTATTGAATTCATGTTAAATTTTCTAATTGTCATGTAGAATAATTTTTTATTCTTAAGAGATGTCTGCTGAAGTATTTAGAGCTAAGTGCTATGCGTTTTGCAATTTACACAGAAAGAGGGAGAGGGAAAGGGAGAGAGAGAATGACAGAGAGAAAGGGAGAGAATGACAGAGTTGGCAAAATGTTAAAAATTGGCGAATCTAGTTAAAGGGTTGTAGTTGTTTGAATGGTTCACCCTTCAAAAATATGTCCAAGTCCTAACTCCTGATACTTGTGAATGTGACCTTATTTTGAAAAAAGGGTCTTCACAGATATACTTAGGTCAAGGATCTCAAGATGATATACTAGGTTTAGTGTGGGCCCTAAACCCAATGTCTCATGCCCTTGTAAGAGAATGGAGAGGTCATAGTGGGTACAAAGTATACTGTCCTACAAAGATGGAGGCAGAGATTGGAGTTACCTCAAGCTAAAGATCACCAGGAGCCACCGGAAGCTGAAAGTGGCAAAGAAATACTCTTCTACAGAGGGTGCTTGGCCTGGCTGGCACCTTGATTTCAGATTTTTAGCCTTCAGAACTATGAGAGAATAAACTTCTGTCGTTTTAAGACACCAAGTTTGTGATAATTTGTTGCAGCAGCCCCAGGAAATTAATACAAGGGTATACCAGTTTCGCACCATACTTTCTTTCAGGTTTTCTGTAGGTTTAAAATTTTTCCAAAAAAAAAATTAAAAATACCATCATGACAGAGAGACTGCACAAGAAACAAAAAGTGTTATAGTTTAGTACCTTTAATGGCACTTTTCTGCATTTTAAACCAGAGGCTTCACATCTTCATTTTGCACTGTTCGCCACAGATTATATAGCAAACTCTGCTATTGAATAAACTGTGGCATTAAAATAGATCTCTTTAAACCTCTCCTCCTGCTGGTGGTCAGTATTCACTAATGCAGGCCTGAATATGTGAGGGCAAGGGAAACCAGCAGGAGGAGGGCCAAGGGCTGCAGTGCCTGGGAAGTAGGCAAGGCCTGACAAGGGACCTTGACAGACTTGAAAGTTTAGAACCAAGTCAGCTATCCTCTTGCATTGTTTACTTTGTTTCCTACTTATCTCCTCAACAACATTTTAAGATATTTAAGTGCTAAAACCTTGTCTTCTGCTCCTTGGAATCACTTGACACCTCATGGCATTGTGCTAGGCACAGAGTTAAGTCTTCAATGATTACTTGAATTGAGATTTGTTGTAGGCTAGAGGGAGTTTAGGGAATGTGGGAGACAGCAGAAGAAATTTGAGAATCTTTAACCGAGTCTTTCCTAGGTTACTAAAATGAAACAAAAGCACATCTCTGAAATTGACCTGTGTCATTTGGGGGATTAGGTAAAGGGAGAGAAGCATAAATGCTTCCCTGGTTGGAAAGGGAGACTGTAGGTTGAGTTCACTATTGACTTCTGTCCATATGTAGCTTTCAGGCAAGACCAATTCTGCAATTGTCCCAATGGATTAAAAAAAGAATTCGTGATATGGGTTTGGGAGTAGGATAGGATAGAATAACCTATCCTATGTATCATATTTAAGATTTAAATATCCTTTCTCATCCAAAGGTATCTTTGTTGTTTCCATCATGTATTATATTGGTTTGGGACCATGTGTATTTTGACAGACCCTCTGCAAGTATCTTTCAAATGTTTGTAGTATTTGTATGCTATTTATTCATTTTGTTTGTTTGTTTGTTTAACAAACACTTGTATAGTGGTTACTGTGTACCAGGTACTACTTTAAGTTTTTTATATAAACGTTAATTTAGTCTTCAGAATACTATACAGAGTAGGAAACTGAGGCACAGAGAGGTTGAGGAAGCTGAAAAGGTCATCTAGGTAGTGAGAGGTAGAGCCCAGCATTTGAACCCAGGCAGAGTTCCCCACTCTTAATCCACTGTACTTTGCTGTCTTGCTTTGTACTTGGCAAAGGTGCAGGTGTTGAAGATGGGAAAAGAAGTTCTAGGCCACAACCTGTCCCCAAAACCTTAAGTAGCCATCTCACATTTGTTTACTAAGTAATGGCAGGACTTTGGGGCAGAAGCTTGTATTCCTTTTGGAAGGTGATGGGTTTACACAGGATCAGTCTGTATCTGCCCAGTAGGACAAACAAAACTCATGAATCCAGAAGACTCTACAAAGCTTCTGGCAGAAAAGCTGGGAATTTCTGTATTTATTAGAGGGTTAAACTTGGGACAGAATACATAAATCTGTTTTTCTTTGCCCAATACCACCACTACAATGTAGGAATATTTTTTTTCTTTTTCTCTTTCTTTCTTTCTTTCTTTTTTTTTTTTTTTTTTTTTTTTGCTGTTACTAGGCATTGACTCCTCAAGCTGATATAAGAGATTGAGCTAAAAATAGTGTAGTTTCAGTAGGGAAAGTCATTGTATCAGGACTCTTTGCACCTCTATAAAAGGATTTTATTAGCTTCAAGGCTAAACATCTTCAGGCATAGCAGGACTCAGTGATTCAAAAACTATTATCAGCTACATGCACCCCAATGTTCATTGCAGCACTATTTACAGTAGCCGAGACATGGAAGCAACCTAAGTGTCCATCAACAGATGGATGGATAAAGATGTGGTATATATCTATAATGGAATATTAACCATAAAAAAGAATGAAATGTTTTGCCATTTGCAACAACATGGATGGACCTGGAGGGTATTAGTGAAAAAAGTCAGAGGAAGACAAACACTATATGTTATCACTTATATGTGGAATCTAAAAAATAAAACACATGAATGAATATAACAAAACAGAAACAGACTGACAGATATAGAGAACAAACTAGTGGTTACCAGTGGGGAGAGGAAAGGGAGGAGGGGCAAGATAGGGGTAGAGGATTAACAGGTACCAACTACTATGTATAAAATAAATACACTAGAAGGATGTAAAGTACAGTACAAGGAAATATACCTATTATTTTCTAATAACTTTAAGTATAATATAACCTATAAAAATATTGAATCACTGTGTCATACACTTGAAACTAATATAATGTTATAAATCAACTATATTTCAATTAAAAATTTATACTTAAAAATATCATCACAGGGCTTCCCTGGTGGTGCAGTGGTTGAGAGTCCGCCTGCCAATGCAGGGGACACGGGTTCGTGCCCCGTTCCGGGAAGATCCCACATTCCGCAGCGGCTGGGCCCGTGAGCCATGGCTGCTGAGCCTGCGCGTCCGGAGCCTGTGCTCCGCAACCGGAGAGGCCACAACAGGGAGAGGCCCGCGTACCGCAAAAAAAAAAAAAAAGTATAATGCTTACTGGGGAGGCAAACAGCAAATGTCCCCTACAACCACACCTGGACAATCTATTAGGGTTGTTTGATGCAGAAAGCATGCATTCAATAAAGAACCACCAATGAAATTTATATGGACTACCAAAACATCCTATTCAAGCCTCTACAAAAATCCCATTGTTTCATCATATGGATGAGACTAATTTAGAGGCAAGAAACAAAAAACAGGGATAAATGGGCCATTTGAAATGAGAAATATAAACAATGAGATGTCCACGGGCTGGTCTGATTTAATACTTTAATATGTTTTAGATCCGGGGTCAGGAAACTTTTTCTGTAAAGGAACAGATAATGTTTTTGGCTTTGTAGCCCATACATGTCTTAGCATGAAAGCACCCAAAAACATGTAAATGAATGGGTATGACTGAGTTCCAATAAAATTTTATTTTTAAAAACAGGCAGTAGGTTGGATTTGGCCCACAGGTGGTAGTTTGTTGAATCTGGTTGTAGATGGATAGTAATGTACTATGTAGGAGTATGGACTCTTGCTGTTAGAAGTATCTAGATTTGAGTCTTGCTGTTTACTTACTAGCTCTATGCATAATTTCCTTCACTACTCTAAGCCTCAATTTCCTCACCTGCCTAATAGGGATAATAATAACAGATGTCTAAGAGTGTTGCTTTAAGAATTAAAAGAAAATACACATAAAGCACAATGCCTGGCATGTAGTAAGTGGTCAGTACATGGTAGCTATTATTATTATCATTAAAGCCAATGGGGAGAAACTATAAGAAAAACTTATGAAAGGGAAGAAAGATGAGCTTCAGTGTTAAGGATATCTATTTATTAAAACATTCCAACTACATTTTTAGGGTAGTGGAATTTGTGTCATCAATTACATCTCAGGAAAGAGAATAGTAGGCTTCAGGGAAAGGTCTACAATGACTCTTTCCTCAAGATGCTGATGAAACCCAAAAAGGTCAAAAAATTACTGGATATTATTTTTAAAAGCTTTAGTAACAAAAGAGACGACGTTATCTTGTTCAAATTTATTTTGTGTCCACACCTGGAATTCTGGGTAAGTTTGGAATAATTATTTTCGCTAAAGACAGAGTAGGGATGGAGAAGGTTTGGAAAGGGTGTGCTGAAGAGATTACTGGCCTATATGTGTGAGGGCCCACATAAAAGATTAAGACATTTCAGTCTGGGACATCAATCTGGGAAGGACAGGTAGGATAGTAGTCAAGAACATGGCCTTTTCTGTCAGATAGATAGACCTGGAGATGAATCCTGGCTACATGACTTATTAGCTTGAGTCCTTAGATAAATTACTTAAACCTTATGAGTTTACTTGTTTTCACCTGTAAAATGCAAATACTAATAGTGTTACTGTGAGGATTATGCCCATGAATCGGAGAGTCTTGTGCTCGGCACACAGTAAGCACTCAGTGACTATTATTATTATTTGAAGCCTCTAAAATCATGTGTGAAGTGATCAGCATCAAGACAGACTCTTTCATATCCTGGAACAATTTAATGGGGAGGGGAATGTCTTTAAATTATACATAGATGAAGCTAATGCAAGTAAGGGGAAGTCTGATGTAAATGGCAAATAGTAAGCCAATGGTATCCATTGCCCCCATGAAGCATTACAGACTGAAAACATATTTAATAAAGGATACATGCATGGTAGACTCATCATGGGTAACTAAGGGAACGTGAAGTTTGATAGTTGTTGCTAACCTTATGGTTATTGTAAAAAAGAACGTGGCTATCTTCCTACAAATGCTCCTTAGAGACAGATTGTTGAACTGGAAATTCCCTGAGGTTGATATAGTGGTGGCAGATCTCAAATTTCAATGACCAACTAACTGTTGTCAGACTAAATCAAATTCTTGTTTTAATCTTGATATTCCTATGACAGTGGCAGGTAACAACCATCAGGAGCCTTCAAAGTCCCTGTTGTCTCTTGACATTGTGAAAACACTGTAAACATCATTGAGCTATTATTCAAAAAGACCCAATAGCTTTGAATGAAGAGCTACAGAAATATGAGGGCTTTGTGATAGCCAGAAACTTTTGTTAGAATCCTGACTCAACAAGCAAGAGCCTACCCAGTCAGATAAAGCAGACACAGTACATGTTTAGATTTGTCAAGGGATTTTCTACAACTATTAGAAACACAAATGAAATCTCAAAGTCCTAGAAGGCACTGATTTGCTATGTGCTTCTTTTATAGACTGTTGTCCAGAACATGTATTTCAA
This sequence comes from Delphinapterus leucas, assembly GCF_059928025.1. Lineage (NCBI taxonomy): Eukaryota > Metazoa > Chordata > Mammalia > Artiodactyla > Monodontidae > Delphinapterus > Delphinapterus leucas. Next base: position 35,523,013 of record NC_143150.1, read on the forward strand.
CCAGTGGCTATGTGAATACCAGTTACTAGAGTGGCCTTTCTCTACTGAGTGGTCTTGGGAGGTGTAATAGGGTCAGTTAGGCCGGTCAGGAGGGGTGTGACTTAGAGTGTTTCCCTCTTCTATCAGAGATCAGCTCTGGCATTAGCAAGATACTGGTTTCAAACCCTAGCCCTGCCACTTACTTGGTGTGTGAATTTAGGGCAGAGAAGTTAACTGCTCTGAACTTTCATTTCATCCTCTTTAAACTGAATTAATAACACCTGCCCCATAAAGGCGTGGTAAGCATTAAATGTCAGAAATGGATATTCTATCAATATATTTTAGTAGTGTGAAATTAAATGAGTATCATTAACAAAGCATATATGACTCAGCAATCCCACTACTGGATATATACCCTGAGAAAACCGTAATTCAAAAAGAGTCATGTACCACAATGTTCATTGCAGTACTATTTACAATAGCCAGGACGTAGAAGCAACCTAAGTGTCCATTGACAGATGAATGGATAAAGAAGATGTGGCACATATATACAATGGAATATTAATCAGCCATAAACAGAAACAAAATTGAGTTATTTGTAGTGAGGTGGATGGACCTGGAGTCTGTCATACAGAATGAAGTAAGTCAGAAAGAGAAAAAACAAATACCGTATGCTAACACATATATACGGAATCAAAAAAAAAATGGTTCTGAAGAACCTAGTGGCAGGACAGGAATAAAGACGCAGATGTAGAGAATGGACTTGAGGACACGCGGAGGGGGAAGGGTAAGCTGAGACAAAGTGAGAGAGTGGCATGGACATATATACACTACAAACGTAAAACAGGTAGCTAGTGGGAAGCAGCTGCATAGCAGAGGGAGACCAGCTCAGTGCTCTGTGACCACCTAGAGAGGTGGGATAGGGAGGGTGGAGGGAGATGCAATAGGGAGGGGATATGGGGCTATATGTATACATATAGCTGATTCACTTTGTTATACAGCAGCGACTAAATACAACAATGTAAAGCAATTATACTCCAATAAAGATGTTAAAAAAAAACAAAGCACTGAGCACCGTGCCTGGCAAAAACCAACTATTAGTTCCCTTTCTCTAGACGCACACAAAGCCAGATTTTATGTCCAAAGGGATGAGTCTTCTATGCATAGGGAAAACTGAAATTCTACAGGGTTCTCCAATGTAAAAGTAAATGGAGTGGGTGGAATACAGTCACAATTGGCTTATCACTGAGCTGGATGGATAAGAGTACCAGTGCCATGTAAGGTACGTACTAGAAGTCAATGAGCAGGAAGCAGGTTCAAATAGACTGCAGAATCAAAGCCAATACCAGGAAGTAATACCAATAATTTAGTGCATGAATGCTCAAAGTTATAGTGGAAATCAATACTGGAAAGTGTGGTTCAAATACCAAGATAGTTCTACTGATTCTACTAAATGGTGTAACTCACTTCCAGGACTTTTGTTTGTAAAGCGTGGGCAGTGACGCCTGCATGAAGGTGACGAAGATTCATGACACTATATTCCCTTGAATGTTTTTCCATTTTCCTGGCCAAGTGAGACCTGAAGCTTCATAGGGAGGCAATAAAGCGTGGCCACCAGTGTATCAATAAAAGGCTTTATATATGTAACACAAGCTTCCAGAGCTCTCCCAAGGGCATGAGGTTTTACATTTTGCCCAGAGGCTGGTATATCTTAAATTTTCTGTTTTGTTTCAGAGATGACTATTATCATAGGCAAGATGGTGCTGGGTGGAGAAGATCTTCCAGAGTCCAAAAAAAGGGTGATATTTGTTTTAACCATCATGGATAGAAGTGAAGGCTCTATGGGTCTGATTGGATAATGAGAGCCACATGGGTCCCATGTGCTGCCATCTGGACAGAATAGAGGTAGTGAGAATTAGGTCAATCATACACTCTTCTCTCTCTAAAGGTGCTTGTCAGGGGCTCATGTCTACAGTCATGTGTTATGTCTTCATCCATGGCAGTATATTCTGATGGTTAGACTGAACTATGTGGTATTGTAAGAAGCAATTACTTATGCCAGGTACCATGGTGCTGGGTGTGAGTAGAAGTAAACGTAGGAAGTGCAAACCATAGGTATTTAGGAATGTTATTATAGCTGTAGACAAATGAGAGAGATAAAGAGGGATACTGACTGACTGTTGAGGCAAGGCTCCCAGGGAGGACAGTCTTCAGTGGATTCACTATGGTTTACACTGTGATGCTGACTTTGCATGGTGAGAATCTTATTTTGTTTCCAGTGTGCTCAGAGGTGATTAGGGTCTGGAGAACGGATGCTATTAAAACCACAAAATTGATGTATAAGCCAAACACCAATTTATTCACTTATAATGAGAATTAACTGCCAAGTAGGCTAGAACACTTCATGTCAGCTGGTTAGCAAATTTTCTTCCCATAACAAAGTTTATATGGGAGAGTAATTAAAATCAGATTATTTCTCAGAGCATGGAGTCAGAGCAAGGGGAGTTAGGTGACAATCTTAACGGCTAATGACACAAATTGGGACGGCCTGGTGCCTCTGTCCCATTGCAGGTGGACCCTGGCAGGGTCTGCTGATCAAAATCCCCTCTCTGACTCTAGAGAGATTACTGATGCCTTACGGCTCTTTAATTGCCCCCTTTTCTAGATTCCATGCAAATCATTCTTTTGTTAACAATTCGTTCTTCAGACTTGTAAAATGATTAAATTCCCTCTTGCTTGGTGGCATCAATCATGTAGCAGATCTGCCTCGCTAAAACTACAACCTTGGTTGTACCTGGGGGTTCCCCAAGCCTTTGCAACTGCAGACTACATCTTTGAGTAGGGTACATCTCATTCGTTCTCTGTAGATTTTAATTAGTTTCACTCTCAGAGAAATTCACTTAGGTGTAAGTTCTGAGGACTCATCCATGTAACTCTCTTTATGCTAAGTAATTAATTCATTCCAACTGAAGTGGATGGTATCACTATAACAATATTTTAAAGTGGTAAACAAAATGGTTGCTAGCTAGTAGGCAGTAAAGCATTATCCCAGCATCCTATTCATATGGTCAGCCTGGCTGTTGGATTGTATCACATAGAGCACAAGAGGCCCTTGATCTGGAATTTCTCAACAAGGAGCTTCTAGAAGTAGGAGGTGAACTGAACTTCATAGCCCAGGATTAATGATCTGTTCTGAGAGGCTATGGAATCGGAAGATTTCTTGGGGAAGAAGGTAATGTTGCCGCAGAGGGAAAGTCCTCTGCAGAAAATAAAGTGACATATCTTTATATGTAAAAAGTACATATGCATAAGGAGTACGCAATGATAAATTGTGGCCCTAAGACAAAGAAAGATTGGTGATTAAGCCAACTGAATGCTCCTGTCAACATTCCAGGACGATATTGGTGTTCGGAAGGAAAGTGACTGGAGGCCATTGGGTTAGTCCTTTATTATAGAATTGGTGGTACTAGATCAGGATACCTGCAGGTAATACCAGAGTCACTTAAAGTTCAAATAGAGATCCATTAGAGGATCTCATACAATCCCAGTACACTAGTGGGAATTTCTTACCACAATTGAAATATGTGCATTCAGGTCTCCTAGTTGTCAGAGCATATGGAGTAAGGTGGATGTATAGCAAGCTGTTAATAAAGGAGACTCCTCGCGAATACAAGTAAGAATTAGCACAGTGGTTAGTGAGGCACTGATGGGTGAAAAGATATCTGTTTGTTAGTGCTATAGGATAAGAGTAATAAGGTCCTAGCCGAGTTTAGGTATTGTCAAAGCATAATTCTCCAGGCCAGACTACAGTGGCGCTTCGTGTTCTGAGAGGCCTTGATGGCTGCTAGGAAATATGGAATTACTGATTTTACTTCAGGAAATCCATTATGGGGACATACATCAGCCCTAAGAAGCAGGGAACAAAGAGCAGGCAATTACCAGAAAACACTAATTATCACTGCATATCCTTAACATTTTAGGGATTTTTACCTTTTCAGCATAGCACTACTTTTGCTCAGAAGCATTAGGAATCCATACACAGAGTTAATGTATGCCAAAAGTACAACACAAGCAATCATACCCCCATTTCGTGAGTTTTATGTACAGATGGTGTTGATGTATATGCCCCAGGATTTGAAATGTGAGATGGTTCAGAAAATTGTCTGCCATTAATTGCTCTTCAAGAGCCTCAACTAGATGAAGGTCCCCAGAGGTGGTCCATAAGGGTAGAGCTTAGCATCAATGAGCAGTGATCCTAGATGGTGACCACACTGAGGCCTCTAGAGTCAGAAACTACTGAAGGGCCTGATCCTCAGTCTTCAGTGGAGATTTAGTTAGCCAGGTTCCCTGTCTAAGGCAGCAGGGACATGCTTCAGACACAGTAATTATGATGGGACACACTAAATACTTGTTAGAGGTCATTATCCTAGAGCATTTTGACTTGGCCATAAGGCATGCTGGAACCTGAAGTAGGTTGTTGGAGAAAAGCTAGGGCTTGGCTAAAAACATATACCTGCCTGAAGGGCTAACTCTCAAAGAAGTGGACCCAAAGTTCCAAGCAGACTGCTCAAAGGGCCATACCATTCTAGTTTGTCAATAGCCAAGAGATTACTTTTGAGCAAGCAGCAGTCTTTAAATAGTAGTAAAATATATAGCTGTATGAAAAGGTGGCATAGCTGTGTTTCCATGAAGGTTGGTTTGTGTTAAGCTGGACTCTAATCAGTAGGTGGAGCAGGATTCAGCCTCTGGTAGGAAAATGTTGGTAGGATACGGAAATGCAACTGGGACTTCAGCCAAGAGTCCTAAACCAACAGGGGACTAGGATACAGACCAATGAGAGTAAGGGTGAAGGCCTTGGGCCAACAAACTCAACCCAGGTATCTATCACCTATCGGTGGGGATGGAGTTCCCAATGTATTTCCAGGGTGGTTTCCACGGGGTCAGACTGGGCAGAGTTTTTCCTGCAGGCTTTCAGTACACTTGGGAAATTAGTCCCAACTGTATAAAGTGCCTGGGAATTGTTTTCATCATTGCTTTATCAAGTTTGGTGATGGGTCACCAAATGAGCAAGATCTGGTTGTTTAAATTCTCAGAAGCCTAGGAGTTCATGACTGTAAAGTGGTATCCCAGTTCCCCACCTGTATTTTAAATGTTAATGCAGGATATAAATCAATGAGGCTGGAGGTGAGAGGGGTATAAGTTTACAGTGTGACCTGCCTGGGCTCCTCTTACTGGTGAGCTGGGTTATTTATCCTTGCTGGGGCTCGAGAACGTTTGGCAAGGCAATCTCTTGTGAAGTGACCAGCCTGGCTGCAGTAGAGGCATGACTGAGTTTCTTGCTGGCGGGCTCGTTTGGCTGGAGTGAGAGGCAGCTGGCTTCCTCGAAGCTGTATAGGGTCTTCCTTGGGTGGTGGACCTGTGGGGTTGGAGAGGGCTTGGTGGCGGATCAGGGAAGCCAACACTGGGATCTGGGCCTCTGGCTGCAGGAGCTCTGGCCTGTCACTACGTTGCTTATCCAACTGAATACACTGAGTGATAAGGTCTGGGAGATTGTCCATCAGATCTGTGCCACTTACTTCAGCCTGAATGGAGTCAGCTAGTTCCTCTTGGAAGTGATCACTCTGATTGGTTTCATTATATCTCAGATTTTGAGCAAGGAGCTGGAAAGTAGTGGCATCCTGCTGAGAGAAGTTGTCCCTTTTGTCAACCTTAGCATTCATCAAGGGGTTCATTTCCTGTTTTGTGGGCTCACCAAATGAATGCTGTAACTCAAGAACAAAGTTCTCATATTGCTTCAACAGAGCACTCTGGTAGGTGGTGATTCTGTGTAATTCTCTACTGTATCTTCTGGAATCAAGTGAGACTAAGCAGAATTGAGTACCAATATTGGATACCAATGAGCAGACAGCGGTTTTGCTCTGTGATCAGACAGACGGTGTCATGAGCAAGTAGCCAAATCTGTTAACTATGAAGAAGTCACAAGGGTATGCTGAGAGCTGAGAAATGCCAAAAACTGTTGTCCACTACTCAGTGTTGCCTCTTCTTCATGGAGAATGCCAATGTTCTGCACATTCAGAAGAAATAAATTACCTTAGGACACATAGAAGATTTGGAATTAAGAAGATAAATACAAAAGTTACAGTAGATTTCTCTCCCCACTCCCCTTCTTGGTAATATGGAGGCAATTTGCCCTCAGACTAAGCCTTTGATTCTAAAGTATCTTTCTTTATCAGAGAATCAAAGAGTTTTACAATCCAAAGTGATCGTAGAAATCATCCAGGCCAAATTTGTAATTTCACAGATGAGAAAACAGAGACCTAGAGAAGTAAAAATGTTTGCCCAAGGTCATACAGCTAGTGAATATCAGAGCCGGCCTGTTCATCAGAACTGCTGTCCAAAACAGCACTTCCTCCAGGACTACAAATGTGCTCATTTGCTTACACTACTTGGGCATAATGATGGTTCTTGCCCTTCGCTACTCCAAACGATCAGGGAATCAGCAGTTTTGGCATCACCAGGGAGGTTGTTGGAAATGCAGACTCTAAGGTCCCACCCCAGACCTACTGAATCAGTGTTCCATTTTAACAAGATTCTCCAGGTGATTCGAATGTGCACTGAAGTTTGAGAAGTGTTGCTCTAGAGAGCACTTAGCCAGAATTGGAATACTCACTGGTTGGACTTGACCCTCAGTGCTCCAATCATAGCCTGCAGTGCTGTGAGGATCCGATTGCTGTGGTGGTAGTTAATCCATTTTTTCTGGCTTTCTAGTCTGTGTCTGAGGTCACATTTGGTTGCCATGGACATGATTAAGACATCACAGGCAAGATGAAGAGGTGAGATTGAGAACCTAGCAAAGAAGAACAGAATATTCTTAAATTATAAAGATCAAAATGTTCAGCAGTCTTCCCTGCATTGATAACAAGAATATAGCAACCAGTAAAAGTTTAAAACAAACCCCAAACATATTGTATGTTGGTTGAACTATTCTGCTATGTAATTCCTCTCACTGTCCTTTCCTTGTGTAGTATTTAAATATATTTAAATCGGCCATCAGTGGGCAAAAAAAAAAAAAAATATGTATCACTGAAAGCAAGATTTGATTCCCTAGGTTTTATTTGATGGCACCTCCTCTCGAAACCTATGGAAGAAATTATTGGAAGAATGAAATAGTGTACGATGGGGGGCCGGAGACTTGCCCAAACACTATCAGTTGGATGATTTGAAGAACTCATTTGCTTCTCAATTTCTTTTTATCTAATGAGGATGACTATCTGGTCTACCTCAAAGGGTTGCTGTGAGTATCAATGAGACAACAGATAGGTGCTCTGAGTAGCAACAAAAAATGAGAGATTTGCTTCCAAGATTGTTCCAGTGCAGCTGAACAATGCCAGTGGTGAGGCTCTACCCTCAGTGCATAATGCCAAAGTAGAAAGATACTGTCATACCTCCTTTCATTCTTCCTTTCCATACCTCACCCATCTAGTCTACTATTTACCTTTCAGACATCTTTCACTTTACAGGTGCCCATCCATGAGTTTATTCCTGTCAACCCAGCTAGGTGTCAACTGATAGCTAATATGTTAATTAATTATTGAGTGTTAATGATTGGCCTTTCTCAGGGTATTCATTTTTGTTTCCTCAAACTTTAATGTGTACAAAAATCCACTTGGTCCCAATCTCTAGCAATTCTGATTCAGTAAGTCTGGAGTGGATGCCAGGAACCTGTACAGGTTGGCTGGCAGATTTCTGATGATGGTGGTCCTTGTGAGAAAAGCCATCCATACAAATATCATGCAATAAAGCCATATTAGTAGCATCTCAGAGAAGTAGGGATGGGGAGGAGACATATTTGGGGGTAGGAGGCTGACCCTCAAATGAGGTAGAATAGGTGGTAGCCTATTCTACCTCCATATAAAGCCACAAATTGCCCACACTGTTCTTAACAACTGCTCATCTCTCCCAGGTAGTAGAGAGCAAGAGTTCAGCATGTAGGTTCTAGAGTCAGACTGACCTGGGTCCAAACCCTGGCTTGTCCAAAAGTTGTGTGACTCTGGACAAGTTACTTAACCTCTGTGAGAATCAGTTCCAAACTTTAAAATGGAGATGATATTAATACGTGCCTCTTGGTGTCATGAAGATTAAATGAGATGAAAAGAGATTAGCACAGCTTCATGCAGATGGCAAATGCTCCATAAATGTTAGCTATCATTATTCTAGGTCCACAGTCTGTGATTTAGAATTTAAATTATTTTCAGATTTTAGAAAAGTAACATAGAGTATGTACTGTTTATTACATAACACTCCCAGTAATGTCTGGGAAAACATCCCATAATTAAGCCATTAACATTTCTGCAGGAAAAAAAATGTCTGAATATTCATACTAAAAGAGATAAAGACTAAGTTCATGTCAGCTCAGGTCAGGTTTTTCTGCCAAATAAGTTTTGGCACCAAATTTAAAAAAAAAAAAAAAAAAAAAAAAGCTTCTGTTGTACAGAGCTTTTTGATTTCAGAATTGAAGCTAAGGGTTTGTGGACCTCTACCAAACTCTTTTTTCTGGGGTGCAATTATAACTTTTCCTTCTCTGTCCCTGCTTTCTGCCCTTTGACTCCACTCTCAGAAGTTCCAGAATATCTGTAGAGGTCTCCAGTTTCTTTACAGAATTATGTATTCAAAGTGGCAGATCATTTAATTTTTCTAATTATGTAGCACTGGTGAAACACTTGCTAAAATTATAAGCATTAGCCCAAATGCAAATCATACAACGGCACTGTTGTCAATGGCAGTTGCTTAATCCCTCAAAGAAAATCTACCTTGCCTTATCATTTTGGAAATTGCTCTCCTTTTAGAGGTCAATGGCCTTCTATTGGATTGTTCCAGCAGATCCTGGGGGAAGAGCTGACAGTCTGGAGGAGTTCCAGACCACAGTCTTTCGGAGACAAAGTAGAGACAGAGCTCATAACTCAAATGCACAGGCTTGAGGGATCAGACTAGTGAGCATGGACCAGGTCTGATAGAAAACTGCATATGCTTAAGCTTTTCCTTAATCAGTATGTGCTTCAACTACAAAAACAACACAAAAATAGGTTTAGTAAACTATTGCAGGTCACTTTGATGTTTGTGTTCAGTTTGAACCAAAGCCATAGTTAAGAGTTTCCCCAGATATAAAACTACTCCACTCTGGAGCCCCCTAAGACCCCATTTGGAGAAGGGCCTGTAGTATCCTGCTGCCTGTAAGGGAGCTTTGTGACCTTACACTGCTTTATTTTCAAGCTGTTCTACATAACTCATTGGAGAAGATTGAACTAGGGTCATGCAACTACCCAAAGCAGTTGCATTCTTACTCTTGTTCTCCAGATCTTCTAAGGAATGCTGTGGTCATAGGAGCTAAACTGATAGATAAGTAACCCTGATAAGGTGACCACAGGGGCATACTGTTTGAACTTGTCTGAAGACTTGGGTGTGACCCCAGCTCTGCCACTATCTATACTGACAACCTTGGGCAAGTCACTTCCTCTCTCTGGGTCAGTTTCTATATCTGTATAATGAAGGGATTGGGTTTCTTGAAGTTTATTAAGATAAGAAATTCTGATTCAGGAAGGTTAACAGGAGACCTAGGAATATGAATTTTTTATAGGCACCCCAAATTATTCTGTGTTAAGAAGTCTTCAGATTTTACCTTGGGAATATTGGGTGACTGCCAACACAAAACTCCTGTATTTGTCAGAGGTTCTCAAATTTCAGGATACTTCAGAATCCCCTGGAATTTTAACATACAGATTTTGGGGCCTCACCCCTAAACAGTGTGATTCAGTGGGTCTGGGATGAGGCCAGATAATTTGCATTTTAATCAAGCTCTGTCAGTGATGCTGATGTAGAAATTTCCCCAGCAACACTTTCAAAAAACTGTAGGCTGAGTAATCTCAAAAGGCCCTTTCTGCTTCGGCACTATCTACTTTTTTGAAAGTAGAAAATATTTGACTCCAAAAGTGGCCCCTGAAGTGTGTGATAGGTAGATTGCTTCCTTCCTAGACTCTGCTTGAGGCTGCATGGTCACCTCTAAACAGTGGGCTAGTGCAGACCTGGCTCGGGCATGTGAGATGTAGCTGGCTCAGAGACAAGAGAGAGAGTAGCAATTGAGTTGACCCTGCTCTCAGGACTCTGTAGTTCCTGCTGGGAGTTATGTACTATTCTGCCCTGCTCTGCCTGTGAATGAGGTAGAAAAATCGTTCTCTTATCCCCATATCATAGACAGAGCAGCCCAGCTGGGATCAAAATGCCTATTGCTATGACTCAGACCTCATACCTTCCTTTAAGCGTCAACCTTCCTTCTGGCTCAGCTGGACCCATGGCCTAGCTGCTTATGAAGTTCAACATGTCATGAACACTATCTACAAGTATTCCCTGTCAGTCTCCCAGTTTTCCTTTCGAATGTGCACAACTCTATTAAGGAGCCATATCAACCTTCCTGCTCCTTGGGTCTATTTAACATTCCTCCTAAGGTCATGTTTCCCAGTCTCCTCCTTCACCTACCTTCTCTCCTTTGCCTACTGTCTCTGCTGGCAACCACAGCACATGTCTGAATGATTCTGCTCAGTCACCAGCCAGAATCATGACCGATAACATCATCTCAGCAATACATGACCCATTTACACTGTTCTTTTCTCTCAATCCAATAAAGAAAAATGCCTAGAAGGAATGGGAGAGTTTTTCTAGGAAGGCAAGGATCTGGACACTGGATGGAAGGCAAGGTGATCTGCCATTAATTAGGTGGACATCATAGCACTAGGGTTGAACACAGAGTGTTATATGGAGTCAAGGAAAAACCCCAAAGATAGACTCTATTGCTTCTTTGCTGTACTTGCCAATTTGATTTCAATTGAGGGGTACCAACGTTATATGGGTGGTGAAATGAAGACTTCAGGGAAAGTAGCCATGTTTTGGAGGTTTGTCAACTCCTGAAGATCAAGTGTGCTGCTACTTACAGCTCATAAGAGATGTTATAACATATGGCAGATAACCTTTGCAGCAGGATTGGGTCGAAGTCTCATTTCAGACCTGCAAGTGCTGAAGACATGGCAGGCCTCTGACACACTGTAAATGCAGAGATTTTCATTTGTATTTGGTAAGAATAGGAAAGAAAAGTCCTGTTTTCCTTCAGTTGTATCCAACATTTTTGTAGGTCTTTGGTAATAACACTTGTGATTTCTTGAGTACCTAATTCATGCCAGCTTACATACTCTGATTGGTACTGGCCGCCTGGAGCTGTGTGTAAGAGGATTCTGGACCTGTAACTGGCCTCACTGGTAGAATGTTGTGAAGGATTGTCAGTGTCTGCCATGGGGTCTGGAGGGATAACTGCAACATGCTGAACGTGCGTTTGTTACCTCTCTTGTAGACTGTATGATCCTCACAGTAGTCTTATGAAGTAGGTATGATTATTTGCATTTTACATATAAGGAAGCCAAGCCCCTACCTGCACTTCAGAACATGTAATCATGCCCACTCCTGCTTTTAATCTCTTTCTCCCCTCACCTAAAAGCCCTCTTCTTCCTATGCTCAGCTTAAGTTCAGCCTCCTCGATGCAGCCTCCTCTGACTACTCAGACCCTTACTAACTTCTCCATTCCCTGAACTGTGTGGAAGGACACATGATTTTATGTTCCCTCCTGGAGGAAGCCTCTTTCTTTTAAACTCCCACAATACCTTGCACAGGGCTGGTTCCATGGGCCTTATGTAAATCTGTGTTGATGGATACACTAAGATGATAAAGGGCTAGGGGAAGGACAAGCAAAAGAATCCCTACCAGTAGTAGCCTGAGGTTAAAACTGTGACAAGAAAAATAAGACCTGGAATCCAGTCGTGAAAATCTGATCAAAATGGGAGGAAGCTGAGTAAGCAAGCAGGGGGATGGGATCTCTGTAGAAGTGGTCTGAGCTTGAGGGAAAGCCCAGCAGGCATTGGTATCACCATTTTTTGGCTTTCTATCCACTATCTTCCTTTCTTCCTTAAGCCCCATAAATTCAATGATTTTTATGTTTTGGCAAGGCAAAACATATGATCATGTCTGACAAAGACTTCTTTACTACTTCTAGGTTCAAGGAAGCAGTCTGGGAGAGTGCTTTACATAACTGAGTGTGCACCTTGTCATGTTTTATAAGAACAGTGAGATAACATTCTAAATTGGGACCATCTCAATAAATCTGGGTTGAGCTATCACCATACCCATCTAATCAATATGTGAAAATATTAAAAGAACAACCAGAAAGGAATGATTAGGTTCTTATCCCCATTGAGTTTCACTGTCTATGTGTACAGAAATTTAAGTATCTTAAAAATCACTTTAATATTCATTACCTCATTCAATCTTGACCACAATTTTGTCATTTTTCAGGTCAGAAAACCAAGGCACTGAGATTTTAAGTAAAGTCAAGGGTCAAAGGGGAAACTTGATACATGTGTAACTGTCTCTGAAGGACTCCTGTGTGGAATACTTGTTCTCAGAGACAAGTAAGGCACTATCTGAAGACGTTTGGGAGGGTAGAGGTGGAGATGGGATGATTGTCTCCATGAAGTAATTTATGAGTTCCATATCATTGGAAGAATGCAAGCAGAGTTAGCATTACTACTTGGTGAGGAGTAAAATACAGGTGATGAAACTGACAACTAGTTATATGCAATCTAGAATTTGATCCTCAGATCTACAGCTAACCTGAACCTTACCCACCTTGCCCACCTACCTCAGAGCTCCTGTTCCTAGAGGAGACTCTGACTAAGCTACAGCAGACTTTGTTTACCAATCTGAGGATTTATCTTTGTTCCTCTGTCCATTCCCAATGCCCCCATCATTTCAAACAGTATATGCTGTTTCAAGTAAACAATTAGAGGAAGAATGGAAAAATTCTGATCTGCAGATCTTAAATAGTCATAAAATGAGCCCTTTAAATTTGAAGTGAAAGGTCTTCTCCTGCATTTGTGCTCCCTGCTGCCTCTTTCATCTTTAATTCATTAAGTGCAATTCACTTAGTGATGAACACCACTTGCAACTGATGAGCTGACAGAGCCTAGCCCACTTAGATTTAAACTTTTTTTTTTTGCTTTGCCATGTCCCTGTGGTATGCAGGCAACCTGCGGCCCTGCTCAAGGTGGAGAAAACTTAATATAAACAACTTAGTCCGTATCATGTTTTTCAATTATCAGAAGTCTCCTAGAAAATATTTGCAAATAAAGCCACTGACAAAGGATTAATCTCCAAAATTTACAAGCAGCTCATGCAGCTCAATATCAAAAAAAAAAAAACCAACCCAATCCAAAAATGGGCAGAAGACCTAAATAGACATTTCTCCAAAGAAGATATACAGATTGCCAACAAACACATGAAAGGATGCTCAACATCACTAATCATTAGAGAAATGCAAATCAAAACTACAATGAGGTATCACCTCACAGCAGTCAGAATGGCCATCATCAAAAAATCTACAAACAGTAAATGCTGGAGAGAGTGTGGAGAAAAGGGAACCCTCTTGCACTGTTGGTGGGAATGTAAATTGATACAGCCACTATGGAGAACAATATGGAGGTTCCTTAAAAAACTAAAAATAGAACTACCATACGACCCAGCAATCCCACTACTGGGCATATACCCTGAGAAAACCACAATTCAAAGAGTCATGTACCGCAATGCTCATTGCAGATCTACTTACAATAGCCAAGACATGGAAGCAACATAAGTGTCCATCGACAGATGAATGGATAAAGAAGAGGTGGCACATATATACAATGGAATATTACTCAGCCATAAAAAGAATCGAAATTGAGTTATTTGTAGTGAGGTGGATGGACCTGGAGTCTGTCATACAGAGTGAAGTAAGTCAGAAAGAGAAAAACAAATATCGTATGCTATATACGGAATCAAAAAAAAAATGGTTCTGAAGAACCTAGGGGCAGGACAGGAATAAAGACGCAGATGTAGAGAATGGACTTGAAGACACGGCGATGGGGAAGGGTAAGCTGGGACGAAGTGAGAGAGTGGCAGGGACATATATACACTACCAAACGTAAAATAGATAGCTAGTGGGAAGCAGCCACATAGCACAGGGAGATCAGCTCGGTGCTTTGTGACCACCTAGAGGGGTGGGATAGGGAGGGTGGGAGGGAGGGAGACGCAAGAGGGAGGGGATATTGGGATATATGTATATGTATAGCTGGTTCACTTTGTTATAAAGCAGAAACTAACACACCATTGTAAAGCAATTATACTCTAATAAAGATGTTTAAAAAAAAAAGTCTCCTAAAGCCACAGATTAATGTTCCAACTTTAGAGGTGAAGGATTTAAGGCTCAAGATATGGCAAATTATTCAGGTCATGTTATGACTCTCTCTGCTATGTTCCAATCCCAAACCCTTTCCAGTTAGCCTTTCTTTCCTCTCCCAGCCTTGACTATGAGTGAACAAGCAATGCGGTGAAGAAGCAACCTTTTAATGTTATTCAGTAATTGGTAACATCCCACCCATACGCAGAGCATTTTATGTGATCTAAGTCTTCTCCTACTGTCTCATTTATCATTTTGATAAAATATGAAGTAGGCAAGGCGTGTCTTCAACACTCCCACCAACAGATAAAGAAAGAATTGTCTAAGGACATACAACTATTTAGTATTAGATCTGGGACTAGCATCCTCAACTCTTGCTCCTAAAAACACTACATCCTGAAAGTAGTTTGAAACAGTGGAAGAATCATGGGCTTGGGAGTTAGAAAGAATTTAGATTAAAATCCCAATCTGAGTTAAGCCAAAGCTCTGAGACCTTGGGCAAGTTACCTCTCTGAACCTTAGTTTTCACATCTGTAAAATCTGTATTGCAAAGTAGCTGTGATGAGTTGAGATACTATATGTAAAGTTCCTGGCATCCAGCAGACAGCAATGATAGAAGCCACTGATAGCATATTTTCTGTAGACACTGGAAGGTTACCTACCAAACGTCCTTGTCACCTGCTCCAGTGTCTATCTGGGAATTTGGAGGAAGGTGATTCTTGATGTGGAGCAAGTGGCTTAAGCTAATTCACTTAGCATATAACATGTCTTAGTGTTTCTCCTTTGAAACACTCATATCACTTGTAATAAATTATTATATGCTCATTTTTCCTACTAGATTATGAGCTAATCAAGACAGGCATCATCCAATTTCATTTCTATATCCCTAAGTCCTAGCATACTTCCTTACACATAGAGGTGCTCAGTAATTCTTTGTTGAATTTATAATATCTGCCCATGACAGACATATAATAGTTAAAACTAGATAGTAGCAAAGTGGTCTTACTGTTTCCCCTTCCCAATATAACTCTTCTATTATTACTCCCTGAAGTGAGTGAAAAACTCAGCCCTGTTCCAGAGCATATCAGCATGTTTTTGCATTACAAATGCCTGAGTTAACCAGATAGAAATATAGATAAAGACTTGTGGCAGTAAGACCAATGCTCAGGAGGCAGATGTCCCAGCCCTAGACTTATGGTGAACTTAGCCAGAGCAGTGAGAAACCTTGAAGACCCTTGAGAATGTACTATGCTAGGACAAATGGGTCATTTAGTTTGTGGCTACTCTCTTCTTAGAAGAGTTTCAGATATGCCCAGGCCCTTGGTCAAAAAATTTATCTATCAGATTTGGAAAGAAAATGAGTACAAAATAATCCAGACAAGAGTTGTTTAAAGATATGGTATTTTCAACCACCCTTAAGTGAAGACAGAGGAATTATTTACCTCTCACGTGTCATGCCCCAAGCATAATCGGGCCACAAGCTTCAGCAGTGGGGCAGATTCTGGGGGATGGGAAAAGACCAAATGAGAAGGAGTGGGATTCTCTAGCATCTCAAGTTGCAGCAGCAACCTCATTTAATTTATGGCCTTTGCTTATTATAGACTCAAAATGCCCTCTTTGCAAAGCCCTTCTGTCTTGAGCCCCAGATTTCAGTAAGGTCATGTCTACTTCTCCATCTTTTCTCATTGGATCATATTTCCAATAAGACAGCTCTTTCCACCTACTTGTGTATCTGTGTTCTTGGTGACCTCTGCATTGAGGATGCTGCTGCCATTGGCACTTGGAGTTCCCAAAGGATAACTGGGGATGCGAAGGTACCAGCAGTAACATGATTCTGCAGAAAGCTGGCCTCTGCCTGACTTTTAAAAAATCTCAAAGTATATTGGGGATATAATTTACATATAAAAAATTCATCAATTTAGTATGTAGAGTTAACGAGTTTTGACAAATATACATGTGTGTGTGTATATATATGTATATACATATATATAAAACCACCACCACATTTGAGATATAAACTATGTCCATTACTTCAAAATTCTGTCATATTCCTTTGCAGTCAGTTTCCCCATCCCTGGCCCCAGGTAATCATGAATCTACTTTCTATAGATTTGCCCTTTCTAGACATTTCATATAAATGTAATCATACAATATGTCGTCTTTTGTGATTGGCTTTCTTCATTTAGCACGTTTTTGGGGTTCATCCATGTTGTGGCATGTATCAGTACCTCATTCCTTTTTATTGCCAAAAATATTCTATTGTATGGATATAACACATCTTGTTTACCTTATTGATGGACATTTAGGTTGTTTACAGTTTGGGGTCATTACATGTAAAGCTACTATGAGCATTTGTGTACAAATATATTTTCATTTCTCTTGGGTTAAATACCTAGGCGTAGGTCATATGGTAAGACTGTTTAACTTTACAAGATACTGAAAACTCTTTCCCAAAATGGCTATACTATTTTTCATTCTCACCAACAGTACATGAGTGTTCCAGTCATACATTCTTGCCAACACTTGGCATTGTCAGTCTTTTACATTTTATTTGTATGGAGTTTTACAGAAGCTCCTGAAGGGACTTGAGCCATTAGATCATTCCCCTATTGGCTGCTCACTGTCATCCTATCCCCATGTCCTTTGAGGAATGTGGTAAGAAATGGGAGGAGAGACTTCATTTTTTGCCTGAGGGTAGGGAATCAGTAAAGCTGCCTGTACCTATCCAGGGAGGGAGGCAATCTAATTCTATGAAGAACAAACATCAACAGTATGGAAGATGCAAGGAGACAGATTTGGAATTCCTATAACATAGAACTTTCTAGAGTTTAGAACTGCCTTATAATAGAGTGAACGTCAATAAGAAAGGTGCTCCCTATCACTAAAAGTATTTAAGTAGCAATTGGATGAACACCTCATGGGGATGTTCTGAAGCAGATTCATGTACCAGATAAAGGTTAGGATGAATATACTCAGATATTTCTATGACAATGTGAAGTAGATAATATCGAAATTCTGTGACTTCTGATTCTTCCTTTCTGTTCTCTGCCCTTTCACCTGACTTCCAGTTAACCCCCAATCCTTAATGCCCTGGTACCACAAATGGCTGGAAATCAATCTTCACTAGAGTAAGCTAAAGATTTCCCTTTTCCAGAGCGTCTGAGTTGTAGTATATTCCCAAATAAGAATCTCTAATGGTAGAATTTCAGGCAAAGCAACAGCCAGTGAGTAAGATGTTTTGGCTAGAATTTCCTGCCTGACACCACTCACATTAAACATAGCATCTAGATCATCATCCAGTCTACCTACTGGCTGATAATGTAGCTCTTGAAGGAAGTCAAAGAGAAAGAAAGCAAAGCTTCCAAATGTGATTTTCAAAGCAGGGTAACAAATGAGGACTAACAAACTCCTTCTCAGCTTGGTTTTCACATCCACATAGACCTGACTATCAAAAATTGTCCATCTGCCAACTCTTTTTTGTATCCAGCACCCTCTAGCACTGATATGGTACTGTATGTTTTTAGAATACTGCTTACATCGACTGACAGCTTTTTTTATATATATCCATCAGGAGTGATGTATCTTTTATTCATCTTCACATTTTAAGTGTCTGTCAGACTGTCAAGTCTTCCTGTCTTCTGTAAGAATGTGTCATAAAGGAAACTGGTTGTGACCTGCCAGCAGGCCTCAGTTATTCAGTCTGCAGGGAGACCCTGAAGAGCAGTGCCAGAGTAAAATGTTCCCAATGATCTCTGTCTTCATAAAAAATAAATCAAGAAAGAAACAGAATGAAACTGTATCAAGGAAATGTTCATTAGATCTGGAGATGAACTTGTATACATGAGTGAACAAAACATGGAATCAGTATACTCAGAGATGGCTAAAGCAACAGCCAGGAAATGGATTTGAGTTGACTTATAGTGGAGGCAGTGCACTGGGCTAGGTGGCCTCAAGTGTATTTGTCATAGATAGTGGCAGATGTATAGAGGACACTTGCTTTCCTCTTCCTTCCAGTTTTTTCTATCCAGGTGGCTTTTAATCATTCTCATATGAAAATATTGTTTATAAGTGTGTTGGCAGATTTTTTTCAAAGTCATGAGATAAGTCTCCAGGATATGGGTAGCATCACCATGAAACATGAAGTCCCCTGTTCTAGGTTATTCCAGGAATATTGAGACCCAGAGAGGGAAATGATTGACTCTCAGTGATTCTAGAAGAAAGGAGAGGAGCTCTGAACTCTTTATCACATCCAACCCCAAGCCCCAGAGAAAGGACTGAAAGCCCAAATATCAATAGTGGCAGAAACCATAGTTTTGATTAACTCAGTCAAGTTTGGCCATCATTGCAGAGGATAAAGGAATGCTGAAAATCAGCCATTCAGATCCCCATACTCCCTACCTTTGATTTGATGGTGTAGGTGGGAGTTTAATCAGCTTAAAGCCCCCATGACTCTACCAGTATTGGCTCAAGAACCAGTGTGAGTTGAGGCCTACTAGTGAAGCCTATAAGGAGATGGAGCTATGAGGAACCGGAGAAAGCTGATAGGCTTGCTTTCCTGGTTCTGGGCTCTATATGGACATGACCCCACCCTGAATTCATTATTTTATTTATTTTTAAAAATTTTATTGGCATATAGTTGATTTACCATGTTGTTAGTTTCAGGGGTAGAGCAAAGAGAATCAGTTATACATATACATGTATCCATTCTTTTTTAGATTGTTTTCCTATATAGGTTATCATAGAATATTGAGTAGAGTTCCATGTGCTATACAGTAGGTCCTTATTAGTTATCTATTTTACCTACAGTAGTGTGGATATGTTAATCCCAATCTTGTAATTTATCCCCCCCCTTTCCCTTTGGTAACCATAAATTTGTTTTCTACATCTGTGACTCTATTTCCGTTTTGTAAAGTTAATTTGTACCATTTATTTTAGATTTCACAAATAAGCGATATCATATAATATTTGTCTTTCTCTGACTTATTTCTCTTAGTATGACAGTCTCTAAGTCCATCCATGTTGCTACAAATGTCATTATTTCATTCTTTTTTATAGCTGAGTAATAGTCCATTGTATATATGTACCACAGCTTCTTTATCCATTCCTCTGTCAATGGACATTTAGGTTGCTTCCATGTCTTGGCTATTGTAAATAGTGCCGCAATGAACATTGGGGTGCATGTATTTTTTCCAGTTATGGTTTTCTCTGGATATATGTCCAGGAGTGGGATTGCTGGATCATATGGTAGCTCCATTTTTAGTTTTGTAAGGAACCTCCATACTGTTCCCCATAGTAGCTGTACCAGTTTACATTCCCACCAACAGTGCAAGAGGGTTATCTTTTCTCCACGCCCTCTGTTTATATATTTTGGAGATTAATCCCTTGTCAATCTCATTGTTTGTAAATATTTTCTCCCATTCTGTGGGTTGTCTTTTTGTTTTGTTTATGGTTTACTTTGCTGTGCAAATCTTTTAAGTTTAATTAGGTCCCATTTGTTATTTTTGTTTTTATTTTCATTACTCTAGGAGGTGGATCCAAAAAGATATTGCTGCAATTTATGTCAGAGAGTATTCTGCCTATGTTTTCCTTTAAGAGTTTTATATTATCCGACCTTACATTTAGGTCTTTAATCCATTTTGAGTTTATTTTGGGGTATGGTGTTATGGAGTGTTCTAGTTTCATTCTTTTATAGGTAGCTGTCCAGTTTTCCCAGCACCACTTATTGAAGAGACTGTATTTTTTCCATTGTATATTCTTGCCTCCTTTGTTATAGATTAGATGACCATAGGTGCATGGGTTTATCTCTGGACTTTCTATCCTGTTCCATTGGTCTATATTTCTGTTTGGGGGCCAGCACCATACTCTTTTGATGACTATAGCCTTGTAGTATAGTCTGAAGCCAGGGGGCCTGATTCCTCCAGCCCCATTTTTCTTTCTCAAGATTCCTTTGGCTATTTGTGGTCTTTGTGTTTCCATACAAATTGTAAAATTTTTTGTTCTAATTCTGGGAAGTCTGTAGATTGCTTTGGGTAGTATAGTTATTTTGACAATATTCATTCTTCCAATCCAAGAATACAGTATATATCTCCATCTGTTTGTGTCGTCTTTGATGTCTTTCATCAGAATCTTATAGTTTTCTGAGCACAGGTCTTCTGCCACCTTGGGTAGGTTTATTCCTAGGTATTTTATTCTTTTTGATGTGATGGTAAATGAGATTGTTTCTTTAATTCCTCTTTCTGATCTTTAGTTGTTAGTGTATAGAAATGCAGCAGATTTCTGTGTATTACTTTTGTATCCTGCAACTTTTCCAAATTCTTTGATGAGTTCTAGTAGTTTTCTGGTAGCATCTTTAGGATTTTCTATGTATAGTATCATGTAATCTGCAAAGAGTGACAGTTTTACTTTTTCTTTTCCAATTTGGATTCCTTTTATTTCTTCTCTGATTGCCATGGCTAGGACTTCCAAAACTATGTTGAATAAAAGTGGCAAGATTGGACATCCTTGTCTTTTTCCTGATCTTAGGGGAAATACTTTTAGGTTTTCACCATTGAGAATGATGTTAGCTGTAGGTTTGTTGTATATGGCTTTTATTATGTTGATGTGTGTTTTCTCTATACCCGCTTTTGGAGACTTATTATCATAAGTGGTGTTGAATTTTGTCAAAAGCTTTTTCTGCATCTACTGAGATAATCATACAGATTTTATTCTTCAGTTTGTTAATGTGGTGTATCATATTGATTGATTTGCATATATCGAAAAATCATTGCATCCCTGGGATAAATCCCATTTGATCATGGTGTATGATCCTTTCAATGTATTGTTGGATTTGGTTTGGTAGTATTTGTTGAGGAATTCTGTATCTATGTTCATGAGTGATATTGGCCTCTAATTTTCTTTTTCTGTGATATCTTTGTCTGGTTTGGGTATCAGGGTGATGGTGGCCTCATAGAATGAGCTTGGGAGTGTTTCTTCCTCTGCAATATTTTGGAATAGTTTCAGAAGGATACGTGTTAACTTTTCTCTAAGTGTTTGATAGAATTTGCCTGTTTGTTAGAAGTTTTTAAGTAACAGTTTCAATTTCAGTACTTGTGATTAGTCTGTTCATATTCTCTATTTTTTCCTGGTTCAGTTTTGGAGGTTGTACCTTTCTAAGAATTTGTCCATGTCTTCTAGGTTGTCCATTTTGTTGGCATATAGTTGCTTGTAGGAGTCTCTTATGATCCTTTGTATTTCTGTGGTGTCATTTATAACTTCTCCCTTTTCATTTCTAATTTTATTGATTTGAGCCCTCTCCCTTTTTTTCCCTAATAAGTCTGGCTAAAGGTTTATTGATTTCGTTTATCTTTTCAAAGAACCGGCTTTTAGTTTCATTGACCTTTTCTATTGTTTTCTTTGTCTCTATTTCATTTGTTTCTGCTCTGATCTTCATGATTTCTTTCCTTCTACTAACTTTGGGTTTCGTTTGCTCTTTTTTATCTACTTGTTTTAGGTGTAAGGTTAGGTTGTTTATTTGATATTTTTCTTGTTTCCTGAGGGAAGACTGTATTGCTATAAACTCCCCTCTTAGAATTGCTTTTGCTGTGTCCCATAGGTCTTGGATCATGGTTTTTGTGTTGTCATTTGTCTCTAGGTATTTTTTTATTTCCTCTTTGATGTCTTCAGTGGTCAATTGGTTGTTTAGTAGCATATTGTTTAACCTGCACGTGTTTGTGGGGTTAAGTTTATTTTTTTCCCTGTAAGTGATTTCTAATCTCATAGCGTTGTGGTCAGAAAAGATGCTTGATATGATTTCAATTTTCTTAAATTTACCAAGGCTTGATTTGTGACCTAAGACATGATCTACCCTGGAGAATGTTCCATGTGCTCTTGAGAAGAAAGTGTATTCTCCTGCATTGGGATGGACTGTTCTATAAATATCAATTAAGTCCATCTGGTCGAATGTGTCATTTAAGGCTTCTGTTTCCATATTGATTTTCTGTCTGTATGATCTATCCATTGGTGTAAGTGGGGTGTTGAAGTCCCCCACTATTATTGTGTTACTGTCGATTTTGCCTTTTATGGCAGTTAGCATTTGCCTTATATATTGAGGTGCTCCTATGTTGGGTGCATAAATATTTATAATTATATCTTCTTCTTGGATTGATCCCTTGATCATTATGTAGTGTCCTTCCTTGTCTCTTGTAATAGTCTTTATTTTAAAGTCTATTTTGTCTGATATGAGTATTGCTACTCCAGCTTTCTTCTGATTTCTATTTGCATGGAATACCTTCTTCCATCCCCTCACTTTCACTCTGTATGTGTCCCTAGGTCTGAAGTGGGTCTCTTGTAAACAGCATATATATGGGTCTCGTTTTTGTATCCATTCAACCAGTCTATATCTTTTGGTTGGAGCATTTAATCCATTTACATTTAAAGTAATTATCGATATGTATGTTTCTATTACCATTTTCTTAATTGTTTTGTGTTTGTTTTTGTAGGTCTTTTTTCTTCCCTTCCTCTTTTGTTCTCTTCTCTTGTGATTTGATGACTAAATTTACTGCTGTGTTTGGATTGCTTTTTCTTTTTTGTGTGTGTCTATTGTAGATTTTTAGTTTGCAGTTCCCATGAGGTTTTGATACAGCAGTCTTTATATATACAAGGTTGTTTTAAGTTGCTGGCCTCTTAATTTCAAATGCAATTCCCACTTGCTGCATTTGTATTCTCCTCTTCTCACAGTTGCTGGTTTTGATATCAAATTTGTGTGTGGATGATTTCCTGCCTTTACTGTATGTTTCCCTTTACTGGTGAGCTTTCCCATTTACATTTTCTTGTATCTAGTAGTGGCCTTTTCTTTTCTGCCTAGAGATGTTCTTTTAGCATTTGTCGTAAAGCTGGTTTGGCTGAGGCAGCAACCGACCATGGCTCATGAGCCCACCTAGGCTGGAGCCCCTCCTAGTGCCCGCAGAGGAAGGGGCCAGCACGTGGGGAAAGAGGTTGCGATGGTGGCCCATTCAACAATGGTGCTTCACTTCTATGGCAGTCAGGGCTTCTTCTGCAAACATTCCTGGTTGCAGAGCTCCTCACTCTCATCCCTTCAGGCTGTCTCCTCACAGCCAACAGCAGTCCTCTCTCCCTCGGTCTGCTCTCCAAACCCCATGTTCCAGCTCCCAGCCCCTGTCTGCACTGGCAGACACACATCTCAGGCTTGGGTGTGCAGGGCTGTGGCATGGACCATCTGTGTAGGTCTCACTCTGTCCAGCCTGCCACAGACCTGGTTTCTGTGCTCTCCTCTGAGCCCTCAAAGCTCCCCTTCTGTCCCAGCCTATCTTCCCACTGGTGAGGGGACTACCCCACGTATGGGAAACTCTCCTCTCCTTCAGCTCCCCCCTGCCCCAGGAGCACAGGTTCTGTCCTGCTTCCTCTTTTCTTTTCTTTTTTCTTTCTTTCATCCTACCCAATTATGCAGGGATCTTTCTTGTCCTTTTAGGTGTCCAAGGTCCTCTGCTAGTGTTCAGCAGGTTCTCTGTGGGAATTATTCCATTTGAAGATGTATTCTTTTTTTTTTCTTTTTTGTGGTTGCGCTGGTCTTAGTGGTGGCATGCAAATTCTTAGTTGCAGCACGCATCCGGGATCTAGTTCCCTGACCAGGGATTGAACCTGGGCCGCCTGCATTGGGAGCTCAGAGTCTTAACCACCGCACCACCAGGGAAATCCTTGCAGATGTATTCTTGATGTATTTGTGGGGAGAGGTGAACTCCACGTCCTCCTACTCCACCTTCTTGACTCCTCCCTTCCAGAATTCATTATTTTAAAGCTTAGTAGCTTCCATGTCTCTCAAGTGACTGAAGTTTGCTGGTTTCAGGACCCATAGTTTAACACTCCCTCTCGCAGGTCTTACCACTTAGTGAAGGGTGTGGGTTGTGAAACACAAGCCCTAGGTTGAGTTTAATTGAATGGTTTCTCTGGTTCTATCAGTTAAGATGGAACTTTTGCTTAAAGCTCTGGGTAGTTAGTAATGAAAACCAGCTAATCATGACTTTTTATTGACCCCCTGGGAATTCTCTAGGCTCCAGAGTCATGACTTAAAGTCAACTTGTGTTCATAAAGATGAGTAGAAACTTTACAAAGACAAAAATCATGTTTGAAAAATGACCAAAACAGGTATTCTATTGCTGCAGACCCATGGCCTTTTGTACCAGCTTACAAAATGTGCACTGAGCCCGCCCTCAACAATAATGTTAAAAGAAACCAAGCAAACAAAAAAAAGAAACCAAACATCTGAAGGATATGGGTTCCAAAGAAAGGCAACACATAAACACCATCACCACAACCTCCACTTGCAGAGTACTTATTTGGGGCTGAACACTACACTCCGTTTACATCAGTAATTTCATTTAATCATGAAAGTAAGTTAATGCAGGCATTCTTAGCTTCATTTTACTGATGAAGAAATTGAACCTGAAAGAGTAGGTAGCTTGCCCAAGACCCCACACTGAGTAAGTGGGAGAGGCAAGATTCAGACCCAAGTCTACCTGACACAAAAGCCCTATGTTCTTAACTAATTATGTTGAACTGCCTGGTAGAGATGACCTGGTAACAAACATGCTGGAGTTGAGTGAAGCATCAATTTCTTAGTTGGTGGAAACCCTTGAGTTCCTAACTTAATGCTTCTGCATCCCTCCATCCATTGTCTGCCATTCCATTGTTTCCTGGTAATTTCCTCAGGGCAAAGATGTAGAAAGCTGTGATGGCTGAGATAAGAAAGTAGGCAGAAGCCAATGTGTAATATAAATTTGGAGGATTTTCTGTGGAATTTGTTCATCATCTCCATGTATTATAATTAGTATGTGAAAGACATTGATTGATTGTTCCTAATTTAGATGTCAAATCTAAAGGATAGATTATCCACTACGGGGTTCAAATACCCTCAACAGCAGTTCAATGTTTCTTATTTAATAGGCTATTCTGTGACTGCCATTGTGGCTCCTGGTTGATTGCTGCCTTTGTCTGAGTGGTGTGGAAATGGCCTGTGCAGAAGAATTAATGTTTGTGGCCTGTTTTGTGTCTAGCAGCCTAAAGGGACAGACTGAAAGTTATGCTGAACAACAGAGCTTAGGTTATACTTCTCACAGCTGGGGTGCTAGAGAAGCCAGTGGAAATTTACTCTGGAATTTCCATGATGAAAAAAATTCTTTCTTTCTCCTCTCACAATTGGAGGAAAAGTGATTTATCAGGGACTGCCAAGGAATTATCTGATTATTCCACATCTCTCATCGATTTCTATAAGTGTACACATAGAACAGAACAAATCACATTTGCTTTCAGAAAAACTGTTCTGTGTTCATGAAGAGGCTGGTAATTTTATGAGACCTATTGATTTTCCTAAAATAACATGATTTAGTCTTTAACTCCCATACTCACAGCTGAGAAGATGAGAGCCTGGCATTTTCAATTATCAAGAAGATTTTTTTCCATTGTGAGGTGGAGATTAGGTTTTTTCAAATATCTGTGACTTCTCCATCATACCCATTCTATCCCATTTTCATATTTCCTCATTAAACATTCCTGGAAAATCAACTTTGATAAAGAAGAAATGAAGCAATGTTAATTTAGAAGAAACCTCTGGTATGATATTTATAATAAAAGAAAAAACATGAAAAGTTTGAACAGGACCATCTGATAAATATCCTCCTTAAAGAGCTAAAAGAGAGAAATAAGGTATGTGTGCTTGGATTTAATAGACTATCAATTACATTATCATATCCTTAAGGGAAAAAAGGCTTTAAAAAGACATTTTAAAAGTCTTTGTTTATGCTTTGTCAATAGTTCTCAAGATAACATCCCTTGGCTAATTTTGGATTCTTTCTAGCCTGCCCCTCACACTGAGTTTTCCTTCAGCCTCCTCTCTGGAACCTTCTGAACCTTTTGCTTCCCTTCCACTTCCATTACTCCTACCAAAAATGAGCTCGAACCCAAGGGAAGCCAATTACTGGAGATGTGCCATGAGGGCATGGGGGTTTGTTAGCAATCACTTCTTTCCAAATTGTTTCTTTTATGAAATATATTTTCCTAAAATGAAAAACTATTCCCAAAAGAATGTAATGCTATTTCATAAACCTCTCAAGGAGATAATAATAGTAACTAACTACACAAAAGTTGTACCATAAATTATAGACAGTCACGCAGAGGCTCCAAACACATGGAACTGCCTTCTTGAGAAAAAAGCAGATGAATACATAGCTGATATTCAATCTGAGTACGTTTTGAAGAACAACTCAAACATGTGCAAGGGATTATGGGATGCTTGGTAGTGTTACTGGTGGGTGAGTAGTGGTGTGGCTTTACCTAAGGATTCATTAAGATGGTACAGGAGATCCATGATGGATCTGGAGGGCCCAGAAGACAACAGTAATTTTGTACCTAAAATTCTTAGCTTTACTTTTGGTTTCTAGTTCAGCATGTAAGGAGCTTATAAGTTGCCACTCCATTCTAACAAAAGTAAAAAGCTGAACAAACTGCAAAAAAAATCAAGGTCTGACAAAGACATAAGGTCACAGGG
Source organism: Delphinapterus leucas (assembly GCF_059928025.1). NCBI lineage: Eukaryota > Metazoa > Chordata > Mammalia > Artiodactyla > Monodontidae > Delphinapterus > Delphinapterus leucas. The sequence goes on from NC_143150.1 coordinate 35,549,838, forward strand.
CGAACCACTGCCTCCAAAATTGGAAAGTTACAAGGGGAATTCAGAGAATCATAATTTGTCAGAGCAGAAACCCCAAACAGAAATCTCTGTGGGAACCAGTTCCAGGTAGAAGAACCTGGACTATAATGACAAATTGCTGGAGGCTCAATGTGGACAACTCTGAGTTAAAAACTGGAGGACCCAACTCAGGGAGAATCACATTTTTTGAGTTTTACCTCCAGGAGCTCAACTTGGTTCTTATAGTGAATATTGGAGAAAAAATTCCTTCATGCTTCCAGCAGGAGAGTAAAAGGAACCATTATTAAGTAAGTATGTATGTCAGAACATTCTACTTAATAAGGCCTACCCTCGGGAGAAACTATTTTACCAGAACCTCACCTGCTGGGGTTTTATGAGAGCCTAATCAGCCTGGGAGAAGTGAAATAATCAATGCCAACCCCCTCTAGTCTCCCACACGGAGGAAGGAAAATATACAACTCTAGCTCTCTCTAGCCATCCTGCCCCAACTAAGGAGAGAAAAACAAAACTAAGAAGCACTGGTGAATTTCACAGTCCAGAGGCATAGGGTCTTCAAAAGACTGAAACCTAATCATAGGATTATGGAACTCTTCTTGCCTCACAGCTTACCACTACATTACTAAAAGCCTATTTACTGCAGTTCCTTTTACCCAACACATCATGTCTGCCTTTCAACAAAAAATTTCAAAGCATACTAAAAAGGCAAAAAACACAGTTTGATGACACTGAAAAATCATCAGAACCAGAGTCAGGTATGGCAGGATTGTTGGACTTCTCAGAGAGGAAGTTTTTTAAACTATAATTAATATGGTCAGGGCTTTAATGGGAAAAAAATGTAGATAGCGTGCACAAATAAATGGAAAATGTAAGCAGAGAGATGGAAAGTCCAAGAAAGAATCAAATAGAAATGTGAGGGAACAGAAGCTCTCTAAAAGAAATGAAGAGTATCTTTGATGGGCTCATTAGTAGACTAAACATGACTGAGAAAAGAATCTTTGAGTTTGAGGATATGACAACAGAAACTTCCAAACTTCCAAAACTGAAAAGCACAGGGAAAAAACCTGCAAAAAACAGAACAGAATGTCCAAGAACTCTGAGATAAATACAAAAGGTGTAACATATATGTAATGGCAATACCAAGGAAAGAAAGAGAAAAAGAAGCAACATTTGCAGCAATAATGCCTGAGAATTTCCCCAGAATTAATGTTAGACACCAAACCAAAGATCCAGGAAGCTCAGAGAACACTAAGCAGGATATTTGCAAACAAACAAATAAAAACCCAAAACAAATAAACAAAAAACTATACCTAGACATATCATTTTCAAACTTCAGAAAATCAGACAAAGCAAATATCTTGAAAGGAGCCAGAGGAGAAAAACACCTTACCAATAGAGGAGCAACAATGAGAATTACATCCAACTTCTCTTCAGAAACCATGCAAACAAGAAGAGAGTAGAGTGAATTATTTAATGTGCTGAGGGAAAACACCAACTTAGAATTCTGTACCCTGTGAAATTATCTTTCAAAAGTGAAGGAAAAATAAAGACTTTCACAGACAAACAAAAACTGAGGAAACTTATTGCCAGTAGACTTGCCTCCTTATACAGATAGAACTGTAAGGAGAAATAGATTAATCCACTATAATAGTTGGAGACTTCAACATCACTCTATAAGAAACGGACAGACCCAGCAGGCAAAAAATCAAAAGGACACAGGTGAACTCAACCACACCATCAAACAACTGGATATAAAGGAATCTATAGAATACTTCATCAAACAACAGCAGAATACACATTCTTCTCAAGTGCACATGAAACACCCAGATAGACTACATCCTGGGCAATAAAATGCACTTTAAAATTCTTTGAAAAACGGGACTCAAACAATGTATCCTCTCAGACCACAATGAAATTAAACTAGAAATCAACAACAAAAAGATACAAGAAAGTCCCCAAATGCTTGGAGATTAAACGTATTTCTAAATAACACAGATCAAATAAGAAATCTCAAGAGAAATTTTTAAATATTTTTAACTAAAGTGAAAATACAACTTATCAAACTTTGCAGGATGCAGCAAAAGCAGTTCTAAGAAGGAATTTTATGGAGATAAGTGCATACATCAATAAAAATATCTCAAATAAACAACCTCACTTTACACCTCAAGGAACTGTGGCAAAGGAGGGAGAAGCTAAGGCCAAAGCTAGAAGGAATGAAATAATAAAGATTAGAGCAAAAATAAATGAAATAGAGAATAACAAAACAAGAGAAACTGTTATAAAACAAGAATTGGTTCTTTGAAAAGATAAGCAAAATTGAGAAACCTTTAGCTAGGCTAACCAAGAAAAAAAGAGAGGGCCCAAATGAATAGCATTATAAATGAAAGAGGAGACATTATAACTGATACCACAGAAATACAAAGGATTATATTAGGGTACTATGAACAACTAAACATCAACAGATTGGACATCCTAAAAAAATGAATAAATTCCTAGAAACATACCACCTACCAAGACAGAAGCAGGAAGAAATAGAAAATCTGAACCAATAATGAGTAGACCAATAATGAGTAAGGAGATTGAGTCAGTAATCCAAAACCTCCCAACAAAAATAGTCCACAACTAGACGGTTTTACTGGTGAATTTTACCAAACATTCAAAGAATTAATACCTCATCTCACACTGGTCAGAATGGCCATCATCAAAAAATCTACAAACAATAAATGCTGGAGAGGGTGTGGAGAAAAGGGAACCCTCTTGCACTTTTGGTGGGAATGTAAATTGATAAAACCACTATGGAGAACAGTATGGAGGTTCCTTAAAAAACTACAAATAGAACTACCATATGACCCAGCAACCCATTACTGGGCATATACCCAGAGAAAACAATAATTCAAAAAGATTCATGCACCAGGACTTCCCTGGAGGCACAGTGGTTAAGAATCTGCCTGCCAATGCAGGGGACACGGGTTTGATCCCTGGTCCAGGAAGATCCCACACGCAGAGGAGTAACTAAGTCCATGCACCACAACTACTGAGCCTGCACTCTAGAGCCTGTGCACCACAACTACTGAAGCCCGCTCACCTAGAGCCTGTGCTCTGCAACAAGAGAAGCCACCACAATGAGAAGCCTGCGCACTGCAATGAAGAGTAGCCCCTGCTCGCTGCAACTAGAGAAAGCCTGCACACAGCAATGAAAACCCAACACAGCCAAAAATAAATAAATTAATTTTTAAAAAAAGACACATGCACCCCAATGTTCATTGAAGCACTATTTACAATAGCCAGGACATGGAAGCAACCTAAATGTCCATCAACAGAGGAATGGATAAAGAAGATGTGGTACGTATATACAATGGAATATTACTCAGCCATTAAAAGGAACGAAATTGGGTCATTTGTAGAGACATGGATGGACATAGAGACTGTCATACAGAGTGAAGTAAGTCAGAAAGAGAAAAACAAATATCGTATACTAATGCATATATGTGGAATCTAAAAAAATGGTATAGATGATCTTATTTGCAAAACAGTAATAGAGACACAGATGTAGAGAACAAACATATGGCTACCAAGTGGGAAGGGGTGGTGGTGGGATGAGTTGGGAGATGGGTATTGACATATATACACTATTGATACTATGTATAAAATAGACAACTAATGAGAACCTACTGTATAGCACAGGGAGCTCTATTCAGTGCTCTGTGGATGACCTAAATGGGAAGGAAATCCAAAAAAGAAGGGGTATATGTATAGCTGATTCACTTTGCTGTACAGTAGAAACTAACATAATATTGTATTAGGTGGGCCAAAAAATGTCTTCATTTTTTTAAGTAAAAATAAGAGACACATTTTTCATTTTCACCAAACACTTTACTGAACAACATTTTCACCCTTTTGCTCCACTACCGTCTGCCATTTTTCAGGCAACTTCATAATGCTATCTTCCCAAAACTTTTCATCTTTTTGAGCAAAGAACTGTTCCAGGTGCCTTTTACAGTCTTCCAGCGAATTGAAATTTTTTCCATTAAGAGAATTTTGTAAAGACCAAAATAAACGGAAATCTGAAGGTGCAATGTCTGGTGAATGCAGCGGATGAATCAGAACTTCACAGCCAAGCTGTAACAGTTTTTGCCTGGTCATCAAAAAAACATGCGGTCTTGCATTATCCTGATGGAAGATTATGTGTTTTCTGTTGACTAATTCTGGATGCTTTTTGTTGAGTGCCACTTTCAGTTGGTCTAATTGGGAGCAGTACTTGTTGGAATTAATTGTTTGGTTTTTGAGAAGGAGCTCATAATAGAGGACTCCCTTCCAATCCCACCATATACACAACATCACCTTCTCTGGATGAAGACCAGCCTTTGGTGTGGTTTTTGGTGGTTAATTTCCCTTGCCCCACAGTCTCTTCTGTTCCACATTGTTGTACAGTATCCACTTTTTATCGGCCGTCACGATTTGTTTTAAAAACGGAACATTTTCGTTACGTTTCAGTAGAGTATAGCATGTGGAAATATGGTCAAGAAGGCTTTTTTCGCTTAACTTATGTGGAACCCAAACATCAACAAAGTGATTCACATAACCAAGCTGGTGCAAATGATTTTCAACACTTGACTTGGATATTTTGAGTAGGTCAGCTATCTCCCACGTGGTATCAGATTGATCTCAATTATTGTTTTGATTTGATTGCTATAATCTTCAACTGGCCTACCCGACCGTGGAACATTGTCCAGCAAAAAATCTCCAGAACGAAACTTCACAAACAACTTTTGACAAGTTCGATCAGTCACAGCACCTTCTCCATACACTGCACAAATCTTTTTGTGCATTTCAGTTGCATTTTTACCTTTCTTGAAATAAGAAAGCATAATATGCTGAAAGCATTGCTTTTTTTCTTCCATCTTCAATATTAAAATGTCTACACAAAAATTCAGCAAGTTTGATAAGTCTTTTTATAAATGCATGCTGATATGGTAGCTGTCACATACCATCTAACAAAATTGTTTCCAATGAAGTTAAAAACAACTAAGTGCTACTAGAGCCATCTTACGGAAAAAACACAAACGAACGTTTTGGCCCACCCAATAAAGAAACTATACTCCAATTTAAAAAAACATGATTAATACCAATTCTACTCAAACTCTTCCAAAAATTTCAAGAGGAAGGAACACTGCCAAGCTTATTCTACAAGGCCAGCATTACCCTGATACCAAAGCCAGATAAGGACATCACAAGAAAAAAACTACAGGCCAATATCACTGATGAATATTGAGGCAAAAATTCTCAACAAAATAAAAGCAAAATTAATTCAAACGGCACATTAAAAAGATTATACAGCACAGTTAAGTGGGCTTCAACCCTGGGATGCAAGGATAGTTCAACATATGCAAATCAATAAATGTGATAAATCGCTTAATAAATGATAAAAGCCATATGACCATCTAAACAGATGCAGAAAAAGCATTTGACAAAATTCAACATGCATTCATAATAAAAACTATCAACAGATTGGGTATAAAAGGAACAAACTTGAACATATTAAGGCCACATAAACAAGTCTGCAGCTAACATCTTACTTAACGGTAAAAGGTTGAAATCTTTTTCTCTAATATCAGGAACAAGACAAGGGTGACCACTCTCACCATTCCTATTCAACATAGTACTAAAAGTCCTAGACAAAGCAATTAGCAAGAAAAGGAAATAAAAAGCATTCAAATCAGAAAGGAATAAGTAAAACTGTCTGTTTGCAGATGACATGACTTTATATGCAGAAAATCCTAAAGAATCTACCTAAAAACTCTTAGAGCCAATCAAGAAATTCAGTAATGTTTCAGGATACAAAATCAACATACAAAAATCAGTCTCATTTGTATACACAAACAATGAACTATCTGAAAAAGAAAGAAACAATCCCATTTGCAATAGTATCAAAAACAATAAGATACTTAGCAATACATCTAACTAAGGAATTTAAAGATCTGTTCACTGAAAACTGTAAGATATTGATGAATGAAATTGAAGACATAGATAAATGGAAATATATACCATACTCATGGATTGAAAGAATATTGTCAAAATGTCCATACTACCCAAAGCCATCTACATATTCAATGCAATCCCTATCAAGATTCCAATGGCATTTTTCACTGAATTTGTTTTTAAATCCTAAAATTAGCTTGGACCCACAAAAGACCCCAAATAGCTATTCAATCCTAAAAAGAAGAGCAAAGCTGGAGGCATCACACTCTGACTTCAAACTGTATTACAAAACAATAGTAATTAAAATAGTATGTTACTGGTATAAAAAGACATATAGATCAATGGAACAGAATCAAGAGCCCAGAAATAAACTCATGCAGATATCTTGAACTAATATTTGACAAGAGAGCCAAGAATACTCAAGGAGAAAAGGATAATCTCTTCAACAAATGGTGCTGGGAAAATTTGATATACACATGCAAAAGAATGAAATTGGACCCTTACACAACCGACAAAAATTAACTTGAAATGGATTAAAGACTTAAGTATAAGACCTGAAACCATAAAACTCCTAGAAGAAAATATAAAAAAAAACTTATTGACATTGGTCTTGGCAGTGACATTTTGGATATGACACCAAATGTACAAGCAACAAAAGAAAAAAATCAACAAGTGGGACTATATCAAACTAAAAAGCTTCTGCACAGCAAAAGAAATGATAAATACAATGAAAAGGCAACCTATGAATAGGAGAAAGTATTTGCAAATCACATATCTGATAAGTGTTTAATAACCAAAATATAAGGAACTCATACAACTCAATAGCAAAATAACAAATAATCCAATTTAAAAATGGCAAAGCTGAATAGACATTTTTCCAAAGAAGATATCCAAATAGCCAACAGGTTCAGAAAAAGATTCTCCATATCACTAATCATCAGGAAAATGCAAATCAAAACCACAATGAAATATCACCTCACATCTGTTAGAATAGCTATTATCAAAAAGACAAGAGCTAACAAATGCTGTCAAGGATGTAGAGAAAAGGGAAGCCTGCTGCATGCTTGGTGGGAATGTACAGTGTTATAGCCCCTATGGAAACCAGTATGGAGGTTCCTCAAAAATTAAAAATAGAACCACTACATAATCCAACAATCCCAACTTTTGGGTATCTAATCCAGAGAAGATGAAATCACCATCTCAAAGAGATATGTGCACTCCCATGTTCATTGCAGCATGATTCACAATAGCCAAGACATGGAAAAAACCTAAATGTTCATCAACAGATGAATGGATAAAGAAGATGTGGCATATATATATATATATATATATATATATATATATATATCTCCAATAGAATAGTATTCAGCCATAAAACAGAAATAAATCCCTGCCATTTGAACAACATGGATGGACCTTGAGGGCATTATGCTAAGTGAAATAAGTCAGATAGAGAAAGACAAATACTGTATGATCTCACTTACATGTGGAATCTAAAAACATAACTCTCATAAAAACATAGAGTAGAATGGTGGTTGCCAAAGACTGAGGGGTGGGAGAAATAGGGACATGTCATTCATAGGGTACAAACGTTCAGTTATAAGGTGAATAAGTTCCAGGGATTTAATATACAATATGTTGGGTCTAGTTATCAATACTCTATTGTATACTTAAAAGTTGCTATGAGAGTAGTTTTTTAATGTTCTCACTGTAATAACAACAAAATGGTAATTATATGATGTGAGGAATGTGTTAACTAACCATATTGTGATAAACATTTCACTGTATATATATATATATACATGTATCAAATCATCACACTGTACACCTTAAACTTACACAATGTCATATGTCAGTTATATTTCATTAAATTTGAAAGATTAAAAACACATTACCATTTACATTTACACTCAAAGATGAAGTAGGTATAAATTTTACACAATATGTACAATATGTGAAGAAAAACAGAAAACTCTGATGAAAGGTATCAAAGAAGAAATAAATAAATGGAAGGTATTCCATAGTCATAGACAGGAAGACTAAATACTTTCAAGTTGTCAGTTCTTCCCTACTTGATATATAGTTTCAATGCAATCCCTATTAAAATACCAGCAAGTTATTTTGTGGACATTGACAAACAGATTCTAAAGTTTATATGGAGAGGCAAAATACCCAAAATAGCCAACTCAATACTGAAAAAGAATAAAGTTAGAGGACTGACACTACCCAACTACAACACTTACTATACAGCTACAGTGATCAAGATAGTGTGGTATCAGGGAAAGAATAGAAAAACAGATCAATGGAAGATAATAGATAGTCCAGAAATAGACCCATATAAATATGGTCAACTGATCTTTGACAACAAGCAAAGATGACAAGCAAAATGGAGCACAGTTAGTCTCTTCAATAAATGGTTCTGGAACAACTGGCCATCCATATGCAAAAAATGAATATAGACACAGACCTTTCATCCCTCACAAAAATTAACTCAAGATGGATCATAGACCTAAATGTAAAACCCAAAATTGGAAAACTCCTAGGAGAAAACCAAGATGACTTTGGGCATGGTGATCACTTTTTAAATATAACAGCAAAAGCATGATTCATTAAAGAAAGAATTGATAAGCTGGACTTTATTAAAACTAAAAACTTCTACTTTGTGGATGACAATGTCAAGAGAATGAGAAGAGAAGCCTAGACTGGGAAAACAATCTGCAAAAGACACATCTGATGGACAATTATCCAAAATATACAAAGAACTCTTAAAATTAAACAATAAGAAAACAACCAACCTAATTACAAAATTGCTTGAAGACCTGAACAGACATTTCACCAAAGAAGACATACAGATGGTAAGTATATGAATATATATTCAACATTATATATGATTAGAGAATGTCAAATTAAAACAGATATCACTACATGCTGGTTACAATGACCCCCAAATACAAAATACTGAAAACAGAAAATTCATTTGCAAATATTTTCTTCCATTCTGAGGGTTGTCTTTTCATCTTGTTTACAGTTTCCTTTGCTATTCAAAAGCTTTTCAATTTCATTAGGTTCCATTTATTTATTTTTATTTGCATTACTCTAGGAGGTGGGTCAAAAAAGATCTTTCTGTGATTTATGTCAAAGAGTGTTCTTCCTATGTTTTCCTCTGAGAATTTTATAGTGTACTGTCTTACATTTAGGTCTTTAATCCATTTTGAGTTTATTTTTATGTATGGTGTTAGGGAGTGCTCTAATTTCATTCTTTTACATGTAGCTGTCCAGTTTTCCCAGCACCACTTATTGAAGAGACGGTCTTTTCTCCATTGTATATCCTTGCCTCCTTTGTCATAGATTAGTTGACCATAGGTGCATGGATTTATCTCTGGGCTTTCTATCCTGTTCCATTGATCTATATTTCTGTTTTTGTGCCAGTACCATAATGTCTGGATTACTGTAGCTTTGTAGTATAGTCTGAAGTCAGGGAGTCTGATTCCTCCAGCTTGGTTTTTTTTTTACCCTCAGGATTGCTTTGGCTATTCGGGGTCTTCTGTGTCTCCATACAAACTTTAAGACTTTTTGTTCTAGTTCTGTAAAAAATGCCATTGGTATTTTGATAAGGATTGCATTAAATCTGTAGATTGTGTTGGGTAGTATAGTCATTTTCACAATATTGATTCTTCCAATCCAAGAACATGGTATATCTCTCCATCTGTTTGTGTCATCTTTGATTTCTTTCATCAGTGTCTTATAGTTTTCTGAGTACAGGTCTTTTGCCTCCTTAGGTAGGTTTATTCCTGGGTATTTTATTCTTTTTGTTGCAGTGGTGAATGGGATTGTTTCCTTAATTTCTCTTTCTGATTTCTGTTGTTAGTGTATAGGAATGCAAGAGATTTCTGTGCGTTAATTTTGTATCCTCTAACTTTATCAAATTCATTGATTAGCTCTAGTACTTTTCTGGTGGCATCTTTTAGGACTATCTATGTATAATATCATGTCATCTGCAAACAGTGACAGTTTTACATCTTCTTTTCCAATTTGTATTCCTTTTATTTCTTTTTCTTCTCTAATTTCTGTGGCTAGGATTTCTGAAACTATGTTGAATAATAGTGGTGAGAGTGGACATCCTTGTCTTTTTCCTGATCTTAGAGGAAATGCTTTCAGTTTTTCACCATTGAGAATGATGTTTGCTGTGGGTTTGTCGTATATGGCCTTTATTATGTTGAAGTAGGTTCCCTCTATGCCCACTTTCTGGAGAGTTTTTATCATAAATCGGTCTTGAATTTTGTCAAAAGCTTTTTCTGCATCTACTGAGATGATCATATAGTTTTTATCGTTCAATTTGTTAATATGGTGTATTATATTGATTGATTTGCGTATAGTGAAGAATCCTTGCATCCCTGGGATAAATGCCCCTTGATCATGGTGTATGATCCTTTTAATGTGTTGTTGGATTCTGTTTGCTAGTATTTTGTTGAGGATTTTTGCATCTATATTCATCAGTGATACTGGTCTGTAATTTTCTTTTTTTAGTATCTTTGTCTGGTTTTGGTATCAGGGTGATGGTGGTGTTATAGAATGAGTTTGGGAGTATTCCTTCCTCTGCAATTTTTTGGAAGAGTTTGAGAAGGATGGGTGTTAGCTCTTCTCTAAATGTTTGATAGAATTCACCTGTGAAGCCATCTGGTCCTGGACTTTTGGTTGTTGGAAGATTTTTAATCACAGTGTCAATTTCATTACTTGTGATTGCTCTGTTCATATTTTCTATTTCTTCCTGGTTCAGTCTTAGAAGGTTATACCTTTCTAAGAATTTGTCCATTTCTTCCAGGTTGTCCGTTTTATTTGCATAGAGTTGTTTGTAGTATTCTCTTATGATGTTTGTATTTCTGCTGTGTCTGTTGTAACTTCTTTTTCATTTCTAATTTTATTGATTTGGGTCCTCTCCCTCTTTTTCCTGGTGAGTCTCTCTAAAGGTTTATCCATTTGGTTTATCTTCTCAAAGAACCACCTTTTAGTTTTATTGATCTTTGCTGTTGTTTTCTTTGTTTCTCTTTCATTTATTTCTGCTCTGCTCTTTATGAATTCTTTCCTTATAGTAACTTTGGGTTTTGTTTGTTCTCCTTTCTCTAGCTCCTTTAGGTGTAAGGTTAGATTGTTTATTTGAGATTTTCTTTTTTCTTGAGGTAGGATTATATTGCTATAAACTTCTGTCTTAGAACTGATTTTGCTGCATTCCATAGGTTTTGGGTCATCGTGATTTCAGTGTCATTTGTCTTTCCGTGTTTTTTGATTTCCTCTTTGATTTCTTCAGTGATCTCTTGGTTATTTAGTAACGTATTGTTTAGCCTCCCTGTGTTTGTGCTTTTTACATTTTTTTCCCAGTATTTGATTTCTAATCTCATAGTGTTGTGGTTCGATAAGATGCTTGATATGATTTCAATTTTCTTAAATTTACTGAGGCTTGATTTGTGACACAAGATGCAATCTACCCTGGAGAATGTTCCATGTGCACTTGAGAAGAAAGTGTAATCTGCTGTTTTCGGATGGAATGTCCTATAAATATCAAATCTATGTGGTCTATTGTGTCATTTAAAGCTTGTGTTTCCTTATTAATTTTCCGTCTGGGTGATCTGTCCATTGGTGTAAGTGAGGTGTTAAAGTCCCCCACTATTATTGTGTTACTGTCACTTTCCTCTTTCATAGCTGTTATCATTTGCCTTATGTATTGAGGTACTCCTATGTTGGGTGCATGTATATTTATAATTGTTATATCTTCTTCTTGGGTTGATCCCTTGATCATTACGTAGTGTCCTTCCTTTTCTCTTGTAACATTTTAAAGTCTATTTTATCTGATATGAGTATTGCTACTCCAGCTTTCTTTTGATTTCCATTTGCATGGAAAATCTTTTTCTGTCCCCTCACTTTCAGTCTGTATGTGTCCCTAGGTCTGAAGCTGGTCTCTTGTAGACAGCATATATATGGGTCATGTTTTTGTATCCATTCAGCAAGCCTGTTTCTTTTGCTTGGAGCATTTAATCTATTCACATTTAAGGTAATTATCAATGTGTATGTTCCTATTACCATTTTCTTAATTGTTTTGGGTTTGTTTTTGTAGGTCCTTTTCTTCTCTTCTGTTTCCCCCTTAGAGAAATTCATTTAGCATTTGTTGTAGAGCTAGCTGGTCTGGTGGTGCTGAGTTCTCTTAGCTTTTGCTTGTCTGTAAAGCTTTTGATTTCTCCATTGAATCTGAATGAGATCTTTGCCAGGTAGAGTAATCTTGGTTTTAGGTTCTTCCCTTTCATCCCTTTAAATATATTGTGCCACTCCCTTCTGGCTTGTAGAGTTTCTGCTGAGAAATCACCTGCTAACTTTATGGGAGTTCCCTTGTATGTTATTTGTCGTTTTACCCTTGTTGCTTTTAATAATTTTTCTTTGTCTTTAATTTTTGTCAGTTTGATTACTGTGTCTCAGCCTGTTTCTCCTTGGGCTTATCCTGCCTGGGACTCTCTCCACTTCTTGGACTTGGGTGGGTATTTCCTTTCCCATGTTAGGGAAGTTTTTGACTATAATCTTTTCAAATATTTTCTTGGGTCCTTTCTCTCTGTATTCTCCTTCTTGGACCCCTATAATTCAAATGTTGGTTCATTTAATGTTGTCCCAGTGGTCTCAGGTTGTCTTCATTTCTTTTCATCTGTTTTTCTTTATTCTTTTCTGTGGCAGTGAATTCCACCATTCTTTCTTCCAGGTCACTTATCTGTTCTTCTGCCTCAGTTTTTCTGCTACTGACTCCTTCTAGTGTATTTTTCATTTCAGTTATTGTATTGTTCATCTCTGGTTTTTTGTTCTTTAATTCTTGTAGGTGTTTCCTCTTTAATTCTTCTAGGTCTTTGTTAAACATTTCTTGCATCTTCTCGATCTTTGCCTCCATTCTTTTTCCAAGGTCCTGGATCATCTTCACTATCATTATTCTGAATTCTTTTTCTGGAAGGTTGCCTATCTCCACTTCATTTAGTTGTTTTTCTGGGGTTTTAGCTTTTTCCTTCATCTGGTATCTCGTCCTCTGCCTTTTCATTTTGTCTAACTTTCTGTGAATGTGGTTTTCATTCCACAGGCTGCAGGATTGTAGTTCTTGCTTTTGCTGTCTGCCCTCTGGTGGATGAGGCTATCTTAGAGGCTTGTGCAAGCTTCCTGATGGGAGGAACTAGTGGTGGTTAGAGCTGGATGTTGCTCTGTTGGGTAGAGCTCAGTAAAGCTTTAATATGCTTGTCTGCTGATGGATAGGGCTGAGTTCCATCCCTATTGGTTGTTTGGCCTGAGGCGACCCAGCACTGGCACCTACAGGCTCTTTGGTGGGGCTAGTGGCAGACTCCGGGAGGGTTCATGCCAAAGAGTACTTCCCAGAACTCCTGCTGCCAATGTCCTTGTCCCCGTGGTGAGCCACAGCCATCCCCCACCTCTGCAGGAGACCCTCCAGCACTAGCAGGTAGGTCTAGTTCTGTCTCCTATGGGGTCACTGCTCCTTCCCCCTTGGTCCTGATGCACACACTAATTTGTGTGTACCCTCCAAGAGTGGAGTCTCTGTTTTCCCCCAGTCCTGTCAAAGTCCTGCAGTCAAATCCCACTAGCCTTTAAAGTCTGATTCTCTGGGAATTCCTCCTCCTTTGCTGGACTCCCAAGTGGGAAGCCTGACGTTGGGCTCAGAACCTTCATTCCAGTGAGTGGACTTCTGTTCTCCATTGGGTAAAATTGTTCTCCAGTTTTTGAGTCACCCACTCAGACGTTATAGGATTTGATTTTATTGTGATTTTGTCCCTATCGTCTCATTGTGGCTTCTCCTTTGTCTTTGGATGTAGGGTATCTTTCTTGGTGAGTTCTAGTGTCTTCCTGTCGATGATTGTTCAGCAGTTAGTTGTGATTCCTGTACTCTCGCAAGAGGGAGTGAACACATGTCATTGTACTCTGCCATCTTGAACCAATCTCTAAAGTACTTTTGACACATCTTGCTAATGGATGCGTAAAATAAATCCAGACAAAGCACAGATGCCACAGACATAGTTCAAAGCTATGGCAGCTTGATGCTGAGATGCTATTGTAGTTCCCGGGAAGGAGCTTGGAGGAGCTTCTTTGGATTTCTTTCAGTTAGTGAAAACAGGTACTAAAGTAGACCTTTCTTAACAGTGAAGCAGTGTAAAGCAAACTTTCAAAAAGTGGTGGATACATTTTATTTTCCTTTTCCTTTGTGCTTCATCTAGTTTCACTTGCTCCTAGGGTGCCGCAGAGGCCTTGCCCCCAGCACTTCAGACCAGAGTTCCTAGTGTGAAATGGCTGGCCGATACCTCAACTCCGTGGGTGCGTGGAGATGTGCTGTGCTTGGCACTGCAATCTGGAGGATCTCAGGCTGTTTTATTATATTGTTACCCTGCCTGCTTCAGATTGGTTGCAACCTTAGCAGAGCCATGCACGTGGAAGATCCATGTCCTGGGCACTGATCCAAAAAGGTCATTAACTACAACCCCCAGATGTAGCAGTTGCCAAAAGCTTTATTCTTCAACCTGTTCACACAATAATAATCAACCTTTGTGTTTTCAATGAGTGTTTTGAAGTGCCTGTTAACTTTTCTATAGCTCAAAGTCCAGAAGATAAATCAGATTGAGTGGAGCTAGACCAAAGAGAATTTTTAGATGGAAATAATTCTGTCAAAGTCAAGCTCCCCAAGGACATTAACAAAGTCTATGTATCTGCTGCCTTGTAAATAGTATATTAGGGATTTTTCATCAACACCCTCTATACCATGTCCTGGGATTGTTATAACTGTACTTGAGCTAATTTATTATTTTTATTTACATTAAATTTAGAAGTATCAAGTCCCAAATGGAAAGAATTTTCCTTTTAGATTTACATGACTGATTCTCATTAACCCATGAGGTGACTTTGCAAGATCATCCCAGACACTGTGCACATGAACTAAAGACAGTTTTCAGCAATGGGTACTGAGCATCCAGATTTAGAAAATGAACATGGGCAGAGAGAGAAAACATAGGAAAGTCCAAGCCAAATACGTAAAGGCCCAGTTCTGAGTTTTGGTATATTAGATAAGGATATTAGATAAGCACAGCCTTACAGCCTGGGCAAGATATCAATTAATGAATGCACTAGATTTAATCAAATTGGGGTCAGAAACCAGAGAAGACAAGCCATGTACTGTATTTTTACAACTTTGTATTCATTCATTCATAGAAAAATCATTTTAGAAAGCATTTAAGGAACCCCCTGAGGCATCCCTGTGGAGCCCTCTGAAACTGAAAATTATAGTTTGAAAACCACTGGGCTAGATGACCAAGGCGCTTTAGGGAGGTGGTGTTGACCAGTAGATTCTAAGAAACTCTGCTTCCTTTCCTGTCAGATTGACCACTAGTTTGAGCTAAGGACTTGGGCCAGTCAGTAAGTTGCTTTACTTTTATAAGTCTATGATCCACATCCATTGACCAAGTCCTGATCAAGCCAGACACACGGCTGTGCCAAGTATTTGCAGTTTTTGAATGGGCATGAACCCATGCAAAAAGATCACATAATAAGGCAGTTTTACAGAAGACACAGTCAACCCACTCAGACCATTAGGCTGGGCTGAAAACAGGGATCCTTTAAGAAAGACAGCTCTGGGCTATCCCCTTAAAATCGCCCCTTTACATTTAGGTAGAGATCTCATTGCAATAAGCCTACAAGTTTGTGCTCAATAAATCCCATACTGAGGGTTGCCTTTTCATCCTGTTTATGGTTTCCTTTGCTGTGCAAAAGCTTTTAAGTTTCACTAGGTCCCATTTGTTTATTTTTGTGAATGTAAATTGATACAGCCACTATGGAGAACAGTATAGAGGTTCCTTAAAAAACTAAAAATAGAACTACCATATGACCCAGCAATCCCACTACTGGGCATATACCCTGAGAAAACCATAATTCAAAAAGAGTCGTGTACCACAATGTTCACTGCAGCACTATTTACAATAGCCAGGACATGGAAGCAACCTAAGTGTCCATCGACAGATGAATGGATAAAGAAGAGGTGGCACATATATACAATGGAATATTACTCAGCCATAAAAGGAAACGAAATTGAGTTATTTGTAGTGAGGTGGATGGACCTAGAGTCTGTCATACAGAGTGAAGTAAGTCAGAAAGAGAAAAACAAATACCGTATGCTAACCCATATATATGGAATCTAAAAAAACCCAAAATGGTTCTGATGAACCTAGGGGCAGGACAGGAATAAAGACGCAGATGTAGAGAATGGATTTGAGGACATGGGGAGGGGGAAGGGTAAGCTGAGACGAAGTGAGAGAGTAGCATTGACATATATACACTACCAAATGTAAAATAACTACTGGGAAGCAGCCGCATCACATGGGGAGATCAGCTCTGTGCTTTGTGATCACCTAGAGGGGTGGGATAGGGAGGGTGGGAGGGAGACGCAAGAGGGAGGGGATATGGGGATATATGTATACATATAGCTGATTCACTTTGTTATACAGCAGAAACTAACACAACATTGTAAAGCAATTATACTCCAATCAAGATGTTAAAAAATATTCCCATACTGAACAACTCTAGTTACTTTACATATTGTGTTTTCTTGACTCCTTGTTTGGGCCTTTTAAAAATTATTCTTCTTGTTATAGAGAACCTATGTTTTTCTATAAAGTTCTCTTCAGTTCCACACAAAGACCTATCCCCTCTCTGTATATCATGTTCCTTTGGAAAAAATACTTACGAGTGTGAAGCTTTTCCTTTGGATCCAATATGTCATTTAAACTTTGGATTCGTTTTTGTTAGCCAAGACATCATTCATTATTCTGATTATTCTATTGTGAGTTGGCTAATGTTTTTCTCATCACAATTTGTTTTCTAGATATGAGGCTGTAAAGAGTCTTCTCAATCAGCTCTGTCTAGTTCCTCCTATGGTAAAACTTTATTGCAGGTTCGTTGACTCAGTCTTTTTCGTGAAGAGTCATCGTCATTCAATTCCTAGCTATGTGACTTTAGGCAAATAAATTCACCTAAGTCTCAGCTTTTTCATCTATAAAATTGGAATAATGCCATACCTCTTCCACAGGTTTGTTGAGAGGATTAAATAAGAGAGTACATGGAAATCACTTAGAATTTTGCCTATCTTATAGTAGTTGCTCTATACATGTTAATTTTTGCTATTCCAGTTCCTGGGAATAATATTTTTACCCTATTTAATTGACAGCTGAACACCTGAGTTCTATTTCCATTCAGATTTGCTATTTTGAGAGAAAGAGAATAGGAGAACAATTCATAAATGACAAAGCATTATAAAAATGCTCCTAGTGGGCTTCCCTGGTGGCACAGTGGTTGAGAGTCCGCCTGCTGATGCAGGGGACATGGGTTCGTGCCCCGGTCCGGGAAGATCCCACATGCTGTGGAGCGACTGGGCCCATGAGCCATGGCCGCTGGGCCTGCGCGTCCAGAGCCTGTGCTCCGCAACGGGAGAGGCCACAACAGTGAGAGGCCCACATACAGGAAAAAAAAAAATGCTCCTAGTAATAAAACTGTGATGTTATTACTGTATTTGATAAAATTGGTTCTGAGATTGATCCATCTAGGTACTTAATGTTTTGTTGGGTCTAAAACTGCCTTTTAATCGATTTATTCTATGTATTAACTTCTTTACATATTTCCCTAAACTCAGTGACATTCAATCACTACTTACTAAGAGTTCCCAATGCTTCCAGCAACTATGCTAAGCACTGTTGTAGATAACATATAAATAGAAAACCAAGTCCCTGAACTTGGAGAGCTTATAGAATTAAAGGCAAGATCATATGCATGCACAAAACCATGTACAAGAATGAAAGGGTGTATGAAATTCCAAATTGAACATCATCATCAAATATGTGTATTACAGACAGGAATTATAGTATGTGCTCCAAAAGGAGTGTCCTTGTGTCATTCAAGGCATCATGTCAGCCTTCACTGTAGGCGCTGTTGTGAGGCTGCTAACTTTCCAACTCTTTTTACCTCCAACCCCTATATTGCCCCTCTCCCCTTTCTTTTCCCCACTGGTAAACAACCACTACTTTGTTCTCTGTGTCTGCTTCTTTTTTGTTTGTTTTACTCACTAGTTTGTTGTAGTTTTTTTAGGTTCCACATATAAGTGATGTCATACAGTATTTGTCTTTCTCTGTCTGAGTTATTTCAGAACTTAGCATAATGCCCTCCAAGTCCATCCATGTTGCCGCAAGTGGCAAAATTTCATTCTTTTTTATGGCTGAATATTATTTCATGGACACTTAGGTTGCTTCCATATGCTGGCAATTGTAAATAATGCTGCTATGAACATTGGGGTGCATGAATCTTTAATACTAACTTTTAGCACTTCCTATGTACCAGGAAATGTGCTACATGCTTTAAGTATGTAATCTCATTTTCTCCTCATAAGAGCTACTTAAGATCAGTATTGTATTCATCCCCTTTTATAATTAGCTGAGAATATAAGTGGCAGAGCCAGGATATAAATCAGGTCTATTTGATGCCACAACCCATGCTCTTAACCACTCTGGATCACTACCTAACATACGTATTTCCATGTTGAAAGGACACCCCTCCCTTCAAGTCCCATGAATACTCCCACCTTACTCCCTCTCTCTCAGCTCCGTCCTTGACTCTCTAATATTAAAATATCTCTTGATATAACAAAATGTGTTAGAAGGAGCTGCTGGGGACTACTACTTCCTTAGTCCACCAGTTCCAACTGGAAGATTGTGTTGGGGAACATTAGAGATCAGCTGTCCCTCACCAGACCCTACCGGAGCTGAATGTGCCTGCCCTTGGTTCATTAAGATGACCTACCAACTGCTGCATTGGCAAAATGCCCCTGCTTATCCCATATCCACTGGATGACGTATCTGAAGTTATCTGGACAGCTGTGTGTGTGAGGGGAGATATAACAGGGTTAATCAATTTCTAAACTCTTTCTTAGAATTTTACGGAGAGTCATAAAGAACTTCAGAAGAAGAAAATCACAGCTACCTACCCACTCTCCTAATGACAGCCTAGCTCTTCCCAGAGAAGAAATTTCCCATTTCTGAGTGTGAATGTAATTTTCTCTGCTTTGGAGCCCTACCCTCTAATCTAGGGAAGCTGACATTTTCCATTCTGTAATAGGGTGAAGACATTGGTTTGATGATTTTCTTTTGCCAGAAGCTCTTTTTATCTCATGGTATATGGTAGCCCATGCTACATCTGCTCTGATTGCCAACAGCTTCATCATCCTCTGGGGACTCTTTACAAAGACAATGGGTCTATAACTATAAAACCATCCTCGAGTCCCTCTTATTACAAGAATTTCACACCCTTAGACTTTCTCTGGGAGTATGCTTGTCACCTGATTGGGGTCACTGATTTATGTATTTGAATAAACATACCTTACCTTATGTGTAATTTTATACTACTCCAAGTAGTTATATGCTTCCTTTGGAAGCATAAAGTAAGCAGGGTAAATACCATTGTATAGCATTCTTTAAAGGGAATCCAGTTTGGAGTGGAAGCAATATTAGAATTCAGGTCTCCCTACTCTTAACATTGTGGAGACTCTACTACATCATATTGCTTGAATAAGGTACAAACAGGTTGTCCCCACTTCCCTAGACATTGCAGTATTAGTATACTATTATTTTTTTCTTTATCAATTAAGAGACTCTGAGGCTCCTAGAGTTCTGGCTGAGGATCTGCAGCCACCTAGAAACAACTGGACATTTGGAGAGGCCACAGGAAGAGCTGCTCCAGGGTTCAGGGAACTATCTGGGTACACAATGTCAGTGTTGTTAAGTTTTCTTGGGTCTCTTCTGTGCCATAGTAGCCAATAATACCTCACCTTTATCTGTTACTTACCACATACCAGGCAGAGTGCCATGTGCCTCATTTACTCCTCCCAACAACCCCATGAGGTAGGTAGTATTTCTAATCTTTATTTTTCATGCTCTTAACCACTCGAGTCTACTGCCACCCCAGTATTACAATATTAGAGACTTTCTAAGAGTTCAGTGACAAAGACTAGTATTGAGAAGTTGATTCATTTGTGTTTTCCTCCCTCTTATCTGATTTCTATTTTTTAAAACAGCTTTATTGAGATATAAGTCACACAATATAATTCAGCCATTTAAAGTATAAAATTCAATGGGTTCTCTTTTAGTATATTCACAAAGTTGTTCAACCATCAGTTTTAGAATACTTCCATCACCTCCAAAATAACTGATCTCTCAATTTGGTGGTATTTTATTTATTTTATTTTTAGTAGAGAGTTGGATCTGGCCTCATTCCAAATCCATCCTGGCCAAAGATCTAGAGCGGGGGGGGGGGGGTCACAAACTCAAAAGCTTCAGGGACCAAGTAGACAACATCAAAAAGTGACCCAGCATCAACACTGGAGGGGACCATGGCAAGTCAGGAGCCTGCCTTCTAAAAGGGAGCAGCTGCAACTGAGCCACGTTGGAATGTGGACTCAGTTACATTTCAATAAGTCAGAAATATGGAATTTTATATAAAATTTCCTGATTATTTTTTTTGCGTGACAGCAACTGAAATTGAATTAAAAAAATAACTATGTGGGAAAAACAAAAAATATCTGTGGGCCGGATTCAAATCCTGGGTTACTGGTTTGTGACCTCTGCATTCGAGAAACAAGGAAACCCTCCGGTTTCAGTCTTCTTGACACTATCCTCTCCTACCACTTGCCCATCTAGCAAATTGTAATTAAAGTTCTCTGGCCTTAGGGATCTGATTCGAGTATGGTTTTGCCCTGTTGTAAGGATATGGAAAAGATAGCTTCTTGGAGTGCCACAGAAGTAACCTTTCCTTCCTACAGGTCCATTTTAGATCTGTGCTCATCTCTCTGAAAAGAGACCTGAATGGTATATCCCTTGTGATTTTCAAGAAAGAAAGACTCTAATAGGTTTATCCTTTTGGGGATCCTAACCTGATGCCCAGACTCCAGATGTCCCTAGGAGTCATTCTGAAGCAAAGTGCTTATAGGTCTTTCAGCCTCTGATTGTGTTTCTAACATCAGGACAATCTGATTTGCTACAGAGCATCTGGCACTGACACGTGTCCTCCTCCTTTGGATCATGCTGTCAACCAGGTGCTATCAATCACCTGCTTTTCACCATGGCGGTTAATTCCAGGGGATGCATTTATATAAAACCTACCTTAAATGTTAAGAATTAGAAATAGTGTGCACAAAATCCCTAGCATAGTTTGTGGCCCTTGGCAGGTGTTCATTAAAAAACACAAGTACTGATTATAATCCTCCTGAGGTTTGAGAGAAAACAGGGATTTCTGGTGAGAGGAAAAAATAGGAGCTTTTGGACAGCCTGCCCTGCCAACAACAGAAATGCAGTTTCTGAAATGCCAGTGCCCATCTGCAGAAATAAGTAAATAGGTATGGCCCTTCCTCAACCTGGGCCTCACCTGGCCCCTATATCCCTTTTTCCTAGCACACATGAGAACACATGGCTCCAATTAGAATACTAGCTAGTGTTATGAATGTTTGGGTTGCTAAGCCCACCTGGTGGAAAGAACATTAGCCTGGCACTGAACTCAGCCCAGCCACTGCGTCCATCCTCCTGGCAAGTCATATACAAGTGCTGTTCCTGAAGGTACATACCCCACAGACATCAGCTCTGCAGCAATAAAAACTGTAATTTTAAACAAAAGCATGGACCTTTTTACCCACTATGTTCAATGCTGAATGATTGAAATAAGATAGGCAGGAAGGTGTTGTAGGTTAAATTTTGTCCCCCGCAAGAGATATGTTGAAGTCATAAGCCTTGGTACCTGTGAATTCAGTCATATTTGGAAATAAGGTCTTTGAAAATGTAGTCAAGTTAAAATGAGGTCATACTGGAGTAGGGTGGGCCTTTAATCCAGTATGACTGGTGTCCTTGTAAGAAAAGGAGAAAAGACACAGAGATAGACATACACAGATGGAAGACAGCCATGTGAAGACAATGATGCACAGAGGGAAGGCTACCATGTGACTAGGAATGCAGACATCGGAGTTTTGTAGCTGCAAGCCAAGGAACACCAAGGATTGCTGGTGACAACCAGAAGCTAGGAGAGCCTGGCCCTGCCAACACCTTAACTTTGGACTCCAAGCCTCCAAGATTGTAAGAGAGTAAATTTCTATTGTTTTAAGGTATGCAGTTTGTGGTACCTTATTACAACAGCCCTAGGAATCTAATACAGGAGGTATAGTAGAAGGAGCATGCCCTTGAAAGTCAGACAAATCTGTGTTCAAATTCTGACTCATCCACTTTCTAACTGTGGACTTGGGCAGATTATTTAACATCTCTGAACCTCTGTTTACTCATCAATAAAAAAGAATAACACTACCTCATAGGGTTATAATGAGCATTAAATAAAATACTAAAAGTTGAAAGGGTCTATCACTTAAGAGTGATTATTGTTTTCTATCAATCATTATAAATATACATTTCTGGAAAGCAATTTGGTATAAAAATACATAAAAGCTTCACATGTGCATACCCTACGAGCCACTGATTTCTAAGGTATATATGCAATAGTCATTTCCAAAGTATATGCCTACTCCTAAGCACATACCCAACAGAAATGCATAAAGTGTTCATAGCAGCAACATTCATGATCGAAAAAGTAATAGTCACATGCCCATTAACAGTAAAGTGAATAAGTAAGTAAATTGTGATATATTCACACAATAAAATACTATACAGCAATTAAAATCAATGCTCTATAGCTATAAATATTACAAACGTTGAATGAAAGAGGCCCCCAAAATAACTACATACTCTATGATTCCAAATAATTTTTAAATCTGGCAAAACTAATATAGACTGTTGGAAGTCCTGATAGTGCTTACCCTTGGGAGGAAGTAGTAATTGAAAGAGGTATGTGGGAGGCTTTTGAGGTGCTGGTAACATTCTATTTCTAGGTCTTGTTGTTGTTGGTTATATGGATGTGTTCACTTTGTGAAAATTTGTCAAGTTGTACACTTATGTGCATTTTTCTGTATGTACATTACACTTCAATAAAAATGTTTCAAAATTTATATCATTTGAACTAGTAATTGCACATTTAAAAAGATATCCTAAGAGAAAAACAAATATATGTCTGGGAATAGTCAGCATAGTAATACATGTAATAGACAGTACAGGGAAAATTATGCTAATATCAGATAGAAGAGTCATGGTTTAATCAATTATGATTTACCCACATAACAGAATATTAGGTGACAAAGAGTTTTATATCCAGTCCTTCAATGGGGAAGTCTTTCTTACTTTTTTAACAATTCTCATAGGCTGGTAGTTAAAGGAATCTTAAAGATAGGTACAACCTCTTACTTTGTGCCTCTTTTTTATTTTTTTTAATATATAAGGAGAGAAAGTAATTTGCCTAAGAAATGTGTCTCCCCAAGTCAACTTGTATTCAAATCAAGACCAGACGAAAAATTAAAGTGGAGTGAATTAGGATTGGGCTACATTCTATTTGGACTTGAAGAAAAATAGAGCATCCAGTCAGTCATCTGGGAGATAGATAGCAAGAATTTTAACTTACATAGAATATTCAATAAATAGTGCTAGAAAAACTGGCTACCCATTTGGAAAAGAAATACAGGTAGATCGCTATTTTACTTCTTACAACAGAATAAAGTCCAGATAGACCAAAGAGGATAACTGTAAAAGCAGTAGAAGAGAACATGGGAGAATTTAAAAAGTAGTTTTGGAATGTGGAAGGGCCCTGTAAATAAGACTCAAACCCCCGAAAACTTAAGGCAAAAGAAGACTGATAAATTCGACTATAAAAAATTTAAAATTTCTTTATGCAAAAATTAATACTATGAGAAAAATCCATAGACAAATTAAAATCTGAGGGAAAAAAGGTTTAAAAATATGGTAGAGGACAAATTACCTTAATAATAAAGAGCTTTTACAAATCCAAAGAAAAATATCACAACCCAATTTTTTAAAATGGGGACAGGAAATGAATGAGAAATTCACAGAAAAATACAAATGACACATGACAAAAAGCTAAACTCATAATAGAACTTATCATAGGCCAAGTACTATTCTAAGTGATTTACACATTTGAGTCTCATAGCAACCCTATAAAGTAGGTACTGACATGATTCTCATAGCCAAGGAAACTGAGACACAGAGGCCATACAGTTGACAAATAATAGTGCTGGAGTTTGAACTTGTATTTAATTGTACATACCCTTTTACTGTTGGATATTTTTACCATGTACATGCATATATTATTTTTCAATTAAAAATAATGCCACTAACAAAAAATTACATGGAATGTTGAATTATTCAATATGATCTAAATGAACGAGTCCAGATTCAGATTTAACTAATATTTATTACAACATAATATGAATGAGGTTTTATCCTAAGCACTATCATAAACATCTATTCTATGAACCGACTGGGTAAATTGGGAAGGCAGACTCAATAAAGTGTATTTTTATGTCTTTTGCTCAATAGCTATAGGAGAAAACCCATACTTTCTTATTTGCTATTAGATTGCAGAAGAGTAGTTGATATAGTTCTTTGTTGTTGATACAACTCCCTATTTCATTTTTTCTCAACAATTGTAACAGCTACCATTTACGAAGTTCCTACTTTGTGTCAAATGCTGCAATTTATGATTCCTACTTAATACTAACAACCCTATGAGGTAGACACTATTCTAACCTTTACTTGTAGAAGAGAGCTCTAAGCCTCAGAGAAATTAAGTAATTTACTCAAGGACACAACCCAGGTCTATTTGTTTATAAACCCCTAATAATAACTACTATATGATTTTACGTTCCTAATGTTAGGGAAAAGAAATAACAGGTACCATTTAATGGGGAGCTTACTATCTTCTTTGAATGGTATTAAACACTTTACACGAATTATTGCATTTAATGCTCATAACAACCCCATGAGGTAGCATAACAACTATTGTTATTCCTTTTGAGAGATAAATGAACTGAAGCAGAGTGACATGTCTACAATTATTCAGCTAATAAGTGAAATAGGCAGGGTTTGAACAGGGTTATCTGTATGGCTTAAACTTTGTGTTCTTTAATGTACATCATACAGCCTGATAGAGTGACTGAATAAATTTTTTAAAAAAAGATCAAACTGTATGCTGCCTACAAGAGACTCACTTCAGCTTCAAGGACACACACAGACTCAAAGTGAAGGGATAGAAAAAGATATTCCACACAATATAAACCAAAAGAGAGCAAGGGTAGCTATACTTACATCAGACAAAATAGAATTTAAGTCAAAAACTGTAACAAGAGATAAAGGAGGCCATTATATAATGATGGGTAAATTCATCAAGAAGACGTAACAGTTATAAATAAATATGTACCCAACATTGGAGAACCTAAATATATTAAGCAAATAATAACAGATCTGCAAGACAACAATACAGTAATAGTAGGCATTTGAAATAGGCATTTCAAAACCCCTCTTTCAACAATGGTTAGATCATCTAGACAGAAAATCAATAAGAAAACATTGAACTTGAACTATATTTAAACCAAATAGTTCTAACAGAGATATAGAGAACATTCCATCCAAGAGTAGCAGAATACACATTCTTCTCAAGGGCATATGGAACATTCTCCAGGATAGATCATATGTTAGGTTACAAAACAAATCTCAGTAAATTCAAAAAGACTGAAATTATACCAAGTATATTTTCCAACCACAATGTTATGAAACTAGAAATTAATACCAGGAAGAAAACTGGAAAATTCACAATTTGATGGAAATTAAACAACACACTCTTGAACAACCAATAGATCAAAAAAGGAATTGAAAGATACATTTAAAAAATATATTGCAACAAACAAAAATGGAAGTACAACAAACCAAAACTTACGGGTTGCAGAAAAAGCAGTGCTTAGCAGGAAGTTTAAAGTGATAAATGCCTATATAAAAAAAAGAGAAAGATCTCAAACAAACAACCTAACTTTATGCCTCAAGGAACTAACAAACAAGAAAAAACTAAGCCCAAAGGTAGCAGAAGGAAGGAGATAACAAACATCATGCAGAAATAAATGAAATAGAAACTAGAAAAACAATAGAAAAGATCAACAAAACTAAGAGTCAGTTTTTTAAGAAGATAAAATTGACAAACCTTTAGCTAGACTTATCAATAAAAAAAAGGACTCAAAATTATAAAGGATAAAGGGAACATTACAAATGATAACCATAGAAATGCAGAGGATCATAAAAGACTACTATAAACAATTATATGCTAACAAATTAAACAGTCTACAAGAAATGGATACTGTCCTTGAAACATAAAACCTACAAAGTGTGAGTCATGAAGAAATAGAAAATTTGAACAGACCAATAACAAGGAGATTAAATCCGTAATCAAAAACCTCCCAACAAAGATAATGATCAAATGGCTTCACAAGCAAATTCTATCAAACATTTAAAGAATTAATGTCAAATATTCTGAAACTCTTCCCAAAAAATTGAAGAGGGGGGAATACTCCCAAACCCATTTTACGAGGCCAGCATTACCCTGATATTAAAGATAAGGGTAGTACAAGAAAATAAAACTATAGGCCAATATCCATGATAAATATAATGCAAAATTTCTCAACACAATGCAAGCAAACCTAATTTAACAGCACATTAAAAGGATCATACACTATGATCAAGTGGAATTTATCTCTAGGATGCAAGGATGGCTCAGTATATGCAAATCAATTAATGTGATACACCACATTAATGGAATAAAAGGCAAAAATCATACGATCATCTCAATAGATGCAGAACAAGCAGTTGACAAAATTCAACATTATTTCATGATAAAAACTCTCAATAAATTCGATACAGAAGGAACATATCTCAACATGGTAAAGGCCATATATGACAAACCTATAGCTAACATTATACTCAACAGTAAAAGGCTGAAAGCTTTCCCTCTAAAATAAATTACAAGACAAGGGTGCTGTTTTCACCAAACCTATTCAACATAGTACTGGAAGCCCTAGCCACAGCAACTAGGCAAGAAAAAAAAATAAAAGGCATCCAAATCAGAAAAGGGGAAGTAAAATTGTCTCTGTTTGCTAACAACATGATCTTGTATATAAAATATCCTAAAGACCACCAAAAAACTGTTAGACCTAATTAACAAATTCAGTAAGGTTTCAGGATAAAAAATCAACATACAAAAATCGGTTACATTTCTATACACTAATAATGAACTATTTGGAAAAGAAATAAAGCAATTCCATTTTACAATAGCATCAAAAACAATAAAATATTTAGGATAAATTTAACCAAAGAAGTGAAAAATCTATACGTGCATCAAAACTATAAGACATTCATGAGAGAAGGGAGACATGAATAGAAAGAAATCTCATGTTCATTAATCAGAAGAGTTAAAATTGTTAAAATGTTCATCCTACCCAGAGCCATCTATAGATTCAATATAATCCCTATCAAAACTCCAATAGCGGGCTTCCTTGGTGGCGCAGTGGTTGAGAGTCTGCCTGCTGATGCAGGGGACACGGGTTCATGCCCCGGTCCAGGAAGATCCCACATGCCGTGGAGTGCCTGGGCCTGTGAGCCATGGCCGCTGAGCCTGTGCGTCCGGAGCCTGTGCTCCGCAACAGGAGAGGCCATAACAGTGAGAGGCCCGTGTACCAGAAAAAAAAACAAAAACAAAAACAAAAAAACTCCAATAGCATCTTTCACAGAAGTAGAAAAAAAAAATCCTATAATTTATATGAGGGACCTCCCTGGTGGCACAATGGTTAAGACTCCATGCTCCCAATGCTGGGGGTCCAGGTTCAATCCCTGCTCAGGGAACTAGATCCCACATGCATGCCACAACTAAGAGTTTGCATGCCACAACTAAGGAGCTGGGGAGCCGCAACTAAGGAGCCCGCCTGTCGCAACTAAGACCGGGCGCAACCAAACAAATAAAAATAAATAAATAAAATTTATATGAAACCACAAAAGACCCTGAATAGCCAAAGCAATCCTGACAAAGAAGAACAAAGCTGAAGCCATCATACTTCCTGATTTCAAAATATATTACAAAGCTATAGTAATCAGGTACATGAAAAGGTGTTCCATATCACTAATCATCAGGGAAATTCAAATCAAAACCACAATGGGATATCACCCAACACTTGTTAGAATGGCTATTATCAAAAAGACAAGAGATAAAAAATGCTGGCAAGGATGTGGAGAAAATGGAACCCTGGTGCACTGTTGGTAGAAATATAAATCGATATAGCCACTTTGTCTTTTTTTTTTTTTTTTTTTTTTGGCTGTCCCGCACGGCATGCAGGATCTTAGTTCCCTGACCAGGGATCAAACCCGTGTCCCCTGCAGTGGAAGCATGGAGTCCCAACCACTGGACCACCAGGGAAGTCTCGAGATAGCCACTTTGGAAAAAAGAATGGAGGTTCCTCAAAAAATTAAAAGTAGAACTACCATATGATCCAGCAATCGCACTTCTGGGTATATATTCGAAGATGAAATCACTATCTCGAAAAGATATCTGCACTCCCAGGTTCACTGCAGCATTACTAAGACATGAAAATAACCTAAGGGTTCACTGGTGGATGAATGGATTTTTTAAAATGTGGTATATATATGCAATGAAATATTATTCAGCCAGAAAATAGAAGGAAATCTCTGCCATTCACAGCAACATGAATGAACCTTGAGGGCACTATCCTAAGTGAAATAAGTCAGACAGAGGAAGGCAAATACGTATGATCTCACTTACACATGGAATTCAAAAACATGAAATTCATAGAAAGAGACTAGACTGGTGGTTATCAGGGGCTGAGAGTTGGAGGATATGGGAATATGTTGGTCAAAGTGTACACACTTCCAGTTATAAGATGAATAAGTTACCGTGATCTAATGTAGAGTATGATGACTATAATTAACAATACTGTTATTGTATACTTGAAAGTTGCTATGAGAGTAGAGCTTTAATGTTCTCACTATAACAATAATAATAAAATGGTAATTATAGAGGTAAGGGATGTGTTAACTAACTTTATTTTGGTAAGCATTTACAATATATACATGTATCTAATCATCACACTACATTATCCACCTCTGCAAGCATATACAAATATATGAACCGCCCCCTTTACTGCTATTAACATAAATACTTGAGTGGACTACAAGTTTGCTGTTCAGATCAAGTGATATAGATAAAAGTGTTCCATAAACCATAATGCCAAATACCAAGTGTACTGTTATAATAAGTGACAGAGCCCCTAGAATGTTTGCATGTAAGTCTCCGTGTTCTCAGCTTTTAGAGGGGAAAATCATGCTGGCTATCTCTTGAAAATATAACAAAAGTAAAGTGACATTAAATAAAATGTAGGTGGGCTAACACAAGGACAAACAGTAATAGCTCACATATGCATGGTGTTTTTACTTTTTTCAAAGCACCTTCTCAGCCATTACCTCACTTGATCCACAAAACAACCTTATGAGCTAAGTAGGTATTAACCTTTGGAAGTATTCTTTTTAAAAATGATGATTAGCGACGTAGAGAATGGATTTGAGGACACGGGGAGGGGGAAGGGTAACTTGGGACGAAGTGAGAGAGTGGCATGGACATATATACACTACCAAATGTGAAATAGCTAGCTAGTGGGAAGCAGCTGCATAGCACAGGGAGATCAGCTCCGTGCTTTGTGACCACCTAGAGGGGTGGGATAGGGAGGGTGGGAGGGAGGGAGACGCAAGAGGGAAGGGATATGGGGATATATGTATACATATAGCTGATTCACTTTGTTATACAGCAGAAACTAACACAACAATGCAAAGCAATTATACTCCAAAAAAGGTGTTAAAAAAATGATGATTAGCAACTTGTCTGAGGGAACACATTTTATTGGTAGGGATCAAAACTCCTAAATCCAGCATACTGAATTAGAATCTCTATGAGTTTTTTACTAATTTTCTATTACCGCTGTAACAAATTATTACAAACTCAGTGATCTAACACAAATTTATTATCCTACAGTTCTGGAGGTCAGAAGTGTAAAATGAGTCTCAGTGGGCTAAAAATCAAGATGTCAGCAGGGCTGTGTTCCTTTTGGAAGCTCTAGGGTATAATGTTTCCTTGCCTTTTCCAGTTTATAGAGGCTGCCTATATTCCTTAGCTCATGGCCCCTTCTTCCACCATCAAAGTCAGAAATTGCATCATTCTGATCTCTGATTCTGTCATCACATCTCCTTCTCTGATTCTGAGTCTCTTGCGTCCTTCTTTTACTTTAAAGGACCTTTGTGGTTACACTGGGCCCACCTGGATAATCCCCATCTCATCCTTAATGCAATCATATCTGCAAAGCCCCTTTTACCACATAAGGTAACATATTCCCAGGTTCTGGGGATTAGGATGTGGACATCTTTGGGCTGGGGGTGCATTATTCTGCCTACCACAGGTAAGTCCCAAGAATCTGCATTTTAACACTCTGCAGGTGATTCTGATGTGGGAACACAACAGTAGACCAGTGGTCTCTGAACTTCATGGATTGTGTACCCAAATCTGTAAACAAATTTAGTACTAATTATATACATACACACACACACATATATATATATATATATATATATATATATATATATGAAGAGAAGTAAAAAAGGATGAGATGAAAAAAATTCAACAATAGAAGTTCTAAAACTTTCTTTCCATATCCCAATTCATTGTCTCATGCAGTCCTTGGGTTGACTCCTACTTTGGAGAATAGTATGGTAGACCAGGGTCAGCAAACTTTTCTTGTGAAGAGCTGTAGAGTGAATATATTAGACTTTATGGTCTATATAGTCTCTACTGTAAATACTTAAGTCTGCCATTGTAGCATAAAAGCAGCCATAGACAATATGTAAATAAATGGGCATGGCTGCCATAATAAAACTTTATTTACAAAAACAAGCAGTAGACTGGTTTTGGCTTGCAGACCATAGTTTGCCATAGGTTATCAGCTATACTATTATTTTTGTGCCTATATTTTTTAGCCCAGAGAATTCATTTCTACTGTGATACTTTACTGTGGCAGGGAGCGGGGGCTGGGGAGTTGCATATTTTCCCAAGGCCACATCCACAAACATGACCATGAGTCTTAGGAAGTGGCAGTTGAGACTTGGAATTGTAGTCCAACCACTGCTCCTAGCCCACTGTCCACTCACCTTGTTTCCCCTTCCTGATATACCTCTTCCTGCCACATCCTCTTCCAGATGTTGGAATGAAAAGCCAGACAGACTTAAAAGCTCTAGGAGTAGCTCTAGGAGTTATTGAGTTTGCACTGAGGAGAAATGGCCATTATTTTTTTCCTACCAAAAATACTGCTTTTCCCTCCAAAGCTACTTATTTTCCATAGGTGCAGATGTAATTACAGAGGACAAGAGTCAACAAAGAAGTAAGATGAAAGGACTGATAGAGTTTGTAGTCACCATCTTTAGAGCTTAGGAAAGTATACTGTATGGAGAAATAGTGAGATGTTGTTTTCTTGTTTTTAACTGAAGGCTTGGTCTGGAATGGCTTCACACGGAAGCAGGAGAAATTTAGGATAGGCACTGATATTGAGAGGGTAAAACAGTAGGCTTTTTGGGGAGATGGGATCCTTTATGTTACTTTGGCCTGTTGGGATCCAGAGACTCTTGCCTCCCAGTGGTATATAATCAAGTCTCAGAGTCAAAGAAATCTTAGAATTCATCAAGCCTGCTTCTTCCCTGTTGGAGAAATCATTTTTTCATCAGCCTTGACAGAAGTCTTTCATTATCTCCTATTACGAGAGACTCAATATTTCATTGAATATCTCATACCCCTCTTCTTGCAAGAATTTTTTTTTTGGCTTACATTGAGCCAAAATATGCCTCCTGTAACCTCCCTACTCTCTGCCTATTGGCTCTGGTTGTTTCTCATGGAGCCACACAGAATAAGCATAATTCCTCTTCTTCAAGGTTAAAAAAAAGTCTTTGAAAAAGTGCATTCTATCTTTCTTGCTTTATCTCCTCCAGACTAAAGATTCTGTATATTCAGTCATTCCCCATATGAAATAGTTTCCATTGCCTTTCCAATCCTGGCTATGGCCACATTTATTATGTATTTGTTAAGCAGAATTGGTTGTTTTACTCCAGATGAAATCAAATTACCAATAGCTGATACTTTTTGAATGTTACTAAGTGTCAGATTAAGCCATATATTAAGCCATATATATATTAAGCCATATATATATATATATATAAATATTAAGCCATATATATATATAAATATATATATATGCATTATTTGATTTAATCTTCCAGTTTTTCCATAAAATAGGTGCTGTTATTATCTAACTTTACACATGAAGAAACTGAGACAGAAAAAACGTGAATTACCTAAGGTCACACAGCTGGTAAATGCTAGAGCTGGGATGTGAGCCAAGTCTGATTCCAAAGCCCATGCTCCACATTATTCATCTATATATAACTACCGAAGCCAACGAGGGGTTTTACCCAGACACGTACCATAGTTAGCTCATATTAAGCTTATAGGCAACTATAAGCCTTTAATAAATCAACAAATAAACAACAATTAAAGAAATCCAGAACTTTCTTCAACTGAACTCTTGGCAAGCTAGTTCTCCCCCATCCTTTAACTTGAGTAAATTATTTTTTAATGTAATTTTGTTCAACTTTACACTTATCCTTGTTGAGCTTCATTTTATTAGTTCTGAGCAATCATTTTCACCTGTTACATTAGCAACTAGCTATTCCTTCTTTTTCACCTCCAGATTTTCCAGAAGTTCCTTCTATGTCATCAAAGACATTTCATAAAAATACTGGCAACAACAGGGCCCAGTACACTTACAATGGAAATGGCATGGAGCAGACATCAGAAGAATTTGGTTTTAGGACAGCACTTACCACTTAAGGCCTGTGTCCTCGCAACTTAAGCTCTCTGAGCCCAGTTTTATTTTTCAAAAAGTGGTAATATTGTTGTTCCCAGCTACTTAATAGAATTATTGAGAGTATCAAATAAGATAATGTACGTGAGGATGCACAGTAAAGGATATGCTATACAAATTAAAAATAAAAGTATGTACGGGTGGTGGGTGGTGGGTGGGGGCTGGGAGGGTAGACTGTGGACTCACGAGCACTATAAAAGTATGTATTAGCAATGGACCATAAAGGACTCTAGAGAGTGCAACCTGTGGCTGTCATAGTTCAAATCCCTCTGCTACTTGTTAGCTCTGAGAGCATAAGCAAGTCACTTAACTCTTCTGAACATCAGTATTTTCATCTGTAATATGGGGATAATAATAGCTGGGAATCATTCTCCACAACTCTTTAAAGTGTTCTAACATCCTTGCATTTTCTGTTAAAAGATAGAAGAGCTCACTAATATTAGACTTTGATAAGTCAAGAAAAAAATGTTGTAATCTCTAGGTGAGCCATTAAAACAATATGTGATAACAATAATAGAGGGGAAAAAATGAAAAAAAAAAACTCCAAAAGAAGACAAGAAGCAACAACAACAAACTTGAAACAGATTAGATATAAGAAAGAAAATTTGATACTAGATTTATACCCAAATAAATCAGAAGTCATACCAAAAATAAATGGACTATAATCCTATTGAAATATAAGAACTATCAAACTGGATTTGAAAGAAAACAAAACAAGTGTAAGTTTCTAACAAGAGACCCATCTAAATTATAATGATACAGAAAGGTTAAAAGTTAAATGATAGAACATGCTATAGCACGCAAACACTAACCAAACAAAAGTTGGTTAGCTATATTAATGTCACAAAAGTAAACTTTAAGGAAATAAGAATTATTAAAGATACAGCTGCATTTCAAAATTATAAAAGGTTAATAAAAACCAACTTCACAAATAGAGTGAGTTTTAACACACCTTTCCTATAAAATGATAGAACAAGCAAAAAATCAGCAAAGATATGGAATTTTTTAAACAAGTAGCAAGGTTGTGGAATATTTGAACAACAGTATTAACCAAATTAATCTGACATTTATAGATCACTACCCATCAACTGCAGAATACACATTCTTTCCAAGTCCATGTGGGCCATCCACCAAAATCGACAATATGTTGAAGCAAAACGCAAATCTCAAATATTTCAAAGATTGAAATCATACAGGATAGGTTCTGACACAGTAGAAATAAGTAATGACTAACAAAAAGATAACTAGAATGTTTCCATATGATAGAAAATTAAGAAATACACTTCTAAATAACACAAGGGTCAAAGAAAAGATAACAATGAAAAATAGAAGACATTCTTAATTGAATGACAGTGAAAATTCTACATATCTTAACATCTGGGATGCAGGTAAATCCATTCTTATAGGAAAAATGTGTAGTCTTAGAAAGCATATATGTATTAGAAAAGAGGAAATGTTGAGAATGAGTGATCTAAGTATCCACGTCAAGAAACTATAAACAGAATAGTTAGGTCAAAGAAAGAGGAAGGAAATAATAAAGACAACAGCAAAGGTTAAATGAATAAAAGTATATAATTAAAAGGATAAACAAAGCCAAACTTTTGTTCTTTGAAAAGATTAATAAAATTGATATGCATTGGTAATAATGATCAAGAAAAAAAAGAAAGAAGCTACAAATTACTAGAGTGACCATACATCCTGGTTTAGCATCCTCTTTCATTTGCAAAAATATTCAATTCTGGATGATAAATTATGGTCATCCTGCAAATACTAGAAATCAGGAATCAAAAGGGTATCTTAATGTAGAATATTCTCTATAATGCCTCCATCCTCTTTATTTTTCACCAAGACCTGTTTATTTTGATTATCCCCTTTATCTTCACTGCTACAACCTTAGCCTAAGTTACCAATTATCTGTCATCTAGTTAGTGCAATTCAGCCTTCTAAAGTGTCTCCCTTCCTCCAGCCTTACACCCATCAATTCTGTTCTCTACTTGCAACCGAAGTGATCTTTTTAAATGAAAAAAACAATCAGGTTGCTCCCAGGATAGGGCTGTTAGATTTAGCAAATAAAATTACAGAATTTCCTGTTAAATTTGGATTTCAGATAAACAACAAACAGTGTTTTAGCATATGTAGGTATCATGCAATATTTGGGACATATTTATATTAAAATTTATGTTGTTTTCTGAAATTCAAATATGACTGGATGTTCTATATTTTACCTGGCAACCCTACCCCAAGATGAAAACCCCTCAATGGTTCCCATTGTTCTTTTAAAAAATTTTATTATGGTAAGAACATTTAACAGATTCATCTTTGTAATGAATTTTTAGGTGTACAGTGCATTATCGACTATTGGTACAATGTTATAGAGCAGATCTCTCAAGTTTATTGATCAAGCTTAACTTAAATTATTCAATATCCATCCATTGATTAGTAACTCCCCTCTTCCTCCACCCACCCCTGATCCCTGGCAACCACCATTCCACTCCCTGATTTTGTGAATTTGATAATTTTAGATACCTAATATAAGTGGAATAATGCAGTATTTGTCTTTCTGACTGGCTTATTTCACTTACCATAAAGTCCCCAAGGTCTATCCAGGTTGTTGCATATTGCAGAATTTCCTTCTTTTTTAATGCTAAGGAGTTTTCCATTTTACATATATGCCACATTTTCTTTATCCATTCATCTTATGATGGACATTTAGATTGTTTCCACATCTTGGTCATTGTGAATAATGCTGCAATGACATGGGAGTGCAGATATTTCTTTGAGATCCTGATTTCAGTTATTTTGGATAAACACCCAGAAGTGGGATTGCTAGATCAAATGGAAGTTCTAGTTTTTATTTTTTTGAGTAACTTCCACACTATTTTCTATAGTGCCTACACTATTTTGCATTACCACCAACAGTGTGCAAGTGTTCCAATTTCTCCACATCCTTGCCAACACTTACTGTCATTTTTTTTTATAATGGCCATACTGATAGGTGTGAGGTAATATCTCATTGTGATTTTGATTTATATTTCCCTGATGATTAGTGACATTGAGCATTTTTTCATATTCCTTTTGGCCACTTTTAAGTCTTTCCCCCATTTTAAAATCAGGTTATTAGTTTTTTGCTATTGAGTTGTATGAGTTCCTTATATATTTTGGATATTAACCCCTTATTTAGACATATGGTTTACAAATATTTTCTTCCATTGTGTAGGTTACCTTTTCACTGTTGATTATTTCCTTTGCTGCATTGATTATTTTCCTTTCCTTTTATTTGATTTGCTTTCCTTTGAAGAAGTTTTTTAGCTTGATGTAGTCACACATTTTTATTTTTGTTTTTGTTGTTGCCTATGCCTTTAGTGTCATATCCATGAAATCATTACCAAGACCAATGTTATGAATCTTTCCTCCTATGTTTTCTTGTAGGAGTTTTACAGTTGTAGGTCTTACATTTAAGTCTTTCATACATATTGAGTTGATTTTTGTGTGTAGTGTAAGATAGTGGTCCACTTTCATTCTCTTGTGTGTGAATATCCAGTTTTCCTAACACCATTTGTTGAAGAAACTATCCTTTCGAATGAGGAATATATTAAAAATATGTTCAACTTAGAACAGGGGTTACAGATACAAAGACCAACAGAGATCAGGAAGGTAAAATAAAACAGTAAGTTGGGTGAGACAAATAAAACTCTTGACTCTTTGGCTTTGATACGTTTTCTTATTTTTGATAGAGATACAGGTACAAAAATTTCACTTTCCTTTTAAAACTGTAAAAGAACAACAGCAGTACAAATAGGATGATAAATGGTAACTGACGTTCACCTCAATGCTATAGGAAGTAGAGGGGGCCGCAGTAAACTGGAGAGTCAATGCCCCACATAAAGAGTAAACCAGCCACACAAGGCAGGCATGATAATAAATGGCAGTTACTTTTGGCCTCAGTGCCAGGAAGACAATGGGAAGAGGTAACGATGGGAGTGGTAAAGGGGAGAGCCCAGCCTAAAAGGGAGTGTCACTCTTTCATACCAGCTTGTTGATCCCTTGTGGAAATGAGGGGCTCTTGCTTTCTGATATTATGATTCTTTTAGAGAAGCTGGAAATATGGATATTTGTGTGAGATCCCTTGATTTTCAAATGCTGGTAACTAATTCGATTTTTAAAAAAACAAGTACTGAAAAAGAAAAAATATTAAACACTGTCCTGATCAGACAGGCATAATTATAAGCTGGGTTGACCCTTGGGCTATTTGTGACCTCTGAATCGAGTTACATTTAACACAGTTCTGGCTTTCACCCATCAAAAGAGATGGAACGAACAAACAAACAAACAAGACCCAGGGGAAAAACAAAACCAGTCTTGGTCCAGGAAGTGAGAAGAGAAAAGATTTCTCAGAATCCAAGAGTGGACAGAGCATCAAGGAAAAGACATATGAGAAGCACTGTATGAAAGAAAATAGTCACAAATACATCAAACATCATCCCTGAATGGTACTTGAGAGATTGTACAGTTCAACCTCTTAATTTAACAGATGACACACTTAAAATACAGAGGTTAAGTGGGTTGCTCAAAGTCAAACAGCCAGCTAGTTCTGTTTGATCTCATGATTCTCAATATAGTACTCTTTCTACTAAACCATGCTTTCTTTAGAGGGTCAGTTCAGTGAACCTGTTAATAAACCAACTTTGGGAAAAGAAATGATGAATGTCTCTCAGCAATTCAACTGACATGTCTTTGTTTTTCTTTATGTAGATGGCTGTGAAACACCTGACTGTGACTAAACTTTGTAGTCCCTGGGCACAAGAGACAGCTATATGAATTGTAGTCTAAAGCCAACTTGGTGGGGCAAGTAAATGAAAAAATGTCCATAAGAGTAAAATTCTGAGCATTCAGTTTTGGCTGGGAATGAGGTGATGGCTGCAAAGGGGTGGAATGCCTTTATTCCAACCATATCTATATGAAACCAAGAAGCTGAGTCTCTTCCACTTAAGTACTTCAGAAGCCTAAGAATGAGTTCTGAGTTGAACAGGGTAAAGTGTGATTTCAGAAGCCTTAAAATACTGTTCATGCCACATACTAAGTTACTCAAAACAAATTCAAGACGTTTTCTTCTGTGAAATCCTTTCACAGCTCCCTGCTTCCTTTCCTTTATTTAGCACACTTTCATTTTCAAGAAAGCCTGCTGCAAAATTTTTTCTCCACCCTTCCTTAAAGCTATCTCATTCTTCAAATCCTGGCCATTATCTGATTCCTTATCCTAGAGGTACCATTACATAGTACTGTCATCTGTCTCTCTCTTTTTTTGCTAATAGAGGTTATTTGTTCTTAAGCCATCAAGGTCTAGAGCTTTGAGGTTTTCTCTTCCTCTTTGTCACAATGATTCACTCACAGATTTCCCAACAAAGAGCTGCAAGTTCACTAAGGAATGGATAATGTGATGCAAGCATAGCTCCTGCCATCAAGACAGATCTGTGCTCCAAAATCCCAGCTCAGACTCACTAATCAAGGACTTGCCTCTGAAAACTTAGGAATGGACAGTGGTCAGAAAGCACACGCAAATGTCAGTATAATATGAATAAACATAAGCACAAACTGTCTTAGGAGCCAGCATTTTTTACACACACCCACACACATACAAACAGACACTCACGATGATAATTCAGGAAGGAGATGAGCTAAACCTCAGTTGAATGGCTTAATCAATCAATGATTTCTTGATAAATAACATATATTTGGAAGAAATCATACCTAGAGAACGAGAAGGTATGTTTTGTGTCTCTAAAGACCTTACCTTCTGTATGAGGAAATGAAAAATTACCAAGCATGAAATAATCAGGTATTTAGCAATTAAACCATGAGGTGTACTGAAGAAGTACAAAAGGAGCTTACAAGGTAGAGAGGTCAGTGTGTTCTGAAGCAGTAGGCAAAGGCTTCACGGAGGAAGAGAGGCTTGAGCTGGACCTTGAGGGATAGTGAGGACTTGGATGGGTGGAAAAGAGGATACACCAAGCTAGAACAGTAGGCATAGGAGCAGGAACAGGAAGATAGAATATAGAGAAGAGATCATCCAGAATGAGGCTAAAAGTTCATATAGGTGGGTAGCAAGACATAAAGAGTACATAAAAAAAGATAGGATAAGTATCTTAAAAGTCAGGCAGAAGACTGTATTTAATGTGTCAGGCAACAAAGAGCTATTGTAAGTTCTTACACAAGGATATGAGTTGATAAGAGTATTTAAGGAATAATATTTTGGCTGTAATGTCCAGCAGGGTTAGATGGAAGAAAGAAAGCTTGTTAGGAGGATGTGGTATTAATGCAGATGTGGGGTGAAGGCAATTAGCTTTCAGAAAAAGAGGATAATTAGAAGTTACCTAGAATAAAAGAATATTACAACTAGAAAAAAAGTGCAGAAGTTATCTAATCAAACTTCTTCAATTTATACATGATGAAATTAAAGGTAAGAAAGTGTAAGTAATTTCTCTAAGGTTACCTAGTCAGGTAGCAGCAAAGTAGGGACTAGAATCTAGGCCTTTTGACACTGTAACAGGTGCACTTTACAAAACACCAAACTTCTGAATTTTAAATGAGAGCAAGATACGTAAGTGGAATTCTCCCTAGGCAGTAGTAGATATGATACAGACATTCAAGAGACTAAATACTTAAGATGTTATCAGAAGGGATGGTACCTGGACTCAAAATCACACATGAGCTCTAAGAGGGAGAATGTAAAGACAAGAACAGGTGTGTGGAACAAGAGTAGGGGGATAATCAAGAGGATGTCACAGAAACCAAGAGAAAGGAGATTTTTCAGAATAAAGAATGGGAAACTTTCACTTTGAGCCAAGATGAAATAAAAGGAACTGGATTTACTCTCCTGGCTGAAACAACTAAAACCATAGACAAAACATAAAACAGTTCTCAAGATATTAGACATCAGGGAATAAAATGCAGTGATCCCTGAGAGATGGAGGACAAACAAGGGGAGCTCTATGATTGCCCCAGCTTACTGCCTTTGGAGTATTTCCAAGCTACAGTACAAGGAGCAGGAAGCCAGGCAAAGTTTGAGTCCCCTTGATTTGAAGAGACAAAGCTAAGGATCTGGGGAGACCAAGGCAACTTGGGTTTGCAGCACAGAGTACCAAAGAGAAGAGACCTACACAAAAAGAGAACCATGCGGATCTACAGATGGTCTCCTCAAGTGTGCAGCTAAGTACTGATCAGCATATGTGTGTGCTGAACCATCTGAAATGATTAGGCATAAGAGTGCTTAATGCTCAAACAGGCTGAGAATAGTATCTGTTGCCACTCGTCAGACTACAAAAACTCAGGATTCACAGATCATTGGGTAGAACACACAGAAAAGTCTTACCCCAGTAATGGGAATAATTAGCCCTAGACTAAGCACGGCTGCAATCGCAACTACCAAATCTCCAAAACAAACCCAAAGGGATTATTCTGTTTCAAAGTACATATCTGAGAACAAAGCTCAAGAATATTTATAGGAATACAAAAATGTTCAACACCCAACAAAGTAAAATTCACAATGTTTGTCTTCCAAAGGAAGATCGCCAGGCATGCAAAGCACCAGGTAAATATAACTCTTAACGAGGAGGGAAAAAATCAATTAGTCAAAATCAACACAGAAAGAATAAAGACAACCAAATTATTAGACAAGGACATTTAAAATTAACATAACTGCATTTCATATGTTGAAAAACTAGAAGATGAAACACATTAGAAAAAAATATGAAATATAAGAAAAAAGATATGTAGGTATGTAGATATGAAAACTACAATGTCTAAGATTTTTTAAAAATGCGCTGCACAGGATTAATGGCAGAGTAGCTATTAAAAAAGGTTAGTGAACTTGAATATATAACAGTAGAAATGATAAAAAATGAAACATAAACAGAAAAAAATACTGGGATAAAATAGAACATCAGAGAGAGCCATGGGACAACAATAACTGGTTTGATATAAGTATAATTGTGGTCCCTGAAGGAGAAGAGAAAGGGGATAAACAGAAAATATATTTAAAGAAATATTGGCCAATTTTTTCAAAGTTTGATGAAAACTATAAACCCACAGATCTAAGAAGCTCAAACATCCTTTAAAAACAATAAACACAGGGATAATTACAGCAAGTCATATCAGAATTAACTTGCTTGAAACAAGTGATAAAGAAAAAATCTTACAAACAGAAAAAAAAAAAGGACACATTACCTACAGAGGATCAAAGATAAGAATTACAGCAGATGTGTCCTCAAAAAGCAAAAAGAACACAGGAGAGTAACACCATTTTAGTATCAGAAGGAAAAAACTGTCAAACTAGAATACTTTACCTGAAGAAAATATCTCCCAAAAACAAAACAGAAATTGAGACTTTTTCAGATGTGCAAAACCAAATAATCTGCAACAAACCCATACAATGAGAAATGTAAAAGGAAGTCTTCTGTGTGGGAGAAAAAGGATACTAATGGAAATACAGATTTACACAAATTACTGAAGAACCCCAGGAATAGTAACAACATTCTATTCTATTACTATTACTATTGTTAATAGTAACAACATAGGTAAATACAAAGACATTTTCTTATAATTTAAATCACTTTCAAGCATAACCAGCTGTTTGAAGCAAAAATAAAAACATGTACTTTGGAGTCTATAACATATATAGAAGTAATATGTATGACACAAATAGCAGAAAGATTGGAAGGGGAGAAAATGAAGGATACTGTTATAAGGTTCCTATACTATGTGTAAAGTGGTATAAAAACACTTGAAGACAGACTAACAAGTTAAAGATGTATATTATAAACACTAAAGGCAACAAAGGGTTATAGCTAATAAGACAAAAGGATATGAAATTGAATGATAAAAATTATCCAATTTAAAAGAAGGCAGAAAAAGTTGAAAATAGGAACAAACAATAGATGGAGAAAATAGAAAACAAACAGAAAGATTTAAAATCAACCACATCAATAATCATATTAACTGTTAATGGTCTAAATACCCAAATTAAATGACAGAGAATATCAGATTGGATTTAAAAAGGTAAAATTCAACTATATGTTGCCTACAAGAAACCCACTTTAAATATAAAGACAAAAATAAAAGTAAAATGATAGAAATAGATGTAACATGTAACACTAATCAAAAGAAAGCTAGTATGTCTGTATCAGACAAAGTAGATTTTAGAGCAAAGAATACACTCACAGAAAAAGAGCACCATTTAGTCATGATAATGGGGCCAATTCAACAAGACATAAGGATCCTAAGTGTTTATGCCTTAGGATTCAGTAACAGAGCTTCAGAATACATTAAAAAATACTGATAAATGTACAGGGAGAATAAAACAAATCCACAGTTATAGCCAGAGATTTAGAGACCCTTCTATCAATAATTGATAGAACAAGTAGACAGAAAATCAGTAAGGATATAGAAGGCTTGAATAATACTATTAACCAACTTGACTAAATTAGCAGTTATAAAATACTCCACCCAACAACAGCAGAAAACCATTCTTTCCAAGTACACATGGAACATTTACCAAGATGGACTATATTCTGGGCTATAAAACAAGTAACAAAAATTTTTAAAGATTCAAGCCATACAAAGTTTGCCATATGACCATAATGGAATTAAACTAGAAACCAATAACAGAAGGATCTCTGGGAGTCTGCAAATATTTGGAAAATAAATGTTAAAATTATTTTTTAAATTATAGGTCAAAGAAGAAATCGAAAGGGACAGTAATTTGAGCTGAATGAAAATAAAGTTATGCTATATTAAAATTTAAGGGATGCAACTGAATAAGCACCTAAAGAGAGATTTATAGCATTAAAATGTTTATATTTAAAAAGTACAAAGAAATAAAATCAATAACCTCAGCTTCCACCTTAAAAACTAGAAAAGGAAGAGCAAATGCAACCTAAAATATGAAGAAAGGAAATAATAGAGAGCAGGCCAGAAATCAATAAAATAGAAAACAGAAAAAATAAGGAAAATTAGTAAAGTCAAAAGCTGGTTTATTGATAGTATCAATAGAATTGGTAATCCTTTAACCAGACTCTCAAGAGACAGATAAAGACAGAGGAGAGAAAAACAAAGAGAGAGAGAGAGAGAGAGAGAGAGAAAACACATAATCAATATCAGGAATGAGAGGTGACATCACTAAAGATTCTATAGATATTAAAAATAATAAGGGAATACAATGAACAAGAAGATGAACATTTGTAAATATTATGCACCCAATATAGAATATAAAAATATATATAGCAAATATTAATAGAGGTAAAGGGAGAAATTGACAGCAATACAATAATAGTAGGGGATGTTAATAATCCACATAAATCAATGGCTAGATCATCCAGACAGAAAATCAATAAGGAAACATGAGCTTTAAATGACACAAATCAGATGGTCTTAACAGATACATACACAATGTTCCATCCCAAAGCAACAGAATACACATTCTTCTCAAGTGCACATGGAACATTCTCCAGGATAGATCATATGATAGGCCTGAAAACAAGTCTCAATAAATTTAAGATTGAAATCATATCAAGCATCTTTTTAGACCACAATGGTATGAAATTTGAAATCACTCAAAAAAAAAAAAAAAAGAAAACTGGAAAAACCACAAATTTGTGGAGATTAAACAATATGTTACTAA
Source organism: Delphinapterus leucas (assembly GCF_059928025.1). Classification (NCBI taxonomy): domain Eukaryota; kingdom Metazoa; phylum Chordata; class Mammalia; order Artiodactyla; family Monodontidae; genus Delphinapterus; species Delphinapterus leucas. The sequence continues at coordinate 35,593,508 of NC_143150.1, forward strand.
ACAACCAATGGGTCAAGAAAGAAAGGAGAACTTCAAAAATACCTGAGACAAATGAAAATAAAAATACAACATACCAAAAGCTACAGGATGTAGCAAAAGCAGTTCTAACAGGAAATGTGATAGCAGTACAGTCCTAGATCAAGAAATAAGGAAAATCTCTAACATGCAGTCTAACACTACATATAAAGGAACTAGAAAAGGAGGTAAAAAGCAAAGCCCAAAGTTAGTAGAAGGAAGAAACTAATAAAGATCAGAGAAGAAGAAAATGAAATAGAGACTCAAAAGACAATAGAAAACAATCAATGATACTAAAAGCTGGTCCTGTGAAAAGATAAAATAGATAAACATTTATCTAGACTCACTAAGGAAAAAAGAGAGGGCTCAAATAAGTGAAATCAGAAATGAAAGAGGGGAAGTTACAACTGATACCAAAGAAATGCAAAGAATCATAAGAGACTGCTATGAACAATTACAGTTAGTCCCCTACATACAAACCTTCAAGTTGTAAACTTTCAAAGATGCGAACGTGCATCTGGTTCCATCGAATCAGAACCTGTGCCATCAACATCAGGCATGAATGAAATTGCAGCTGTCCTTCCATCTCTTATTTCTGAGGATCCTTCAGCTCTACTATTTCCAACCTGCTTTCCTTCCTCCAGTCAGTAACTCTTCTTGCCTGTTCACTCAATGCCAGCCCCTGTATGCCGGGTGTTGTACAGTACTACTGTACATTTCAAGGTACTGTACTGTAAGATTAAAAATGTATTCTTTATTTTTCTGTTTTTTTGTGTATTATTTGTGTGAAAAGTAGTATAAACCTATTACAGTACAGTACTATATAGCTGATTGTGTTAGTTGAGTACCTAGGCTAACTTTGTTGGACTTACAAACAAATTGGACTTACAAATGCCCTCTCAGAATGGAACTCATTCATATGTAGGGAACTTACTGTATAGGCCAACAAATTAGACAACCTAAAATAAATGGATAAATTTTCAGAAACATACAAATTTCTAAGTCTTAATCATTAAGAAAAAGAAAACCTGAATAGACCAATTACTAGAAAGGAGATTGAAGCATTACTCAAAAACCTCCCAACAAACAAAAGCTCAGAATCACACTGCATCACTGGTGAATTCTACCAAGCATTCAAAGAAGATTTAACACCTATCCCTCTCAACCTTTTCCAAAAAAATTAAAACGAGAAAATACTTCGAAACTAATTTTACAAGGCCAGCACTATCCTGATACCAAAGGCAGACAACACCACCCACAAAAAAAAGTTAGAGGCCAATACTCCTGATGAACATAGATGCAGAAATCCTCAACAAAATATTAGCAAACTGAATTCAACAATATACTAGAAGGATTATACACCATGATCAAGTGGGATTTATTCCAGGGATGCAAAATAATTCACCAGCTACAAATCAACCAACATGATACATAAAATTAATAAAATGAAGGATAAAAATCAAATGACCATCTCAATAGATGCCAAAAAATTATTTGACAAAATTCAACATCCTTTCATGATAAACAACTCTCAGGGCTTCCCTGGTGGCACAGAGGTTAAGAATCTGCCTGCCAATGCAGGGGAAACAGGTTTGAGCCCTGGTCCAGGAAGATCCCCCATGCCACGGAGCAACAAAGCTGGCATGCCACAACTACTGAGCCTGGGCTCTAGAGCCTGCAAGCCACAACTACTGAGCCCACATGCCACAACTACCGAAGCCCATGTGCCTAGAGCCTGTGCTCCACAAGAGAAGCCACTGTAATGAGAAGCCCATGCACCGCAATGAAGAGTAACCCCCACTCACTGCAACTAGAGAAAGCCCACGCATAGCAATGAAGACCCAACACAGCCAAAAATAAAAATAAATAAAATAAATAGATTAAAAAATAATTAAGAAAATGGTAACAGGAACATACATATTGATAATTACCTTAAATGTAAATGGATTAAATGCTACAACCAAAAGACACAGACTGGCTGAATGGATACAAAAACAAGACCCATACGTATGTTGTCTACACGAGACCCACTTCAGACCTAGGTACACATACATACTGAAAGTGAGGAGATGGAAAGAGATAGTCCATGCAAATGGAAATCAAAAGAAAGCTGCAGTAGCAATACTCAGGTCAGAAAAAATAGACTTTAAAATAAAGACTGTCACAAGAGACAAGGAAGGAGACTACATAATGATCAAGGGATCAATCCAAGAAGAAGCTATAACACTTGTAAATATTTGGTCACCCAACAGAGGAGCACCTCAGTACATAAGGCAAATGCTAACAACCATAAAAGGGGAAATTGACAGTAACACAACAGTGGGGGGCTTTAACACTCCACTTACACCAATGGATAGATCATCAGACAGAAAAGTAATAAGGAAGCACAAGCCTTAAATGACACATTAGACCAGATAGACATAATTGTGATATTTATAGGACATTCCATCTGAAAGCAGCAGAACACACTTTCTTCTCAAGTGCATGTGGAACATTCTCCAAGATAGATCACATCTTGGGTCAAAAATCAAGCCTCAGTAAATTTAAGAAAATTGAAATCATATCAAGCATCTTTTCTGACCACAACACTATGAGACTACAAATCAATTACAGGAAAAAACTGTAAAAAACACAAACACATGGAGGCTAAACAATGTGCTACTAAATAACCAAGAGATGACTGAAGAAATCAAAGAGGAAATCAAAAAATACCTAGAAAAAAAATGACAATGAAAACATGATGACCCAAAACCTATGGGATGCAGGAAAAGCAGTTCTAAGAGGGAATTTTATAGGAATACAATCCTACCTCAAGAAACAAGAAAAGCCTCAAATAAACAACCTAACCTTACACCTAAAGCAACTAGAGAAAGAAGAACAAACAAAACCCGAAGTTAGTAGAAGGAAAGAAATTATAAAGTTCAGAGCAGAAATAAATGAAATAGAAACGAAAAAACAATAGCAAAGATCAACCTGGAAGAAATGGACAAATTCTTAGAAAGCTATAACCTTCCAAGAGCCAGGAAGAAAGAGAAAATATGAACAGACCAATCACAAGTAATGAAATTGAAATTCTGATTAAAAATCTTCCAACAAACAAAAGTCCAGGACCAGATGGCTTCACAGGTGAATTCTATCAAACATTTAGAGAAGAGCTAACACCCAGCCTTCTCAAACTCTTCCAAAAATGTGCACAGGGAGGAAGACTCCCAAACTCATTCTACGAGGCCACCATCACCCTGATACCAAAACCAGAGAAAGGTATCACAAAAAAAGAAAATTACAGGCCAATATCACTGATGAACACAGACCCAAAAATCCTCAACAAAACACTAGCAAACAGAATCCAACAACACATTAAAAGCATCATACACCATGATCAAGTGGGATTTATCCCAGGGATGCAAGGATTCTTCAATATACGCAAATCAATCAGTGTGATACACCATATTAACAAATTGAAGAATAAAAATCACATGATCATCTCAATAGATGCAGAAAAAGCTTTTGACAAAATTTAACACCCATTTGAGATAAAAAAAACTCTTCAGAAAGTGGGCATACAGGTAACCTACCTCAACACAATGAAGGCCATATATTACAAACCCACAGCAAACATCATTCTCAATGGTGAAATACTGAAAGCATTTCCTCTAAGATCAGGAAAAAGACAATAGTGTCCACTCACGCCACTATTATTCAACATAGATTTGGAAGTCCTAGCCACGGCAATCAGAGAAGAAAAAGAAAAAAAAGAATCCAAGTTAGAAAAGAAAAATTAAACTGTCACGGTTTGCAGATGACATGATACTATACATAGAAAATCCTAAAGATGCCAGCAGAAAACTATTAGAGCTAATCAATGAATTTAGTAAAGTCACAGGATACAAAGTTAATACAAAGAAATATCTTGCATTCCTATACACTAACAATTAAAGATCAGAAAGAGAAATTAAGGAAACAATCCCATTTACCACTACAACAAAAAGAATAAAATACCTAGGAATAAACCTACCTAAGGAGGCAAAATACCTGTACTCAGAAAACTGTAAGATACTGATGAAAGAAATCAAAGATGACACAAACAGATGGAGAGATATACCATGTTCTTGGATTGGAAGAATCAATATTGTGAAAATGACTATACTACCAAAAGCAATCCACAGATTCAATGCATCCCCATCAAATTACCAATGGTATTTTTCACAGAACTAGAACAAAAAATTTTTACAATTTGTGTGGAAACACAAAAGACCTCGAATAGGAAAAGCAATCTAAAGAAAGAAAAATGGAGCTGGAGGAATCAGGCCCCCTGGCTTCAGACTATATTACAAGGCTACAGTCATCAAAACAGTATGGTACTGGCCCAAAACCAGAAATATAGACTAGTGGAACAGGATAGAAAGTCCAGAGATAAACCCATGCACCTATGGTCACCTAATCTACGACAAAGGAGGCAAGAATATACAATGGAATAAAGACTGTCTTCAATAAGTGGTGCTGGGAAAACTGGACAGCTACCTGTAAAGAATGAAACTAGAACACTCCCTAACACCATACCCAAAAATAAACTGAAAATGGATTAAAGACCTAAATGTAAGGCCAGACCCTATAAAACTCTTAGAGGAAAACAGGCAGAGCACTCTTTGACATAAATCGCAGCAAGATCTTTTTTGACCCACCTCCTAGAGTAATTTTAATAAAAACAAAAATAAGCAAATGGGACCTAATGAAACTTAAAAGCTTTTGCACAGCAAAGGAAACTATAAACAAGATGAAAAGACAACCCTCAGAATGGGAGAAAATATTTGTCAATGAATCAACGGACAAAGGATTAATCTCCAAAATATATAAACAGCTCAGGCAGCTCAATGTTAAAAAAAAAAAAAAAACAATCAAAAAATGGGCAGAAGACATAAACGGACACTTCTCCAAAGAAGGCATACAGATGGCCAAGAGCCACATGAAAAGCTGCTCAACATCACTGAGTATTAGAGAAATGCAAAACAAAACTATAAAGAGTTATCACCTCACAGCGGTTAGAATGGGCATCATCAGAAAAATCTACAAACAACAAATGTTGGAGAGGGTGTGGAGAAAAGGGAACCCTCTTGCATTGTTGGTGGGAATGTAAATTGATATGGCCAATATGGAGAACAGTATGGAAATTCCTTAAAAAACTAAAAATAGAACTACCATATGACCCCATAATCCCACTATTGGGCATATACCCAGAGAAAACCATAATTCAAAAAGACACATGCACCCAATATTCATTGCAGCACTATTTCCAATAGCCAGGACATGGAAATAACGTAGATGTCCATGACAGATAAATGGATAAAGAAGAAGTGGTACATATATACAATGGGATATTACTTAGCCATAAAAAGGAATGGAATTGGGTCATTTGTAGACACATGGATGGACCTACAGACTGTCATATGGAGTGAAGTAAGTCAGAAAGAGAAAAACAAATATTGTATACTAACGCATATATATGGATTCTGAAAATATTGGCATAGGTGATCTTATTTACAAAGCAGATATAGAGACACAGACGTAGAGAACAAAAGTATGGATACCAAGGGGGATGTGGGGGATGAATTGGGAGATTGGGATTGACATATATACACTATTGATACTATGTATAAAATACATACCTAATGAGAATCTACTGTATAGCACAGGGAACTCTACTCAATGCTCTGTGGTGACCTAAATGGGAAGGAAATCCAAAAAAGGAGGGGATATATGTATACGTATAGATGATTCACTCCGCTGTAGAGTAGAAATTAATACAACATTGTAAAGCAGCTATACTCCAATAAATTTTTTTAAAAAATAGAAATGATGAAAACATTTTGTTATATTCATATAATAGAATATTATATAGCAATGGAAATAAATGGATACTGCCTCACTAAATAACATGGATGAATACCTCAAATATAATGTTGAATAAAAGAAACCAGGCACACTAGAATACATTCTGTATGATTCAACTTAAATAAAAAGTTTTTAAAAAACAGATAAATCTATTCTGGTAGAAGTCAGGAGCATGGTTACCTATAGGGAGGAAGAATGAGATACTGACTGGAAAGCTCAAGGGGCTTTCTGTAGTGCTGGAAGTGTTTTTAATTCCTGACTGGTTACATGGGTCCCTTCACTTTGTGATAACTCATAAAGATGTACATTTATTGTTTGCATACTTTTCTATATATATTTTATGAATCAACAAAAGCAATTTATTTCTAAAAATAAAAACATATTAGCCATATATGTAACTCTTTCACTTAGAGGCACCTTGTGTATGAAGTTAGACAAAATTGGAGAATGAACAACTAATAAAATTTGTAAGTGTGCATATTATGTTTTTTCCCATAGGCTGTGAATTAGGATCTAAATATTTAATGTTAAATTTCAATTTCTAACACAGATGGTTTCATAGTGCCTTTAAATGGTGTGACGGATGAATACAGAGATGGATATTTGAGAACTATTATACATAGATAGGTCAATACTTTCATTTTATGGTTGAAAACAATTTGACAGAAATAGAACATATCTGAGAGGGAGAAATTAACCCTAATGAAATGAACCTGATTCTAAAGTTCAAGTCATTACATACTAGATTGTACATTTGGGAACATTTTGTCCTACTTCTATATATAAGTAAATGTTATGCTTTTAAGACTTCAGTTTAATGCACTTTGTGGAAATTAACAGCAAGAAGAGGATAGGTTTTGGCGAATAGTAAATGCAGAACTTACAAAAGGCATTTCTTACCAAGGTTCTCTGTTTACTCTCACTAGACCCCCTGTGCAGAATATTGCACTCTTTAACAATAGTCAGAGGATGGAATAGATGGTAGTGATTCAGATGGGTGAGGGGTATGCCTTTCTTTTGTAGAGCAGAAGAATGACTTTGAAAGACGAGGTACAAAAGGAGAACTAGCATGACACTCCAACTATACATCTATTTTAGGAAAAACTACTTATGAAAATTGAGAATCTGGCAACTGATTTTCCTAAAATTGTGTCTGTGTGTCCCCTAGGAAGTCTTCATGTACCCCCAAGGGTACATACATCCCGGTATGAAAACTGTTACCTTAGACAGTATGTGTGCCCCTGCACCAAGAGCCTGGATGTGTGAATGACCATTGTAACCAGAACCATAAAACTTAGAAATCAAGACTGATTTACGCTGATTACAATGTGAAATATACCTAAACAGTTTCAAGGGAATTAGGACCAATGCTGGATGCATTCCTGTCTAAGAGGCAGAACAAGGAACATGGTGACCTTAGAGTAATGCCTCAGCCCAGTATTTGCTGACTCTTCTTTTTTCAGTCCTCCTTTATGAGTCAATGTTTCTATCTCTTGCCTGTACCCCAAGGGGAGTTAAGATGAGTGCCTTCAAAGGAAGAGAAGTGTTCTTTGAAATGATGATAAATACTGAGCAACAGCGTTGAGAATGGATGGCCTACCTAAAGTAACACCTATCATATGAACTTTTCAGCCTGCAAACAATAAGCTGAAGATTCGTGGAGCAAGGAAAGTGCTTGCTCTTCGTAGAATTCAGAGACAATGGTGCCTTCTTCTCCCTTGCAAAAAGGAAACTGACAGGTGGCAGCTTGCATTTCAAACTGCTTTTCAAAATATTTGCATATGAATTATACAGAGAAAAAAAATCTCCTCACCCTGGTAAGAATGGATTCTTATTCAGCTAGGATTAATAATCATTATATTAGCCTGGAGGAAATGATAAATATTTATAACCAAGTAACCTCTTAGAGGTTTAAACATCACATGGATGACTTAGCTATTGTTTCTGTGAGATGAATGCACAATGGGACATAGAGAGCTAAGATTCTAAAGTTCCAAGCCCCTTTCTGGAGGCTGCTGGGGGCAGGGTGGCTGCTACAATGTTCACTCGACGAAAAGTAAGCAGGCAGAGTTAGCCCCCAGGTCAAATGACAAAGGTCTGTTAATACTGGGTCTAGATCTTGATTCTTTTCTCTGTCTATACACCCTTCCTTGATGATCTCATCCAGTCTCATGGCTTTCATATCTTCATCTTACACCTCTCTCCAAATCTGATGATACAACCAACTGCCTTCTTGACATCTTCCTTTAGATGTCTAATACATATCTCAAACTCACTAGTCCAAAACTGAATCTCAACTCATGCACAGTGTTCCTCATCTCAGTTGGTGGAAACTCCGTACTTCCTACTGCTCAGGTTCATCCTGGAGTCCTCTCTTCTCTTGCAGCCACATCTAACCTATCAGGAAGCCCTGTTGACTCTACCTTCAAAATATACTCAGAACCCACTCATTTCTTACCACATTCACTGCTGCCATGCTGGATTTGACCAGCATTATTATTTGCCTCTGATTACTGCAATAGACTCCTAGGTGGCCTTCTAGCTAAAAATATTAAAGCATAAGTTAGTGTCGTAGTCCATTTGGGCTGCTATGACAAAAATATCATTGACTATGTGGCTTATAAACAACAGAAATTTATTTCTCACAGTTCTGGACTCTGGGAAGTCCAAGATAAGTGTTCCAGCAAATTCATGGGACTTCCGTGGTGGTCCAGTGGTTAAGGCTCCGTGCTCCCAATGCAGGGGGCACGGGTTTGATCCCTGGTTGGGGAACTAAGATACCGGTGTGGCCAAAAAGAAAAAACATGTTCTAGCATATTCAGTGTCTGGTGAGGCCCTACTTCCTGGTTCATAGACAGCTGACTTTTCACTATGTCCTCACATAGTGACTGGGGTTGGGGAGCCTTCTGGGCCTCTTTTATAAGGGTACTAATTCCATTTATGAGGGATCTGTCCTCCTGATCTAAGCACCTTCCAAACGCTCTACCTCCTAATACCATCACACTGGGGAATAGGTTTGTACATATGAATTTTTTTTGAGGAGGGATACAAATATTCAGTCTATAGCATTCAGGTTTGAAAGCCACTTAGCACTTTGAACAGTGTTGCCACATAGTGGGCACACAGTAAAGTCCTTCTCCTGTTTCCCTTCTGAGAACTGAGAGGTTCCTCTTTGGCACCCAAAACGTAGGGACCTCATTAATTCGCTCAAGAAGCATTTATTTATTGATTGAATGCTTACTATGTGCTGTGAAGGCCTTAAGTAAGGACCCCATTGCCGAGATGACTTTGGAAGACTCTGACTAGGCGCTCCATAGCCTTATACAGATGGTCTGAGTTTTATTCCCTTTCTATGAGAAAGCCCCTAAGAGTGGGAGACATGCCTTCAGGAAGGGTGTTTCTTAATATAGAATGGAGAAAAGCACCTGCTATCAAAATTTGAGCTACACCCTAAAGAGAAAAGGTAATAAAATATCTTGGCCTGGGGTAGACACTCTGCGGGGCTCTGCCTGTGGTCCCATACATGGGGCTAAAATCTGTACAAACAGGGCTTCTGATGCCAAGGATAGCTCTAGAAGATATATAGCTCAGGCAGGAGCTGCATAGCCCCATCATTTCTTTCTTGTTCCTTTGCCCTAAAGTGTAATTGAGCACATCACATTCTGGAAAAAATGAATACAGATAGGAGGCACTCTAGGTCTCTGGAAGATTGGAGTAAGTTTACAGACACCCTCTAAGTGCCACGTGCACATATACTCCAAATACCTACAGCACATGATTCACCCGGATCCTCCTGAAAATTGGCTTAAATTACTGAGACCACATTCACCAATGTCCAGTTATTATCAGTCATATAATTCTAGTAATGCCTCATTTATCCACCTGGTCCACAGAAGAGAGTCTTCCAGCCTTCCAGAAGAAAGTCACTAAAAGCTGATCCCCTAAAGTGTCAAAGTATACACAACCACTCTAGCTTGTAAACTCAAAAGCTTTGACTAGACCTTTGAGTTTATCTGATCCAAATCCTTTTATATTATCTAGCCCCGGGTTTCACAACTTTGGCACTATTGACATTTGGGGCCAAATCATTCTTAGTTGAGGGAAAAGGGCTCTCCCGTGCACTGTAGGATCTTTAGCAGCATCTCTAGCCTCTACCCACTCAATGCCATTAACACCTCTCCCCGCCTTGGATACGACAGCCAAATTGTCTCCAGACATTGCCAAATGTATCCTGGGTGAGGGACAAAAATCTCTCCTATTGAGAACCAATAATCTAGTCTAAATTCCTCAGTTTAAAAATGAGGAAGCTGAATTTGATTTCAAAGCTAGTGGGTAGCTAAGTAGGGACTACTAAAGAAAATGGCACTGCCACCATCTACCTGTTGCCCGTGTTAGGCATGATCCTTGTCTCCTCTCTCTCCCTTACAAAGTCGTATCAACACCATTTCTAAGTCTCTTTCAAATCCATCTTCTCTCCATTGATACAGACACTGTCTTAGTCCAGGCTCCCATTTTCTTTCACCTGAATCACTAAAACAGCCACCCAACTCTACTCCCCATCTCTAGTCTTGCTCCCTCCAATCTATTATCTATACTGTAGCCAGAGTAAACATTTTAAATTTTAAAAATTCATGTTACTCAGGAACTTAAAACTCTTCAGTGGCTTCCCACTGTTTTTATGAAAAACGTTAAACATCCTAACCTCTTGCTTGGCACTTGCTCATCTTTCCCTTCCCACCAAACTACTGTATTTCCACAAATACGCCATATTCTCTTTCATTTTCAGTCTATCATATATGATGTTGCCTCTGAATAGAACTATTCATCTCCACTTATTTTTATCTGGCTTATTTATTAACTTAAACATCATATCCTCCAGTAAGCCTTCCCTGAATGCTCATGTCCAAGTTGTGCCCCTTCTGTGTGATCTCTTAGGACCTGGTTAATCCCCTTTTCACTCTGCATGTTAATCACCTGTTTCCTTGTCAATTATTCCCACTAGTATGTGATCTTCAAGGTGGCATGGGCACCATTCTATCCCCAGTGCCTGGTACAGAGCAGAGTGCTCAATTCATATTTCATGAATGAAAGAATCAATGGAAGAAATTATATTTTTGAATTTCAGTGTTTTTTTATTACAACATTCTATCTTCCTTTAAAATTACACACAAATAGAGGTCTACGATTACTTAAAGAGAAGATATCTAATGTAATTTGTTTTTTTTCTTCCTGATGACTTAGTGTCATCATTAAGCATAGTATGGTGCTTTCATGTAATGATGCCTTTAGGGACTCTGAAGACAGGTATTACTATTTTCCTTGGCACTCAAAGGTCCCAAACAACGGAAGTTTTTTCCATTCTTGGGTTTTTTAGTTATCAGTTTCCACTTGTATGTCATTCCTTGCAGCTGTCAGCATGACTGACACTAATAACCTAGCCCTAGGAATGGGGGAGTCCTATTCTCTGTTCCCCTTCTATTTTGCTGCTTCTAATCTACTATAGACAGGGAAATAAAATGTTCAATTCTGCGAGAACTGTATAAAGAATAAAACTATATTGGCATAGTGTAAGGATGAAGACGTATTCTTCCTGTGTAAAGAATATGAGTATTAGGGTATGTAGCAGCTGTTTTGACCACTAGTAGCCCTTTGTACAGCTTCCTTGCTTTTCAGCTATGATCCTGGCAGGACAAGTGGCCTGAAAGGCAACTCTCTAATCACCTCCATTACCTCCCTAGCTGGGAGCCCATACCCTGTTTGTTGGAGTCTGAATAGGTCTCTCAGGATTACATTTCAGGGCTGGCCAAAGTTACCTCAGACCAGACTTCCAGCCTTGCCATTTGACACTTCGGGTCCTCAACCAAGGAAGAAAGACTTGTCATTTTTATTCTGTCCCTATCAGGTACACAAGGAAAAAAATTATAGGTATTATTTGTGAATGCTGCAAATGCAAACAAATTTGAAATTTGCACAAGTTTATGGAGTGTGGATACAAAGAAAAGGGAGGGTAGCCTTCAAAAGAATAATTTGGCAGGCATAGGCACATGAAGAATGTGTGTCAGACAGCCTCAGAAGGCAGCCTGGCATATTGATGAAAAAAGCCACTGAACGAATAGTTAACTCTGGAGAGCAGAATAGCTGTCCGGATGAAAAAGCTTAATTACGTGAGTGCACATCCTGCTGCAAACTCCAGGATCACACCTCATCTTTCCCTCAGAGGCGGCTGCTGGGCAGGGAGAGGCCTGGATGTGTTCAGAGCTTGTAAGAAGCCACCTGCCAATGCATGTACCTGAGTGTGTGATCTGTGTTGCATATGTCAGGTCTGTATATGGTGATGATGATGGTGGTGATTATATAATTATTACCTCACCTTTTCTGAATATTTTATTTTTCAGAGTACTGTCATATCCATTATTTCTTTTTCAAGAGGAAACCAAGACACAGAAAAATAAATAAGTGACTTACTCAAGATCCCACAGCCAGGGCAGAGAAGAGCTGAACTAAGGCTCAGGTCTGCTGATGCTCATTTGCTTTCTATTCAATTATATCGCCTCAACGGTCATAACTTATCTAAATAAGATTATTTAACGGCCAAATGAAAGAAGGCTTTCTGGCTCCTCCAGAAAGTTGAAAATGCCTGTGGATTACTGCAAACCACAGCTCAAAGCAGAATCTCAGTTTCCAGGACAGCATCAGAGGTGAAGGAAAGAAGGAGGGTCTTTAATTCAGTAGGTTCTCTGCACCAGAGGAGACAGAACCTTCCTGAACAACCAGAGGAGCTTAGCCAGGAGTACAGACTGGAATCAGAAGAGGCATCTGGCTTGAATAAACAGGGAAGGAGGACTTTAACTTGGGTTCAAAGACAGTCATAACTGAGAGGACGGCGTAAGTCATTTTCCCGAGTTGGATGAAGCTGGGCCTAATGCCTATGTGGTTGTAGTTTGTGCCTTCCTACTATCTTTACACTTAGGTAGGTAGCCGGGGGTGACAGAAAGAGCATAGAGGTGAAAGGCAGAAGATCTAAGCCCAAAATCACGGGCACTCAGGCTTCCCTGGTGGCGCAGTTGTTGAGAGTCCGCCTGCCGATGCAGGGGACACGGGTTCGTGCCCCGGTCCGGGAAGATCCCACATGCTGCAGAGCGGCTGGGCCCGTGAGCCATGGCCGCTGAGCCTGCGCGTCCGGAGCCTGTGCTCCGCAACGGGAGAGGCCACAACAGTGACAGGCCCGCGTACCGCAAAAAAAAAAAAAAAAAAAAACATGGGCACTTAAGTCAGAAGGGACATTAGAGGTCAAATTGTCCTAATTGTGGGTCAGACAGATCACTGATATCAGTATTAAACTCACTGGGTAATTCTTTCTACCTTGAGTCAGGTGATCTTCCCAGGGAGTCTATAAACTTCTCATATTATCTTGAACAGGTACCAAAAAGTATTTCACATTGGTGGTTTGAAGACTTTAACCCATGATGGCTAAACCTCTACACAACTGAGTGTCTCCTAGCCAGGGGAATGATAACTGGCAGAAATAAGTTGGAAGGGTCTGACCCCAGTATATTGGCCTGGGAAGGCTGATGTGAAATAACTTCTATAGTTCTTAAGATAAAGCATAAATAAATTAACGTGATCTGACCCCAGCCTATTTCTTTTTTTTTTTAATATAGGATATTTGCTTTGAGTCTTCTTTTAAAAATAAATTTATTTATTTATTTTTGGCTGCATTGGGTCTTGGTTGATGCGTGCAGGCTTTCTCTAGTTGCAGCGAGCAGGGGCTACTCTTCGCTGCAGTGCGCGGGCCTCTCGTTGTGGTGGCTTCTCTTGTTGCAGAGCGTGGGCTCTAGGCACGCGGGCTTCAGTAGTGTTGGCACACAGGCTCAGTAGTTATGGTTCGCGGGCTCTAGAGCGTAGGCTCAGTAGCTGTGGCGCACGGGCTTACTTGCTCCCATGAGATCTTCCCAGAGCAGGGTTCAAACCCATGTCCCCTGCTTTAGCAGGCAGATTCTTATCCACTGCGTCACCAGGGAAGTCCCCCCAGCCTATTTCTCCAACCTAATCTCTCATCTCCCTCCACCTGCACTGTGTATTCCAACCAGGCTATTATTCTTTTCAGTTCCTTGAAATATAAACCTTTTGCCTCTGGACTTGTGTGTATGCTATTTCTTCTGCCTGTAACTCTCTTCCCACCTCCACCATATCCCCTTGGCATGCTTCTACTGATCCTTCAGGCATCAATTTAAAAGTTTTTTCCTCTAAGCTTTCCCTGCCTCTACCCAAGACTGGATTAGGCACCTTCCCCATACTCCTTTACACAATGACCTACCCACTATCTTATATCCCATACACTGATTGCAAGTACAGGTAACCTTTACCAGACTGGAAGCTCCATGAGGGTCTCTGTCACTGCTGTATACCTAGCACAGTGCATGACATAAAGTATACAATAAAAATTTTAATTGAATTAATATCAACACCAATTCAGTCTCAGAAAATGTGTCGTGTCATAAAGCATTCATGGCAGTAGGATACTAGTCCATTCTGGTAAATCATCTAGACTTTGTGTAACCCAGTTCATTCTCTTTTCCCCATCTGCTGGCTCTTTCATCATTTGTATTTCTTCTTCATGCTCTTACCTCTCTTTTTATATCACTTTCTCCTCTCTACTGTGTCCCAACCTCTGGTCCCATAGCTGCTCAGAGATGCCTCTGTCATTCCTCCTGCCCTCCCCCACAATCCATGCTCTGAGACTGAACTTTACCCATTGTACTCACACTACCATCCCCCCTAATCAAAAAACAGATCCATCTTCTTCCCCAGATCTCAGATAGATTTATATTCAGCTATATACTGGAAATCAGTTCAAAGTTATAAAGTCATGCCAAGATGCTGAAGCCCAACGCAACAACTGCTCTAAGTTTTAGGATTTCCAAAGTGATTATATATAAACGGTCCCTTTCTGAAGCCCCAGTGCCATAAACCAGAGAGAGAAATCTGTGATATTGGAATTTCGGTTAGGCCTCATGTTTGTGAATGGATGCTGGTGGGGATTGGTGGGTATGTTGAAGAGGGAGTGCCATCCCAGCCACACAGTGACCTAAGCAATGACCAACATGGTCTCACTGTGATTACGGTCTTGGGCTGGGGACGCCATGAAAGAGAAAATTCAAGTCAACCACATTTACTTCTTTGGGAGGAGCTTAAAAACTCTGCTACCAGTAACTTTGCAACTATTGGGTAAAGTGGATTTCTATTACCCATGTTCTTCCTGTTCCATTCAATTCAATCAGTTCTACTGTCTGCCTGTAATGTCCATGGTACTGAGCTGATCAAGTATTTCCAAAACAACAAATATTCATGTTTCTCTAATGGTTAACTATAGCAAAGCCCCTCACTAATCAGAAATGATTTTGCGCCCCTCCCTCCTCACTTACCTGCCCCCAAAATATCCCCCATCAGTGCCTCTGGCTTCCCGTCTAGCTGTGTATCTCGCTGTGGTCACCTCCTGAATGCCCTGCTTATGGGTCAGTCCTCAAACTGCTGAACAGATTGTGTTTAATATGGAGAGTGCATCATATTTATGTCAATGGTGCTGAAGGTTAATGGTGCTTCAGATAATGAGCTTTATTTTTAAAAAAAATGCAGCAGCAAAAACAGGAGCATTTGAAATTAAAGGGCATTTCACAAAGTGCAATTGAACAGGGAGCAGGTGTCTATTTTTACAGTGAAATTGTGATTCAACTTCTATCTTTTGCTTGTTTATCTTCTGAATGATTACACTTAGGATGCAAATATCAGAGGCTTGCTACTTATTGGTCCTACTCTGGCATAAGTGTGAGTATAGGGCTTCCTGCATCCACGGTCAATTGGCAAACTGCTGTGTACTCCTGGAGATGACACCATAATAAGCAGGGAGTTTATCTCACAGGTGACCCCACCATTTCCCAATTCATTCCCCTCTTGCCCTTGATCTAAAAGCAGTTGTCCTCTTGGGACTAATTTCAATACAGCTAGCACCTTCCCCTGGAGACCCTCCAAGCATTTAATAGGAAGAAATAATGATGTATCTCTTGGTTTCCTTGCAGATAGGAAGGGTCACAGAATTTTGCAAAGCTGGTTCATTTCCAAGTCATGCTGTCTGGCATCGACTGGGTCTTTGCTGCCAATCTGCAAGTCTTTCATTGTTTTCCTTGACTTCCAAGTGTTTCCATCACAAAGTCTGTTTCAGAGCTTATCTCTCCTTAAGTCTCAAACTCATTTCTCTCCCACCTCCACCCTTCCCGGAACAGATAACTTTGCCTCTTCCTTGGCGGGAGAAGAAAGAATGGGAACTGAAGTTTGAGATAAAAGAACGTAGGAAGGATGGGTTGCAGTGTACACTTTGTGTGACTGTCATGTAACCTTGGTAGAGACACAGTTCAGGCCTTGGGAAGGTATTTCTGCATGTTTGAGACAAGAGACCTGAGATGTGATAGGATGATTAACCATCCTGATTTGCCTGAGATGAAGGTGTTTCCTTGGACATGAACTTTCAGTGCTAAAACCAGGACAGTCCCAGGAAAACCAGGATGCTTAGTTATCCTTAGATGTGGGTAAGAGGCTGAGAGAGCCTACTGGGGAAGGCACCGTAAAAGCAACCCTGGTCTGCCTGGACCCTTGAGCTATGTGTATTATAATAAAGCTTATCCAAAGCTTTCCTTAGCAGAAGCTTCCCTTGTCTATCTCTGTGATCTCATTTCTTACCACTCTCCCCTTTGCTCATTCTGTTCCAGCCATACTGACCTTCTTTCTGTTTCTCGAACACCTCAAACTTCGCCCATGCTGGGGATGTTCTCTCTGCCTGAAAACAGTCTTTCTCCAGATCTTCACATGGCTTGTTCCTTCTCATCTTTCAGGTCTTGCCTCAATTTTTACATCATCAAAGAGACCTTCCTGGGCTTCCCTGGTGGCGCAGTGGTTGAGAGTCCGCCTGCTGATGCAGGGGACACGGGTTCGTGCCCCAGTCCGGGAGGATCCCACATGCCGCGGAGCGGCTGGGCCCGTGAGCTGTGGCCGCTGAGCCTGTGCGTCCAGAGCCTGTGCTCCATAACGGGAGAGGCCACAACAGTGAGAGGCCCACGTACCGCAAAAAAAAAAAAAAAAAAAAAAAGAGAGAGCTTCCTCAACCATTCACTGAAAAGTAGCTCTCTACTTCTGCCCAGTCTCTTGTATGTTATCCTCTTTTCTCTTCATCATAATGTTTAGCACTACTGCAAATGATCTTATTAATCTGTTCACTTGTCTATTGTGTGTGTCCACCACTAAATGAAGGCTCCATTGATGGCAGGAACCATGCCCTTTCTTGTTCACTTTTCTATCACCACCACCCAGAAGAGTAGCAACAGCTCACTTTCTATCTCCTGAGTGAATGAACAAATCCAAGTGCTTGTGTACTGCAAGATCCACATCTCTGCTGGGGACATTACAGAATTACTAGCTAAGCTATCATATCTCTAGTTTCAGGGTCATATATGAGTAACTTCCTGGAGGGACATTTACACAAAGGGGATCTGAATATATATGTCTTGCAAGTATTCTCTGCATCTTTGAGAGTAGGTATGGAGGATAAAAAAGGAATCTATCTATCTATCTATCTATATAGATTCCTTTTATATATATAAAAGGAATCTATAGTTAAATCTGGGAAATAGAGAAAGTGAATTTAGCCTCCTTGGAGTGAATGGTTCAGCAAAAAGACTGGCCCTTCGATTGGAATTGGTAGTTGCCATGAAGGAATGTAAATTCATCAGAATTAAGGATAGAACTTCCTGATATTAACCAAAATGAGAATATAATTAAAGTAGAGAGAGATCAAGAGAGAGAAATCAGGAACTTAACAAGAGTGTTAAGTACATTCAAGAGGCCAGAACTCTTATCATGGAAGATATTCCATGAGACTGCCTAGACTTAGCAGAGGAACCTCTCCTCTGGATGGAGAAGGTAGAGTGTAAAGGTTGGATTACAAGGCAGGGTCAGGAGAAAGCCAAAGGCACTGTGGGGTTGCTTATAGAAGACTCTTGGAGCTGCCTCTGAAGAAGGATCTATTCGATTGGAATAATAACGCAGTCCAGAGCACTCAGTAAAAAGGATAAAAAGCAAATTATAAAGTTGGGTTTTTAACTTTTTGGAGATTGAAACCAACAAGTAAACTGTAAAAGTTATCTATCTCCATGAGTAAGATGGGAGCGGGGGACAGTGAGAGAGAAAGAAGCAGGGAATGGCTAAAAACAGAGACCCTAGAGACAAGAAGAGGAGCGGGGAGACTATTAGGTGATCTTCTAAACCTATAAACTAAAACGGTTGTTAATTGTGTGTGTGTGTGTGTGTGTGTGTGTATGTGTTAGTGTATACCACATGTGTTATTTTTCTCCAATTGAAATAGCAGCTTATCTGGGGAAAAATTTTGTCCTTAGAGAAAGAGACAGCTATGCAATTGGGAAAATAAGCTCTCAGGCAACTTTTGGAGTCAGTTTTTGTGTGAGATTATATGTGTGTATGTGTTTAAGTGTTGTGAATATTTTCTCCCTTTGTTATGTGCCGGCTAATTCAAAGTTAATTTGATTTAGAACAACTAAAGGTTTTCTTTCTTTCCTTTTTTGTTTCTCCTCTGGAACACAGAAAGTACTCTGCCTCCCTAGGCCATAAATAACTCCAGGGACATTGGAATAAGACATACTATTATGAATTGGGTTTCGTAACTATCTTAAATGACTCATTGTGCCTATCAGATTTAAAGAAATGCTTCTTCTCCATTTTTTTAATAAGCAGAGAGTAGGAAAAATGCCACAAAATTACCAGGAGAGGAATGGAATGAGGGAACTCACTTATCATAATATTCTTGTGAACAAAAGTCCAAAGACAAGTGTTGAAATGAATTTAGGAAAGGAAATCAAAGAAGTCAGATATATATAGTACTATAGTATGAGGATGGAGGAAGGAGGACAAAAAGTTCAAAGACCTGTCAAATGAATATAAAAAAAGAGTCAAAGTAAAAACTTAAACTGGAGATTTTATGCTCTGCAAGATTTCCTATTAGCACTATTCTGATCTAGGCCCTTTGGTTAAAAAAAATCAAAAACAATGGTTGATCGGAGCAACAATGGTTGCTGTAGGGTTTCTAAAGTTTCTTCCCTATGTTTTGTTATCTTACACTTTAAACCCAAAAGAACATACCCTTTGTGTGAATCCTTATACTATGGACTTGGGTCTTGATACTGGGTCCGTAAATGCAATTTAACACTAGAGACCTGAGGCAGGGAAGGAGGACTGGGTCTGAAATTTAAGAACATCCTTGTGTTAACAATCCACAACTTGATTAAAATGGACCTGGAAGTGGAAAGGGTGGAGTCAGTATTGAAAGAAAACAAAAGATGAAGAGAATCAGTAATAGAACTGTATCTGCAAAAGGCTGAGCAGTGAGTAAGGGATGGGAAATATGAGAGAAGAGAGAATGAGATTCAGACAGTGAGGCTTAGACAGAAGAAGCTTATGTATACAGCTCGTGAAAAAGGGCTAAAACAGGATGCTTACATAAATATTTCTTTCTCGCAATCGCTATTGTGATTATTCTGCATTAACTGTGCATAAGACCCTCTGGACTTTTCCATGTTCCTGTAAGAACTTCACTCTGATTTAGTAAATTACTGCTCCCATTTGAAAAATTGTAGCTTTCAAAATGTGCATTAGTTCTGGTCAGGGAGAGCACGTATTGCTTGCATCAGGAAACTATGCAATGTTATGGCATCTAGGAAAGTAGCTTCAGAGAACCCAAAAACATGCTTCATTATAGAGCCTGAATTTCAAAGCCTGTCACAATGGCCAGTCAGTGTTAGTCAAGAGAGAACCCTCTTTCTAACTGCATATCCTTGGGCTAGGGGGAGGGAGAACACAGGAAACTGAAGTTTCACTTTACATTGGTTAGATTTTTATTAACTAAAATAAGTCTGAATGTTCAAAATGAAGTTGTCTGTATAACTGAAAGTACCTGAAAATCTATATACTCTTCCCAAGGGTCATTGTGGGGCAAGAAAGGGAAACTCTCAATAGCATAATTTAAGAAAATAAGGAGTGAAAAGATGAAGCTATTTCCTATTCAGACCTCTTCAAGCCCTGGTAATTGTTTACTAATGAGCTGGTTAGAGAATCTAATTATCGTCATAGAAAAATAAGCTATTTCTAATATTTGACTAAAAGGTATACTTCTGTAGGTTTGATATTATTGTGGACCTACTATTTTCATTACCTAAAAATAGACATTTGTTGTTTCATCTCCGGCAGCCATACTCCATTCTTTCAGCAGTGATACATTGACTGCCCTTCAAGGAATTCACTCTTACTTGATTTTCAGTTAATATAGCTTAGGTGGGGTTGATTCCACTCCTAAAACCAGAGATGGGTACGGATTGGCCCAAACAAATCAGCAAATATCCCCTTGGCCAAAGTGATTCATTTAAAGATGAGTACTTGACTTATTAATACACGCGAAGTATGAAGAATGAATAGGACTAGTGTAGAAACCACTGGAAGAAATTCTGACTTCCCTCTATGTAGTACAAGAATAGTGAGAGGTCTGGAATTGCAGTAGCCGTTTTGCTACCATGAGGTAGGAGAGATTAGAGCTGCCAAGTGTCTACCAAGTGGAATATGAGGATGAATCCACTCATGCAGAAATTAGAGTAGAAAGATGTAAGGACACTGGGTTGTGAGTGACATTGCTTGAGCTACTGGATTGAGCTTTGTTTACCTCTAGAGTTTTAAGTTATATGAGTCCCCTCCACATATCCCTTTACTATATAAATTACTTTGTGCTGGGTTTCAGTCACCTAAAACATTAAGGGTTCTAATGGATAAATTAGTTTTGTTCTGGTTTCTTTCTACAAAATGGGCCAGTTGTCTTTGACCATGTTATATCTGCCATGTAAGTGTGATCAACTGTTTCAGAGATGTATCCTAGAATTGGATGAAAATGAGTTTGGATGACTCAGTGGAAACCCATTTCTATAACTACAAAGAAAAATTTAAAGCACAAGGCCCATGTTCAAGACATATGAATAGTATTGACAGTATAACACAAGATCTAATTACTTTCTATTATTTTGGGTCCCTGGACATGAGGATCTGTTCCTGTTTAAACGCTTACCTAAGAGTCTTCCTGGTCGTTGCTGTCTGAGCACCTGAAGTTAAGTTTTATGTCAGCGTTTTGAAAGGTTCTTAGCAAGCTTGTCTAGCATAAGCACTTTAATTTGCACATGGATAAACTGAAGTCCACAGAGAAGATGATTATCACACAGAATTAATAGCTAAACACCACACTCTGATTATGTAGTATGGTTTATATATCAACGTACAACCTCAATGTTGTTTGTATAGCCACATATAAGCGCCTTGTGTATATAGACAGTTTACTAGGAAATTTGCCATCAGTGCAGCGTGCTTGATGCTTTAACCTACATGCTGCCCTTGAAGCTAGGTGGCTATTGAATTGAGCAGAATGCAGATGAGGTTAAGGGCATCTTTTTTAATCCTGTATGTGCCCGTGAGCTAGGCATGCTATTTTCACTTGTCTAACATCTTTATTTTTTTTTTTTCTAAAGAGCGCACCTCTTCCTTTTGGCTTAATCACCCCTCCCAGGTCTAGAAATGGTCAAATAACCTGGGATTAGCCAATAAAAGGACAACATCCTCCCGGCCACAGTGATTAGCTTAGGAGTGAGTGGATATCCAAATCAGTTGAATCAGAGAAAATCTTGGGACACTTGTGGAAATTATTAGAGATGAGGAGCTTACTGTTTTGTTTGATTTTGCTGAAGTTTTTACGCTAGTAGAATGTAAGTTTAGAGATGCTGAAGCTCTTCTTTAACACTTTGTTGGGAATAGCTTCCAGCACAAGGGAAGTAGATCTGAGAGACGATTGAGATTTCTAAAGATATCGTTTGAATTTCCTGCTGCAGTCAGCCTTACTCCTGAAACTTTCAGATACATAACCTGGTGTGTTCCCCTTTCTTGATTAAACAAGTTTGAACTGTGTGTCCTGTTACCAAAAGAACCGTGACTAATGCAGACTTTTATCTTTCACACATCCACAGATAGCTCATATAGTAGATGTGAGTTGTCACCTAGCCAAAGCCTCCTTCTTTGAAACTGTCCACGTAGTCTTAGTCCCTGATAAAAGGTCATGTTTTAGATTGGGGTGAACACCTGACCCAGGAGTTATCAATCCATAAGCTATGCTGAGACAATCATTTGGACACAGTGACTGAATGAATTAGCTAAGGTCATCTTGAGTTGGGTCAGAGTTGGTGCCATGGCAAGACAAAGTCACTTACAAGCCATAGTTATGGGAAAACATAGAAAATATGAATCAATAGAGAAAGCTAATCTGCAAAGATAAAATGGAAGAATAGAGCAAATATACACAAAGAAGAAACCATATGGCACAAAGAAAAAAAAAAGGAAGATAGAGCTGCCTGATGATTTTCTACAAACAACATGGTGTTTTCTTCATGTCTCTCCTCCTAGAACCATGCCCCACATTTATCCTTCTAATATAATGGACCTTTGTGATTTAAACTAGCCTGAGTGGGCTTCTATTCTATACAGCCAACTGGACCTTTCAATCACAGATCCCAGCACTATGCCAAAGGATGAGGAAAGTTTATTACAAAGTTTTTTACCTGGACTAGAGGAATTATAGCTAAAAGCAGAAGACTATGGTTTGCTCTGGAGCATGAATTTTGAACATGAAGAAGACTGTCTGCTAGGTCTCAATTCCCTGACTCAATTTAAAGCCTGAAATCTGTGGACTGGCTTCCCTGTGCACGGAGCTAGGGAAGATCTCCCCCACAAGTGTTTATAACAATGTTTAAATTATCATCTCAATTACTCTCTGTGTACACATCAGTGAGCACTCTGCATATCAATAAATGAACTCTGTGTGTATTCAGAAGGCTCCTGTGGTAACAGCAACATGTAGATCCAGTTCTCATTTGATGGGCACCTTCCCAGCTAGTTTTAAATGGTTTAGGGGATTATACTGGAGATTTAAGGGAGAACAGATGATTCTCATTGTCCTGCATGATGTAAATTTAAACTTGAAAATGAATGCCCTAAAACATGGTATTATTCTGTTCCTAGTCTGTTCTCCAGCTGTATAGAATATAAGCAGGCCAAAATGCTCCTGGGGATAAAAAAAAAGACCTAGAGATACCTGGCAGGATGGGATCACAAAGTTTTGGCAAAGCAGGCAGTCACCTTCTATGGAATTCTGGTTCCCCAACTAGTTCAAGGTCATCCTCCAGGCTACCACACAAGTACCCACCATACTGGGGTAGAATAATTCCACCCCAGTGCAGAAAAAAACTAAACATAATGGGGTCCTGGCTGCACCTTGCTCACTGTTTCTCTTAAATTCTTTTCTGAAGTGGCCCATGGGGCCAGTGAGAGACTGTTTGGAAATAATGAGAGGGTTTAGTGTTGTCAAAAAAATTCAACTGAGTAAATTTTAAAGATCTTATTGCCTTTTTCAGTGATTCATGAATTGGGCAGCATCCCGTCTAGCAGATAGAAGGGACCTTCAAAGAGCTGTACAAAATGAAAGACTTTTATAGGCAGAAGGGGGCAGGACAAGGAAGTTACATTAGCAAAGAGCTGATTATTTGTGGCAGGGTCACCTTCCTTTAGGAGGTGGCAGGGGTTTATCAGGCAGATTACCCCACTAGTACTGACCAGGTCATTCCAGATTGACTGGTTTAAGATTCATTCCATTACTAGGGGAGGCTGAAACTGTAATTAAGTTAGGTATTAAGTCTTGGTCGGTGATGTGGGGCTTAGCATAAGTGACTATTTTGAGCCTGTTGTCTCTTTTTTAACAGTGTATATAAGATTCCCCAGAAGCTCAGTTCTTGGAGAAGTAGCAAGAACCTTAAAAGGGTGACTTTTTCTCTCTCTCTCTCTCTCTCTCTCTCTCTTTCCCCCTACGTACTCTCCCTGCCTCTCTCTCTTCATGACTCAAAATGAGGAGAGAGAGAAAGAGAGACAGAAAGTATAGATGTCCTATATATTGGTGATATTATTTTCTAGCCTGTGATTCTAATCATTTGGGTGCAGGGTTGTCTTCTCTTCCTCACCACTCCTTCCTCCCTCCTTTCCTTTTGTTCTCTCCCTTCTTTGAGCATCCCTTCCTTTTCTTTGAGGACGATGCTTTTCCTTTGTCATTAAAATAAGTTTGTTGTCCTTAAAAATGCCTGCTCTAACAAGGTTACATAAGGAATTAATAATTCAAAGCGCTGTTAAAAACAACTTGGAGGCAGAGAAAGAGGAAGTGAATATTTTTCCCCTCATTGTCAGAAAAATAAAACCCAACTTGATTTCCTCTTGTGAAGTTTTAGTTGTTTCCTTCTAGATGAAGAAAAGGAATAAACCAGTTCTCAGAGACACAACAGCAGAAGCAGTAGCACCAAGAAGCATTTACATGAAATACTGCATGTGATACATTAGCATGGTTCCTGGCACACTGTGAGGACCGTTGATGAAAAATTAATCAGTTGATCTAAAAAAGAAATGGAAAATTTTATTCAAGCCAAATTTGAGGATTATAACCTGGAAGAGCATCTCAGAAAGCTCTGAGAACTCTTCCTCCTGTTAGAAGTCAAGGCACAGTTATAGAAGTTTTTGGAGACAGAAGGCTGTACATTAAATGATGTATTATTGACAGTTTATATGATCCAGATCTAAGCGTCATCCTGGCGGGACACGTGACCCCTTACAAGATCAAGAAGAAATGCTATATTTTAAGGAGTTGTTTTGTTGATGCTAGGAGAATGTTGTTCTTTATGGTTAAGCAGGTATTTCTGCTAATGGGCGAGGTTTGGTCAATACATAATGCAGATACATAATGCACAGATACATAATGCGTAGTAGGGGGGAGAGAGGAGGCCAAGTGGCAGAGAAAAAGTTTTATGTTTAAATTTTTCTTGTCTTGCCATAAAATACGAATTTTATTTCACAACACTCAGTAAGTGTCCATTATTCGTGTCATTATTAGTATTATCATTAGTCTTAAGTGCTCAAATTTTATTTCTGGACAAGATACCCTTAGAAAACTGGTCATCCCAAAGAGTCAATCTCAAAGAGGCTTTAGCACAGAATCTCAGGCCCTCTTAACTTTTTAAAGTGCTTTCACATTTATTATCTCACTTTTGTTCTGACACAAGTTTGGATTTATAAATGGAAGTTTAAAACAAAAGACAGTTTTCTAGCTAGAACAGTTACCAGAGTAAAATGCTATTGTATCCAAGTCATTCATTACCATTGCAGGAAGAAAATGCTGAGAAAAAGGTTTCCCTCCTTAAAAGCACTAAACAGCATCCATCATTTGCAATGTCAGAGAGACACAAAGATTTTCACTTTTATCAGTGAAGAAAGACAACTCTTTAAGTACCAAACAAAAATTGAGTAATAAGCAAGTGTAGAAACCAACTTTATGGGGCCCTATTTCTATTTTAATAAACACATGGCACTAATTGTGTGACAGGCATATAAAAATTGTACAACTATTAATCCATTTATCTTCAAAACAAAGCAGTGCAGTCGGTTAGGTGCTATTATGTGGCCATCACCATTTTACTGTTGAGAAACTCAAGGCAAATTTGGGCTATGCAAATAGCCCACCACGATGAAGCCACTATGTAGTAGAGTCTGGTTTCAAACCTAAGCAACCTGACTCCAGTCTAAGCTTCACAGCATAATGCTTGCTGCCTCCCCGATGCAACTGCATCCTCTTGAGAGGCCATGAGCCAAAACTTTCTCAAGTTAACTCCCCTCTCAGTACCACCTTCTCAGCATCTGTAGACTTCTGGAAAGAAAGCTTCAGGTAGCAAGCTATGTATACCTTAGTCTACTGCCCTATCTAAGAGATAAAACTGCTGGCCTAAGAGAGGTGTGGAACAATTCCACAGTTGCCCATGGTGCTGCAAAGGTAGTAGCCAGAGCAATGGGAATGAGTTTAGCTTGAACTCTAAGCCACTATCTTCTATCCCTTTAACTGATGAATTTTTAAAAAATCACCTGTCTTCCCTTTCCTGGACATCTATTCCACAACACAACAAAGTTCTCCTTGATCAGCCAGTCGCTTTCTTTGCTTGAATTAAAAAAAATAGAAGGGGGGAGCTCTTTCTTTCTAAAGGCTGTAAGCTCCATTTTTAACAGGTTAAGCCACTTGATTATGAATACTGAAGCAGAAAGAGGGCATCCTTGTGAAGTTAGAGAGCGGCTAGAGTAATGTCAGGCACACAGAACAGATGAAGTCACACTCCTTCTCTAGAGAAGGAAAACTACAAGTTGATATCAAGACCCATTATACATCCTTTATAGTTCATTGTATCTAAACGTTTAAACTGAATGTAATTTCTTTTTGTAAAAAAATAGTGTAGTATTTAAGCACATGGACTCTGGAGCCAGATTTCCTGTGTTCAGCTCTAATCCCTTTAATTAATCTCAGTGTTGCTACCTGTGCTTTGCTCAGCTGTTACTTTGAGTCAGTCATTCAACCATCTTATGCCTCTGTCTCCTCATTTCTAAAATGGGGACAACAATAGTACTTACTAATAGGATTGCTGTGAGGATTAAACAAGTAAATGTATTTAAAGATATTATAAAAGTGTCTGGCAGTAATAAGCATTATCTATTAGCTATTGTTATCAATAATAATAGCATTTAAAAACAACACAGGGAGTTTTTAACTGTCCTTATATTCCCAAACTCTCCACCATACTATTTATTCAGGACACTAACTTCACTTCTAATTGCCTTTACCCACTTGTTCCTTGGTTTCTGTCTGTGACCAAACAGAAAAAAGGCAACAGCTCATACAGTCAGATTTTGGCACGTGTGGAGACAGGATTTTGCCATATGGGACATTAAGACACAGTCTCTAGGAACACAGTACATTCAAATTCAGGCTCTGTCTGAAGAGGGGAAAAGTACCACTTTCTGATGGCAACACTCCAGTCATGATAGGTTTATTTTACTATGAGGAGAGATAAAGCTATGTGGTCTGTTCTTTCTCTGAGTCTTTTTGGATTGTCTGCTTGTTTGCTTGTCGATTTTTGCTTTTTGTCTTGTGGGAAAAACAGGGAAAAGGAGACTAAAGGAATAGCAGGGACCACCTAACTGATCTGGAACACTAAAAACACAAACTAAAGTCATCCCTTTAATTAATTTTAACAATCAAAGCATGATAATTATATTACTCATCAAGGAGAGAGGAAGAGAAGTCCTAACTGCTAAAGGAATCAATCACGAGTCAACCAACAAAATCCTAGCTCCTGAACTAACTGTGGAACCATGTCCAATCAGACATGGAGAATTTTAATAAAAACATAAGACTAGGACTTAACAACAACAACAACAAAAAACAGCTTAATATCAACTAGTGGGAGACATACCAAAGTGTCCCTACATGTTGATTGTTTCTTTATGCCTGCTCTGTAAGATTATATTTAGAATGCAGGTAAGTTATATATTGATCAAAAAGTAAACGTCTCAAAACATTTCCTGGTTCCTATCTGTATATCATATAAAACATATGCTTTAGAATTTAGTTCATGAGACCATATGAATCAAGGAGTATGCTACAAAATTACCCTAATTACAGGAGAATAATTAGGGGAGAAAAGAGCCTTAGATGCCAAACCTGTAAACTCAAAAGTACAAAATCATGACAGATATTATAGCCATAGTTTGCACTTGAGGAAATAGTTTGAAGATTGGCTAAGAAGCTGTCCATAAGTCCCACAGCTGGTTAGCAGCAAAGCTAAGAGTTAGACGAACCCTGTGACCCCACCACACCATTAGGGTGAAAACATCTCAAAGGAGGTCAGATTCTACGGCTTTTTATTTAGTGAGTAATGAACCACTCAGTTATATAGCACAGAATTTTACTTTCAGATCTGCCTAAATAGTCCAATTGGTCCTAGAGACAATTTCCAGTCAAAGGAATAGAAGGTCTCAGAGTTCCTGTTCCCCATCTCACCTCAACTACAGATTTGCCCAGGATTTTGTCTTGACTGTATCTAGATCTATCAGGACTATGTGGTCTGCTTTTCTCCAGGCCTAGACCTTGGAACAGTTAGGGAGTAGGTGAAGTTTGACTTCTACTCTCTTCTTGTGCATCTTCTCTTAGCCCTACCTGGTCAAATCTTTCTTATCTTTTCAAGGCTCAGTTCAAGTTGCATCTTCCTGGTGAAGAGTTCCTTGACCATTCTGGAAAGAAGTGATCTCTCACCTCTTCCAATACCTATAGCATATAGTATCTTTGCCACCTTTTAACATTTACCGTACACCTTAACAGTGGCGATAGTGGTGGTTGGTCGTGGTAGCTAAAATTTTTTGATTGCTTCCTTGTACTAGCAGCTTTTCATGAATGATTGCACTCCTCTCTGGCACTCTATGAAGTAGGTTCTTGTCATCTGTATTTGAAGATGAAGAAACAGGCTCAGAGTTTTTAGGTAACTTGCCCATGGTCACACAGCTAGTAAATGGCAGAGCCACAATTCCAACTGGTTTTTTTCTGTCTCCAGCTTCCAGGTTCTTAACCACTATACCACGCTTTCTCAGGGTGCAGTCCATAGACAACAGGCATAAAAATCGCACAAACATAGGTTTCTGGGCTCTACCTTAAACCTTCTGAAGGACAATCTCTGAGAAGGAAGTCTGGGAACCTGAATGTTTTCTAGCCCATTGGAGGTTCAGATCCCCACTGAAGTTTGTGAGAACCACTGCACTAAAAAGTCTACTGGTAGCAACTCCCTTGAGTTTATATAGGTTTTCATGCTCACAAAGCTCCTTGATATTAATTATTACTTACTGGCTATTTCTATATATGACCCCTAATATGGGTTTACATCTTGTGTCTCCTGACTATAGTTTAAGAGACACAGTTTCACTCTGTATCACCTGCTCACTGCATACCTCAGAATTTTGTACACATTACTAGTTTTCAGTAAGCCTACTCTTCCACTGTGATTGCCAAACGGCCTCTGCTGCTTCACAGAAGACATCAATCTATGTTTCATACTAAAAGGGGTATTTTCACCCCTAAACCCCTCCACAGCAGCCACAAAGAGTGGCTCGAATTTCAAGCACTTTTATGTCATGCCCATCCCATTAAAACAGAGGACATCACAACGGTGTGACCTTTCTGTCTGCACAGGAAGAAAAGCATTTGAGTCCATTGCTAAGATTTCTCTTCCCTTCCTGGATGTCCTTCCCTCATCACTGGCTCCTTGCCACCATCTCCCTGGGAGAAATGTGCTTATAGAAGAAGTTGAAGATAGTGGTAGCCTGATACATGCTGGGCCCCACAAGGAATACCATGTAAGATTACAGGTGGGAGGAGCATGCCTTTGGCCACAGTGATCAAACATTAAGATGATAACTATAGTTTTAATGCTTTTGTTAGAAAATTTTGTTTAAAAATAATGTATTTTTTAAGTACAAAAATACAAAATGCTCATTATAGATTACTTGGAAAATAGAGAAAAAGGCAAAAAAACATGTATTGGTTACCCTATCATTCAAACAAAACCACTGTCGACATTTTTATATATAGTCTTTCAGTCTCTTTTCTATGAAAGCATTCATGGGTATGTGTGTGTATGTGACACATGCATTAAAAAAATATGGAATGATACTAATGATACTAATATACAAGGTTTTAGATCATGACTTTTACAATATCAAGTCATATATTTATCATGAACATTTTTCCTATTTCATTAAATATCCTTATGTAAAATATAATGTTGGAAAACTTTATAAAGTGGTTAAATTATTGTCTTGCTTTTCAAAAAAGTCTAATGACTGCCATGCCTGGGTCAAGGATTATTGAAAAATAAGACAATCAAAGAAGAACCAGAACTAGGGATCAAGTTGGACTGGTGAGTCTGTGGCTAATAGTCTGAGTAGAGGCCCAATGGGGACTTGGTTCACACATCAAAGTAAATCATAAGGATGAAGCTGGGAATAGTATCCAAGGGATCAGAAGAAACAGAAAGAGCATAAGCCAAGTTCTAAATTACAGGATGTGGGTTGACAGTAATAATCAGAGAGATCCAGATGAGTTGGAGGCCCAGCATAGGTAAGAGCCTGGGTCAGGGATCACGCCCAGAAAACTAACTGTAATCGGGAGAGCACAGAGTCTGAGTGTACAAAGACAGGTCTGGATTGGGGACTCAAGACAGAGATGAACAAACAGTTGCAGAACAGCAGGGAACTGAACACAGGAACTCAGGATCTGGATCAGAAGCAGATCAACACAATAATGTGACAACCAGTCCTTGGAGAGGGGCTGTCCGGATATTAGTAGTCTTGGTGACGGAAAATAAGAGCACAGTAAGAACCCTACACAGTCCAGAGTGCCCTTAGAGTTGTAGCACTGACTTCCATAGAAGCTCTACTTGTTGACTGAGGGTGAGAGGATTCAGATAATCACTGGGACCATCAGCAATCACTAGCCAGCAATGGACAGAAGAGCAGGGTAGGAGGCAGGGCTGAGAATGCAGGATACTTTTCCATGGTTACTTAAAAAAAAATGAAAATAGAAATTTCCATTTTTGTGGCCAAAAATCATCTAACAGTGCTTTTGTACAGTTCAAATCATATAAATCCTTGGTATAAGAGGTTGGTTTCAGGGTGAGGGGAGGTGGGGTTGGTAGAGTGGTAGAATGTGGATTAATTGAGGAGTTTGGTTGTGTGGATGACAATGAAATACAGTTTTAAGGTACAAAAAAACACTAACTTTCAAGCCTGGCATATTGTAGATGTTCAGTAAACATTAGTTTAAATAATTTAAGAACTGTTAAGGCCAGCATTGGGCTAATCACAGCGGAACACACGAAAGAAGAATGTGCCGTTGTTCTCTAAAAGAGCTTATCTTTTTTTTTTAAGAAAAATAAAACAAGGGAGACCTTCAAGATGGCAGAGGAGTAAGACGTGGAGATCAACTTCCTCCCCACAAATACATCAGAAATACATCTACATGTAGAACACCTCCTACAGAACACCTACTGAATGCTGGCAGAAGACCTCAGACTTCCCAAAAGGCAAGAAACTCCCCATGTACCTGGGTAGGGCAAAAGAAAAAAGAAAAAACAGAGAAAAAAGAATAGGGATGGGACCTGCATCTCTGGGAGGGAGCTGTGAAGGAGTAAAAGTTTCCACACATTAGGAAGCCCCTTCACTGGCGGAGATGCGGGGTGGCGGGGGGAGAGCTTTGGAGCTATGGAGGAGAGCGAGAGGCTTGTCTGCTCACCCGCCGGGGTGGGCGGGGGCTGGGAGCTGAGGCTCCGGCTTCGGAGGTCAGATCTCAGGGAGGGGAATGGGGTTGGCGGCGAGAACACAGCCTGAAGGGGGCTAGTGCACCACAGCTGGCAGGGAGGGAGTCTGGGAAAAATTCTGGAGCTGCCGAAGAGGCAAGAGACCATTGTTTTGGGGTGCACGAGGAGAGGGGATTCAGAGCACCACCTAAATGAGCTCCAGAGAAGGGTGTGACCGCAGCTACCAGCACGGACATCAGAGACGGGCATGAAACACTAAGGCTGCTGCTGCAGCCACCAAGAAGCCTGTGTGCGAGCACAGGTCACTATCCACACCTCCCCTCCTGGGAGCCTGTGCAGCCCACCACTGCCAGGGTCCCATGATCCAGGGACAACTTCCCCGGGAGAACACACGGCGTGCCTCAGGCTGGTACAACATCATGCCGGCCTCTGCCGCTGCAGGCTCACCCACACCCCGTACCCCTCCCTCCCCCTGGCCTGAGTGAGCCAGAGCCCCAAAATCAGCCGCTCCTTTAACCCTGTCCTGTCTGAGCGAAGAACAGACGCCAAAAGGCAACCTACATGCAGAGGTGGGCCAGATCCAAAAATGAACCCCAGGAGCTGTGCGAACAAAGAAGAGAAAGGGAAATCTCTCCCAGCAGCCTCAGAAGCAGCGGATTAAATCTCCACAATCAATTTGATGTACCCTGCATCTCTGGAATACCTGAATAGACAACGAATCATCACAAAATTGAGGCGGTGGACTTTGGGAGCAACTGTAGACTTGGGGTTTGCTTTCTGCATTTGTTTCTGGTTTTATGTTTATCGTAGTTTAGTATTTACAGTTTATTATCCTTGGCAGATTTTTTCACTGATTTGGATGCTTTCTTCCCTTTTATATATATATGTATTTTTTTCCCCTTTTTCTCTTTTTGTGACTGTTTACGTGTATGCTTCTTTGTGTGATTTTGTCTGTATAGCTTTGCTTTTAGCATCTTCCCTAGGGTTCTGTCTGTCCATTTTTTGGGGGGGGGGTATAGTATTTAGTGCATGTTACCCTTTGTGCATTTCTTTACTGCTTTGGTTGCTATCTTTCATTTTTTATGACTTTTCAGTTTTTTATTTTTAATAATTTTTTTATTTTAATAACTTTATTTTATTATTTTTTTCTTTCTTTCTTTTTTTCTCTCCCTTTTCTTCTGAGCCTTGTAGCTGACAGGGCCTTAGTGCTCCGGCCAGGTGTCAGTCCTGTGCCTCTGAGGTGGGAGAACTGAGTACAGGACATTGGTCCACCAGAGACCTCCCTACTCCACATAATATCAAACGGCAAAAGCTCACGCAGAGATCTCCATCTCAATGCTAAGACCCAGCTCCACTCAGTGACTGGCAAGCTACAGTGCTGGACACCCTATACCAAACATCTAGCAAGACAGGAACACAACCCCACCCATTAGCAGAGAGGCTGCCTAAAATCATAAAAAGTTCAGACACCCTAAAACACACCACTGGATGCGGTCTGGCCCACCAGAAAGACAAGATCCAGCCTCATCCACCAGAACACAGGCACCAGTCCCCTCCACCAGGAAGCCTACACAACACACTGAACCAACCTTAGCCTCTGGGGGCAGACACCAAAAACAACGGGAACTACGAACCTGCAGCCTGCAAAAAGGAGACCCCAAACACAGTTAAGTTAAGCAAAATGACAGGACAGAGAAACACACAGCAGATGAAGAAGCAAGGTAAAAACTCACCAGGCCAAACAAATGAAGAGGAAATAGGCAGTCTACCTGAAAAAGAAATCAGAGTATTGACAGTAAAGATGATCCAAAATCCTGGAAATAGAATGGAGAAAAAACAAGAAACATTTAACAAGCACCAAGAAGAACTAAACAGCAAACAAACAATGATGAACAACACAATAAATGAAATTTAAAATTCTCTAGAAGGAATCAATAGCAGAATAACTGAGGCAGAAGAACGAATAAGTGACCTGGAAGATAAAACAGTGGAAATAACTACCACAGAGCAGAAAAAAGAAAAAAGAATGAAAAGAATTGAGGACAGTCTCAGAGACCCCTGGGACAACATTAAATGCACCAACATTCTAATTATACGGGTCCCAGAAGAAGAAGAGAAAAAGGAAGGGATTGAGAAAATATTTGAAGAGATTATAGGTGAAAACGTCCCTAATAAGGGAAAGGAAATAGTCAATCAAGTC
Source organism: Delphinapterus leucas (assembly GCF_059928025.1). NCBI lineage: Eukaryota > Metazoa > Chordata > Mammalia > Artiodactyla > Monodontidae > Delphinapterus > Delphinapterus leucas. The sequence goes on from NC_143150.1 coordinate 35,626,976, forward strand.
CAGGAAGCACAGAGAGTCCCATACAGGAGAAACCCAAGGAGAAACATGTCAAGACAAATATTAATCAAACTACCAAAAATTAAATACAAGGAAAAAATATTAAAAGCAGCAAGGGAAAAACAACAAATAACATACAAGGGAAGCCCCATAAGGTTAACAGCTGATCTTTCAACAGAAACTCTGCAAGCCAGAAGACAGTGGCAGGACATATTTACAGTGATGAAAGGGAAAATCCTACAACCAAGATTACTCTACCCAGCAAGGATCTCATTCAGATTTGACGGAGAAATTAAAACCTTTATAGACAAGCAAAAGCTAAGAGAATTCAGCACCACCAAACTACCTTTACAACAAATGCTAAAGGAACTTCTCTAGGCAGGAAAAACAAGAGAAGGAAAAGACCTAGAAAAACAAACACAAAACAATTAAGAAAATGGTAATAGGAACATACATATCAATAATTACCTTAAATGTAAATAGATTAAATGCTACAACCAAAAGTCATAGACTGGCTGAATGGATACAAAAACAAGACCTGTATATATGCTGTCCACAAGAGACCCACTTCACACCTAGGGACACATACAGTCTGAAAGTGAGGAGATGGAAAAAGATATTCCATGCAAATGGTTATCAAAAGAAAGGTGGAGTAGTAATTCTCATATCAGACAAAATAGACTTTAAAATAAAGACTTCCACAAGAGACAAAGAAGGACACTACATAATGATCAAGGGATTAATACAAGAAGAAGATATAACAATTGTAAATATTTATGCCCAACATATTACCCAACATAGGAGCACCTAAATACATAAGGCAAATGCTAACAGCCATAAAAGGGGAAATTGACAGTAACACAATCACAGTATGGGACTTTAACAACCCACTTTCACCAATAGACAGATGATCCAAAATGAAAATAAATAAGGAAACACAAGCTTTAAATGATACATTAAACAAGATGGAGTTAATTGATATTTATAGGACATTCCATCCAAAAACAACAGAATACACTTTCTTCTCAAGTGCTCATGGAACGTTTTCCAGGGTAGATCATATCTTGGGTCACAAATCAAGCCCTGGTACATTTAAGAAAGTTGAAATCATATCAGGTAACTTTTCCACCCACAACACTATGAGACTAGATATCAATTAGAGGTAAAAACCTATAAAAAATACAAACACATGGAAGCTAAACAATACACTACGAAATAACAAAGAGATCACTGAAGAAATCAAAGAGGAAATCAAAAAACACCTAGAAATAAATGACAATGAAAACACGATGACCCAAAACCTATGGGATGCGGCAAAAGCAGTTCTAAGAGGGAGATTTATAGCAATACCACCCTACCTCAAGAAACAAGAAACAGGGCTTCCCTGGTGGCGCAGTGATTGAGAGTCCACCTGCCGAAGCAGGGGACATGGGCTTGGGCCCCGGTCCGGGGAGATACCACACGCTGCGCAGCGGCTGGGCCTGTGAGCCATGGCCGCTGAGCCTGCGCATCCAGAGCCTGTGCTCTGCAACAGGAGAGGCCACAACAGTAAGAGGCCCACGTATCGCAAACAAAACAAAACAAAACAAAAAAGAAACAAGAAACAACTCAAATAAACAACCTAACCTTACACCTAAAGCACTTAGAGAAAGAAGAATCAAAATGCCCCGAAGTTAGTAGAAGGAAAGAAATCATAAAGATCAGATCAGAAATAAATGAAAAAGAAATGAAGGAAACAATAGCAAAGATCAATAAAACTAAAAGCTGGTGCTTTGAAAATATAAACATAATTGAGAAACCATTAGCCAGACTCATCAATAAAAAAAGGTAGAAGACTCAAATCAATAGACTGAGAAATGAAAAAGGAGAAGTAACAACTGACACTGCAGAAATACAAAGGACCATGAGAGATTACTACAAGCAACTCTATGCCAATAAAATGGAAAACCTGGAAGAAATGGACAAATTCTTAGAAAACACAACCTTCTGAGACTGAACCAGGAAGAAACAGATAATATAAACAGACCAATCACTAGCACTGAAATTGAAACCATGTTTTAAAATCTTCCAACAAACAAAAGCCCAGGACCTGATGGCTTCACAGGCGAATTCTATCAAATATTTAGAGAAGAGTCAACACCTATCCTTCTCAAACTCTTCCAAAATATAGCAGAGGGAGGAACACTCCCAAACTCATTCTACGAGGCCACCATCACCCTCATACCAAAACCAGACAAAGATGTCACAAAAAAAGAAAACTACAGGCCAATATATCACTGATGAGAAAAGATGCAAAAATCCTCAACAAAATACTAACAAACAGAATCCAACAGCACATTAAAAGGATCATACACCATGATCAAGTGGGGTTTATGCCAGGAATGCAAGCATTCTTTAATATATGCAAATCAATCAATGTGATACACCATATTAACAAATTGAAGGATAAAAACCATATGATAATCTCAATAGATGCAGAAAAAGCTTTTGACAAAATCAAAACCCAGTTATGATAAAAACCCTCCAGAAAATAGGCAAAGAGGGAACCTACTCAACATAATAAATAATATATGACAAATCCACAGCCAACATTGCTCTCAGTGGTGAAAAACTGAAACCATTTCCTCTAATATCAGGAACAGGACAAGGTTGTCCACTCTCACCACTATTATTCAACATAGTTTTAGAAGTTTTAGCCACAGCAATCAAAGAAGAAAAAGAAAAAAAAAGGAATCCAAATTGGAAAAGAAGAAGTAAATCTGTCACTGTTTGCAGATGACATGATACTATACATAGAGAATCCTAAAGATGCCACCAGAAAACTACTAGAGGCAATCAATTAATTTGGTAAAGTAGCAGGATACAAAATTAATGCACAGAAATCTCTTGCATTCCTATACACTAATGATGAAAAATCTGAAAGAGAAATTAAGGAAACACTCCCATTTACCATTGCAAAAATAAGAATAAAATACCTAGGAATAAACCTACCTAAGGAGACAAAAACTTGTATGCAGAAAACTATAAGACACTGATGAAAGAAATTAAAGACAATACAAATAGATGGAGACATATACCATGTTCTTGGATTGGAAGAATCAGCATTGTGAAAATGACTCTACTACCCAAGGCAATCTACAGATTCAGTGCAATCCTTATCAAACTACCAATGGCATTTTTCACAGAACTAGAACAAAAAATTTCACAATTTGTATGGAAACACAAAAGACCCTGAATAGCCAAAGCAATCTTGAGAAAGAAAAACGGAGCTGGAGGAATGAGACTCCCTGACTTCAGACTATACTACAAAGCGACAGTAATCAAACAGTATGGTACTGGCAGAAAACCAGAAATATAGATCAATGGAACAGGATAGAAAGCCCAGAGATAAACCCATGCACATACGGTCACCTTAGTTTTGATAAAAGAGGCAAGAATATACAATGGAGAAAAGACAGCCTCTTCAATAAGTGGTGCTGGGAAAACTGGACAGCTACACGTAAAAGAATGAAATTAGAACACTCCCTAACACCATACACAAAAATAAACTCAAAATTAATTAAAGACCTAAAGTAAGGCCAGAAGCTAGAAAACTCTTAGAGGAAAACAGGCAGAACACTCTATGACATAAATCAGAGCAAGATCCTTTTGGACCCACCTCCTAGAGAGATGGAAATAAAACCAAAAATAAACAAATGGGACCTAATGAAACTTAAAAGCTTTTGCACAGCAAAGGAAACCATAAACAAGGCAAAAAGACAACCCTCAGAATGGAAGAAAATATTTGCAAATGAAGCAATTGACAAAGGATTAATCTCCAAAATTTACGAGCAGCTCATGAAGCTCAATATCAAAAAACAAACAACCCAATCAAAAAATGGGCAGAAGACCTAAATAGACATTTCTCCAAAGAAGATATACAGATTGCTAACAAACACATGAAAGGATGCTCAACATCACTAATCGTTAGAGAAATGCAAATCAAAACTACAATGAGGTATCACCTCATACCAGTCAGAATGGCCATCATCAAAAAATCTACAAACAATAAATGCTGAGAGAGTGTGGAGAAAAGGGAACCCTCTTGCACTGTTGGTGGGAATGTAAATTGATACAGCCACTATGGAGAACAGTATGGAGGTTCCTTAAAAAACTATAAACAGAACTACCATACGACCCAGCAATCCCACTACTGGGCATATACCCTTAAAAAACTATAATTCAAAAAGAGTCATGTACCACAGTGTTCATTGCAGCACTATTTACAATAGCCAGGACATGGAAGCAACCTAAGTGTCCATTGACAGATGAATGGATAAAGAAGATGCGGCACATATATACAATGGAATATTACTTGGCCATAAAAAGAAATGAAATTGAGTTATTTGTAGTGAGGTGTATGGGCCTAGAAACTGTCATACAGATTGAAGTAAGTCAGAAAGAGAAAAACAAATACCGTATGCTAACACGTATATATGGAATCTAACCAAAAGAAAAAAAAATGGTTCTGAAGAACCTAGGGGCAGGACAAGAATAAAGACGCAGATATAGAGAATGGAATTGAGGACATGGGGATAGGGAAGGGTAAGCTGGGACAAAGTGAGAGAGTGGCATGGACATATATACACTACCAAATGGAAAATAGATAGCTAGTGGGAAGCAGTCACATAGCACAGGGAGATCAGCTCGGTGCTTTGTGACCACCTAGAGGGGTGGGATAGGGAGGGTGGGAGGGAGACACGAGAGGGAGGAGATATGGGGATATATGTATATGTATAGCTGATTCACTTTGTTATGAAGCAGAAACTAACACACAATTGTAAAGCAATTATACTCCAATAAAGGTGTTTAAAAAAAAAGAAAAATGAAACAACTTGAGAGGAAAGGATACTCATTTTCTTAATACTGAGGACTAGATTACCATAATAGGTAAATGTGTAGGAGTTCAAGGAAGAAAAGTTAGAAATCAGTATTGGCTAGAGGGGCTGAAGAAGGTTTCCAGTTAGAGGGGAAAATTGAAAATAGGGAAGGTTTGGATACAAAACATAAGCAAAGGAACAAGGTACCTCTCATCACCAATTTTCCTACCACTTCTGACCATGCTTTCCAAACTAGTATTCCTCGGCCTAGATTTCAATGATGACCACTTCATCTGTCCTAAAGATTGTTCTGCAATACACTAGTCCTGAGATTCTTCACTTTAAAAGATTCTCATGGTCAAATTTGGGAAGTGCTACAATTTCCTCTCAGAGATTCATAATGCATATGAGCATAATAAATTCTCTGAAAAGTGCTGCAATAGGAAATCAGTTTTAACTTTGTTGAATCCAGCATTTCTTAATACAATTTGACTATGGAAACTTTTGTTTCAATAAATGCTTGTAAACATTCCACGGTGCTAGTGGGCTACAGAATACAGTGTAAAAGATACCACTATAGAAAAGTAAACAATTTAAATTCTCTATCAAAATCTCCAGAAATGAGGGATAATAAGAAAGGAAAACAGGCTACGGGTATCAAAAGTTAAGCACCAACTGTTGCCATTAAAGAAGGAAAGGGAGAAGAAATGGGCACAAAGCATTTTAAAAAATGGTTTGTCAGGCTTCCCTGGTGGCGCAGTGGTTGATAGTCCGCCTGCCGATGCAGGGGACACGGGTTTGTGCCCCAGTCCGGGAAGGTCCCTCATGCCGCGGAGCGGCTGGGCCCGTGAGCCATGGCCGCTGAGCCTGCGCGTCCGGAGCCTGTGCTCCGCAACGGGAGAGGCCACAACAGTGAGAGGCCCGCGTACCGCAAAAATATAAATAAATAAAAAATTTAAAAAAAAATAAAAAATCGTTTGTCTACAGATGGTTTGGAAGACACTGTTCTAAGCCACTACCCATTTTTAGTCCTTTTAATAACCATTTCCCCTGCAGGGTGAGAATAGGCAGACATGAAAGTACTTTTTTCATTGGACCTCCTGATGTTAAAGCACTCTCTCTGTCTTTTCTGGTAACTGTGCTTTTGTTATGGGATTAGTTTTGAATTTGTTTGAGTCCTGGTTACAAAGGATTGGGGTATGTCATTGGCCTTAGAAAACAGAGACATTTCCATAGTTTCTCTTGCTTCCCAGAAGAGTATCTTGGCTGTAGCTGATGGGGAAATCATGTTCAGAGATGGGTAACGTCTTGGAGGAATTCTTTCCCTGGAGATGTGCAAGCAGAAGTTAGTAGTCATTTGACAAGATTGTCAAGAGGTAGAGATTGGTCTTTATGACTTATAAGGGCTCTTCCAACTCTAACAGTATAGGATTGGGTGGAAGGTTTTTTAAATACTTTGCACATAAAAATTTCCTGGGAAGTTTTTTGAAAATGCCAATGGCTAGGCTTCACTCCAGAGCAATAAAATCACAATCTGTGGACATGGGTTCCAGACATTTTATTGTTTAAAGACCCCCAAATGATTCTAGTATGCACCCAGAGTTGAGAATAGCTGGATTAGATATTTTTAACCCATATCGCTAACTCTAATATGGTAGATCCTATGATTCCATTATTCCATTCCATTATTGTATTCAGTAAGAGTAGGTGTCTGCCAACATGGGATAATTTGATGGGCACTAGGTATATTTACCCCCCATGAGTCCCCAAATTCCCTTCAGGCTAACCACTATGCTAGACATTTTTCCTATTAGAGATGTGTTCTTTTATATTGGGCCTCCAGGGTCCCCTCTTAAAATGCAAATACTCTCTGGAGAAGAAGTACATTAAAGCTATTATTAGTCACTGGCACCGAGTCATTTAATGGATCAGCTTGTCATCTACCAAGGCCAGGAGGGGATAGGTAGTGTATAGGAAGAGAAACATTACTTAGAGAGTGTGCCAAGAACTGTATCAAAACTTTACTGTCTTCTTTCCCTGTCTTCCTCCAATGCCCTCCCCTTTCAGTTTTAAGATTACTCATCTGACCCTCTATATTTGCATCTTGTGAACTGTGAGTCATTTTTATCCATTTTGTCCCTGTTGGTGATAGCACATTTGGTATCCTATAAGGAACTGGTATAAGGGAGCTCCTTTTTTATGTCAACAATTTCTCCCAGTCTTTTCCTCCTCTAAACAACGCAGTCAGAATAGCAAGTAATGCAGGTTGTGTCTATATAGGCCACCAAATTACCCAATTACCAAACTGATTGCATGGCCAGCCAATTTAATGAAATCAACCTGGTGAATTTTAGCAAAAACAACAAAAAATTGCAGTTTCATCCCTCAGCCCCACTCACAAAAAGACAAGCAATTTGAGGGACCTGACCAAACTGACCAGAAATTCTAGTACCACGATGGTATAATTTCATTGACATTTCCTTAACCTTTTGCCTGACCACTGACTAAACCACTGGATGGGGATTTGACATTCTAACTTCTTAGCAGACAGTTTTAGATTTCCAGGGGATACAGGTTAGATAGAGATGATCAGTAAACTTCTTTTATTGCCAGAGTCTACTGTGTCACCCCTTCCTCCTACCCCTAACTCTATCAGCTACACGTGGCTGTCATTGGACAATTGCATTTTTTGCACACGATCACATCTCAATAATAGTGTCTCTTTCTGCTCTCTAAATGCCCACATCAAGTATTTAAGAAATCAGTGTGTACTTTATTTCAATTCATATAACACAATGCTCAATTAAGGCCATTTAAAATGTTCTTATTTGCTTCTTTACTGATATCCTAAAAGTTTTCTGTCCCCCTCAAGAAGACTGAATTACTATTCCCCTGAGTCTTTGTTTCAAAGGTGCTCTAGCGTCTCAGTTCTTTCTTCCATCTTCTCTGGCTAATTTTTAGTACTTGATAATCCCTCAACATATGATTCATTCGGTTTGTAGCTATCTCTTCATAATCTTCAGTGGATTCATAATGCAGTTTAGTGAAAATTTTAGTCAAACTTGGGATATGGCATCTGTTTAAGTGAGTTCATTGGTTGCTTTTATTCATTCAATCCCTTTGGTATGTGAATAGGCACATACTTTCTGAAGGTTAGGACTATGTTCATGGACAGAAAGCAAAGGGGAGAAGTGATCTGGATAATACAGGTAAAAACACTTTATCCTGAATTATTTGGCTCTTTCAGACTGCTAAAGATGGATTTTTACCTAAATTATCCGGATAACTATAACTATTTAATATTTTTTGATTTTGTATATGTATATATTTTTAATTTTGATTCCCTCTATTACAACCCTAGCCCAGGCTAAGGGCCTGAGATATTGCAACTGTCATTTAACCAGTCTCTCTACCTACAGTTCACAGGTTGGCAAACTACAGCCCACAGACAAGATCCATCCTGCTCTCCATTTCTGTAAATGAAATTTTATTCACATACAGCCACACTTATTTGTTTACGTATGAACTAATGCTGATTTCAGACTACAATGACAGAGTTGAATAGTTGCAACAGAGATCATATGGTCTAAAAGATATACTACCTGGCCATTCACAAAACACACTTGCTGGTCCCTGCTCTCTTCCTCATTGATCCTGCACATCACTGTCACATTCATTTTTCTGAGACACCAACTTCATCATGTCACCCTCTTGCCTCCACATCTTAAATGCACAACTGCTATTCAGCTGGTATGCACTGCTATGTCCTTATACTTCTCATCGTTAGGGCCCATGCCATGCTGATTGTTAAATATTTTGAAAATTGCCTTTGCTTAAACGGTTCTTATTTTCATGGAATAAAATCAAGCTCCTAAGCCTAGCATTCAAGGCCCTTTTCAATCTTCTTTCTTACTTGTGCCTTATACGAACTTTTTTTTTTATCTAGAACACACCCAGTTCATCCTTATCTTTGCCTTTTCCTTTAAACTATCCCCTTCATTTAGAATGCCCTGAGCTCCCCTTTCTCCTTTTATGAATATGGAGAACGTTTGTCCACATTTACCTCAGACAATCTCAGTTTATACATATTATCCTGATATAATAATTAAAGGTGACTTCTTTCACTCTCAAAGTGTCCTGGTTTGGACAACATATTATATAGTTATCCTAGCCATGAATCATATTCCTCCTTCGAAGATGACTTCAAAGTCTATTGCTCCCATGAAGCCTTTGATGTCTTCAACCCACAGACGTCTTTCTCTCTTTCAAGATTTCTTAGTATCTAGAATACTCATATGTTACTTAGTATGAAGTCTTACTTCATAGGAATTATATTTTTTTCTTTCATAATATTGACCCTCAATTCGAATATAAGCTCTCTTAAGAGCCATGCCATATATATATATATTTTTTCATTACACACATGTTCATTGAATACTTTCTGTGTGTCCGCAGGTGGGACCTGCTTCCAGGGAAAATCAGGAATTAAATCCCATTTACGCATTCGACAGACATTTGTTGAGCACCCCTTATATTCCTGTCACTGGAGCTGTACAGATAAGACCAGCCCTGCCCCCAAAGAGCCAGGAAGATAAGGTGAGTACACACGCCCATAGCTGATGGGGGAGGCAGTGATAAGCCATATGGGACACCAGAAGATCTCACTGCTTACTTCCAGCAGAGGCAAATCGAAGAGAGCTTCATGGAAGAAGGGTCAGCTGGGCACAGATCCAGCTTCTAGGCTCCACCAATATTTTATCCCTTTGCCTCACTGTAGTTGTTTGGCTGCCTGGTGGTTATGTTGTATATTTTGTACCTGTTCAGCTCCTAGACCGTCTCTCATATACATAAATTGGTTTATATTTATATATTGATTTATTGATTGATTTATAGATAATTATCTACAATCATGACATAGGAAACATATCTCGGAAGAAGGAGCTATGTTCTTTAAAATCTAAAATGATAATAGAATAGACAGTCCTATTAACCCTTCCCTGCCATTACCAGGATCACTCTATTGAAAAATCTTTAATTTTCAAATGATTTTGAGGCTCACTCATTTAGCTAAAACAGCTCGAAAGTTTTCCTTCTCAGAGGGATATAATATAAAGGACATTACAATAGGAACCGTGGGATTGAGGTTTATATTCTTGGCTCCATCACAATCACTTAAACTCTTCAGGTCTCAGTTTCCTCATCTGCCAAAGAAATAAGACTGGACTAGATGATTTCTAATAGCTAACATTCTATTATATTCAAAAAATTAATTAATGAAATCAACAGATGAGTTGTACAATATGGATTAGGATGTTAAGTAATATATTTCATAGGACATCTGAATTCATCTTCAATTAAGTTATCAACATAAATTGACTTTCTGTTAGCCATGTTTAATTTAATTACTTCAAATTGTGTTCCTGAGACAGAGAAAAATTTCATTTAGAGTGTAGTGACTGTGTTACAGTAAAACACATATGTTCTGATAACAAACTGATCTGCTTAATTAATTTTTAGAAGAGGGGGATTCTGGAAACAGGGTGAACTGAATATATAGCACCTTTCTCCTCAATTCCTAACTACAAGTTATATGCTTCTTCTGAGCAAAACAGGTACTATATGGGTACTTAGCAAAATGGGTACCATGGGCAGCTGGGTATTAGCAAGGCCTTGTTAGGTCCTAGTGAGAAAGTTGATACAGGACTTTCTCCCTCCCCTGAATACTATATAAGTGTATGAAGACCAGCATCATGGATCCCCTAAGGTGAAGGCTGTAAATTGCTAGATCTTGATTTTGCAAAGCTATGAATCCTTGTGGAGAGGGTTGATATTGGCCTTACATGAGATTGGCAGGTCACCCTGCCTCCTAAAAATCCAAGAAGAAACTGAAGAAGTGATCCAAGTCCTTCCTTTCCTCCTGAGTCTAGGAGAGTATGAAGAAAAGAGAGCAAAGAGAATTCTTCCAAGTGCCTCAGTAAGCACTTCCATACTCCGTGCCTACTTCTCTGTTCCTGGCTTACAGGGTTAAAGAGCACTTTGCATTCACCACAGGACTGCTGACCTATAGGACATGCTGCCTACCAGAATCCCAAAGAGATGACAGTAAAAAGTAACAGCCTCATCGCAGGTACCCAGCAGCTAGAGAGAGGAAGATCAAGCGGAACAAACTGAATATATGCTCAGTGAAATAGAGTTGCTGGAAGGGACAGATAAAAACTTAAATAAAAAATAACAGCACTGAAGAATGTTCAAGTGCAGTACAGAAAACATTTTCTGGAATAAAAAAGAATAATTTTCCATCTATCCAATTCTGTAAATAAGTTGAAACAGAAGATGGTCATTATTAAGAGACGAATTGGTATACATACATTAGGATAGATAGCCTGGGAATGTTTAAGATGTTTAATAAGGACTCAACCTAAAAGGGACCTACTTTAAGAGAAACTCTATAAGAGTCTAGAGCAGGGGCTGGCAAACTACCGCCCACATGTCAAATCTGACCTGCCACCTATTTTTGTATAGCCTGTGAGCTAAGAATGATTTTACATTCTTAGATTGTTGAAAAATATCAAAAGAAGAATATTTCATGACGTAAAAATTATAGGAAATTAAGTTTTAGTATCCATAAAAAAAGTTTTATTGGAACACAGCCATACACATTCATTTATGTATTATCTCTGATTTACATGAAAAGCAGAGCTGGACAGCTGCAATAAAGACACCAAGGCCTGCCAAGCCTAACATGTTTACTACCTTGCCCTTTACAGAAAGTTTGCTAATCCCTGGTCTAGAGCAGTGCTATCCAATAGAACTTCCTGTGATGAGAGAAATGCTCCATATATGTGCTGTTCAATACAGTAGCCATTAGCCATGTGTGGCTATTGAGCAGTTGGTATGTGACTAGAACAACTGAGTTACTGAATTTTTATTTTTATTTACTTTTATTATGTTAAATTTAAATAGTCACATGCGGCTTGTGGCTAGTGGCTACTATATTGTGCAACACAAGTTTAGAACAAAAAGTACTAAATAATTTAAGCAAAATCTAGGAGCTATGATGGTAGTGGTGGTAGTGATAAAATGAAAAAGCAGAACTGGCAATCATGATACCAAAGTGAATGTAAGGTTTAAAGCACAAAAGAGAATAAGAGGGATATTAAAGTAATGCTAAAAATCACATGCTTGTCGGGACTTCCCTGGCTGTCTAGCGGTTAAAACTTCATGCTTCCACTGCAGGGGGCATGGCTTTGATCCCTGGTCATGGAACTAAGATCCCACATGCAGCACGGTGCGGCCAAAAATAAATAAATAAATAAACAAACAAGCTCTATGTAAGACTTTTAAAAAATCACATGCTTGTATATACAAAACTACACAAAACAATAACTATTAGAAATAAAAGGAAAACTTTATAAAATTAAATTGTAGTTGGAGAGCATATACACTTTCTCAGATCAGACTGCTCCAGTAAACAAAAAATAATATAGAGAAATAGAAGAAAACAATCAACCAAACTTGATTAACTATATATAGGAGCCTACATTCCTCAAACAGAGGACATACACTCTTTGTTATGTCCATAGAACATTATTAACAAAATTAATCAGGTACTTGGCCACAAGCAAAACCATAAAACAATGAAAAACTAAGGATTTTATTGGTTGAAGTCTCTGATCATAATCCAAAAATATTAGAGATAAAATTTTGGGCATAAAAATCTTAATGACTTGGAAACTAAATTAAGAAACATTCCTAGATAACCCTTGGATCAAAGATGATATAAAAGGAAATTTTAAAATACCTAAAAGGCATGGAAAGGAGAACACTTTATACTAAAATTTATAAGACGCTGAAAACTATAGTCACAGGAAAATATGTAGTATTAAATGTCTTCATCATAGAAGAAGAAAAAAATAAATTTAATCATCTTCAAGATGTAGAAAAATAAAGTTTAAGAAAACAGGAAGAAATGAATGAATCTTTTTAAATTGAAAGGGCAAATAAATCCAAAGGTGTTTTTTGGGGAGTGGGGGAAATGAATTTTTGATGTTTCTGTTTCAGGAAAAGAGAGAGAGAGAGAGAACCAAAATAGACATGTGTAGGAATAAGAAATAAACATAATCATGAGAAGAGAAATGATGAAACTCTATGACACAACATTGAAAACCTTTCCAAAACTGACCCAAAAAGAAGTGAGAAACTTGACTAGACCAACTATCAGAGAGGAATATCAGAAGGGTAAATGTGTTACCATTGAAAATAACTTCATCCAGGAAACAGGGGTTACAACCAAGTTTTATATGACCTTTAAAGATTAAATAGTCCTATGTTACGTAAATGATTCCAGGCCATAGAAAACCATGGGAGGCTCTCCAATTCATTTTATAATATCAGCAAAACTTTAATTTTAAAATCTGATAAAAATGGTATTCAAAAAGATTTTGCATACAATTGAAACTAAGTTGGCATTAATCCAAACAAAATTCTTGTGAATTAAGAAAACTGGGGAATCTCTAAGATAATAACTCAAAAAATATGCTAAAATAAATGACAAGGGAATTAAAATAATATATTAGAAAATATCAATTTAACATAAAAATGGGTATTCATAGAGGAAATAGGAACAAAAAAGATATGTCATATAGAAAACAAATCACAAAATGGCAAATGTGAATCCTGCTTTATTAATAATTACATCAAACGTTAATGGATTAAACACTCAAATTAGAGGCAGAAATTGGGATAATGGATACAAATATCCAATTATATGCTATCATAAGAGATACTTTAGATTTTAGGACACAAACAGTTTGTGAGTGAAAGGATGGAAAAAGGATACGCCATTAAAACAGTAATTAAAGAGAGGGAAAGTGGCTATAAAATATCAAACAGACTTTAAGGCAAAAATGGTTACTATAGACAAAGAAATACATTTTATAATAATAACAGGATTAATCCATCAAAAAACATAACAATTGTAAACATATACACACTTAACAAAGTGCCAAAACTCATGAAGCAAAAACTGACAGAACTGAAGGAAGAAACAAACAACTGAGCAATAATTAGTAGAAGACTTCAATAACCTACTTTCAATAATGTATAGCAACCAGACAGAAGATCAACAAGGAAAGAGTATTTGAACAACACAGTAAATCAACTACAGTAGAACTAACAGACATCTATAGAACACTCTACCTAACAACAGCAGAATTCACAGTCTTCTCAAGTGCACATGGAACATCCTCCAAGCTAGACCAAATGTTAGGCTATGAAACTAATCTCAATAAATTTTAAAGGAGTGAAATCATACAAAGTACATTTTCTGACCACAACAGGGAAAACCACAAAGAAGATCAGAAGCTAATTTGAGATGAATGAAAATGAAAGCACAACATGCCAAAACTTTTGGTATAGAACTAAAGGAGTGTTCAGAGGGAAATTTATAGCTATCAATGCCTATATTAAAAAAGAAAATGTAAGGTCACAAATCAATAACCTAACCTTCTACCTTAGAAAACTAGGAAAACAAGAACTAATTAAACCCAACACAAGCAGAGAGAAGTTAACTATAAACAAAACATAAAAAAAGGAATAGAGAATAGAAAAACAATAGCAATAATCAACAAAACCAAAAGTTGGTTCTTTGAAAAGATGAAATATTGAAAAACCTTTAGCTAGATTGGCCAAGACAAAAAGAGAGAAGACTCAGGTTACTAAAATCAGGAATTAAATAGAAGACATTATTACCAACTGTAAAGAAATAAGAGAATTATAAGGGAAATCTACAAACAACTGTACAACAAAAAATTAGATAACCTAGATGAAATGAACAAATTCCTAGAAAGACACAACTACTGAAACTGTCTATAAAGAAGAAATGGAATATCTGGATATACCAATAACAAGTAAAGAGACAGAAATAGTAATCAATAAATTTCCCTCAAAGTAAAACCTAGGACTGGATGGTTTCACTTTTGAGTTCTATCAAAGATTTAACGAATTAAAACAAGCTCTTCCCTGCCCCCTCCAAAAAAAGAACGTAAAAAAAAACCACATCGTAACTTATTCTGTTAGGCCAGTATTATTCTGATACATCATGACCAAGCTGCATTTATCTCAAATATGGAAGGTTGGTCCAACATATGAAAATCAATCAATGTAATATACTTTGTTAATACAATAAAGGTAAAACCTCACATGATCATTTCAAAAGGCACACACACACAAAAATTTGAAAAAAATCCAACATCTCTTCATGATAACAACACTCAACAAACTAGAAATAGAAGGGAACTTCTTCAACCTAAAAAAATGCCAGCTACAAAAACCCCACAGCTTACGTCCTACTTAATGGTGAAAGACTGAAAACTTTCCTTCTAAGAACAGGACTAAGACAAGGATGTCCACTATCGCTTCTACTCTACATTGTACTGGAAGTTCTAGTCAGAATAATAAGACAAGTAAAAAAAAATAAAAGGTATCCAGATTGGAAAGGAAGAAGTGAAACTATTTCTATTTGCAGATGACATCATCTTGTACGTAGAAAATCCTAAAGAATCCACAAATATTAAAGCTAATAATGAATTCAGCAAAATTGCAAGATACAAGATCAACACACAAAAGTCAATTGTTTTTTATACACTAGAAACAGGCAACACAAAAATGGAATTAAGAAAACAATTCCATTTACAATGGCATCAAAAATAATAAAATATTTAGTAATAAATTTAACCAAAGAAGTACAAGATTTGTACACTGAAAATTACAAAACACTGTTCAAGGAAATTAAAGAAGATATAAATAAATGGGAAGATAGCCTATGTTCATGGATTGGAACACTATATTACTAAGATGGCAATACTACCAAATTTATCTACAGATTTAACTCAGTCCCTCTCAAAGCCTTTTTGTTTGTTTTTGTAGAAATGGACAAGCTGATCTTAAAATTCATATGAGACCCAGAATAGCCAAAACAATCTTGAAAAAGGACAAAGTTGGAGAGCTCACTATAAAGCTACTTCTGTATATGAAAGCTTACTACAAATCTATAGTGATTAAGACTTTGTGTTTTGACATAGGATAGATATACAAATAAAAGGAATATATTTGAAAAGTCTAGAAGTAAACCCTAACATTTATCATCAATTGATTTTGGCATGGATACCAAGACTACTCAGTGGAAGAAAGATTAGTCTTTTCAACAAATGGTGCTGAGACAACTGGATATCCACATGTAGCAGAATGAACTTAGATTAGCTACTCTGTACCATATACTGAGATTAACTGAAAATGATTCAAAGACCTAAATGCAAGCACTAAAATGATAAAACTCTTAGAAGGAAATATAGGCGTAAATTTTTGTGCCTTGGATTTGGCAATGGTTTCTTAGCTATGATACCAAAAGTATGCAAAAACAACAAAAAAACTAGATAAATTGGACTTCATCAAAATTAAAGCTTACTATCAAGAAAGTAAAAAAACCACCTATAGAATAGGAAAAATATTTACAAATCATGTATCTAATAAGATTCTAGTATACAGAATATACAGAGAGCTCTTAAAACACAATAATAATAAAAAAAAGACATACAAGTGGCTATTAGGTACATGAAAAGGTGCTCAGTATCACTAATCATCAGTGAAATGCAAATCAAAACAACAACGAGATATCATCTCCTACCTGTTAGAAAGGCTATCATCAAAAAGACAAGAGATAAATGCTGGTGAGGATGTGGAGAAAAGAGGACCCTTGTACATTGTTAGTGGGACTGCAGACTGGTGCAGCCACTATGAAAAACAATGTGGAGGTTTCTCAAGAAATTAAAAATAGAACTACCATGTGATCCAGTAATCCCACTTCTGCATATATTTCCAAAGGAAATGAATACAGTACAAGATATCAAAGAGATATCTGCACCCCCATGTTCGCTGCAGCATTATTTACAATAGCCAAGATATAGAAACAACCTGTGTCCATCAACAGATGAATGGATAAATAAAATGTGATGTATGTATATACACACACACACACACACACACACACACACAATGGTATATTATTCATCCGTAAGAAAGAAGGCACTCCTGCCATTTGTGACAACCTGGATGGACCTTGAGGGCATTATGCTAATTGAAATGAGCCAGATAGAGAAAGAAAAATACTGCATGGTATCACTTATATGTAGAATCTAAAAAAAAATAAGTTAAACTCATAGAAATGGAGTAGAAAAGTAGTTACCAGGGGCTGGGGGAGGGGGTAAAAAAACTCAATAATAAAAGGACAAATACCAGAATTAAAAATCGTCAAATGATTTGAACAGACATTTATCCAAAGAAGATATAGAAATGGCCAACAAATACATGAAAAGATGCTCAACATCATTTGTCTTCAGGGAAATGCAAATCAAAATCGTAATGAGATTCCACTTCACATCCACTAGGTGTGCCTATCAAAAAGACAGACAATAACAAGTGTTGACAAAGATGTGAAGAAACTGGAACCCTTATACACTGCTGGTGGGTGGTGACACATACCCTGCTTCTCTGGAAAACAGTTTTGCAATTCCTCAAAACATTAAACATAGAGTTACCATATGACCCAGCAATTCTACTTCTAGGTATATACCCACACAAATTGAAAACATGTTCACAGAAAAACTTGTATACATATATTAACAAAATCCATGCAATGGAACATTAATTAATTCAGCCATGAAAAGAAATGGACTACAATAGAGATGAACTTTGAAATCATTATATATGTGCAGTTTAAAAGAATTTTATGGAATGTGAATTATATCTCAATAAAATATTAATAACAACAATAATACTGCAAATGGTAATCTGGATGATCAGCATGTATCCCTTGGGCCTGGATTTCCACTATGGTAGTGAGTGTAGGAAAATACTGTGTTTTTTATGGATGAAAATTCAATGTATGCTGTGAATTTGTTGGTTTGAAACACTGAAAATTTTTCATTAGACAATGTTTACATACCTCAGCTGAAGAACCTTTGAGAGTATATATATGAAATTTAACATATATTAAGTTGCTTTAAAACAATATGTATAGCTATAAAAGTTGGAGTTATTTTAACTCTGAATATGTACCAAGTCTCTTAAATATTGACATCTTGTGGACTTTTTGTGCTTCTGTGTTTTACTTTCCTATTAGACCATGTAGGAAACTGTGTTCTTGTTATTGGTAAAGGGGCCCTCACTGAAATCCAAGCTTGGAAGGATTTCCTTTGTTGTTTCAGATTTTCTGGTTTGGCTTTGAGGGATGGGGTGTGGAGCTAAATGATGTGTGGGAGGGATTTCTCTAACATTGACGTCTATTCCATGAGCTTTTCCTGGGCACTTATTTTATTGCAGCATATTAAACTTCTTTGATATTAAAAAAATAATAATACAATTAAAATCTTGTGAGAAATCTAGGGTACTGTATGTTATAATCTATAGAGTATATGAGAAATCTAAAAACTTTAGATCAAAAGATAGACATATTTGATCATTTAAAATGAAAACTTCTATATAGTAAAATATAAACAAAAATACCATAAACTAAAACTCCTGATGCAAGACAGAAGATTACTATCCATAAACAAAGAGCTCTTTTAAACTGGAAGAAAAATGCCAAATAGAAAAATGGGCAAAGGTAATGAATAATCAATTCACAGAAGAATAAAGACAAAAAAGTTCACTAGCATTCAGGGACATGCAAATTAAAGTAAAAATGAGGTAGTACTTTAAATCCATCATACTGGCAAAGTTTAAAGACCAATAATACTCATATATTGCTGGTGGAAATGTGAAGTGTTACAACTATTTTGGAAAGCAATCTGGAGACATCTATTAAAAGAAAACGTTACTGAACTCAGCAGTCAGTCCCACTCCTTATAGCTTATTCCGTTGTAATAAATGCGTATGCACAAGCATGTTTACTGCGGCATTGTTCAAACTGACAAAAATAAAAACAAATTAGAGAATTCCTCCTACTATAGGGAAGGCTGAATAAATTATCACATATCCACTCCATAGAATAATATATAGCAATTAAAACTAATGTGGTAATGTTATCCCAGATGACTGGGAGAGAATTCCAAAAAGTATTCTTGATTTACAAAAGCAAGATGCAAAGAAGTGTGTACAATATGATCCCATTAAATAGTGACAAAGTCCTGTGTGTGTGTGTGTGTGTGTGTGTGTGTGAGCATAAGAAAACACGGAACAATATATTCTAAGGGTAACATGGGTTATGTGATGGAAAGGAAACAACAGGAGAAGGCAGAACTAAGCAAAAAGAAACAGGGAAAAATAAACCTGCAAATTATGATCACATTAATATAAAATTATATATTGCATCTATATGTATAACATATAAAACTATATAAAGACATTAACAAATCAAATTAAAAATTAATTTTGAAAATCAAACCAGGCAATAAGAAAATCTTACTAAAATGTTTAATTGTACCTTTCTGTCTTAGTAAGCATTCAGTGTGTTAGGGGTATAGCTGCAGATGCTGGTTAAGAGTTTGGGTGCTATACTCAGTCACCCTGGGTTGAAATCCAACCACTGCTGCTCATTTGCTCTGTGATCATAATTAAGTTACCTATCCTCTCTGTGCCTTAGTTGTTACCTCTAAAACAAGGAAGATGAAAGTACCTCATATTTGAGGATTAAATGAGATACCACACATAAATTGCTAAGAAAAAAGTGCCAAGTATATAGTGAGCCCTCAACATATATCCACTAACATTACCTGTAGAGTCTTCATTTTCTGATATGTGGTAGGAGAACTATACCAAGAGACTGAGAATCAGGGGACCTGACTGTTACCTCGGATAAATCAACTTTTCACCACAGCTAGCTTAAGGGTCAAATGAGAAAGCTTATTTGAATGTGCTTTGCTTTGTGAACTGAAAAGATCATAAGAATAAAAATAAATTATGTAAGACTATAAGACTCTAGTAATAGGAAATAGGAATACATATATAATCATTCTTAGAAACTTCCTACAACAAAAAACTGAAAACAGCTTAACTTCAGGCAAGTCATTAGTGAAAATGTTATGTCCTTATTTTACTTTGATGTATGATATTGAAATCGGTTGGGGAAGAATGACTTTGATTAGGTGGGATTATAGAGACAATAAGAAACTTCATATAGAGTTCACCTAGCAAATTTAGACTTATTTAGTCACTACAAATGCCACAAAGCTATTAGGTGGAAAAAGCTATACGTTCAAGATCTTCTGATTTCAAACTACTGGCCGTACCTCAGAATCCTGCATATGCCCATAAAATTAAGGGTTGGAAGAAGTATTATAATCTAACCTGGAAGATAAAACATGGTTGGATTAAATAGTCATTGATAATTTGATACACTTTCTGATTGTGGCTGGGAGCTTTTATTCATTTAAATAATATTTCAAAGGTTCACTCTTATTGAAACATATGGTTAGCAAGGGAGTGTATAAGAAAACCAATATGTGGGATTTAGACTCAAAATACTTGGATTCACTCCCAATTCTGATGTTACCTACATGTTTGACTTCGAGCAAGTTACTAATCTCTCTGTCCATGAGTTTCCTCTTTCCAAAATGGGCCTAATAGTAACTCCTAGAGTTACTGGAGAATTAAATAAGATACCATATATAAAAGTAGTTAGCCCAATGCCTTTCTCTTTGTAGGCATTCAGTAAATGTTAGTTTCCTTTAATATTTTAATAAAATGCTATATGGAGGCAAGAGGTTCAGAAGAAACCTCTTCTGTATGGCAAATCATACAGATCATTTTTATTTTTTTCATTATATCTAGGGAAGCTTCCCTATTCAATTTGTGAGTCCATAACCCCAGAAAATACCATCCAGCAAATGGTCATCATGGTACATAGAGAGAAGCAATAGCTCCTTGAAAATAGGTCTTACAGAACTTGGACAATGAGGTGAATGTTCTTTTGATAGAAACCTCAGTCTTCCTCTACTGCTTAATGTATCTAATAACCATTACCTTTCCTGGGCTGCACTAATGCCACTACTTCGCACTCTCTTTTAGGAACAATGGTAAATTCCTTCCTATGCAATTAAATACTTGGAGATGTTTAAAGACAAGTACATGTGAGAAGATTTGATTTTCATTGATACTAGTTTAGGGGGTGGGTAAGAAAACTGAAATTTAAGACAATTGTGTTAATGTAAGCTTGATGCCGTAAGCTGAAGCTTATAGTTAATAAACATACTAGCTATAGTTAGAGTCAAGAAGATATCTTCCTTAAACTCCAATTCCAGATACATTCCAGCTAACAGCTTTTGGTCACTTCTACGCCCCTAATCACCTCACTATTTCTTTTTCTCTACCTTCACCATTAATCACATCTGCTGTTTATCTCTCTAAGATACCGTTTTGTTCCCCAGAAAGCAAATTACTTAATGCTTTTCCTAAAGTTTTGCTGCCTAACCTTTCTATCACCATGGAGAATATTCTACACATGAAGGAAAGGGCACAGTGTACAGCTACTTCAGTATGTCCACTGACCTTGTCTATGCTGTTGAAATTTTGAATTGTCTTTCAACTGAAGACAAGGAAGAAAAGTTGAAGTAAAAGCAAGGGAGAGAACAAGGAAGGGAATCCATTATCTGACTAAACAGCAGGTACTTGGTCACGTATGAAGAGGGCAGAGAACTAGAATTTACAAAGTCTAGGACTTTCGATATTCCTCACTACTGGGGCCAGAAGAGACATTCAAAGATTAGGTATCCTTATAATAAACTGTTAGTCTGTGAAGGTTGAATCTGGCTGCAAAATCTGACTTTTAGATCCTTGCCCTCACAACAAAGGCCCTACACATAGGTCCTGGGCATGCCTAGCTCAGACCAAGCCTGCAGTAGATCTTTCCTGAGCTCCCACGTAGGAAATCTCACTGTTGGTCTATGGTGCTGACCTTTGGAAGAACCAAGAAGACTTTAGAATCTTCTCTCCCTCTCCCTCCCCTCTCATTTTTTGTTCTTGGGCTGATTATAACTGTATTAAGTTCATTCAGGTCCCTATTTATAGGTTGTTATGAAATCTGGCTGTCAGTAATCAATAACTCAGGGCTTGAAAGTTTCTGAAAGAGAAATATCTTTTGTAGATATTAAAAGGTGAGCTTTTATAAAGAGTAATTAAGGTAACATTGCCTGAGTTGGGGGGAGATGTTGAGATCCCATCAGCTATAATGAGTATACCATGTAATTCAAGTGTCTTACTTTGAGAAGCTGGTAAATGAGAAGCCATATAAAGAATAAGTAGAAACTGGAGGATAGGTACTTCAGTAAGGAAAAAATAGCTCTTAACAAAAGCCATCTGACATTATTATTACTAATTTTATGTAATAACCCAATCATACATATTTTGTTTCACTCATCAAAATGATGATGGCATAATGAACATAGGCACATGTAATCTCCTTTAACTGTGGAAATTATTTCCTCATTCATTCAACAAATATTGAACACCTACTATGTGCCAGGGATTGTTCTAGATAGCTGGGAATACATGTTGAACAAAATAGACATTAAACAAATCTGATGGTGATAAGTGCAATGAAGAAAAACAAAGAAGGATAGGACACAGGGAGTGACAGGGACTTCTATATTGGATCAGGTGGTTAAGGAAGGGCTCTATGATGAGGTGACATTTGGCCTGAGGGGAAGAATATTCCAGAGAGAGCAAGAGCATGTTCCAAGTCTCTGATATACAGGATTGAGAAAGATTGTGATAGGTTCTGGCATACATGGCAGAAGGCAACCTGGGGGGTAGGGGTAAAGTGAAACCCAAGTCAAAAAGCTATTTGTAAATGAGGGTTGCCTGTAGAAGTGGTGGTGGTGGTGCTTTGTTTGACATACACAGATGCTCAATAAATACTTGTAAGATAAGAGCTGAATGTAATTACAATGGGCACCGATGATGGTCAGCTGATTCAGGTACAAGAGCTCTCGCCTTTTAGTAACCTCCTATGTCGTTGTTGAAGCACTGTTCACAAATAAAGTTGTTAGAAATTATTCAAGACCATGATAAAAAGCAAAATGAAACATCGAAGAGAGTGTAAGCTTTGGAATCAGACAAACCTGAGTATGAGCCTCAATGCTCCCTCTTACTAGCTGTGTGACCTTTAGCAAGTTATTTAACCTCTGTGCCTGAACCTCCTCATTTATACAATGGATATAAAAGTGATTTTCTCGGGCATTTGTTAAGATTAGAATAGATGGTGTATGTGAAATGCTGAGTACCATGTCTGACACATACTTAACAAATAGTAGTTCCTCCCAAATCCTTGACATGCCTGGTGCTTTAAAACTAGATAAACAAATGAACTTATTTACAAAACAGAAACAGACTCACAGACATAGAAAACAAACTCACAGCTGCCAAAGGGAAAGAGGAGGAGGAGGGATAAATTAGGAGTTTGGGATTAAAAGATACACACTGCTATATATAAAACAGGTAAACAACAAGGTCCTACTGTATAACACAGGAAACTATACTCAATATTTTGTAATAACTTATAATGGAAAAGAATCTAAAAAAGAATACACATATACATGTATAGCTGAATCACTTTGCCGTACACTTGAAACTAGCACAACATTGTAAATTAACTATACTTCAATTTTAAAAAACTAGATAAACAAATTTACCTGAGACAACAAGCCCTGGGGGCAGGACTACAGTGAGTGACATGGACAGCAAATACTCAAAATATTCTAGGAAAGGGAGAGCCCATGGTCTAGCTGGAAGAAGGATGACTTTTCTTCTCCACTACAGTCTTTCAACATCAAGAAAGCAACAGTTTGCTCTGCTTATGCCCTGTCTATGAGTCAAAGAATATATGTTGGTCTTACTTAGAAAGGGATGAGGGTAGTATTAATGAAGTCATTGATAATGACCCCTCCAGAATTTTTAAGAGGCATTTTGACTATTCCACACCTACTAGGTTGAACCATATGAATTTGCTGATATTTAACTGGGTTTTACCTACAAAATGTGCAGTGTCATATGCTTCAACCCAATATTTCGTTACTGAATTTTTGAGAGACTTTGTTTAGTTTTTTAAAATTTATTTTCTTTCCCCGAATCAGGGAAGGTTTAGAAATGACTTGTTCCTCCTCACCCCCTTGCAAAATAGGGGCATAAATAGCATTTATTTCGTGCCAAGAATGATGAGTACCATGTGATTGTCAGACTATAATGTCATCTTATTAGCCCCCTTTGCATTTCGTATTTACAGCGGCATGTGGCTGAGCCTTGTTCTGACTGGGGGCAGCCAAGTTTGATAGGTCTGCAATTTGGGCAAATGCTGTGCGGGAGACTAAAGAATAGCAGGAACAAATTGGCATGATTCTGTTCGCATGCTAGTGAGCGAATGTAAAGAGGCAGTTTACTTCCCTTGTTGGGAGAAGTGGGAGAGAAAGAAATGGACAGTTAGTGGAGAGTAAGTTGCTACTGCATAGAAAAATGAACTGAATGGATGTTTTTGGTTGAGGGAGCATTTAATACAGAAGGGGTAATGCAGTGTTTGGTGGTTCAAGATGACATCACTTGAATCACAAAATGTTAGACCTTGAAGGGCTCTGTGCGATTATCTAGTCCAATCTTCCTTTATAGAGGAGGAAATGGAGATCCAGAGAAAGAAGGCAACTTTCTCAAGATCACATAGCTAGTAACTGTACTCCCCCAAATGATATATGCCTAACCCAGGGAGCAGATCCTGGGTATGTGAGGGGAACTGGAAACAACAAGATCGACTTGACCCTTCTTGATTCTTGGTGCATCAGCTTTACTATGGATTGGTCATTTAATATAAACACGAATCGTTCATAGTCAGAAATATGCAAATTAAAATATTCACTGGACTATCACTTTACACCTTTCAGGCTGACAAAAATCAGAAATTTGGATACTGCTAAAAGGTTGGAAGGGATGAAGGAAAAGAGGAACAACCTCTCCTCCAGTGCTGGTGAGAGTCAAAGCTGGTGCAGCCGTTCTGGAGCACAATCTGGCAGAACTTAGTCTAATGAAGAAAACACATATACTCTATGGGCCAGCAATTCTCTTCTTGGTATATACCCCAAATAAATTTTCATATGGGTCCATATGGGGACATGTACAAAGATGTTCCCTGCATCTCTGCCCGGGGAGGTAGGGAGTTGACAGCTATCTGAGTGTTCATCTCTGGGTAAGTAGACAGGTAAAATGTGGTGGATATACACACTGGAGTGCAATGCCTCAGTGAGTAGCATCAGGTTAGATGTATACAAAGAGCATGGGAAGATCTCACACACACAGTGCTGAGAAATAAAAATGTAAGAGCTGAAAAGAGATATATAATAAATACCATTTACATGAATTAAAATGCATGCACGTAAAACAATACATTTTGGAATAATTCAAATAAAAAGATACACTAAAACACATGAGCATGGTTCCTATGTTGGGGGAAGCAAATGGGAAGGGGGGTAGGAGGCTAAAGGGTAATAAAATTAAAGTGAAATAAACAAGAGATAGAGTACCAGATTCACATAAATTTTTAAAAGAAAACAGCAGACTTCAAATAAATTTTCTACGTGAGACTGGCTTTGTACTTTGTCCCCAGTCTTGTAGGCTGTAGTAGTGGGGGAGGGTTGGGGGGAGTGGGGAGGAAGGTTACTGGTTCTGCCCTTTAGGGCACCATGGTGGAAGAATTTGAGAGGCCCTGAACCACTCAGGGAAACCATGGACTTCATTTATGGATCAAACTGCTCCACATTGGCCCCTTCACTAATAACCTTCTCTTCAGCACTCCCTGAAGAGATATCTAGGCCAAAGGAGCCTGCTGGACCTACTGTGCACCATTTTCATTTTCGACTCCTAGTCAGTTGGTTCCTGAAGTGAGAGCTCCATGACTTGATCACCTCTGCCCCCACTCCTGCCCTGTCTTCTGGAGCTTTCTCACCTCAGCAGAAGGAAGTCTTCTGTTTTCCTGCTGGCTTCTCCCCAGGAGGCTTTGCTGTAAGGGCTGCCACTCCACATTTACTTTCCATGTAACAGGAAAACATTTACCACAGCCAATGATAGTCCACGATTATTTTACAACTTCCAAGTTTCACGATAAAAAGAAATGTTCTTAAAGCTGCAGAGCCCAGAATCTTGGGGACATGGAATTAAGAGTCTGAAGGTGCACAAGGAAGATAGAAGAAACAAGGATTCCTCTCCTTCAAGATCACCCTAAGGATCTTGGTCAGAAATGGAGTGTGCATGGAACAGGAGAAAAACTTGGGAAGGCCTGAAAATTTGTAGGAGAGTGTGAGAAAAACTGGGCTGGTGGGACAGGTTCCTCAGTAATAATGTCCTATATTTATAAAGAGCACATTGATGAGGAAAACAAAAGAACAATTTGTGAGGCTCCAATGAAAGAGCACATATGGAAAGAGTAATAAGTTTTAAACTAACTGTATCATTTTAAATATTTTCACATTTACAATCTGTCCAGTTGCCAAAGCTCATAAAATTTCCAACATACACAACCTACCAATTTCTCAGTAACACAAGAATCTCAGAAGTCCCTTATATACTCTTCACCCGGATCACCTTCCTCATCACTACTGAACCATCTACTTCTTTGTCCCTTTTGCCCACTTTATAGGTGTCAGCATCTCTGTTGTTCCACAGTATTCATCCTAACCACCAACAAAACAGTGAAAGGAGATGAGCTCCTGCCAACCAGGGCCTAAAAGTCCCCACACTAGGACTACATATGGTGTTAGGGAGTTCTATATACCTTCAGGAAAGCTAGTGCTGGGAATTGCCTGATTAGTTTTACCTTATTTTCTCAACTTCTAAAATTCCCAGTGAGGTGTTGGAAAGTGGGTTTTAGCACTACTTAGACTTGGGTTCAAGGCTCTACCAGGGATTTACAAGGTACCTAATCTCTCCAAATCTCAGTTTCTTTACCCTAGCCAGTGATTGGCATTTGTATGTCTGGAGAGTTGAATGCAAATCTGTAAAATGATGATAAATTTCTCTCTCACAGGACTGTCGTGAGATAAGCAATGTGTAGATAAGCTATTAGTATAATGTAAGCTTTACTTAAGTATATTATAGTGCTTGGTGTATGGAAGGCATTCAAAATTTGCTCACTTTCCTTTTGGTATCTCTTTCCTTTCTAAATTCAATGCTGAGAATATTCACCTACTACTGGGCCTCGCTGCCCTTTCTCTTTGGTACTTTCAAATTTCCCATTGGCAGCCATCTTTTTCTTGGGGGGAGGGGAATGATTAAAAAAGACAAATTCAGTATAGTTTTTATTCCTAAAATGGCAGTAGGGTTACACAGGGATTTCAAATGTATTGTTAATGTTTAACTTCTTGCACTAGGTGGTGGATACATAAACGATTGTTATTGTGGCATCCATCTTTATGACTCTTGTCATTTGGATGACCTTTGCTAGTTCCTACATACCTTAATCAATCTCCTCTTCCTCCAGTTCTTGCCAGACTTATGTCATCTGCAAGCTTTATAACTGGGTTTGGCCTTCATATTACCATACCTATCTTCAGCCTACTCCTCTCAGATTGGATATACATTTTCTTTTTTTTTTTTTTTTAACATCTTTATTGGGGCGGGGAATGGAGATAGAGAGAAAAGTGTGGGTTTGAGGGTGAAGGAACTATATGGGCAACTTTGCTTTATTCCTCTTGCCACTTTGGAGTCATACAGCTCTGGGACCAAGCCCCAACTTCATTGCTTGTAAACTGAGTGACATTAGGCAGCATACTTCATTTCTTTCCATAAGTCTCAGTTTCTTCACCTGCAGAATGGAAATAATGGCATCCACCTCACAGGGTGCTGTGAGGACTACATGAGATCATGTGTATGGTGGGGAGCACCAAATCAGAGGTTTCCAAACTTGTCACCACTCAAAGCCCATCTTATCATCTTCCCCAACCACCACGACTGGGTTTTGAGATTATTTTTTACTAAAATATATATATCCTTTTCTAAAAAACATAAATAGCTACCAACGAGAATAGTCCCAAAGGTTGGTATTATATCTGTTAATTGCTAAATTCCTATCCAAAAGAGAAAAAAGGTACTTTTTAGTCTAGGGAGCCATATCTTAAGTAGTACGTGTAAAATTTCAATTGACTTAAATTGCTACAAATCTAGAAGCCATTAAATGATAAGGTTTGCAATCTACCTCCTAATCTACACTCCCCTCCATCCCCTACCCACATACAAACTCACATTCCCTGGCAGTGGTCAGGCCACTGAGTGCATCTTGTAAGCTCTCCTTGTTGATGTAGAATCTAGGTAAGTGGAACTACAAAATAAAGAGCTGATCTAGGGAAGAGGGGTGGGGGTCGGGAGAAAGACGTGTGTCTCCTTGGGCTACATTTGTAAGAAAGGTTTAGGGAGACACAGCTGGGGAGAAATAGGACCTGGACGCAGCTGTGGTGTGTGGAAAAAACTGAGAGTACAGGAAATGGCAAAGGGGATTTTTGAAGAACTCTTTCTGTTCCTTATGAATGTACTCTGTCTTCGGCACTTTAGAAAGAGCTTGCTGTGAAGATTTTAACTGTACTTTGATTAGTTTGGACGTGGGACTTGTTTTCCTTTGATCATAACACTGCGATAGATGGGGCCATGACACAGCTGGGCTTTATTCAAATTATAGAGCAAGACCTCTTAAACCAGGTCAAATTGTTTTCTAAATATAGTGCCTCATTCCTTAAGGGAAAGAACACAGTCTTTAACTGTGAAATCTTTCCAAAGTTCTCCCAGGAATTCTGAGGTATTTTCTCCAAAATACATTAACTTCTTTAACAGCTGGAAGTCAAGCTCTACTCCTTATTTGGCAGGATCTGTATTATTTCCAATCTGAATCTTAGATTTTTAATGACAGGCTGTCATTTATTGAACTTACTCTGTTAGTACTTTATGGATACCATCTCACTGAGTTCTTATAATAACTCTATTACATGGGAATTATTGTCCCTGTTTTACAGAAAAAGAAAGAGATCAAGAGATAAAGTGACTTTTCCAAAGTCACCCAGCAGAGCCATAATTCAAACCCAAATCTGTCCAATGCCATGACCTGTGCTTTCAATGATGACAGTTTGCTGCCTGGAAGGAGGCTAATGGGTTACCTATCCCAGGAATATAAATATTTTAGTTACATACCCAAGGAATGGCACTGTACCAAGTTAGCAGCAGAGGTATTTTTGAATAGGGGACTATTTCTAGCAGAAACCTTGGGCAAATTTCTTCTGAGCCTCAGTTTCCTCAACTCTAAAATGAGAACACTAATACCTGCCACATAAGGTTGTTTGCAAGATTGAATGTGAAAAGAAATATAACACAAGTGCTCACTGAATGGTGGCTAATGTTGCTATTGTTAATATTATTGCTAAGAGAATGAATGGATTTTTATAAAGGAAGCAGTTCTTTCAAGTGAACTAAAGTAGCCTTGGTTGTGGACAGGATACCATAGGTCTTGTGTCAATTACTTTTAGTGAATGAAATTAATAAGAAACAGTGGTTTAACTTGGAAAAGTCAGAGCAAACACTTTGAGGGGAGCAAGAGGCCTTTCTAAGTGCACGGCGGCACCAAAGGGGAAGGTGTCTCTGAAAGTAGAGGATGGGGTAAAGGGACTGAAAGGAAGTAAACGTGAAAACTATACAAGTCAAGGAAGTAGCATGAGTTAGGCAGGCCAGAGCACCTACGAGGAAGATTTTAAAGCAAAACTCAGGAAATCCTAAATACACTAATAAGTGGAGGATACCATTTAATAAGTTGCATTTAATTCTGACTTGCATGGAGTAAAGGAAGAAATATGTGCTTATTGGATACTGCTTACTGAATATGGGTGGGGGTGGGAGTCTCAGTGATCTTGGCCACACGTGCTTTGTAGAAAGTTTAAAGACTATTGCATTGGGATTCTTGTCCAATACCCCTCATTCCCAGCCCCAGAAACAAAACCTGTTGGGATCTAGTGATTAACCTGTTTCCCTAGGACTCATCAGAGGGCCATCTTAGAAGTACAGCTGACATCCTATGAAATTATCAGGGAATTAGATGGGAAAGAGGTCCCAGGAAGGCCAGCCCTCCCCCAAACCAATTAAAACAGGGGAAGATAATGATCAAGGGCCACAGCTTCTCAGTTCTTCCCCTTCTTTTCCCTCAGTGTTCTCCTGTTCTCAGCCTTATCACATCTGCTTCTACTCATGGTCATCAAAATTTCCTCTCAGATATTTCATCCATATCCAGGTATGAACTATTCCTAACAGCTTCATAGGGCTTAAGGCTTCTTCCAAGCACAACGCCAAGTGGCATCATTCATACTGGAGCAGCTTATGCAACCCTGACAGTTCTTAAACTTCACCTCAAGCACCCCTGGGCAGAGGAGAAGGAAAAAATATCCCCCAGGACATCAGAGGTATAGCCCGAAGTGATTTTTTGCAAGGTTGGAATTATTTTGATGTCTCCTGTTTTATTGTAAAACAAAAGAAAAATATATGAATTTAACAGTCTGTTCTACTAGATACTGCTATGGACTGAATTGTGCCCACCCTCCAAATTCATAAGTTGAAGCCCTGACCGCCCAATGTGGTGATATTTGGGCATGGGGTTGGATGAGTTCATGAGGGTGGGGCCCTTACAGTGGGATTAGTACCCTTATAAGAAGAGAGCTTGCTTTCTTTCTCTGCCACGTGAGGACATATGTGGCCATCTGTGAGCCTTGAAGAGGTTCCTCACTGGGGAACCAAACTGGCCAGCACATTGATCTTGCACTTCTCAGCCTCCGTAGCTGTGAGAAATAAATTTCTGTTGTTGAAGCCACCCAGTCTATAGTATTTTGTTATGGCAGTCCTAGCTGACTAATACAGATACCAATGCTTGCTTCAATATATAAATGATGGTTTAAATAATCTAAAGTTACCTAACTTCCCTTCCCTCAAATCTTGGAGTAAAAATTGACACTCCAGGAAGATATGCCTTATTTAACCTATTGCTTTGGGTCTCCCTGCTTCTGAAGTCAATCTGAGAAGCACAGGCAGGGAAGGCTCTCTTGCCCACACTTTGCATCTCGTCCAGGAGCATTTGCATTTCAACAGGAAGCCAAGTCCTTATTTGAAAGGTACTCAGTAATAGGAGGAAGTTTTATTTTTTGTTTATTAGAATCACCCTAAACCTCCTGCCTTTCCATACCATGTGAAGTGGTTTACTATGTCTAGGGTTTGGGCAATATGGGCTCTATGGTGTCCCTGATAAGGACAGCATAGGCTAGCACATTGAATGATTATCCAGAACAAGCAATCAACATACAACAGCTGCTCAAATCCACTCATCCACCTAGACAGCCATTGTTTACCAAACATCTACTACCTGCCAAGCAATAGGACAAGTATGTATACAGAGAATTCCAATAAAATCTTAAATGGAGAAATCTGACCAGGAAGGTCAGATGAAAATGAAAGATGCTCTTTTTTCTCCTAGGCCCGACCTGTTCTCAGATTTCCTACTTACTAGCCCTTTATCTACTCGGAGAACTAAAATTGCTACTTCTAGAATATTGTGAAGCTAAGTACTGAGAAAAAGGTGGGGTCTTACCCAAAGCAGCCCATTCTTCATAGCACCAACGTCTATGTTTGTTAGCCTTGTGTTTTCCTTTGACATTTGCATTCATTAGGGTATCAGGATGATCCAGCTCAGGAATAAGAAGATCATTGTTTTAAAAAACTACCAAGTCTCATCCTGGCTTTGTCTCAGAGTGGCAGGCGATTTACTTTGCTATATTTGAATGATGCCTAAAGTATCAAACTCACCTTCACTCAGTTGAATAGCAGATCTGCGGCCCGTTAGAGGCTTCTAACCCAGCTTATCCCATTCTAGTCCTGGTGCTTTAGCGAAAACACCCAGAAAATGGTGTGATTTTAAGTCAGATTTATGTTTTAGAAGCCCCCATATATCTCAGGCACTCTCAACCCCTACTTTTGCTTATACGTCATAGTACTAGGGAAGACCTTCCAACTGGAGCAAGTCACTTAAGCCACTTGAGCCTCAGTTTTCTCATCTATCAAATGGGGCCAATATCAATAGTACTGCCTGCCTCACAAGAATAGCATGACAGCAAATGAATCCCACCTGTGAGCGAGTGGCGACGAGGAAAAGCCAGTAAGAGAATTATGAGGGCAGATGCCAGGCAGTTCTTGTTGAGAGAAAAAAAAAAATATGAAAGAGCAACAGAAAGAATATCAGGGCAAGATTAAGAAAACTTAGCAGTACTCAAAGTTTGAATTAACCAAGCTAGGGCACAGTAAGTATCACACGTGAGTGTAAACTCTGGAGGCAAATAGAAAAATGTGTTGAGTTTGGATCAAATGAGTTGAAGGAATGAATGGAGAAAAAATGAGGGTTTTTTTTTTTCAATCTTGAGGAATTGTATCATGTATATCCTGTATAGGAAAGTAACATCCAACCAGGCAGACAGTATTCTGGTTATTGACAGGACTTCTGAGGTAATATAGACTAACAGACATGGACACGACATGGGTTTTGGTGTTAGAAAGACCTGGGTGTGAGTCTTTCTCCACCACTTACTGATTGGTTGACCTTGGACAAGTAACCTCTCTGAACTTGAGTGACTTCCACTGGCAAATGGACACAATAAGACTGCCTGCCCATAGGATTATAAGAATTAAATTAGATACTGCATGGAAATGCCTAAAGCAGAGCCCCACACATAGAAAATGATTAATAAATGTTAGCCACTGCTATTATCACCTTAGTCAATGACAGATGTGGGATCAGGAGATTTTTAACTGGAGGAATTAGGATGGAAAGATCTGGAGCACAGGGAACTACTGAGGATGGCACGTTGATGGGTTGAGTGCCAGCATGAAGGGACCTGGGATCCCAGAGGGGGCATACGCACACAAGGTTCCCGACAGGTGCTGAGCAGAGAGGGACAAGGGCCCTGAAAGGAGGATAGGAAGTGCCAAGGACAAGCTCGTTATCTTTCAGGGTTTAGCTCTTGGCCAGTCATGTGTACAGACAGCACTGGGAAAGCTTCCTGATGTGGCCACTGCAGAGCCCTTCCACTTTGCTCCCACCAGCCTCCCAGAGAACAGAGTTTCCAATAGAGGTGGCAGACCACTGCATCCAATGCTTCTACATAAAGCCAGTTTGTGACAGAGAACGTTTGCCAGCCCGGGGCTCCCTCAGCCTGGGCTGTGTTTCCCCCCTTCCATCCCTCCCCTCTCCATAACTGATTACTTTCCAGGGCACCTGTTTTATCCAGTTAAAAGAAAAGCATACTAGTTAAGAGCTCTGGAGTCAGCCTGGCTAGGTTTGAAAGCTGGCTCCTCCAGTTACCTGTGTGACTTTGGGCAGGTCATGGAATCTTTCCAAGGCTTGGTTTTCTTACTTGTAAAATGGGGATAATTTGAATTGACATTCATTACAGGATTGTTGTGAGGCTTAAAGTGAGATAATACATGTTAGGTTCTCCTGGAGCTCTGCCTACGTCTAAATTCTAGACAAGTGATTGCTATGGTTATTCGACTGTTACACATCGTTCTCTTTGTGATCATGGTATCTCCCGTGCCAGGTAAATATCACACGTTGTTCTCTTGACTAGCACACCATAGCTTACTCTCAGAATGTAAATGGCATACGAACAAATGTGCTTTAAAATCAATATTGATTGCACAAAGCAGTGCTGGAGTTTGGGGGAGGGGAACAAGATATGGAGATGGACACACAAACACCCACCAGCAATTGGCTCCCACTTACAAATCTGTCAGTCTCCCCCCTCACAAGAGACATTTGGGAAGGAACTTTTCAAAACCAGAAATAGGTTTTGGGAGGAAGTATCTCCTCTTCACCTCCCACCTCACCCCAAGCCACCACCAAGGGACAGCAATTCCGTCAGACCAATCACAGAATATCAGACCAGGAAGGGAAGGGCCACTCCCAGCTCATCTAATGAAACCTCCTCTGAGGCCCAGAGAGGCCAAGTGGCTTGCTCCAGGTCCCACAGCAAGTCCGCGGCTGAGCTGGCATTAGAAGCCAAACCTCCTAATTCTTGTGTAGCTTCTCAAGGGAGGCAGCATGTGGCAGAATCTGAAAATTGCACAACGTCCCTCTGAGAATACAGCACTGGCTGTACGATGGCATATATTATACAGCGAAAAACAACTGTTTCTTCTCTCCCTGCTGAGCTGTGTTTGGCAAGTTGTTGGTACTGATAAAGGTGTAGCTGTAATTCACTATGATTACTCCCATCCCCTCCATGAACATGCCATGTGTTCAGCCATTTGCTCACGTGTAGATTACTTACGTTATAAGAAGCTGCATATTCACCCAGCCCAGATCTATGAGCTCCTGACAGCTCCTGAGTGGAAGGGGCAGAGAGTACTTTGTTTTTCACCTTTTGACAGCCCTCAGCATTGTATCAATGCAAAGGGGACTACTGAAATGCTTTTGGTGATGATCAGATCTCTTAATAATGTGTCAATAAACGTGGAAGGGAAGAGAAGAAAGATAGGAATGGAGAGAAGAATGGGGTGGGAGGAGAGAAACATAAGGAAAGATGGGACAGGAGGGAGTGGGAAGATAATGGGTGGGTCAGGAAGTGCATTAGCATTTGTTATACCGCATTCTACAACAATATACAAGAGGGTTTCTCAAAACACGTGCTGTGGAATAGTGTTCAGCGGGCTGCCACACAGAAAAGATTTCTGTGAGCCAAGAAAAAGCGTGTGGGAAAATCCTGGTATGCAAAGAGTAATCGGTTTCTTTACTGTAGGACTACTTGGAGCCTTTTATATGTTGACCACATCCCCAGGAGATACTGCAGACAGTGTTCCCCTAAACTCTTTCAACTAAGGAACATGCTCTTGGTCCTTTCACCAGGAACAGGTCCTTTAAAAACATTTTAAATCAGTAATAAAACTAGAATTCCGTTCTATATCTACCCATTCAGGTACTTATCAATACCTGCCAAAACAACCATGTGCCTTTGCAATACCCTAGGGGACAACATGCTTAGACAAACACACGTGCATACACACACAGCAGGCAGTGGCTGGTGCCCTGGAGAAGGTCATCCTAGCCACCTTTCCACGTGAAGTCTCCTTCCTCATTGCCAACAGCCTTGGCTCTGGGGATCACTGCCTTCCTGGCTTGGCTTCAGAGCCACAAAAAGATGTGACTGAAGTTGTACACTTTACCCTTAGGCAGTCTTCCTTGGACATCAGCCACAACAAGGTCAACAAGGTTCCGGCCTTTTACTTTGAGGACGAGGCCCCACCCCCAACCACATGACCATACTCAAATAAAGAAGAGGAAAAGGGCAACATTAGCTTCTGTAAAGACTGGAAATGTAATGCTGAGGTCAGTAGCTGGTGGAAGTCAGTAGATAGAGATTCTTAGTTCGCAAGCACTAGGTAGTGAGTGGAAGTAATACTGTAGTAGTGGTTCTAGTACAGGTGCGTCTGCATATTGAAATATAAAACATTACTGAGAATATGTTATATAGTGAATTAACATAAAATGGAACCCTATGTTCCATTATTTTGAATGGGAAAATAACAAAACATCCACAAACCCCAACCAATTTTCCTAAATATTACTAAAACACTCTTAAACAACTATATACATCCATCCATGAAGTATGTGTTAGTAACATAAAGCATTTAAAATGTTGATATCTAATTATTTAACACTTAAGAAACTCATAAATAGGTATTTTTATGTTTGGGATGCAATAATTTACAACCTCAGAAACAAAGTATATTTTCCTCCTAAACTCCAATGAACACAAACTGTAATATAAATAAACAATGAAATAATAAGTTAGAGATTCTCAAGATGTGGTCCACGTGGACCTTGGTTGATAGTGCCCCCAGGTACTTGGAATAAGCAAATACTGGGACTCATGAAAGGCTAAACTCTTAGGAAAATGGTGGGGGAGATGATAGTGATGATATACAATGCTTTTAATCAGCTGGAACTCAAGATGCTGTCCTATCCAGAGAGGGGTACATTCTATGTCCTCTGGATGGGACTCCCATGCAACTCAAACGTTTTCACCTGAGGGCTTTCAATTTGAAGAGTGAATTTGGGATAAACATTTTTTTAAGTTATTGTAATGAATATCTAGATAGTGAGACTTTAGATAGTGAGGAATATCTGTACAGCAGTCATGGCAGCCATAATGGTAGTTCTCATTTACTGAAAACTTTACTTAAAAAGCAAGGTCCCCATTTGTCTCATTCACCAATATATTCCCAGTGCCTAAGCACAAAGCTCAGCACATTGTAAGTGCTCTACAAACACTTGTTCAATGAATGAACCGAGCACAAATTGAGTACCAAGCACTAAGCAATTCACCCGTGTTATCTCATTGAATCCTAATATTAACAACCCTAGGGGTAGACAGTGTCATTACTCCCATTTTTCAGATGAGGAAACTGAGGCCTAGAATTAGAGCAGAGCTTGGCCAACGTTACACAGTGCATATGTCAGAGCCAGAAACATGAACCTCTGTCTTCCTGAGTCCAAAGCCAATATTTTTAACCACCATCCTATATACGATTCTCTTCTCTCACTTAGAAATTCAGACACCTGCTTGGGTTCTATATGCTATAGAATTTTCTGCCACCTCACCTCAGAGACCTTCAGAAAATCCATCTACTTCTAAGAATTATGAATCTCTTTCACATGAGTTCATTATTATTAAGTCAAATCTTTAAATACTATGACATACTTTGTTTTCTTTATTTGGATTAATAATACTTACAGCTACCATATGTTAAGCCTTTCCTATGTGCCAGTCAGGCACTGTGCTATGTCATATTATATCCATTATTTCACTTAACCTTCACAGTAACCTGATGAGGTAGGTACTGTTATAATTCCCATTTTAGAGACAAGGAAACCGGGGTTTGGAAAAGTTAACTTCCCTAGGCAAATATCCAGTAAATGACAGAGCTGAAATTTAAACTCATGTGTCAGATTGCAAAGCAAATGATCTCAGTCACTCACCACACCTCTTTGGTGACCAGTTGACCAATCAGCTGATGTGACAAATACTGTCAGGGCCTGAAGGAATCGCACCCTCCTCCTCTTAACCTTTGCAAATCCTACTGTTCTTCTATACTGTTCTTCCAGTTTCCACTTCCTCTGTGAAGCCTGCCCTGACTACTGTTGTTCCACTCCTTAGGGATTGCTCCCTCTGCTTGGTCCCCCTCAGCACTCCATGTGTGAGCCTCAAAGAGTGGTCAGTTCCCACTTCCCCACACTAGTCTCAGGCTTCTCTGGTGTAGCTGCCTTCCCTGCTCTCACTGGTTGGACTGGGAGCTCACACAGTGCAAGGCCCAGGTTCGTTGTGAAGGGGAGCAGAATATGTCACCTGAAAATGTGCGTCTTTGGCATAAGGATTATCTTAAGCTGACTATTTTTAGGAAACAGCAGACACAGGAAAAGCTTTGAAAATGAATAGAAGTTACCCTTTTGTGAGGGACATTTACATTTATAAAGGAAATCTCCATTTGTAAGGGTATCTCCCTCTTTGCACCAGGAAGAGGATGACCCAACCTCTAGAAACTCTTATCCATGAAGAAGGCAATGACAGCTGGAGATACTATTTAAGGAGACGGCTTAGGCCATTTCGAAGAGTTACTCAGTTTTCCTGGGTCTCTCTCATATATACAGGAGGTATACATGTTATTAAACTTCTGTTTGTTTTTCTCCCATCAATGTCTTCTATTAGAGGAGCGATCTCAGCCGAGAACCTAGAAAGTTCTTGGAGTCACTGCCTGGCTGGATCCTCAGTGTGACGAGTGTGCTGCTGCTAACCGTGTGTGAAGCTGTTCACCTGTGTCCCACCTCCATCCCCAACATGTCTTCCCAGAAGGGTAGAGGGAAAATTACTTTTCCTCCCCTACAGCTATTTCCCCACCATAAGTAGAATGCCATAAGCACGGTAGGGACAGGAGAGTGTGGCTGCCGTGGCACAGGGTGCACGTGAACTTGTTTTAAAGAAAGTAACCATTATTGTATTATTTCTCCTATTATTGAAGCAATATACATTTATTTTTGAGAATTTAGAAAATATGCATAAGCAAAATGGAGAAAACGACTTAAAACCCTATTATGCAACCACCTAGAGAGAAGCTTTGTTAACAGTTTAGTGCACATCCTTTCATACCTAGTTTATGCATGCCTGCTCCTATTTTTTTACGCATCAGAAGTCAACTATTCAAACTAATCTGTAACTCGTTTTTCCTGTAAAAAGACACAGGGAACACTTGTTATAGCATTGAATGTGCTTTTACATCATTTTTAAAAGACTACACTATCATATATCATACACTAGAGTTGATTTAATGAATTCCTTGAACATTTAAATTGTTTCAAATTCTTTGCTCTTCAGACACACTGGAAGCAACCTAAATATTATCATTAGAGGAGTAATTAAATAAAGTATGGTACAACCAGTCAATGGAATACTATGCAGCTGTTTTAAAGCTTGATATAGGATGCTAAGTGATGATATGGAGTAATTACCAAGATATCCTATTAAGTAAAACGAGAAAAGTGTAAAATTACACGTGTAAAATGGCCTGTTTATATTACAGATAGATGGTTTTGTGTGCAAAGATTTTTCTGGAAGGATACACAGACACAAAAAATACAAAATTTGCTCACCATCACCAATCATCAGAGACATGCAAATCAAAACCACAATGAGATATCACCTCACACCTGCCAGAATGGCCATCATCAAAAAGACCACAAATAACAAATGCTGGTGAGGGTGTGGAGAAAAGGGGACCCTTGTGCACTGCTGGTGGGAATGTAAATTGGTGCAGCCACTATGGAGAACAGTATGGACGTTCCTTAAAAAACTAAAAATAGAACTACCATATGACCCAGCAATTCCACGCCTGGGTATATATTCACAGAAAACAAAAACACTAATTCAAAAAGGTACCTGCACCCCAATGTTCATAGCAGCATTATTTACAATAGCTGAGATATAGAAGCAACCTAAGTGTCCATCGACAAATGAATGGATAAAGAAGATGTGGCACATATATACAATGGAATACTCTTCAGCCATAGGAAAGAATGAAATTTTGCCATTTGCAGCAACATGCATGGACCTGGAGGGTATTATGCTTAGTGAAAGAAGTCAGAGAAAGACAAACACTGTATGTTATCACTTATATGTGGAATCTAAAAAATAAAACGAATGTATATAGCAAAATAGAAACATACTCACAGATATAGAAAACAAACTAGTGGTTACCAGGGGGCAGGGGCAAGTTAGGGGGTATGGGATTAAGAGATATGAACTACTATGTATAAAATAAATAAGCTACAAGGATATTGTACAGCACAGGGAATGTAGCCAATATTTTATAATAAATTTAAATACAGTATAATCTATAAAAATTTTGAATCACTATGTTGTACACCTGAAACTAATATAATAATGTAAATCAACTATACCTCATTAAAAAAATACATAACTGTCAGCAATGGTTTTACCTGGGGAGATGTGGGACTAAAAATGGGCAGGAAGAGGTTTTCTTTTTATTTTACACCCTTCAAAAGGACTGAATATTGTAGCTAGGTGATACATATACATATATAGAGTAGGGTGATGAAAAACCTTCTCAGTACATATTTATATATGTTTATGACAGGTGACTTTTCAATGTGCTGGGAAAGCGAAAGGCAGGGACGAGTTATATTGGCACTGAGTGCCCAAGGTAGTTAACAGAGGACACACTGTTAGGAAGAGTCAACGTGTCCCATGGGAAGGCCTAGGAGGCCCTCTGCCCCGTTGCAGGGTTGCTGAAGGCTGGCTTTCACAGAGCTATGCACTAACTGCAGACATCAGAGCCCAAGGGGAGAGTGAGGCTTCCAATTCCTGCTCCAAAGCAGCGTTTTCTCAGCTGTGTTCCCTGAAGCCCTCAGAGTCTGCTGAAAGGGATGCCAAGGTTTCAGGGCCTAGCTGTCATTTTACTCAAAGCAGATTCATTAAAAAAATTTTTTTTAATTGTAGTAGAATACACATACCATAAAATTCACCATCTTAAACATTTTACAGCATACAGTTGAGTGGTATTAAGAAATCAGATTCACTTTTAACCTGATTCATATATCGTGGCTCCATAGTTAAAAGACATTTGATAACGAATGCTCTAAACATAATACTTCTTGATTTTTCCAGGGTACAACACAGGTGAGAAATGACAACATTTACATGGCACATCAAAGTGGAATGACAAGTTTATTCATGGCCAGAGGCAAAAACTGCCCATGGGCTCTGGCTGCCTATCTAGCAGACCACCTGGAAGGATCAATAGCTCAGCGCAACTGTAACTCACTCAGGGCACATCAGTATGCCTCAGCTTAGCAGTTGGAAAGCATTGTTCAAAGGACTGAAGGAATCAACCCTCAAAACTCAGAGTTAAAGCTAAATGCCAGTGTTGATTGGCCTTTAGCAAGAACAGCCTGCAAAGGGGAAAAGGACACAAGGGTCTTGGGAGCTAACTGGCTCCAAGACAGCTGAGCCCACTTACATGACTCAATCAGAAAGAGTGCCAGGGCATCAGTCAGTTTTACAGAGGGTTGGTTAAGCCAGCAAGTCAGTTTAAATAAAGGTCAGTTAAAGAGCTTCTTCTGTCATTGGCACCATGCACCTGAGCAAAAGTTAAAGCTCATCTTGTTTCTGGGATCAGCAGAGAAATGGGTCTTTGAAGAATCCCAATCCCCCACAGGAGGGGTCTGTACTCAGTCACTGGGGCCACAGTGGCTGGACTCATCCAAGTCAGGCAAAATCTGGGGACAGGAACACTAAACCAACCATTAAGCAGAGGAGTAATTATTAAGACCCAGATCATACATCCTTCTGCCCCAACAGAAGGCTCAAGTTCCTGGGGAATAAGGAATATAGGGGGACCCTGTAGAAAGAAAACTCAAGAATAGGAACCTACGACCTGTGTTTTAGAGGCAGAATTTCATAGCTATACCCAGGCTGTTTCTCTTTTATAATAACTAACATTTATGAGCATTTACTATATGCTATACAGTTTACATGATTTATTTCATTTAATCCTCACAGGGAGGTTTAAATGAGTTAATCCATGTAAAGCAGTGATGACAGTGTCTAGCATATAACAGACGCTCAATAAATCTGAGCTAAAACAAAAAGTGCTCTGAGGTGGATATATTATCCATGCTTAATGCTTGGGGCAACTCACACCCAGAGAGGTAAGATAACTTGCCTAAGGTCAAGTCAAAAGTGTAATTGCAAATCTGGGATGCAGGCATTCTCACTATATGGTACTCATATAGTATCAATACTATACTATGTTATCTCATCTACCCAACCAGCCAAGCAGCCAACCGACCAACCAATCAACCAAGCAACATGTTTCTAGATACCTACTCAGTCTCA
This sequence comes from Delphinapterus leucas, assembly GCF_059928025.1. Classification (NCBI taxonomy): domain Eukaryota; kingdom Metazoa; phylum Chordata; class Mammalia; order Artiodactyla; family Monodontidae; genus Delphinapterus; species Delphinapterus leucas. The sequence goes on from NC_143150.1 coordinate 35,668,335, forward strand.
AGTACTTTGGATACAGATTAAGGCCCAGGCCTGGTCCTAAAGAAATCCTAAGTCTATGGGCTTCCCTGGTGGCGCAGTGGTTAAGAATCTGCCTGCCAATGCAGGGGACACGGTTTTGAGCCCTGGTCCAGGAAGATCCCACATGCTGTGGAGCCACTAAGCCCGCATGCCACAACTACTGAAGCCCACATGCCTAGAGCCCGTGCTCTGCAACAAGAGAAGCCACCGCAATGAGAAGCCCGTGCACCATAATGAAGAGTAGCCCCAGCTCGCCACAACTAGATAAAGCCCGCACACAGCAACGAAGACCCAATGTAGCCAAAAATAAATAAATTTATTTAAAAAAAAGAAAAGAAATCCTAAGTCTAATATATTATAGCAATTTTCAGCCAGCTCTCGTGAGAAGAGACAGCATTACAGCTAGAGCTTCCCTGACATGAGTGTCCCAGAACCCACAGTCTATCTTTTCTATATTGTCCAAGTGAAGTAGGCCCATGGGAAATCTAAGGTAAATGAACAAATGTATCACATTTTTTAAAAGTTGGTATCCACTGTCTGGTGGGGAGACAGACCTAAAAACCAGTAACTGCAATCTGGCCTCTGTAATATGCTGTAGGCACACACAGGAGGGAACCATTAATTCCACTTGTTGCTGACAAAAGATAGAAAATGGGGATGGGTAGCATGGAGAGCATTATCTTCTCTTCTTGAATCGTATGGTAGGTGAGATAGAGCTCCCTGGAACACAGGAAAAGGCAGCCAGCAGTGGAAAAGGGACAAAGATGGACACAATCGGTCTTCCCATTTCTCCTGACTTTTATCTTTTAGACCTAAGAATAACTTAGGAAGAAAAGAGGCCAAGAAAGAGATGGCCAGGAAAAGGGATTCTTAAGAGAGGAAAACTCAGAAGGAAGGGAAAACAAGAGACTGGAACAGGATACTCTGAAGTCATACTGAGAGCTGGGGAAGAGGGGGGTTCTAGGAGGAGGTCACAGGATCTCTATGAGTTTGCGGGAGGCAGTGAGATACAGAGTGTAGTACAGCTAAAGGAGACATTTAATTCTGTAATAACTCCTAAGATTCACCCAGGAATTCTAGAGTAGAACCAATATTTGGGCTGAGTCTTAAAATATCTGTAGGAATTAGCCAGGTAAAGAGGGGAAAGGGGACAATAGCATGAACTAAGGCACTAAGGCAACCCAGAGAATAGTAGGGTGTCCTTTGGTGTGGCCAGGGTTTTAGGGGAAAGTGATGAAAGAGGAAGCTGGACAGAGAGGAAGTCCCAAGGGCAAGTGATAAAGGGTCTTATGTACTTTAAGGCGGACCTTGGCATCTGTCCCCACAGAGCCTTGACTTCTCTGGAGGAAAAGCACTTTTGATCCTTCCCCCTCTCTGTAATGTGGTAACGGACGTGTGAAGAAATGGCCAGAGAGTTCATTCCAGTATCAAGGAATACATTTCAGCAATATTTTTCAGTAATATATTTCAGCAACATAAAATACAACTGATTATTGTCACTAACCTGATTTTTTTTGGAATTGGGACATTTGGGTACAATCTTCATGTACTTCAATATAAAAACACACTATACAAATTGCACAGTAATTCCAATGGGGGGAAAAAAAGGAAATGCCAACTTAATGAGTGGTACTTAGAGTGTTTGATGAAGTTGGCATTATACAGGATGAGGGCAGGAATGGAAAGAGACCCATTAACCTCACTTCTTTCCAGGATCCCTCCCATCAGCTATAGCTGAAAATGATTGGCTATAACATCCTAGAGGCTCAAGGTACTGAATTTGGCTCTGAGGCTTAAAGTCTCAGAAGGGCAAGAGGAGAAGGGGGAGAAGCTCTGGTATGGTTTGGCCCTTTGAGGACAATGGCTTACAGGAACCACTTGAGGACAATAAGTGAAGAGAAGAGAAGCAGTGGAATTTCTACACTTCAAGTGGACATGAAGAAAGGAAGCTCATGGGAAATACCCAAAGGCATAATGTCCTGGAAGCCAGGGAGAAAGGGGGATGGAGAAGGCGACAATAACAAATGGAGAGCAGAAGGTCTCAGTGGCAGGAGACTGTGAGAAGTGAGATGGAAGAACACACCAGCTGTTGCCTGGAGACGTTTCATTCAAGGTCTCTATGAGGCCAAAACTTATTTTGGGTGCACTTAGACGTAATAAAATCATTTTCGAAAAGCAAGTAGCTCTTATGTTACTTCCATAAAACCTTCCAGAGTGGAGTATAAACATACTGAAACTCATGGACATGCTATGAGTCAAAAGCCCTTAGCTTTTGGGAGCAACCCTTGGAGACAAAGAGAAAGTGTGTTGTAAAGTTAAATTATAAGAAAATATATTTGTAGCAATATCTAATTACAGTAGGCAAACCAAGGCCTGCTCAGAGATTGGTCTTTCCTGTCCTTGAATGGTACATTGATAGGAATATTGGAATGTACACAGAGCATTAAAAAGAGGTCATCTATTATTCAGCAGTCAGATCAGGTATTGAGCTTACTAGTTACTAACGAAATGAACTTCCTAGGGTGTTAGCCATGTAAAAACACCAGAGAAATTACAAAGAACATGCTATATATTCCCCAAAGACTAAGGCTGACTCAAAATATTAGGGTTAAAAGTAGTGTGAGATGACAAACTCTGTAACAGATACAGAAAAGTTCTGAGGGAAAAATGGTTATTATTTCAAGTAGCCCTAGGACACACTGAAAACATTTGATCCACTGCCCTCATCAACCAAAGCTCTGCCTATGTTGTGGGTCCAAAGACGGCTTAGGCTTACCCACTCAGCAATTTAGTATAAGAGTTATCTAGACCAGAATTTGTAAGATCACCGTACCTCCCATAATTAATGACAAAATATGTGCATATAGGTATTTCTCTGGAGAGAATAAATGGCTTTCATCTGATTCCCAACATGGTCAAAGACACCCCAGAAATGAAAGACCACTTCTAGACAAGTTTTATTTACAAAGAATAGTCCCAGTGAGGTTTCCTGAGTATTAGCACTTGCTATTTTATATCTATCATTCAGTTCTAGACACTGGCCAATCAAGCAACACATCTGGAAACCTAGTTTAGAGTGTGCAAACCCCCAAACTGCTCAAACTGTTGGAGTTACGGAATTTGCCCGTCACAATTTTGCTTGTTGTCTAATATTCTGAACAACCACCAACTTCACTGTGGGTACTACTTCCATGTCCCAAAACTGGGAGGCCATCTTGTAAACAATGTAACCTTAGCAACAGTTTTGTGACCATGAACTATTATAATATATTGTGTGTGTGTGTATATACATATGTGCGCGCACACACACACACACACACACACACTCACACAATACAATAGCTATTGCAGTTTTAGTTAGATTTATTTTAGCGCCAGAAAGGGAATTAATTTTAGCCAAGAACCATCTCAACTCCCTTTGTTCTGTCCCAGGCGACTGCATGGAGACTGTTACCCCATTCTTATTGATTAAGATTATCAAAGTTATTAGCAGATAATCTTCAGGTAATATTAGCAGATAATCATAGCATTCCAAAATTCTCATTGGAAGTGTATGATTCATTTTAAAAACTGAACGGATAATAGATGCTGTGTTCTACAAAGAGTCGGCAGCTAAAGGGCAAGAATAATGCAAAATAAAAAAAATTGGGGAAGATGCGTCTATCACTGGGATGCAGGCTTTCAGAATTGGGTATATGTCCATAGATGGGGGCACTGAATGCAGGCCCTCTCTGACTCAGCCAGAAGGAAGATAAAAGTTCTCCTAACAGAAAGGACAGCTTGTCACATCTATCTCTTCAGCCATCTTGCCTACATGGAGAATAATGACCATCCCTGGCATTATCTTTGACTTAGAGAACGAGCCATAAGAAGAAGATCAAAGAGTAGCTGGAGGTCCAGATTGCCCTGTCCTTTGATTAGCAATTCTTAGGACAGAAGCTTTCAAAAGCACAGTAGGAAGAGCAAAGGTGCCCTCTTTACACAGTAGATGTGTTCTTGGAAAGTCAGCTGTAACTTGGGGACTGAAAGTCAACGAGTCAATGAACAGTTGGTTCCATAAAAAGAATGTTTCGATTGCAGCCGCACAGCACAGGGAGATCAGCTCGGTGCTTTGTGACCACCTAGAGGGGTGGGATAGGGAGGGTGGGAGGGAGACGCAAGAGGGAGGAGATATGGGGATATATGTATATGTATAGTTGATTCACTTTGTTATGAAGCAGAAACTAACACACTACTGTAAAGCAATTATACTCCAACAAAGATGTTAAAAAAAAAAAGAATGTTTCAATTTTCTAGTATGGTCCTTACTTTAAAAAGATACAGGCACACATGCACACGCACACACACACACATATATATAACATATTTATATATTTTTCTTTAGGTGAGTTCAGTCATATTTTTAAAAAAATACTGAGGTGCAGTTAGGTTCTGAGTTTAGCAAACCAGCATTTTCTAAAATTTTCAGCTTATGGAATTTTTTGTTTAATTGGTTTTGTAAACTAGATCCTATATTAAGTGTCTATTTAAAGGAAACCTCTGTGCAAGGAATCATCTTTTGACAACTGAAGTGCTAAGCACCCACATTTCATGGTACAGTATATTCAGCTTTGTGCTTATCAGGTGGTCTTGGAAATTGAAGCACATGGGTATTCAATGCGGGGAACAGGATTCAGAGGCCCTTGCATTGCTAGTCATTCTCTAGCAGCACTGTCAATTCTCCTAATTTGGGGAGAAGGGGCTACAGGGAGATACCTGACTACAGGTAGTGATTCATTCTTAAATAGCAAAGAACAGAAAAGAAACAAAGGACAACTGGGCTTCCCTGGTGGCGCAGTGGTTGAGAGTCCACCTGCCGATGCAGGGGACGCGGGTTTGTGACCCGGTCCGGGAGGATCCCACATGCCACGGAGCGGCTGGGCCAGTGAGCCATGGCCGCTGAGCCTGAGCGTCCGGAGCCTGTGCTCCGCAACGGGAGAGGCCACAGCAGTGAGAGGACCGCATACCGCAAAAAAAAAAAAAAAGAAAAAGAAAGAAAACAACGGAGGACAACTAAAGGTCTTCTGTCTTATATCTCTCCTTGGCTAAGAAAATAATTCTGGTCTGGGCTCCCAGCTGGCTCTCAGCTCTGGAGGGGTGGTCGGGATGAGAGCATCTTAAGTGGCAAACACATTTGGATATTTTCAGAGACTTGAACAGAGGCAAAAAGTGTGGAGAATACAGAAAATGCACATTCACTCCAGAGGTTACTGACAAGATTAATTACCTCATAACTGCTTTAATAAAATGACTCCAAGCATATTGCAACTATAATTATCCATAAAAATCCTAATGAATTCAATTTCTCCAGAAATCACCTTGCTGCAACTGGTGAGTGTAGGAGAAGTAAGGAGAGGAGGCAATCCAGCTCTTAGGGAGGGAAAGAGACAGGGAGATAGTTGATGGAACTAGGTGGTGTCTAATCAGGTCAAGTACATAGGGGCGAATGGTGTTTATTCTGGCTTTTGCCTTGTGGTGTCTCAATTGATCTATGGACCCCCTTTTTAGACGCCAATGTTTCTGTTGAAAACAAACTCAAACATCACTTTTTCCCTTTCCTCCCACCACCCCATCATTGTGTGCCTGTGTGCGCATGTGCATACGTGTGCCCATATACACATATCTATGTTCATGAATCTGGTTCAATTCTCTTTGCAAAATGCACATTATAAGAGACAGGGCCAATACTCATCCTGGTCAAACTGGTCCTGGTCAAACTCAGAGGGAAGATATGTCAGTCAGTGGTGCTCTCCACCCTTCCAGTATCCCGCTACCAACTTAGGTACCTTATCCCACCCCCAGGACCTTCATGCTGCCTCTGGGCTACTTAGGGCTCTTTTTCAATCCACTTTTCCCATGCAAGGACTCACTCAGACCTGATCCTGCCTCCCTTTTTCCTACACAGAATGTCCCTATCTTGGGTCCTGTTCCCACAAAATCACGGTGTCACCTAACTGTCTTACTGGACATGTAATGACAAAGGGATGTATCTTAGACTGGAAGTCAGAATGACCCTATATCACTGAATGGCCATGTAGTTTTGGGAACAAATCACTTAATTTCTCTAAACCTCAGTTTCTCTGAATCTCAGTGTCTTTCTCTGAAAAAAAATGTTTGAGTAATGAAACTTGCACTATCCTCCTCACAGGAGGATCCAATGAGACGCAGAAGAAAAAGAACATTTGCGGAGTCCTTTCACTATTTTCATAGCTACTATATAATTTAATCCCCAAAACAACAACTCTGTGCTAAATATTGTATCCTTATACTCACATTAGAAATGGCAAAATTAAGAATTACAAAGGGTTAGCTATGTGCCCAATGTTATCCAGCTAGTATGTGACAGCAGTGGCGTGTGAACCTAGGTCCACAGACTCCATCCAGTGCTCTTTCTACCACACAGGACTGAGCTGTACAAAGGGGAATGTGCAATACTCAGGAAAAGTATTAATGCCACTGTCCTTATTTTATTACTATATTATCAACTTGTATCATGATTCCTTAAGATAACCCTTCCTCTTCGGTCAGGACTGTCTGTCTTGTTTGTCATCACCTCTCCACATGCCATGCCTTGGTTCATCTTTCTATCTGAAAATTTTAAATCTTCAGATCCTGCTTCTTTCATGAAGCTGTCCCTCATTATTTCACCCTGACTCAACAGCTTCCTTCTTTGAAGGCCTACAACTTTCACATCTCTACCAAGAAATTCAGTCCTTGTTTATGAATACTCTCAAATCATTCTCTGGTTACTCATTACAATTTATAATAGCCCTCGTTTTTCAGTCTCTACTCTATTCCAAGACAATAATTTCAATAATCAAAGTTTGTCTACTTCCAAAACTCCACTTGACCTACTTCCAGCTCTATAACCTACTTCTCTCTGACATATACACTTATGCCATGTATGGTCTTGTCTTAATGTTGTCTGCATGTTCCACGCTTACCTCCAGCACAGCATGGTGATTGAGAGTACAGCCACTAGGACCAGACTGTGTGACTTCACAAGTCATCTCCCACTTACTAGCTATATACGTTGAGTAAGCTACATAATCCCTCTGTGCCTCGGCTTTCTCATTTATAAAATGGGGATAATAATAGCGCCTAACTCACCTACTTCACAGGGTTGTGGTAAAGATTAAAGGAATACATACACACACACACACATCACCTTGGAATGAACATTGGAACATACATACACACAGAGAACTTAGAATTGTACAATCACGTAATAAGTGTTCAGTAAATATTAGGTATTATTTCCTGCCTGCTCACTCTGTGCTAGGCTTGTGACACACATTATCCCATTTAATATACACGACAACCCTGTGACGTAGGCTCTGTTATTGCCCCCACTTCCCTGATGAGTAAAATAAAACTCAGGAAGGTTAAAACACATTTCTAAGATCATACAAAACAAAGTGATAATTCCAGGATTCAAATCCAGATTGATCTTGCTCCAAGTCAATGTTCTTTCCATTACACAGTGCTTACTCAAGTTGTTTTGTTTTGGTTTTTTTTGTTGTTTTTTTTTTTTTGCGGTACACTGGCCTCTCACTGTTGTGGCCCCTCCCGTTGCGGAGCACAGGCTCCGGACGCGCAGGCTCAGCGGCCATGGCTCACGGGCCCAGCCGCTCCGCGGCACGTGGGATCCTCCCGGACCGGGGCACGAACCCGTGTCCCCTGCATCGGCAGGCGGACTCTCCACCACTGCGCCACCAGGGAAGCCCTCAAGTTGTTTTTATTATAACATACCTCGTCTTCCCAATAGGACCATAAACTTCCAAGGGTAGAATCTATGTCCTATAGTACTTATAGACAGATCCGCTGCTCTCTCCACTGTAACCCTCACTTTTTGTTTGCCATGAAGTTGGTTCTCAATAAACATTCACTGACTCGGAGAGCGCTTTTGGAGTAAAGTCTAGACACTATAACCCCTCAAGCACAGGGGTATCACTTCTCTTACTGCTGAACTCACAAACAGGGTTTCCTGCCTAAGACTCACCAGGCTCCTTGATCATTACCTACCAATCCTGCCTCTAAGTTTCTTACACCTCTCCCCCTTTGTACTCAGCAGGCTGGATAATCCTTATTTCAAGACATGAAATGAGGAGATGCTAGGGACTCGAATGTGTCTTGCACATTCAGGTTTAAGTTCCATTCATTCATTCAACAAATCTATACAGAGCACCGACTGTGTGCCAGGTACCTTTCTAGGTACCAGGGCTACAGACAAGACTGTCCAGACTGGAAATGCATGCTATGTATTAGTGTTCACTAACATGAGGATCACCTCCCTGGGGAGGGATAATGCTTCCCACCCCCAGAAGTCAGGGCTTGGGCATTTGACTCGTTTGGGTCAGTAAAATGAGACACATATTACTTCCGGGCAAAAGCTCTAACACTGCGTGCTTGGTTACCTGCTATTTTCCCTCTACAGCAATGAGCAGCAATATTACTGATGGTGGCTATCCCATTAGCCTGGGCCCCAGAATAAAGATGATATAGAGAAAAGCCGCAGCCAATCCACAAGGGGAATGAAAAATAAACTTCTGCCAATTCAAGTCACTGTAATTTTTCAGGTTACTTCTTACTGCAGCATAATCTAGAATACCATGATTGATACGGAGTAAAAGGAGGAAAATAAAGAAAACAGCATCCCACTCCCCTTTACAGCCGTTGCCATGGATTTACTGGTAGCTGTCTAATTGACTAATGGTGTTTAGAAAGCTGAATATAAGCATACTTGAGGGGAAACAACGCTATAAATCAGTCACGGCTATGGCAATACCCTCACCAAAGTAGTTAGCACCTTCCTTATAGAGTGTCAATAAAAACAAACACCAGTACAATGAAACTGTATACATATATCTGCATGGATCTGGTGAACACATAAACCAGGAGAGCTAACCTTGAATGCTTCTCTCACTAAAAACCTGGTAGTCAATTTCTTATGTTGCACTATTTCTTTTGGTTGTTTTTCATAAAAGTAGACTTCTAATGTTCTCCCTGGTAAACTATTCATGGTACAGCCTCCAAGTACATGTTTCTGGTTTGCATAAGTCATCATACCTTGATAGTGGGCTGTGGCGGTCATGAGAATGAGCCTTACACATGCACACACACACCCAACTACAATGAGAATAACTGACCAAGGGCCCTAGCTGCTGTGCTCCGAAATCCATCACAACATTTGCTCCAAAGTCACACTCCCTGCAGGCGACTCCTAACTAAGTATAGCAGAGAAATGAAGGAAGCCCCATCCCTGGGAAACAAAGGACTTCTCTGATGGCTGACTCCCCCAAGGCCTCACCCAACCTTCTTTAGACTGCTCAGAAGTCTAGAACACTTCACTGGACTTTCCTTCACTCTCTCCTTTATTCAAGGTCAGACTTAATTTGTGCTCTGATAGCTCTCCCAGCCTTTATGGGCCCTCGCCCCATTTTCTCTCACGGGTATTTCCCCTAATAAAATCCATGGACATTAAATTCCATCTTGGTATCTCTTTCTCAGAGAACCTTGACAACCACATAGGCCAATTTGTTGACATTCCTTAAGATGTCATACTTGGGACCTGGAAGCAGGAAATTATGTCTACTTACACCATGCCTATCTCTCAAATGAATGCCCTTACTAGTATGCAGACCCCTTGAGTAGGGAATGTGAATCAATGTTGAGTCCACAATGCCCAGCCCAGTGCCTAGTATAGTCACTCAATATGTTTTTGTCAAATCAACAAGTCAGTGAACGTTCCCTAGATTCATGCTTTGTCAATTATACTTCTAAGAATCTTACAATTCTAGGAGGGAAATTGTAGACCATTTAGCCCATGTGGAAACAAACCTCTTTTATATCCAGTACCTGGAAATCTCCTGTTTGCTGAATATAAGAAATGAGATGGTATTACTCTTAGCCTCATTCTAGGATTTAAAAATATTTTGGTCAAGCTGTTTTTTCTCATGCCTAACCTTATTCTTTGTCGGTGCTCTAAATCACTTGTAGAACTTCGTCGGTATTCTCTTTATAATAATCTATTTTTATGTTTATATTCACTCAGTTATTCATTCATCAAACATTTAGTACATTCTATGAACCAAGTACTAGGCACTAGAGATACAAAGATAAGTAAGATTCTGTCCCTGCATTGATCTCAGCTTTCAGCCTAGTGAGATAAACAAACATTAAATAAATAGTCAAATGAAAAAATATGTACCCACAACTTGTGATAAGTGTCATGAAGGAAAATAACAAGGAATTATGGGAGCATGAAACAGGGTTAACATATTTAGGTTGAGGTAGGAGTCAGACAAGGTTATTCCATGTACTGATATTTAATTGGATGCAATTTCTTCAATTAGTTTCCTTGAGAAATAGTCTGTGGTCTAATTGATCCTACTACGCATTTATTTCAACTAACATGCCTCTCTTTCTGCCAGAAATGCTCTTCTTTCCAGTCTTCACCTGAGGAGAATCAACAGACTCTAGCAATGGATTATAGCTGGGGGTGAAGTAAAAGAAAAGAATCAAGAATGACTCCTAAGTTTCTGGCCTGCTGACTGGATAGATGGTGGTGTTGCGTTTCCCTTAGATAGACAAATTCATTAGTTCTACCTACAAAATACATCGTGCCTCTAAACACATCTTAGTATATCTATTGCTATCACTTGATTCCACTTACCACCCTCTCTCCCCTGGACTTTTGCAATAGCACCCTGACAGGTCTCCCTGCTTCCACTCGGGCCCCTACCGTCTATAGATTTTGATGTTTTCAAACTCTATAAATCAAATTATGCTACTTCTCTCCTCAAAACCCTACAATGACTTTTTATCATACTTGGAACAAAAATCAAATTCTCCTTATCATGGCCTCCAAGCATATATATGATCTGATTCCTGACTACCTCTCTGACTCCATTTCCTAAAACTTTTCTTTTCGCTTATAGCTCTCTAGCCATTATGCTTTTTCTCAAACATACCGAGCATATTCCCACCTCAGGGCATTCACACTTGCTGTTTCCACTATGTGAAATGTTCCCCCAGATATCTGCATGATGTGTTACTTCTTTTTGTTCAGGTTTTCCTTAACATGTCTTCTCAGGGGGAACTTCCTTAATCACTCTTATCAAATATATTAACCTCCCCATCATTATCTCCTTAGTATACTTTGCTTCAATATTCTCTCTCTCTCTATGTGTATATATATATTCACACACACCCATTATTTATTTGTTTGTTTTTTATTATTACTCTCTACCAGTAAAATGTAAATTCTGGTAGTCAGAAACCTGTTTACTGCTATGTCACGAGTACCTAGAATTGTGTTTGCACAATGAGTTTAGCTTTGGATGTGTTGGTCTGGAGATGATTTGGGGACATCCAAGTTAGGGTGCCCAGTAGGCAGTTGCATAGTGGAGTCTGGAGCTCAGATCAAGTTGGAGATAGAAATTTGAGAGCCATAAGCATAGAGATGGTATTTAAAGCCACAAGACTGGAAGAGGACAAGGTAAACTGGAAAGGAGTATACAGTGAAAAGAGGAGAGGACCCAGGACTGGGTTATAGCAACCAACAATAGTAAAGACCAGGATGATGAATAACATTCTTCCTTAATTTTTTTCCTTCAGGCTCTCTCAATTATCCCTTGGCTCTTAAATGTCCATTTTCAGCAGGTTTGTCCTGATTTGGCAGGATGCTGGGTTAAAAAAGACGCAAATACTCCTCTACGTACAAAATAAAACCCACTCTCAGACAGCAGTATTTTTCTGGATCTTCTAAGGGATGAGCCATATTTAGGAAGGATCTATCCGTTGAAAATATGTCTGAATAATGTTTATTATGGTTCATGATTTAGAGTTACTTAAGAAATCTATTAATATAACTGTTACTGAAAATTCCCTTAATATTAAAATGCAAGCATATGTTACTATAACTAGTAGATCATCCTTGGCCTTCATTTAGTTTGCTTCCTGTGCTTGTCTCTCCTTCTTTTTAACCACAGCACAGGTAAAACACTTTAGGAGAAGCTGAACCAATTCTCATTCTTCAGTGTCAGGAACCCAGCTGGAGGCAGATCCAAAGATACAAGCTCCTCAAGATGGATTTTCAACTTTAATAAGCAAATACATTCTGATCACCTGGCATGCTCACTGAGCCATTGTTTTTAGAGGAACTGAAGCATCCATATTTGTCATTTAGCTTGCGTGCCTTAGGTTGTAGGAGAAATGAAAAATCAGGAGCCTTCAACTCTGTTGGATGCTTTGAGAAAATGTCCTTTAAATTATTCAAGGTCCATTTGTCTCCATCTAAGAGTGCACAAAGTGTCAGATTAATTTTCAACAGTTAAGAATTAAGGTTCTGGAGTGGCTCTGTGATCAGAGTGGGCAACTGAAACATGCTAAATGGATGATGCCTGGGACAGTATGCCTCTTTTGTGTTAGAGGCACAATGAGCTGTCAGGAACTAAGCAGTGAGAGCAGAGAAGTCATAGAGGTCTGGATGCCAGGTGCTTATGAGTCATGTCCTAAAGGAAAGAAGGAAGGAGGGCACCTTCCCATTAAATAATGATTACAGCCTGACCCAGACAAAGATTCCTTTGGGCCACATAGAACCACCCAAGGCCACAGAATGGTACTTTGGCTTTTCATATTTTAAAGAACCTTGCTCACTGATCCCCAAATTTAGTATGGGCAGAGGACAGAAGATTATTGGAAGTTTACAACCACCTGAGATATTGGCACGAGAAAGTTCAGGGAGAATGAAAAAATAATATTCCCTTACCTTTGGATTCTGTTTTTTCATAAACTATAGCACGTTCCAGCTGGTAAAACTGAGACTCAGAGAGGACTAAGTAACTTACGCACAGTCATACGACCACAACCAGTAAGTGAAATTGAATCCAAGGACTATTTTTCACATCTATCAAGTCAGAAACTTTCAAATTTAATTAATTTTTTTGAAGAACTCCTTTCTCCCAAAATTTTGCTGAAAGGCCATATATATTCATCCCCACTTTTATATATAGATATATAAAAGTGGAGATTATCACGTTAAAAGTGAAGGATGCCTGGAGCTCTAAGAACTAGGCCTAAGTCCTGCCCCTCAATCCCCACTGCAGCCACCTTTTGGATTCTGAGACATCACTATGAACCTAGGATTTTCAAATACACAGAAAACCAAACAAAATATGGAATGGTTTCATTTGAGGATTTGCTCACCATTTTGAGATATGTACTAGTTTGGTAGAGAATTAAGATTGGAAATGAACGCCAAGTTCTAGAAAAAAAATATGGTCACAGGAACAGGTTATGACGTATCTAAACGTCAGGGTGATGAAAGAATAGTCAGAGTAGGGTTGGCAGGACAATAAGAGAAATTGTGTTCCAGGACAAAAAGACAGTGGACGAAAGGCATAGAGGAGGCATACACACAGAAAAAAAAACTCATTAATTTGATGTAAAGCAAAAGGAGCATTTTTTTACTCAATTTGGAGATAGTTGTGGTCTGAAGAGCTCTGCCACTAAATGGAGCCTATGTAATCTTAAAGGGCAATAGGCTTGCTATAGGAGCTTTGTTTCTTGTCAACAGCTGTATCCTTTACCTATTCAAGAAGCTTCTGATCCTGTTGGGATTACTACATCCCTGGGGGTGGGTTTGGGTCCTTTCTGTAGGGTTAAGATTTCATTCCAACTCAAAAATTGGCTATCCACTGGTATTCTTTGTTGCCCCTTCATCAGTCTTTTCCTCTAAGAGTTCTAGATCCCTCTGACATAGGAATCAGGGTTCTGGAGGAGAGAACTATTAACCTACTGCATGACAGTAGACATAAATTCTCTTACTACATCCATTTTACAGCTGAGGAAACTGCTGTCCAAAAAAGGTGAATGACTTATTCAACATAATACAGCACTCAGTGGTAGAACAGATACTCAAATTAAAATCTCCTGATTCTTAAGTACTCATTACCTACAGAAGCACTACCTCAAAACAATTCCATTTTGTCCATATATGATAAAAAATAATTTAAGCATTTTAGTAGCCAAAAAAGGTTCTATGAAAGAGAAAACCTTTTCTATTGATACACTGTTCTTTTGAATTAAGTCCATGAGCCCGAATCTTTAACCAAAATATGAACTTCAGGGCTTCCCTGGTGGCGCAGTGGTTGAGACTCCACCTGCCGATGCAGGGGACACGGGTTCGTGCCCCGGTCCGGGAAGATCCCACATGCCGCGGAGCGGCTGGGCCCGTGAGCCATGGCCGCTGAGCCTGCGCGTCCGGAGCCTGTGCTCCGCAACGGGAGAGGCCACAACAGTGAGAGGCCCGCGTACCGCAAAAAAAAAAAAAAAAAGAACTTCAACCTGAACCAAGTACTTAATTTTCCAAACTCTAGTACTGTTTCCTGAACCATGACCCAAACAAAAGTATTATTCATTTCTTTTCATATTTAAAACACTTTAAAAATAGAAGTCACACATGCACCTATTATAATAAGTCAACTAATCCTACAAGATTTGTTAGGCCAGACAACAGTCCCTATTCCTCTTCCCTCACTCTATTTATCCTTCCCATTAGGAAAGCACTTCAAATATTTTCAATGATTCTTTTGCTGCATATCTCAATATCTCTAAATTTACATGCTTGTATTGCTAACTCATGAATTTTCAGTTTTAGCCATATCTTTTGATGTGCCTGTTTGGAGGATGAAGATCTGGTACTCTTTCTTTTTCTTACCTACCACAAACATAGGCATCCCCCAATCTCTCCAAATTCCCAAGATAATTATATTTAGTCTAGATCAGTGTTTACATTATTATAACCATAGAGTAATCTTTGATATTTTTCCTTTGCCATCCAACTTTTCATATTCCCTGGAATTAATAATTGGGGTTTCTAAGTTAGAAATATTTTTTTCTTCGGATTTTTGAAAGCATGGCTCCATTATTTTCTGCTTTCCTGTTTTATTGTTAGAAAGTCCAAAAACACTCTTTTTTTTAAAATACATCTTCATTGGAGTATAACTGCTTCACAATACTGTGTTAGTTTCTGTTGTACAACGAAGTGAACCAGCCACATGCACACATATATCCCCATATTCCCTCCCACCCTCCCTATCCCACCCCACTAGGTCATCCCAAAGCACCGAGCTGATCTCCCTGTGCTATGCGGCTGCTTCCCACTAGCCATCTATTTTACATTTGGTAGTGTATATATGTGGATGCTACTCTCACACTTCACCCCAGCTTCCCCCTCCCCCTCAGTGTCCTCAAGTCCATTCTCTATGTCTATGTCTCTATTCCTGCCCTGCCCCTAGGTTCATCGGTAGCTTTTTTTTTTCTTTTTAGGTTCCATATATAGTGTTAGCATACGGTATTTGTTTTCCTCTTTCTGACTTACTTCACTCTGTATGACAGATTCTAGGTCCATCCACCTCACTACAAATAACTCAATTTCGTTTCTTTTTATGGCTGAGTAATATTCCATTGTATATATGTGCCACATCTTCTTTATCCATTCATCTGTCGATGGACATTTAGGTTGCACTCTAGATGCTTTGTTTGTGAATTTTCTCTACCCCATTCTAAATATTTGGAAATGATGTGGTCGACAAGGGCTTAATTTCCAAAATATACAAACAGCTTATACAACTCGACAACAAAAAAACAAACAAATCGATCGAAAAATGGGCAGAAGACATAAACAGACATGTCTCTAAAGACGACATATAGATGGCCAATAGGCACATGAAAAGATGCTCAGCATTGCTAATAATTAGAGAAATGCCAATCAAAACTACATTGAGGGACCACCTCACACTGGTCAGAACGGCCATCATTAAAAAATCTACAAATAACAAATGCTGAAAAGGATGTGGAGAAAAGGGAACCCTCCTACACTGTTGGTGAGAATGTAAATTGGTGTAGCCACTATGGAAAACAGTATGGAGGTTCCTCAAAAAACTAAAAATAGAGTTGCCATATGATCCAGCAATCCCACTCCTGGGCACATATTCAGAAAAAAACTGTAATTTGAAAAGATATATGTACCCCTATGTTCATAGCAACACTATTTACAATAACCAAGACATGGAAGCAAACTAAATGTCCATCAACAGATGAATGGATAAAGAAGATGTAATGTGTCTGTGTATGTGTATACACAACACACACACACACACTCACACACACAATGGAATACTACTCAGCCATAAAAAAGACTGAAATAATGCCATTTACAGCAACGTGAGGGGACCTAGAGATGATCACATTAAGTGAAGTAAGTCGAAAACAGAAAGTCAAATACCATATGATATAACTTATATGTGGAATCTAAAATATGACACACATGAACTTATTTACAAAACAGAAACAGACTCATAGACACAGAGAACAGACTTGTGGTTGCCAAGGGGGAGTGAGGGCAGGAGAAGGATGGATTGGGAGTTTTGGACTAGCAGATGCAAACTATTATATATAGAATGGATAAACAACAAGGTCCTACTGTATAGCAGAGGGAACTATATTCAATATATTCAATATCTTGTGGTAAACCATAATGCAAAAGAATATGAAAAAGAATATATATATATGTATGTATATGAATCACTTTGCTGTACACCAGAAACTAACAAAACACTGTAAATCTTGGGGAGGATGGCAGTAACGGCTGCTTCTTCTAGAGCTAGGGAATACAGCTAGACCTGGATCCAAAGAAGGCTCACCATATAGACCAGGCCTGGAGGACAACACTGGCTAGAGGACCCAACAGAGTGCAGGAGGCTGGCCGTGTGGCTGACAAGATCCTGGTGCTCTGGCTGGGTGTCAGGCCTGAGCCTCTGAGGTGGGAGAGCTGCGTCCAGGACACTGGACCATCAGAGACCTCCGCGTCCCACATAATACCAGTTGGCGAGAGCTCTCCCAGAGATCTCTGCCTCAACACTAAGACCCAGCTCCACTCAACGACCAGCAAGCTCCAGCGCTGCACACCCCATGCTAAACAGCTAGCAAGACAGGATCACAACCCCACCCATTAGCAGAGAGGTTGCCTAAAATCAACTAAGTTCACAGACACCCCAAAACACACCACTGGATGTGGTCCTGCCCACCAGAAAGACAAGATCCAGCCTCATCCACCAGCACACAGGCACCAGATCCCTCCACCAGGAAGCCTACATACACTGAACAAACCTTAGCCACTGGGGGCAGACACCAAATAAAATGGAAACTACAAACATGCAGCCTGTGAAAAGGAGACCCCAAACACAGTAAGTTAAGCAAAATGAGAAGACAGAGAAATACGCAGGAGATGAAGGAGCAAAGTAAAAATCCACCAGACCAAACAAATGAAGAGGAAATAGGCAGTCTGCTTGAAAAAGAATTCAGGGTTTCACTGGTGGCGCAGTGGTTGAGAGTCTGCCTGCCGATGCAGGGGACGCGGGTTCGTGCCCCAGTCCGGGAAGATCCCACATGCCGCGGAGCGGCTGGGCCCGTGAGCCATGGCCACTGAGCCTGCGCGTCCGGAGCCTGTGCTCCGCAACGGGAGAGGCCACAGCAATGAGAGGCCCGTGTACCGCCAAAAAGAAAAAAGAAAAGAAAAAGAATTCAGAGTAATGACAGTAAAGATGATCCAAAATCTAGGAAAGAGAATGGAGAAAGCACAAGAAACATTTAACAAGTAACTAGAAGAACTAAAGAGCAAAGAAACAATCATGAACAACACAACAAATGAAATTAAAAATTCTCTAGACGGAATCAACAGCAGAATAACTGGGGCAGAAGAACGGATAAGTGACCTGGAAGATAAAACAGTGGAAATAACTATCACAGACCAGAATAAAGAAAAAAGAATGAAAAGAATTGAGGGCAGTCTCAGAGACCTCTGGGACAACATTAAATGCACCAATGTTCAAATTATAGGGTTCCCAGAAGAAGAAGAGAAAAAGAAAGCGACTGAGAAAATATTTGGAGATTACAGTTGAAAACTTCCCTAATATGGTAAAGGAAATAGTCAATAAAGTCCAGGAAGTGCAGAGAGTCCCATACAGTATGAATCCAAAGAGAAACATGCCAAGACATATGTTAATCAAATTATCAAAAATTAAATACAAAGAAAAAAAATTAAAAGCAGCAAGAGAAAACAACAAATCACACACAAGGGAATCCCCATAAGGTTAACAGCTGATCTTTCAGCAGAAGCTCTGCAAGCCACAGGGGACTGGCAGGACATATTTAAACTTGGAAAATGGAAAAACCTACAACCAAGATTACTCTACCAGCAAGGATCTCACTCAGATTCGACAGAGAAATTAAAACCTTTATAGACAAGCAAAAGCTAAGAGAATTCAGCACCACAAAACCAGCTTTACAACAAATGCTAAAGGAAGTTCTCTAAGCAGGAAACACAAGAGAAGAAAAAGACCTACAATGACAAACCCAAAACAAGTAAGAAAATGGTAATAGGAACATACATATCGATAATTACCTTAAATGTAAATGGATTAAATGCTCCCACCAAAAGGCATAGACTGGCTGAATGGATACAAAAACAAGAGCTGTATATATGCTGTCCACAAGAGACCCGCTTCAGACTTAGGGACACATACAGACTAAAGTGAGGGGATGGAAAAACATATTCCATGCAACTGGAAACCAAAAGAAAGCTGGAGTAGCAATTCTCATATCATCATATCAGACAAAATAGACTTTAAAATAAAGGCTATTACAAGAGACAAAGAAGGACACTACATAATGACCAAGGGATCAATCCAAGAAGAAGATACAACAATTGTAAATATTTATGCACCCAACATAGGAGCACCTCAATACATAAGGCAAATACTAACAACCATAAAAGGGGAAATTGACAGCAACACAATGAGAGTAGGGGACTTTAACACACCACTTTCACCAATGAACAGATCATCCAAAATGAAAATAAATAAGGAAACACGAACTTTAAATGATACATTAAACACAATGGACTTCATTGATATTTATAGGACATTCCATCCAAAAACAACAGAATACACTTTCGTCTCAAGTGCTCATGGAACACTCTGCAGGATAGGTCATATCTTGGGTTACAAATCAAGCCTTGGTAAATTTAAGAAAACTGAAATCATTTCAAGTATCTTTTCCGACCACAATCCTAGGAGACTAGATATCAATTACAGGAAAAAAGTGTAAAAAAACACAAACACAAGGAGGCTAAACAATACACTACTTAATAACCAAGAGATCACTGAAGAAATCAAAGAGGAAATCAAAAATACATAGAAACAAATGACAATGAAAACACAACAACACAAAACCTATGGGATGCAGCAAAAGCAGTTCTAAGAGGGAAGTTTACAGCAATACAATCCTACCTCAAAAAACAAGAAAAATCTCAAAAAACAGCCTAACCTTACACCTAAAGCAATTAGAGAAAGAAGAACAAAAAACCCTCAAAGTTAGCAGAAGGAAAGAAATCATAAGGATCAGATCAGAGGTAAATGAAAAGGAAATGAAGGAAACGATAGCAAAGATCAATAAAACTAAAAGCTGGTTCTTTGAGAAGATAAACAAAATTGATAAAACATTAGCCAGACTCATCAAAAAAAAAAAAAAAAGAAGACTCAAATCAACAGAATTAGAAATGAAAAAGGAAGGAGATGTAACAAGTGACACTGCAGTAATACAAACGATCATGAAAGATTACTACAAGCAACTATATACCACTAAAATGGACAACCTGGAAGAAATGGACAAATTCGTAGAAAAGCACAACCTTCCGAGACTGAACCAGGAAGAAATAGAAAATATAAACAGACCAATCACAAGCACTGAAATTGAAACTGTGATTAAAAATCTTCCAACAAACAAAAGCCCAGGACCTGATGGCTTCACAGGCGAATTCTATCAAACATTTAGAGAAGAGCTAACATGTATCCTTCTCAAACTCTTCCAAAATACAGCAGAGGGAGGAATACTCCCAAATTCATCCTGCAAGGCCACCATCACCCTGATATCAAAACCAGACAAAGATGACACACAAAAGAAAACTACAGGCCAATATCACTGATGAACATAGATGGGAAAATCCTCAATAAAATACTAGCAAACAGAGTCTAACATCACATTAAAAGGATCATACACCATGATCAAGTGGGGTTTATCCCAGGAATGCAAGGATTCTTCAATATACGCAAATCAATCAATGTGATACACCATATTAACAAATTTAAAGATAAAAACCATATGATCATCTCAATAGATGCAGAAAAAGTTTTCGACAAAATTCAACACCTATTTATGATAAAAACCCACCAGAAAGTAGGTATACAGGGAAGTTACCCTAACAATAAAGGCCATATATGACAAACCCACAGCCAACATCATTGTCAATGGCGAGAAAATGAAACCATTTCCACTAAGAACAGGAACAAGACAAGGTTGCCCGCTCTCACCACTATTATTCAACATAGTTTTGGAAGTTTCAGCCAAAGCAATCAGAGAAGAAAAAGAAATAAAAGGAATCCAAATCGTAAAAGAAAAGTAAAATTGTCACTGTTTGCAGATGACATGATACTATAAATAGAAAATCCTAAAGAGGCTACTCGAAAACTACTAGACCTAATCAATGAATTGTGTAAAGTAGCAGGATACAAAATTAATGCACAGAAATCTCTTGCATTCTTATACACTAATGATGAAAAATCGGAAAGAGAACTTAAGGAAACACTCCCATTTACCACTGCAACCAAAAGCATAAAATACCTAGGAATAAACCTACCTAAGGACACAAAAGACCTGTATGCAGAAAACTATAAGACACTGATGAAAGAAATTAAAGATGATACAAACAGATGGAGAGATATACCATGTTCTTAGATCGGAAGAATCAACACTGTGAAAATGACTATACTACCCAAAGCAATCTACAGATTCAATGAAATCCCTATCAAACTACCAATGGCATTTTTCAAAGAACTAGAACAAAAAATTTCACAATTTGTATGGAAACACAAAAGACCCCAAATAGCCAAAGCAATCGTGATAAAGTAAAACGGAGCTGGAGGAATCAGGATCCGTGACTTCAGACTATACTACAAAGCTACAGTAATCAAGATAGTATAGTACTGGCACAAAAGCAGAAATATAGATCAATGGAACAGGATAGAAAGCCCAGAGATAAACCCACACATATATGGTCAACTTATCTCTGATAAAGGAGGTAAGAATATACCATGGAGAAAAGACAACCTCTTCAGTAAGTGGTGCTGGGAAAACTGGATGGCTACATGTAAAAGAATGAAATTAGAACACTCCCTAACACCATACACAAAAATAAACTCAAAATGGATTAAAGACCTAAATATAAGGTCAGACACTATAAAACTCTTAGAGGAGAAAATAGGCAGAACACTCTATGACATAAATCACAGCAAGATCCTTTCTGACCCACCTCCTACAGAAATGGAAATAAAACCAAAAATAAACAAATGGGATCTAATGAAACTTCTGAGCTTTTGCACAGCAGAGGAAACCATAAACAAGACGAAAAGACAACCCTCAGAATGGGAGAAAATATTTCCAAATGAAGCCACTGACAAAGGATTAATCTCCAAAATATACAAGCAGCTCATGCAGCTCAGTACCAAGAAAACAAACAATCCAATCCAAAAATGGGCAGAAGACCTAAATAGACATTTCTCCAAAGAAGATATACAGACTGCCAACAAACACATGAAAGGATATTCAAAATCACTAATTATTAGAGAAATGCAATTCAAAACTACAATGAAGTAACACTTCACACCAGTCAGAATGGCCATCATCAAAAAATCTACAAACAATAAATGCTGGAGAGAGTGTGGAGAAAAGGGAACCCTCTTGCACTGTTGGTGGGAATGTCAATTGATACAGCCACTACGGAGAACAGTTTGGAAGTTCCTTAAAAAATTAAAAATAGAACTACCATACGACCCAGCAATCCCACTACTGGGCATTTACCTTGAGAAAACCATAATTCAAAAAGAGTCATGTACCACAGTGTTCATTGCAGCACTATTTACAATAGCCAGGACATGGAAGCAAACTATGTGTCCATCAACAGATGAATGTATAAAGAAGATGTGGCACATATATACAATGGAATATTGCTCAGCCTTAAAAGGAAACAAAACTGAGTTATTTGTAGTCAGGTGGATGGACCTAGAATCTGTCATACCGAGCGAAGTAAGTCAGAAAGAGAAAAACAAATACCGTATGCTAACACACATATGAGGAATCTAAAAAAAAAATGGTTCTAAGAACCTAGGGGCAGCACAGGAATAAAGACGCAGATGTAGAGAATGGACTTGAGGACACGGGGAGGGGGAAGGGTAAGCTTGGACGAAGTGAGAGAGTGGCATGGACATATATACACTACCAAATGTAAAATAGATAGCTAGTGGGAAGCAGCCACATAGCACAGGGAGATCAGCTCGGTGCTTTGTGACCACCTAGAGGGGTGGGATAGGGAGGGTGGGAGGGAGACATAAGAGGGGGGTATATGAGGATATATGTATATGTATAGCTGATTCAGTTTGTTATACAGCAGAAAGTAACTCAACATTGTAAAGCAATTATACTCCAATAAAGATGTTAAAAAAACTTTGTAAATCAACTATGTTTCAATATAAAATTAATTTGAAAAGTAAAGCCTCCCCTTACTCTCAAAAATGTCCTATTTTGTATGATAATATATATGGTCATCCTAAACACAGGTGGTCTGCCTGGGTCATTTGCTAGGAAACTGGATGTCAGTATCTTTAGGTTTTTTCTCTTTGGCTAGTCAAATTTCCCGGGTAATACTCTTTCATTTTCCTACCTAGAGGTAAAGGTCTGACTGCCAACATTTGAGAAACTGCCAAATAAAATGTTAATAAAATTAGAAACATGAGTCTCGTACAAATCTAGGGTCAAGCAGATTCAAAGAACATTTTGAGGAACTAGACATTACTTATAGTCATATAAGAAGCAATTTTAGAATAAGACTGCTAGATTAGATACACAACTGATTAATATCTAACAAGGCAATAAAAACTATAATTTTGAAGTTATATTTTCTTCTGGACAAAAATTATTTGTGTTTCTATTGGGTAAGATCTGCAAGTTAACATAAAACTGCACAGAGTCAGAGCCCTTAATATAAATAGCAAAGTCAAATATATGTATATTTCCCTAGATAATTAAATCATCATTGGGTGGGCTTATTAAACAATGTTTCCATGACATCAAAAGAACATGCTATACTCTTTTATTCTTCTTTCCAACTTTTGGATAATTTTTTTGAACCGACCTAGAGGGAGGAAAAGCCCAGGGTTTCAGCATTCAGGATTCATTTCACATAATCCCATGTTACTTATGATATTCAAGCTGTCAGCTGTTCATGGTATCACCCAGTCCAGAGACCCAATGTTTTACCATCTCTAGAGAATAAATCTCTAGTTTCTGCTGAGGTAGAGGCGGGGCAGTGACCTAGAAGTTTCGAGGCGAGGGAACAGATCTAGGGTTCTACTTCTTTAACAGCTTTCCATCAATCTTCCTTTAATAGCTTCTACTTTATGGCCAGTTCCAGAGCTACAGGGTGCCTCCAACTGTTATCATTTTGATGACTCTGCAGGGTAAACCAGGTGGACTCTAAGCTTTCCCCACTGCCAGTCTAGAATTTATCTTTCTTAGATTTGCTAATTCAGTTAACCTTGATCTATCTGTTTTCCATCTTCCAAAATATTATTGTTATCTTCCCTGTATTTCTCTCTATCCCAGTGGGCTTTACACCTCTAAAAGGTAATTCTTTTATTGTAGTTTAGGCGTTTCAGGAGGTCTGATGAACTTTCCAATGTCAGTATCTTTGGGCCTTTCTTCCTAAGCTGCTGAGATTTCCCAGAAAATATGATTCCAATCTGCTGTCTGCAGAGTAAAGCTCTGGCTGCTAACATTCTAAGAGTTGAGTAGAGGGAAAAGGCAGGTGGCTTCTGACTTTAGTATGCATAGATTCACTCATTTCCCCTGGTTTTAATACAGTACCCTTGCCCTTGTCTGAATTACACCAGAAGTTTTCACTGGACCCAAGAAATGGGGAAAACTTTTGGAGTGAAATTAAATGCATGTGTTCAATCCACCACCAGCGAAGTCTGATCATTTATTTCCTTTTTATTAAAATCTATAGCGATGGCTATAAATAAGAAAATTTAGGTACTCCAATCATTGACGTAGGACAAAACCAAGTGTGCGTTTTGTGAACTGAACGTTTTAATCACTTCCCCACCACAAAATATGCAAAACTAACGCTGTGTTAAGTATATATACAAACAACAGTACAGTGCCTAGCACTCAATGTGTCAATTATGTTACTGTAATCTGAGGGGGGATGGTGAGGGAGGAAGGGATAAATTGGGAGATCGGGATTGACATATACACACTACTATATAAAATAGACAACTAATAAGGACCTACTGTATAGCACAGGGAACTCTACTCAATACTCTGTAATGACCTATAGGGGAAAAGAACCTAAAAAAGCATTGATATACCTATATGTGTAATTGATTCATTTTGCTGTACAGCAGAAAGTAACACAACATTGTAAAGCAAGTATATGCCAATAAAACAATTTTTAAAATGTTACTATTATCTGAAAATAACTAGTTTAATAGGCAAATTTTAATGAACCGATGAGCTGTATCAGCAGCCCCATATCCTGTGCATTAAGACATCCATCTATTTTCCTTTGCTTTTCAATGTACTTTTTTTTTTTTTTTTTTTTCAGTACGCGGGCCTCCCACTGTTGTGGCCTCTCCTGTTGCGGAGCACAGGCTCCGGACGCGCAGGCTCAGCGTCCATGGCTCACGGGCCCAGCCACTCCGCGGCCTGTGGGATCTTCCTGGACCGGGGCACGAACCCGCGTCCCCTGCATCGGCAGGCGGACTCTCGACCACTGCGCCACCAGGGAAGCCCTCAATGTACATTTTAAATGGATTTAATAAACCATATGATTCAAACATCTTAATTCAGTCTATGAGCCTTTCTGCCCCATGACCTCTAGGATACCTTGCCTGGTAGCATACTTGGAGATGACCATTGAATCAAGGTAATTTCCCACTCTGAAAGGTTCTGAGGTCAAATTAATGTTTAAGTGTTGGATAAGACAAAGTTAAACAGATTTAATTATTATAAAATTATTTAGAGCTTTTAATAGACTAGTGTGGAGTATGGCTCTCTAAGAAGGAGATATAGTATGCTCTATTTCCCAAACTTTTTGACAATGCAAACCTTGTTTTGTGTTTTTTTTAATTCTCCCAGGAGCATCTCATGAGACTAACGTTCCACAGACCACACTTTGGCAAAGGCTTCATTAAAAAAAAGGTCCTGCCATCTTGGTGCCTTTTCAACATCAATCTCTTGTTCATGTTTCTTTTCACTTCTGCCCCTGAGCAAAATGATTGGATTTACTGACACATTTTAGCGAAGAATATGGTCGAGGCTGTCAAAAGGTTGACTGCTTTGAATAAATGTCCTCTTCCTTTAAATCAAAAGCCAAATGTAGGGGAAAGAAAATCCATAAAGACTAATGAATGAAGACCTCAGAGACCTTCTGAAAGACGACCTGAAAAGGCAAAAATGCCTTGTGAGTTAGGCTCAGAAATGAACTACTCAGGCTCCCAAAAGCTCCCCAGAGGGAATAACTGCCAAATGAACTGAGTGCTTACTCTTTTTTTTTTTTTTCAAACATTGATCATTTCATTTCTCCTTCCAACAATCATGTGAGATTGGTCCCAGTTTTCTCCTAATGTACCAGTGTTACCAATACACAGAAAACTTAATTTACACAAAGTCACACGGTTAAGCAAATTTCAGAGCCTCCATTTGAACCCGTTTGTATGCCTCCATGGGTGGTGCTTTTAAACACCATATTCAGTTCTCTCATTGAAGAAGCTATTAAAAGAGTATCATGACAATTCCAGGGGAAGGGCCACAATTAACTTTAGGGTTAGTCCAAGGCTGGTCTAACTGGCATACTCCCATCTTTAGCCACAACACATCCTCCCCTGGAGGGAGACCCAGAACTTTATTCAGCTCTGTGTCTGGTTCCCACATATGAATTTGGTGACTTCAGGAATTTTTTTCTACCTAGCTCTTGGACAGTGATCACACTGGAAAAAAAGCAGAAAAACTAGATCAAACTAACACGTTAGCGGCAAATAATGGTCCAGTGAAGCATAACGTGATGAGTAACATGCAGATGCTGATGCCAAAGTACTTGGGTTTGAATCATGGCTCTGCTATTTATCAGCTATATGATTTTCATAAATTCCTTAATTTCT
Organism: Delphinapterus leucas; assembly: GCF_059928025.1. Classification (NCBI taxonomy): domain Eukaryota; kingdom Metazoa; phylum Chordata; class Mammalia; order Artiodactyla; family Monodontidae; genus Delphinapterus; species Delphinapterus leucas. The sequence continues at coordinate 35,694,731 of NC_143150.1, forward strand.
CTATGCCTCAGTTTTCTCATCTATGAAATGGGGATAATAATAGGATCTTTCTCACAAGATTGTTGTAAGGATTAAATGAGTTAACGTATGTAAAGCACTTAGAACAGTGTCCTGCTCATGATACATGCTCTATTAGTTTTAGCTATGATTAGTATCCCACTATCAGGACTATCATTATTTGATTATGGGAAACTTATGGAGCTAAAGAAAGAAATCTCAAAAAGTAGAATTTCAGATTGCAAGCGCTCTAAAGGAAAGCAGAAAAACAGGAATTACTCTGTAATTAAAGACCGTGTGGAGAGGGAGACCCTAACCAAGTACTGTCAAGCGGTTAATACTCTAGGATCCTTCCTTTCTGCTGCTGCCCTGCTTCTTGAGTCCTACTCTGTAGCTGTGGATGTGACCTAACGAGATTTTTTGCCACCCACCTCAGCTCTTTTGTGTTCTTAACCTTGCTTCCTGTTTGATTCTTAATACTTTATTCATTTGGCATAACTGACCTTTCTCAGTTAGGAGGGTGGCTCTTCATTCTACAGCTACTCTTCATTAGCTTTTTGCCCTTTAAAGTAGAAGTTTGCATTATTGCTATTTTAAAATAGGCCCAAGTTTTCTAATTAAGCACCACAAATCTCCTGAAGTGTTTTACAGCACGGTCTCAGAACAGACTGCTTGCTTCTAAAGGGGACACGTCTTTCTACAGAAAATAGCAAGACATCCTCCAGTGAAAGTCCCCTCCAGCCTTGCAAATTCAACGATCCTCACATCAAATTTACCTTCCTGCCAGATGAGTCCCCTTCCCTTCTCACTGGCCCCTGGCATACCACATCTGAACTGCTCCTGAAAACAGCAAGCCTTACTATGGAGCAGTGGTTAAGAGGCTTGCAGGGCTTTAGAGTCAGACAGACCTGGATTTGAGTTATTTACTAGTGGTGTGACCTTTGACCCATTACTAACTAGAACTCATCTGAGCCTCAATTTCCTCTTCTATGAAATGGGGATAATAATATCTCCCTCCTCGTAAGGCATCTGAGGACTAAAGGAGATGAAGCATGAAAAACCTTCAGCATATAGTGCCTGGCACATAATAGTAGCTAACATTTATTGAGGTTTGCTATGTGCCAGGCAGTGTTCTAGCGCTTTTTACATGTATTTACTTATTTAATCCTCATAATTCTATGGCATAGAAGATGTGGCACATACATACAATGGAATATTACTCAGCCATCATTATTATACTCATTTTGCGGATGAGAAGATTCAGACATAGAAAGCTTAAGTTATTTGCACAAGGTCACAAAGCAGAACTGGTGTTCAAGTCAAGGCAGCTTAGCTCCAGAAGTCATGCCCTTATCTTAACCACCCCACTCCTCCACCTTCCATGCTGTCTGCGCTCAGAAGTCTCAACACCACTTTCAACAAATGATGGCTCTTAGCGAATGCTGAAGGCCGTGTGCCAGAGACTCTGTACTGAAAGCTTTGAATGCACGATGTTAATTAATCCTAAACCTTTTGAGATATGAATGCTTGTTTCCATTCTAGAGATGAAGAAACTGAGGCTCAGAGAGGTAAAGAAACTTACTTAAAGTGACCCAGCTAGGAAGTGACAGTCAGATTCCAACCCTAGATCTGTGTGGCTTTAAAAACCCTGTGCTCCTAGGCACTACTATTCACCTTCCTGAAAGCTCATTCCTCATATGATAGGGGGAAAAGAGTGTTCCCATTTTTAAGGTTATTGTGTAGTTTGTTATAACCAGATGGTGATCGTCCATAGATGTTGAAACTGGTTTTGTTAAATGGAATGGTTCTTTTGTCATGAGATTTCACCTGGGTACAGAAATGCCAGGGTGGCACACTTAGGTCCGGGAGAGCATCACACCTAATGCCTTCAACTGTGAATACTAATTTTAGGCTCTAAATGGCCACATGGATCCTGGAAGACAAAAGTCTGGGAAACAGTCCTTAATACCTTATTCTTACTTAACTGTTTCAGCTTAAAGTACACTCTTTTCAAAGACTCTATGGTGTGTGAAATAGACATGCTATACTGTTAAGTGACCAAAGAAGAAATTAGAAGCAATCATGCCATTCTTCTACTCAAAAGCCCTATAGAATTCAAATCAATACTTTCAGATTGACGTTCAAGAGACTTCACCTTAACAGCCTGACTTATCTCCTCAACATGAAACCTAGATTCCAATCAAACCTTACTGTTTACTGCTACTGAGTGCGCCTTTGCAACTCTGGCCTCTGGATCTGTGCCTATTGCTTTCCCCCTCCTCCGTGGTCATCCATCCAGGCCCAGCTTAACATCCGTGTCCCAGGTGAACCCCAACTCACAACGACCCCTTTGCTTCTAAATTTACAGCTTGGAGTCAATTTCCCTACAGAAAATAATGTTAGGCATGATCATTCATTCAGGGCTAGCGTACCAAACAAACTATTTAACTCACAAATTGTGAATTTCTTGACTTCTTTCAAGAACATGTCTGCATAATCATGATTTTTAAATTGTTTAATGATTGAAAATCTTGCCCCCCAAACAGTATCATAAACTCCTCACGGGCAGGAAACATGTATGTCTCCAATTCTTTTTTTTTTTTCTTAAGTGTTTATAGCTTCAACCTCAGTTCTAGGTACACAAGAGGTTTTTATTAAATGCTTAATGAATAAATGAATGGAACAAAGTACTGCTATGTGCAAACATCTAAAAGGCACAGTCAAAAGCAATTAATCATATGGATGAGTAGTCTCAGAACAAACGAAGTTAATTAAGCAGTTGGCTGGGGGCAATTTGGTCTATACCAATTCCTGCCAAACCTTCAAAATGTTCAAACTTTCAAGGATTTATTTTCTGATCTTGCTCCTTTCAAAAGACTGATCTCAAAACAGCTCAGGCTTCTGACAATTTTTTAGTCATTGCTAATCTCACACTCTCTCCTATACATGAATCACTCAATTCTTCCACCTTATCCTTTTGTCTCTGAAAGCCCTGCTTGTTCTCCTTAATCTCATCAGAGTATCAAGTTAGCTCCCATTGTGCTGTTCTTATCTCTCTTCTGCAAACCCTAACTGATGTGGACTACTGTTGTTCCATTCTGGTGTTTGCTCTCTCTTGGACCAAATATTTCACAGCAGTTCCACGGCTTAGAGTGGGTGCCTCACTGATTCTTGATTCCACTTCTTTACCCCTGAGGAACTATGATTGCTGATAGACACAGCTGGCCTATGCATTGGTTACCTCTGTGTTACTGAAGGGCCTTTTATAAAAAGCTCACTGCCCTTCAAATGCTCCTTCTTTACAGCCTGGGATACAGAAAGGAAGTGGCATTTCACATTACTCACTTCTCTAAATTAAGCCTCGAGAGAGCCCCATTCTCTTCAGGTATACCCTACTTCCTCCAAGCAGGCACCAAACATCATCATGCCACCTCCTAACTGCCAATCCATTTTCTCTTCAATGAATGGCACAGGCCTGCCTGCTAGCTGTCTAGATGAGGACTTAGCCCTCGAAAGACAGAAAGAAGAATGAAATTATAGGCTAATTCAGTTATAGCAACTGAAACCGTTGCCCAAACTCTATAACCTCTCTTCTTCCCATCAAAATTTACCTGTTCTATGTCTCTCTCCCTAGGAGTCCTGCTGGATAATGTTGCTGTCATAAAAATTAATCTGTGCAAAAGCACTAATGGCTAATATCTCTTAAAGTACTCCACTCCTGCTTATATTTATCAAAATAGTCATTTGTTTTCAACAGAATGGAAAAACCGAACTCCAGATACGTAACTACATTTTTAAACTAGAAAATGTTTTGTGGTTTTGCAATATTGTAGAAAGAACTTTAATTCATCATTGGTAATTTTAAAAAAATCATCCAAATCAGTCATGGCACCTCAAGAGATTCCAATGTGCCTAGCCAACAGGTTGATTCTTTCACTTTCCAACTGGTAGATGTGATCCCAATGGATGTGGTTAAACTTTCTCACCTAAAGGTGGACTTTCCCAACAGAGTTCTTCCAGAGTATCAGAAAAAGGGGACTTGATTAGAGCAAAAGAGGGAAGGGAGTGGGTCCTCTCTAAGGATACTGCCAAGAATTTGACTTGAATGATATTATAAATGATCTCGCCTAGCATTCTAATTATGCTTCTTCATAATTAATCTTGCTCACGCCACAAAACTATGCATGACTATGTTTTTCCCTGGAGGAACACCATGCTTCAAGATTACTGCAATATGTAGCTAGAAGTGAACTGGACAATCAGAGGAAGAGAAGAGTGAGCTCCAGAGTTCAACTGACTGTAAATGATGCTTAGACGATTGGTTCAATGCACTTGTTTTTTCTTTTTTTTTTTTTAACATCTTTATTGAAGTATAATTGCTTTACAATGGTGTGTTCGTTTCTGATTTATAACGAAGTGAGTCAGCTATACATCATATACATATATCCCCATATCTCCTCCCTCTTGTGTCTCCCTCCCACCCTCCCTATCCCACCCCTCTAGGTGGTCACAAAGCCTAGGGGCAGGACAGGAATAAAGACGCAGATGTAGAGAATGGACTTGAGTGCACTTGGTTTGAAAACAAATTGTCTTGCAGCTTGGGATTAAAGTAAGGCAGCTAAGTGAAAAATCACAGGAGCAAATTCTATGTCTATATCTGGGAGATAGGCTTTCAAGGCAAAGACACCTGAGGTCAAGCCTAGCCTCTATCAAGTGTGTGACCCTAAAAGTTTTATTTAACTTGGTTGAACCTCAGTTTTTTCAACTGAAAAACAGGCATAACAGTATCTACCTCACAGAATTATTAAGTATTACTGAGTATTAAATTGCATGATGGATATAACAAGTCTGGTACATATGGGAAGTACTTAATAAGGACTAATCCCCCTCTTCTTTTTCCCTGATGTGAAGCGTCTGTTTCAGCAAAAGTCTTGGAAACTTGGGCTATTAGAGCAAGGGGAAATTGAGAGTTCATCTTATTCAATTACCTCATTTTTGCAGACGAGAAAACAGAAGTTCAGAATATTTGAGTATGCCATAGTGGGTTGTATTATAAAATAGGAATGGGGCTACGAATTCCCACCTCAATATACTGAGGAAGTCTATAATTCCCTCTGCATTAACCATTCCTGTCCAGATCAGGAACATGGAAAAGAGGTATTCTTCTCCAATCTTTTCTTAGATTTTCTACTTAAACCAGGTTCATAGTTTAAATGGATAATTACCCATCTGCAGCTCACAAATTCCATAGCTATTTGCTAAGTGAATTTCCTAAACAGCTCTTAGAATTACTTAGGACAGGATTAGACTCAAGTGGATACAGTGAGGTCTCAGGATTCCAGAGACAGGAAATATCATGGAAATGGAACTGACAGAACCTGAAACTGCCTTCAAGTGGCAGAAGGTAGTGGGAGGAAGATGTCTGAGGTTTGGAGCTTAAATGACTGGGAAAATGATGATGCTAACAGACATTTGGAAGTCGAGAACAGGAGTGGATTCACAGTGGAGATAGAGAAGATGAGTTCATTTTTGGACATGTTGTGTTTGAGGTGCCAGTGGAACATTTAGGCAGTGATGCCTGGGAGGCAGAGTTACAGCTAGTCTTTTTGGAGCTTTTGTGTGAATATTTAACAAGGCAATCTCTCCAGGTAGACAGTCCTGAGCACAAGACTTGGTCAGTGGACAGTTAGCACCTTCATGTGAACAAAAAGCACCCCTTTACTCAGTCTAATGCAGCCTGGTACAGGACTTGGTGAGCAGAGCACCAAGCTAGATTAAGGTCCCCACTTCCTCCAGAACCATTTGCAGTTGCTCTGCCAGTAGCCAACTGAAGATGTGAGTCTGAAGTTCAGGGGACATATCTGGACTGGATAGAGAGATTTGGGAGTCATGACCTTATAGGTGAGAGCTGACTCTCTGCTCAAAGAGAGTATATATAAAGACAAAGAAGAATGGCCTTACAGCCTTGGGTGTTTGAGGGTTTCAGGAGGTTGTTTATCATTCACTAATTGTTTTGGTTCTTTCCTTCATTGACAGAACAAGTCATATGTATACATGGGGGGAAATCCTTCCAGGCAGAAGTAACAACAAGGAAAAAGACCCATAAGCAGGAATATGACTGACATGTTCTAGAAAGAGCCAGGAGACTTGTGTGGCTAGAGCAAAGTAAACAAAAGGGGAGAATGGTTGGAGATGAGATCAGAGTAGGTAAAGGATGGGGATCACTGCCATGTTAGATAGGACCTTACAGGCCATTATAAAAGCTTTGCTTCGCCTCTAAGTGAAATGGGAGCCATTGGAGGGTGTTGAATGGAGGAGTGATATGACTTGACTTAGGTTTCAAAAGGTTCACTCATACTTCTGTGTGGAAAATAAAATGTAGGGGTATAGGGCAGAAGCAGGGAGTCTAGTTAGACAAGGCTTCTGTAATGATCCAGGCTTGAAATCATATTGCCTGGACCAGGATGGCAATGGAAATGGTGAGAAGTGGTTAAATTCTGTATATATTCTGAAGGTAATGCTAACGTGGTTTCCTTAAATATTGCATGTAGAGGGAGAACAAAAGAGAGAGAGGAGATTCAAGGATGGAGTTGACATTTACTGAGATGGGAAAGGCTATGGAAGAAACAGGTTTGGAGGTGAAGAAAAGGAATTCTGTTTTTGGAAGTATGAGTCTTCAAGTTAGAGAAGAGGTCTGGGCTGGGGATATCAAATTGGGGGTCATAATTTTATACTTAGTATTTAAAGCCATGAATCTGGATGAGATCACTAAGGGAATGAGTAGAGACAGAAAAGAGTTGTGAGATGTAACCCTGTGGATCACAGAGATTAGAGGAAACAGAGGAAGAGGAATCAGTAAAGGAGACAGAGAAGGAGCAGCCAGTGAGGTAGGAGGATAACCAGAAGAGCTCCAAGTCCTGGAAGTCAAGTAAAGAAAGTATTCCAAGGAACTAGAGAAAGAAGAACAAACAAAACCCAAAGTTAGTAGAAGGAAAGAAATCATAAAGACCAGAGCAGAAATAAATGAAATAGAGACAAAAGAAAAATAGAAAAGATCAATGAAACTAAAAGCTAGTTCTTTGAAAAGATAAACAAAATTGATAAACCTTTAGCCAGACTCATCAAGAAAAAAAAAGGAGAGGGCCCAAATCAATAAAACAGAAATGAAAAATGAGAAGTTATAACCAACACCACAGAAATACGAAGGATCATAAGAGACTACTACGAGCAACTATATGCCAATAAATTGGACAACCTAGAAGAAACAGACAAATTCTTAAAAAGGACAATCTACCTAGATTGAACCAGGAAGAAATATAAAATATGAATAGACCAATTACCAGTATTGAAATTGAATCAGTAATTTTAAAACTCCCAACAAACAAAAGTCCAGGACCAGATGGCTTCACAGGTAAATTCTACCAAACAACTAGAGAAGAGTTAACACCTATCCTTCTGAAACTATTCCAAGAAAATTGCAGAGGAAGGAACACTTCTGAACTCATGCTATGAGGCCACCATCACCCTGATACCCAAACCAGACAAAAATATCACAGAAAAAGAAAATTACAGGCCAATATCACTGATGAACACAGATGCAAAAATCCTCAGCAAAATGTTAGCAAACCAAATCAAACAACACATTAAAAGGATCATACTCCATGATCAAGTGGGATTTATCCTAGGGATGCAAGAATTTTTCAATATCTACAAATCAATCATTGTGATACACCACATTAATAAATTGAAGAATAAAAACCATATGATCATCTCAATAGATGCAGAAAAGGCTTTTGACAAAATTCAACATCAATTTATGATAAAAACTCTCCAGAGAGTGGGCACAGAGGGAACCTACCTCAACATAAATAAAGGCCATATATGACAAACCCACAGTTAACATCATATTCAACAGTGAAAAGCTGAAAGCATTTTCTCTAAGATCAGTAACAAGACAAAGATGCCCACTCTTGTTACTTTTATTCAACACAGTATTGGAAGTCCTAGCCGCAGCAGTCAGACAAGAAAAAGAAATAAAAGGAATACAAAGGAAGGAAGAAGTAAAACTGGAAAGGAAGAAGTAAAACTGTCACTCCTTGCAGATAACATGATACCATATATAGAAAATCCTAAAGACACCAACAGAAAACTACTAGAACTCATCAATGAATTCAGTAAAGTTGCAGGATACAAAATTAATATACAGAAATCTCTTGCACTTCTGCACACTAACAATGAACTATCAGAAACAGAAATTAAGGAAACAATCCCATTTACTATCACATCAAAAAGAATAAAATACCTAGGAATAAACCTACCTAAGGAGGTAAAAGACCTGTACTCTGAAAACTGTAATACACTGATGCAGTAAATTGACTAACCAAATAGCTAATAGCCAGAAAAATCTTGAAAAAGAAGAACAGAGCTGGAGGAATCAGGCTCCCTGACTTCAGACTATGCTATAAAGCTACAGTCATCAAAATAGTATGGTACTGGCACAAAACAGAAATATAGATCAATGGAACAGGATAGAGAGCCCCGAAATAAACCCATGCACATATGGCCAATTAATCTATTATACGACAAAGGAGGCAAGAATATACAATGGAGAAAAGACCATCTCTCCAATAAGTGGTGCTGGGAAAACTGGATAGCTACATGTGAAAGAATGATATTAGAACATTCTCTAACACCATATACAAAAATAAACTCACAGTGGATTAAAGACCTAAATGTAAGACCAGAAACCATAAAACTCCTAGAGGAAAACATAGGCAGAACATTCTTTGACATAAGTTGTAGCAATATTTTCTTAGATCAGTCTCCCAAGTCAAAATAAATAAAAGCAAAAATAAACAAATGGGACCAAATTAAACTTAAAAGTTTTTGCACAGCAAAGGAAACCATTGACAAAACAAAAAGACAACCTACTGAATGGGAGAAAATATTTGCAAATGATATGACTGATAAGGGGTTAATATCCAAAATATATAAACAGCTCATACAACTCAACATCAGAAAAGAAAAAACCTGATTAAAAATAGATAGCTAGGGCTTCCCTGGTGGTGCAGTGGTTGAGAGTCCGCCTGCCGATGCAGGGGACATGGGTTCGTGCCCCGGTCCAGGAAGATCCCACATGCCGCGGAGCGGCTAGGCCTGTGAGCCATGGCCGCTGAGCCTGCGCGTCCGGCTCCGCAACGGGAGAGGCCACAGCAGTGAGAGGCCCACGTACTGCAAAAAAAAAAAAAAAAAAAAAAAGATAGCTAGTGGGAAGCAGCCACACAGCACAGGGAGATCAGCTCGGTATTTTGTGACCACCTGGAGAGGTGGGATAGGGAGTGTGGGAGGGAGACACAAGAGGGAGGAGATATGGGGATATATGTATATGTACAGCTGATTCACTTTGTTATAAAGCAGAAACTAACACACAATTGTAAAGCAATTATACTCCAATAAAGATGTTAAAAAAAAATTGGACAGAAGACCTGAATAGACATTTTTCCAAAGAGGAGTTCAGATGGCCAACAAGCACATGAAAAGATGCTCAATATTGCTAATCATCAAGGAAATGCAAATCAAAACCAAAGTGAGATATCACCTCACACCCATCAGAATGGCTATCATCAAAAAGAATACAAATAACAAATGCTGGCAAGGATGTGGAGAAAAGGGAACCCTAGTACACAGTTGATGGGAATGTAAATTGATGCAGCCACTATGGAAAACAGTATGGAGGTTTCTCAAAAGACTAAAAATAGAACTACCATATGACCTAGCAATTCCACTCCTGTGTATATATCCCCAAAAAACCAAAAACACTAATTCGAAAAGGTCCACATAGCCCAATGTGCATAGCAGCATTATTTACAACTGCCAAGATAATTGAAGCAATCTAAGTGTCCATAAACAGATGAATGATAAAGAAGATGTGATACATAAATAAATACACACACATACACACACAAACAAACACACTGGAATACTACTCAGCCATAAAAAAGAATGAAATTTTGCCCTTTGCAACAACATGGATGGACTTGGAGGGCGTTTTGTCAACTGAAATAAGTCAGAGAAAGACAAGTACTGTATGTTATCACTTACATGTGGACTCTAAAAAATACAACAAACTAGTGACTATAACAACAAAAAACAGACTCACAGATATAGAGAACAAAATAGTGATTACCAATGGGGAGAGGGAAGGGGGAGGGTCAAAATAGGAGTAGGGGAGTTAGAGGTACAAATTAATATATATAAAATAAATAAGTTCCAAGCATATATTGTACAGCACAGGGAATGCAGCCAATACTTTACAATAACTATAAATGGAGTATAACCTTTAAAAATTGGGAATCACTATCTTGTACACGGTAACATATATAATACTGTACATCAACTATACTTCAATTAAAAAATACTAAAGTTAAAAAATAAATATATCACCTATACTTCAACTTTTTTAAAAAGGAAAGCATTTCAGGAAGTATATTCATTGTATTAATTGCTGCTGATAGGTCTAGCAAGGTAAGGAATAGGAACTTGTCATTTATCTAACAAACTAGAGGTCATTGGTGACTTTTACAAAGAACAATTTTGGTGGAGTGATGGAGGCAAAAGCCTGATTGGAGTGAGCTCAAAAGAGCATAGGGGACAATAAGGAGAGACAACTCTTTTGAGGAGTTTTGCTACGAAGGTGAGCTGAAAAATGAGGCCATAGATATAGAGTCAGGTGGAGTCAACAGGAGGATTCTTTTTTTTTTTTTAAGATGCAAGCAGTAACAGTATGTCTATACAGTGGTAGGAATGAACCAGTAGAGAGTGAAAACCACTGATGCAGAAGATCAAGGGGAGAAATGCTAGAGCAATAGCCTTGAGTAACCTAGAGGAGTTGGGATGTAGTGTAGAAACGGGGTAATTGGCCTTAGATAGGAGCAGAGATTGTTCTCCCACAGTAACAAGAGAGAAGAGAAACAATATGGGTATATTTGCAAGTAGGTGGGTAGATGTGGGAGTTCTCTTCTGACTGCTTCAGAAGGTCAGCTGCTGTGAGGGGGCTTGAGGGAGGGAGTGTTGGGATGTTGAACAAGAAAGAAAATTATAAAGAGTGAGAGAGTAAATGAACCATGGGAATGTATAGGAGTGGCAGTCAGCACCAAGGGCCCAGCTGAGATTAGTGGTTGTGAATATGAAGTGAAATCAGTTAACACAAAGCTTCCTCTATATTCCATCCAGCTCTCTAGGCTTCACCCTTATTCATTTCTCCTTAGCTTCACAAGAGAGAGGCCTGGTTCGTATCCTCAAATCCAAACCATCTCCCTTTCTGCTTCTTAGGTTATCTCTTCCGCATAGCTCAAGCTGAAAGAGAAGCAGCAGGTTTGAAGTGGGAAGTCAGATTGTGGACAGGGTGAATGTGCGGCACCTATAGGACATCCAAGTGGTTTCAGATCCAGAGCTTGGGTCAGAGCTCTTGACTGCAGGCACAGATTTGAGAAGTACCACTCAAGGCTGAGAGAATGGATGAGGTTATGCAGGGGAAGAAGGGAAGATAAAGGAAGGAGAGAGCGTTCAGAATAGAGCTGCGGGGACTGACTACCCTGCAAGGAGAGGAAGGTTTACTAGGGAAGTGAACAGAGGACAAGTGTCCTGCCTTTCACCTGACTGCCATTAGCCAGGCAATGTTTGAAGAAACACAAGTAGAACTCCACCATATTTCATCTATTTTTCACTCTGCCATGAGCTGGTTGCTGCCTCACTGCTTGACAAATTCTCCTGTCCCTGAGGATCTCAAAGGACAGAGTGTTCCACATGCAGTACCAGCTTGCATCACGGATGCTGGGTAAAGAGGAGGAAAACCAATTAAAGCCCCCATATGTCCAGGTTTCAGAGGGTCCCTCCCTTTCTGTCTTCTTCGGAGTCAAGGTCTGGCCCCGGGAATTAACATCCCTTCACATCTGCACGCTTTTCACTTTGCAAAGAGCTTTCATGATTGTCATCCAAACTGTTCCTTAGAGAACCTCTGTGAAGTAGGCAGAACAAAACTTATGACCTTCGCTCCCCAGGTGAAAACCCTGAGGCCCAGGCAATCAGGGAGGCTGGCACGGGGTCATCTGGCCAGTTGGTGGCAGAACTGCATCCGGGATGCAGGTGCCCCGTCCCCAGCAGGGCGCTGCCGAGAGGGCTGCTACCGGGTGGCTTGGGCTGCTGCTCTCTGTGCTCCGGAGAAGCCGGGAGCCGTGACTCCAAGACCTGCTTCGGCAATTGCTGAAAACTAGGACCTCTGGAGCTGAGCCCAGACTAAGCTGTGTGCCTACCGCTGAGCCGGTGCTTATGGGGGCCTTGAACAGGGGTCCAGCATAGCCCCTGCCCTCAAAAACATGACAACCTGAATGGAGAGACTAAGCTTAGACACCAAGTCCAAAGGCAATTCAAGGGCTTCACTCTTTTCCACTAACCAGTCTGTTACCAGGGACCATGATGCAGAGACACCTTCTGCGTTCACCTTTCTCCTGCCCCCCAGCCCTGTGGAACGATGGGTAGCAAGGGCAAAGGGTGAAAGATGGGGAATATGTGGGAAGAAACGAAAAACTAGAGTTTCCGCTGGGTGTCAGACACAGTGTGGAATATATATGTTATACATATGTCAGCTATATGATGTTTATTTTACACACACACACACACACACACACACACGCACAAACAATTTCCATGGATTAACCTTCTTAGCTAACTCTCATCCATGTAAAGAGCTTAAAACAGTGTCTGGCACTTATGAAACTTATGAAACACTGAATGAATGATAAGTGTTTCATAAGTCTGGCACTTATGAAACACTGAATGAATGATAATGTCCCTTATCATCATCATTATTATCTTCAGGCATATTTCAAAGTTTGGGGACTTGTAGTATGTATAAAGCTGTTTACAGAGGAAGATAGGAAGGCTCTGAACATGAATCGGAGCTACCTCAATAACCCAGCTGAGACCCGGAGCTAAAGAAATTGCTGAGCTTTGCTTGGTGATAATGCATCTCTCTACACGCTAGCCTAAAAATCCCAAACTGTTAGGGTTGTTGAAATTCCAAATATTTAATAGTATTAGTAGTAGTTTTTATTTTTCCCCATGTTCTCTCCTGGGCACCATAGTTTCAGCCAGACACCTGACAGTCATAAATCTTACTCTGCCACCTCTCCTATCACTGTCTACAGATGCTTAAGCCTCTTGCTTCACTGAGAAAATCAAGGCCATCAAGGGAGACTTTCCTATGCAGCAACCAGCCCCACTGTTGCCTCCTTTTCTCTAGTCCCAAAGAGTGAGCTGCCACTCTTCCTGTTCAAGGCTAACTCATCTACTTGGATCCTATTGCCACCTCTTCTCAGGGACACTGATTGTTTAAAGCATCCTCTCCCTCTCCTTATCCTCAACCTCACTTTCTCCTACTGATTCTTTTTCCACAGCATAGGAACGTGCTCAAGGCTCTCCTACCTTAAACAGAATTATAAACATTCTTAAACTTGCAATCCTTTTTAGCTGGCATCCTCTTATTCCTTTTCCTTCCCAGCTAAATCCTTTGGAACGATAGCCTACACTCACCATTTTAACTCGCTGATCTCTCATTAATACCTCTACTTACTACAAATTGTCTTCCTCTCTCATAATTCCACTAAAACTGCTCTCCCTGAAGTCACCAATGATCTCCATAATTCCAAATTCAATGGATACTCTTCGGTCATTTTCTTAAATTGATCTCTATGTTCCCTTTGACATTACTGACTATTCCCTGGAAAACTCCTCTCTTTCTTTGACTTCTTTGAAATCATTCTCTCCCCACTCCTCTCCTTTTCTTGCCATTCATCCCTGGTCTCCTAGTCTGGAATGTCTTTCTCTGCTCAAACCTCAAATGTTGTTGTGCTCCAAGGTTTCTACTTTACCACTCCCTGGGTGATCACCTCTGTACCCAAGGCCTCAGACCCTGTGCTTCTCTCTACCACTGCATTTAGCCCCATCTTCCTATTCACCTGCAATCTTCTTGAGAGCAGAGCCCATGCCCTGTTCATTCTTGTATCCTCAGTGCTTTGCACAGTGCCTGATATGTTATGGACATTCCATTACTATCTGTTTCATAAATGAATTAAAACGAAGGCTTGGCCTTAGTTATGCCTTATCAAATTGTAAGTCCCCCAGGATCAGTTGCCAGGGATACAATTTATACTTTAGATCAAGTAACCACTCGATATTCTGAATGAAGCTATATAAGCCCATTAGCCTGCTCATGCCCCAAAACAAAGTTCCTTACCTAAAAGTATCAACAGATATTCGTGGGGTTCTTTATGCTCCTGAGGCACAAATCTGCAAAAGCTTTCTGAGATTGTGCTTAGATTCTGTACAATGTCAGTGAGATAATGTATATGTATAGCTGTATTGAGGCAAGAAGGACGGAGCTTAGATAAATGGGAAAGGAGAGGCCTTATATATAGATGCTCATTTCCTTCAGACTTGCAGGTGGTCATTTAGATGGATATATAAAGCTAGTAACACTGAAGTCAGGATATAAGAAGGATGGCGATTGTGTTAATTTGGCTATTAGTGTATGAAGTTTGGCAATAAGGAAATTTGCCTTTAGAAGACCGAACTCTCCCTTTCAGAACCACTATCAACACTCTGTAGTAACATTTCCCCAATATAATACCCCCTTCTCCAGACATTCAAGGCCTTCCTCTTATAAAAGTTAGCCAGCTAACACAAGTCTTTCCTTTTGAATTAATAGCACGTCACTGCAATCTTTTTCCCATGGACTTACTTCTCAATTGCAGAATAAAGGGCCACCATGATCTGACAGAGAAGGATTCCAAAGGGTGGTGGGACCAGCTCGGAGCCCCCCAGATCATAGAACATGTACCAGTCTTAAAAGCTATACTTGCTTCCAAGACCCAGATCCATTTCCTGTAAGGGACTCCTATGAGCTGGTGCTGATATGCATGAATGGGTTAGATACTGCAGCCAACAGTCCTAGATAAATTGTTCCTCCTTCCAGCCAATTATGATTCTGTATCCTACTGTAAAAGCCCCAGAGCTTTCCATCCAGGTGGGTCAAAAGTTGAGATTTTATCTGTCTCAAACTTCAAGAATTGGCCTCATCAGAGCCAAAAGCTCAGACCACTAGGAACAAGTGACAAGGTATTCCAAGGCAGAAAGCATCTGCCCAGCTCACCAAAATTCCTTTTATTATCATCTAATGGTAACCACAGTAGAAAATGTTTCCCAACCATAGCTAGAGATTCCACACTATTATCTTGTTTCCCAACCATAGCTAGAGATTCCACACTATTATCTTCTCAGTAATCAGGGAAGTTTGGGGTGGGTATGGAGAAAATATACTATCTGGTATTTTACTAGGCACTCAGGACAGAAAGATAGAAACACAGAGAAGAGAGTTCCTGAAAATTGCTTTGATTGCTGGTGGTTAGAGAATTAGTCATTCTCATCACTAGCCACCATTTTTTCTTGAAATGGAGATTGGAATTGCTTGTCCCAATTTCCAATGGGGATACCAAGGCATACAGAGTCTAGATGCTATGGCAAGGAAGCAGATATCTGGGTAGCACTGTACTGTATACCCCTGGTAGGTTCATTACATAACGTCAAGGAATAAATTCTCAAACAAATATTGAGTGGTTATCATGTATCAGTCACTGTGCCAAGTGCTTTAATACACTATTTCCTTCAATCATTGTAACATCTCCAGGAGGTAGCAACTATTATTATCATCACTAATTTACAAATGAAGAAACCATTAACTTTCATATCATTGGAAATTCTAATGGAATAAAAATTCCAGTTAGAACATATTAAAGAAAAACATAAAAGATTTCTATGAAGACCACTTTATTGCTGAGAGGAATAAAACAAAATTTGTGCAAACAGAAAGATACAGTGCTCTTGAATATAAAAACTCAATATTGTAAAAAAGCAATTCGCATATTAGTCTAAAATTTAGTCTATTAACTTAAATGTGATCCAAATGAAAATACTAACAGGACTTTTTGGATTTAGACATAAAGGTATTAAGTTCATGTGGAAAAATAAACACGCAAGACTAGCCAGAAAAGTACTGAAAAAAATACTATAAAACTCTGGTAATTACAACAATACAGGATTGGCTAATAAGAAAACAAACTGGTCAGTGTAACAGAACAGAGTGCCCAGAAGAGCCCCTATACACATAAGGAGTTTTATACTCTATGGATGGTATTTAAAATCTGTCAGCAAATGAGTTATTCAATAACTGATGTTACTGAACTGATAACTGATTGATAACTCACGTTATCGATTGTTATTAAATTGGCTCTCCCTAACCAAAAATACATTCCAGATAGTAGAAGATTTAAATATAAAAAATAAGATAATAAAAATACTAGATGGAAATATGGCAGAGTATTTATAAAATAATCTAATATTGAGGAAGGCCTTTCTAAACAACACACAAAACCTAGGAGTCATGCAGGAAAAGACTGATAGATTTGAATACAGAAAAATGTTAAAACTTCTGACAGCACAAACTATCCTAAACATCAAAAGAAAAGTGAAACAATATTTACAACATAGGGCAAAGGCCTAATTCCATTTATATGTAAAGAGTTCTAAGGGAATTCCCTGGAGGTCCAGTAGTTAGGACTCCACGCTTCCAGTGCAGGGGAACCGAACTGGTGGGGTACCGCAGATCTCACAGGCCATGCAGCGAGGCCAAAAAAACAAAAAAAACAAAAAAAGAGTTCTGAGAAATCTGTCAGAAAACTCAAACAACTCCATTAAAAATGGACAAACAACATGGACATGCAGTTCCCAGAAATATTTAAAAGTGGCTTTTAAATATATGAATGCTTAACCTCACCCATAATTACATGCATAATATATTTTATCTTTCAGAGCAGTTTTCGGATCACAGCAAAATTGAATGGAAGCTACAGAAACTTCCCATATACCTCCTGTCCCCCGACACATACACAGCCTCCCCCATTATTGATTGCCATCCCCCACTGGAGTGGCACATTTGTTACAATCAATGAGACTACACTGAGCCGTCATAATCACCGAAAGTCCACAGTTTACATTAGGGTTCACTCTTCCTGTTGTACAATCTATGTATGGGCTTGGAAAAATGTATAATGACGTGTATCCATCATTATGGTATCATAGAGTATTTTCACTGCCTTAAAAATCCTCTGTGCTCTGCCTGTTCGTACTCACTCCCGCCTCCTCAACCCCCGGTAACCACTGATCTTTTCACTGTCTCCAAAGCTTGGCTTTTTTCATTATACAGAATGCCTTTGCATTAGACAGATGTATAATAACATGTACCCACCATTGTAATTAAATGCGTTTTTTAGTGAGAATATTTTAAACCATCAGAAGAGAAGATTATGAAGAGCTTTATGCTAATCAAATTAAATTTAGGGAAAATTCTCTTCAAACCAACCCATAGAGAAACAGACCGAACAAGCCCTACAATTATTGTTTAAAATTTGAACAGTTAAAAATCTATTCCTTCAACCAAATTTCAAAAAACAAACTTTCAAAGAACATATCATCTCTAATTTACATAAATGTTACAGAAAAAGTACTCAGTTCTCTAATGAGCCTAGTTTAGTTTTGACAGAAATATTTAGTTTGACATCAAAAGCAGAAAAGGAGAGAATGAAAATGAACAAGTATAAGCCAAACTGAATTATGAACATAGACACATAAACACTAAATAAAATATTACAAAATGAATCCATCTGTGTATTACATCATGACCAAGTGTGGTATATCTGAAAACTGAAAGAATGGTTTAGCATTCAAGAAAAAAAGTATTTAATGTCTGTTAATGCTATAAGAGCAAACAGAAAACTAATTTGATGAAATGCAGGAAAAGCTTTTGATAAAAATCAACACCTTTTCAGCATAAAAACACTCAGAAGACTGAAAATAAAAATTAATTTCCTCAAAGTCAAAACTATGGTGATGAAAAGATCAGTGACTGCCAGTCGGGGATGGGGATGAAAAGGCAGAGCACAGAGGACTTTTAAGGCAGTGAAAATGCTCTGTATAATATTATAATGATGAATATATGCCACTATGCATTTGACCAAACCCATAAAATGTACAACACCAAGAGTGCATTCTAAGGTAAACTATGGACTTTGGGTGATTATGATGTGTCATTGTAAGTCCATCCTTGGTAAAAACAAAAAAATGTACCATTCTGGTGAATGATGTTGATAATGGGGGAGGCTATGCATGTGTGGGGTATATCTCTGTGCCTCCCTCTCAATTTTGCTGTAAATTTAAAACTGCTCTAAAAAAATAGTCTTTTAAAAAGTTAATTTGCTGAACTTGATAAAAGTTAACTACTGGAAAATGTATAACAACTATAATTGATGATACCTTTGAAATACTTATTTGCCTTAGAGTCAAGAATAAGTAAAGAATGCCTACTACCACTGTTTTTATTCAATATTATATTGGGAGACCTGTCCAACACAACTACACAAGGAAAAAAAAATCTAGTATTTCAGTATAGAAAAGAAAAAATAAAACTGATGTTATTTAGAGATAATATGATTGCCTACACAGAAAACCCAAGAAAAAACTACGAGTTTTTAAAACTAAAATATTGCTGGGTATACAATTAATGTACAAAGGTTGTGTTTTTATATATCAGCAACAAATAATTTAAAAGTAAAATAACAAATATAGACACTATTTACAACAGAAAAAGAAGGCTACAAGTATTAAACAATAAATCTGACAACAGAAGTATAAGACTTTTATGGAGAAAATTATAAAATATTATTAAAAGCATAAGAAGTATATAAATAGATGGAGAACTGTCAATGTTCATGTGCCATGTTCATGGATGGGAAAATCAATATCACAAAAATTATAATTTCCCCCAAGTTAATCTATAAACCCAAAATACAATTCCAACAAAATTTTTCCTTCAAAAGTTTGTCCTAAAATGTATATTAAAGAATAAAAGGCCAAGAGCAGTCAGGATAATAACGATGAAGATGAAGATGATGATAATGATGATAAATGGAGGATTTACCTACTATGAAAGAAATATGGATTAGAAAGCAGGGTTTTGTACAGTGGTCCCCCTTTATCTGTGAGGGATGTGTTCCAAGACCCCCAGGGGATGCATGAAACTGCAGATAATGAACCCTATATATACGATGTTTGTTCCTATAATACAGACCTATGTTAAAGTTTATTTATAAATTAAGGTATTGCAAGAGATTAACAGCAATAACATAATAAAATAGAACAATTGTAACAAAAACTATCATTTTTTAAGTGTAGTATCATTACATGGATAGACTAATAGAATGTAAGAGAAAACCCAGAAACAGACCCACTTTACATATCTGAGCTTTATCTCTGAATAGATTTCGTTATAAATCAATTAGGAAAAAATGGGATGAACTAGTCAATAAATTTGGGGGGCAACGAGCTAGCTATATGAAAAAAAGACAAAAATTAGATTCATGCTTCATCCTGCTGAATTAAAGAGTTAAGTATGAAAAGCAAAACTTCAAAACTTTCAGAAGGAAAGAGGGGAGAAGAGCTTTGATAGTGGGGTAGAGAAACTGTTTTAAATAAAACACACTGAAAAGCACAGATTAGAAATGAAGAGATGGATGAATTTGACCACATTAAAATTATATTATAAATTTCTATGTGACTAAAAGACACCATAAACCAAACGAAGAGGCCAGACACAGACTGAGAAGATATTTGCAATGCATACAGCCAACAGAGGTTTTTCTTTTTTTAATGAAGAATATATATTCTATAAATTAATAAAGAGAAGGCAAACTACCCAACAGAAAATTGATTAAAGGATATGTACAGGTACTTCACAGATGGTTAATAAACATAGGAAAACATACTTGAGTTCACTAATAATCAGGCAAATGCAAGTTAGGATAATGAGGGACCATTTTGTACCCATCAGTATGGCAAAAAGGAATAAATTTAACTAACATTGAGCAGGGCTAGGACTAGGGTGAGGTGAGTGAGGCACTCTTTCCTTAGGCACAAAATGTAAGGGGACACCAAAAAATCTCAGCAGTCAAGATAAACGATATTTTAATGCAATATTTTCAAAACTCAAAATTTATGCCAAAAAAAATCCATGATGAACAAAGTATCAAGCTTTTAAGCAAAGATACAATCTCACCATACACTCGCATGACTCATCTTATTTGCCTTGACTCTAATCTGGGTCTGTTGGATCAAAGTCCTGGTAAGGATTTGGGGAAATTGGATCATTTATGCATTTCTGGTAGGAATATAAAAAATTTGTACAACTATTTTGGAGAGTCATTTGATAACACTGAAGATGCCACACCTTACATCACAGTAATTCCAGTTCTAAGATTCTAGCCTTTTTTTTTATGGTGGGGGGAGAGTTTCTGGTGTGGACAGGAAAACCTGCTAGATAAATTCTAAAAGATTCTATCTTAAAGAAACTCTCACACCAGTACACAAACGTACAAGGGTTTGCTCTGCAGCACTCTTCTTGCAAAAAAGGAGGTGATCGTTGACAAAGATTCTCTCCTTGACCAAACTCTATCCAGGCTTCTCTGAGCCCTTTCTTGACTACACCTCAACCTTGGCCTATGAAGGCTTGAAGAAAACATTAACATCATTTCTAACAGCACAAAGTCAAATCCCTAGGATGACCCTAGATCCCCTTAAAGTGCCTGCCTGAGAAAACTCAAGTCTGCCATAAGAATTCACAGTTTGTTCCAGCCAACATCTGAAGATAGCACCCCTGTCTCCCAGTCTCTGTGGGAGGATAGGAATCTAACTTCAATAAGGGCTAGTTAGCAAATCCAGATGGGTTTCACATGGACCAAGACCTTCTTCCCACTTTTTGTAATTTTTCACTTCCCTGACTCTACTGAGTCCCTGCTCACTCCCCTTCCTATTCCCTCATTCTCCCTTTAAATCTTCCAGTCACCTCTATACAAATCAAAGTCGAGTTCAGTTCACACTGGATTCTTGTCCCTGTTGTGATAGTATATTACTGATTAAGCTCTGTCTTTTCCACTTTAATTAGTGACCAGCTTTGTTAATCTTTGACATCTTTTAACTGTCCCACAGGAGGGGAATGGATAATTAAACTGTGGTTTCTTTGTACAATGGAATAGTACATAATAGCTAAAATGAATGAACTAGATCTACATATAGCCATATAAATCTCAAACGTAATTTTGAATACATACAAGCAAGCTGAATAAACCTCAAAAATAATTTTAAACTGAAAAAGCAAGTTGCAAAAAGACAGTATGATACCACTTATGTAAAACTTAAAAACACAGAGAGATACATATATTAATGTGGGTATACATATTATATATATGCATACACACATATATGGAATGATATATAACTTTCTATATTATTATATACCACTATCCATATACATATTTGTTATATATATTGCATATTATTATATAATATACATATATGTAGTGATACACATCAACTTCAATGTAGACGTTACCTCTGAGGACGGAGGGAGAGGGAAAGGGTAGGAAGTGGGATTCTAGCTATATGAATAACATTTTATTCCCTCTTTAAAAAGAAAGAAGAGGGAGAGATGTGCAGCACATAAAGTAAAATATTAGCAACTATTTAATTTTTGCTGTGTCTGTTATACGATTTTCTGGGCTTTTTGTATGTTTGGATGATTTTAAAAATAAAAATGAAAATGAATGATCACCTAGTTTTCACCTCCTAGATTAGCAGAAATGAAAATTTAATAATGCACAGCACTGAGAGAGTGTAGAGAAGCAGGCAGTGTGATACACTAGAGGTGGGAGCACAAATTAATGCAATCTCTTGAGATGGCAATTGTGCAGTACCTGTTTAATTAAGAATCCCTGTTCTCTTTTACTTGGCCATTACAATTTAGGAAGATGTTTTCAGACAGGTGCACAAAGAAAAATGTTGCTCATTGAAACACTGTTACAGCATTGATTATAATAGCAAAGGACTATTAATCTAGATGAACATAAACAGGGGTCTCATTAACAAATTTATAGTACACCCATATGATGGAATAGTATGCAACTGTGAAAAAAGGCTAGATTGATTTGTATATACCAGGGGCCAGCAAACTATAGCCCACAAAACAAATCTGATTCACCATATGTTTTTGTAAATAAAATTTTATTGGAATACAGTCACACCTATTTGTTTATGTATTATCTGTGGCTGCTTGAGTAATTGTGACAGATACCATATGGCCTGCAAAGTTTAAAATATTTACTATCTAGTCCTTCATAGAAAAAGTTTGCTGATCCCTGGTATATGCTGATATGGAAAATCTCCAAATATTGCTCAGCATTCAACAAATATTTATGAAGCCTCTAGTACATGTCAAATATTTTTCTAGATGCTAAAAACAAACAAAATCCTGCCTCCCCAGAGCTTACATTCTATTGGAATTATTAATGTAAAGGACAAAGTGCAGACTACTGTGTATAGTATGCTGTCTTTAGTATTTTTAGTTGTACATTTACTTGTATAGAAATAGATTTTTGAAAGGATTTACAAGAAAATGGCAACCGTGGTTGCTTCAGGGGAAGGAGAATAAGAGACAGTATATCAATGGAAGAAAACATATTGCTCATTGGTATACAGTTCTGTGATGTTTGAATATGTATATGCTATGTGTGTATGTATATATATATATATGCTAGAAGGCTAGTTCAAGATTAACAAAAATGAAATTTAGTGGATGAAACAAAACCCAATCTGTAAGTTAAAAATGCCATTGAATATATTCTAAATAAAGGAAAATTCACTTAAACAACTGTTCACATGAAAAATAAAAATACCTGGGCACTTTAGTTATCCGTAGGCTAAAAATGAACCAATCATATGACATGGTTGCTTAAAAAGGCTAATGCAATTTTAGGCAATATAACAGAGTTTTATTATCCAGACCAAGAGAACTGATTGTTCCACTTTACTATATACTATCTCAAGCACACCTGGAGTATTATGTTAATTTCACTTCTGCATGCCATAAGTTAGGAGGGATATTTCATGTAGGGGAGAATAGCAGGGAGAGAGAGAAAGAACTGTGAAGTAGTTGAGAAAGATTAGTTTCAAAAAGGAAGACTTAAGGGAAATAAGAAACCTATCTTCAAATATGTGAAGGCAAGAGGGGTTATCCTTAATTTATATTCTTTCAAATAGCACAGCTAGGATCGCCACAATCACAAGGGTTAAGGGAAACAAGTTTGGGCTCATTATAAAAACGTTCTAACAATTTGGTTGCAGAGCAGGAGCAGAGTAAAAGGAAATTAATATTTACTGTCTACAACATGCCAAACCCATTGCATACCTCACAGCAATCCTGCAAGGAAGATATTATTCTTCACTTTCCAGAGGAGAAAGTGGAGTCTCACAATGGTTGAGTAGCCTCACCTAAGTCTCTACAGCTAGTAGAAGCAGAGCAAGGATTTGAATCCAAGCTTACAACAGGCTCCTAAATTGGTTTCCATACATCCAATCCTGTCCCTCCAATACCAATGTAGCCAGAATGCTCTTTTTAAAACATGAATCTGATCACGTTACTTCTCTACTTAAATTTTTTATGAAGCCCTTCATGATCTGGCCATAGCTTACTTCTCTATAACCACTCACCACTTGGAACTATACCATGGCCACATTGAATATCTTTGAATTACTCAAATATACATAGAAGAAAATTGTGTTTCAATGGAAAACTATGCATCCTCTATAGCCCACTTTTCTAGGTTATCAGATTCTATTTCTTCATTGTCATTGAGCCATTTTACAATTCTTTGTAAGTTGTAGATAACTGAGAGACACGTAAGTTATGTCCTACCCAGTAGTGATTTAGTTGATTCCTCCCCACCCTTGTGAAAAACCAGTTTTGTCTTTATTTACAATTCATCTCAATATTCCTTTACTCCATATAAATCTGTGCTGTTTTGACTCTTCTTCTTTTTTTTTTTTTGGATTAAAAAAAGTGTGTTGGATTTCCAATACTAAATAAAAACATGAAGTTGTTTTTTAAAAAGCCAAAGAGTTTACAGCATCAACTACAGAAAAGGCCAAACAAGTGTGTACAGAAACTAGTCCCCAGCAGCCGTCCAGGTCCCCTTCCAGCAGGCGACAAAGCAACAGACACATTTGCTCCAAAGCCTTCTGAAGGAAGCTGCTGGTCAGCGGCTCAACTAGGACATTACACGACACACAATGGTTTAATTTCAAAAATCACAGGAAAATGTACTCAACCGTGAAAAGGTGCAATACAGAATAGCTTTCCTTTTTCTTAATTTTAAAAAATCCCCCAACTTTGAACAGTTATTTAAAAATAGGCCCCTCCTCCCACCCCAGTTCTGTGACAGTATCCAGGTACTAAGGCCCTGAGGTAACAGAAGTACCAGGATTCACGGGATCCCGAATACCGAGCATGTTTCTTTGGGCAAAAGGTAAGACAGTTTCTGGGGAATCTAGCCCTCCTGGTGTCCAGAGTGCTCTGAGTGCTCTTTTCAGGATAAGTTTAAGTGCACTGGGTTTCCAGAATCCGGCCTGGCACTATCCTCCGTGACCAGCTAGCAGGGCAGCAGGAGTTCCAGCATTGCACTTTTCATTGCCCGCAGTTAAGAAATAGAGTTCATCTTCTAGAAAAGCAAATGTGTGATAAGATCTAAATAGGGGAAGTAACCAAGGTACAAAGGCAAGTGGGGCGCCTGTGTGGCCAGGGCAGAGCGCAGGCCCCGGGGCAGGCGGGTCCGAGCGCCCACTGATGTTCTTAGCAGCTGACCTCTTCTTGGCTACAGAACCAAAGCGCAATCCGCCTTCCGCACTGCCTTCCACACTCTCTTCTGGGGGTTTGTTGGGGAGTAGGGGAAGATGCCTGAGGGTCAGTCCTGTATTTTTTCTTAATAGATTCTTAATATTAAAAAAAAAAAATCTCAGCTCCTTACCTTTTTAAGAAAAAGCACACCAGAACCTCCTGCAAAGGCAAAGGCTTCTTGTGTGGCCAGCCTCTCAGCACACCTCAGAGACCTCCTGCTGCCCTCTTCAAATCAGGGGCTTAGCTGAGCTGCTGGGATGGTGTGGGGACGGGGGAGGCCGCTGTCCCTGTTCCTGTCCCCTCTTACGTACAGAACAATATTCAGAAAGAAGTGGGGAGCCTCACTGGTGCTGCGGCCCCTGCCTGCTTCATTCCTGCTAACGCCTTCCCCACGGGGCTCTGAGGCGTGGAAGTGAGAGCTGGACTGACTGAAGAGAGGAACTAGGGAGAAGCAAGGAGTCCTACATGGGAACAAAGCTCCCTCCTTAACCTCTGACTTCCCCGAAGGGAACACATGGTAACAGCAGGAAAGGGTCTCTATCCTCTTCCCTGATTTCCCAGGAACTCGGCCAGGCTCGTGCCCTGTCCTGCATCGCTCCTGCGATACAGCACCTGACTCCTCAGCGTGGACATTCTTATCAGGATATGATCAAGACACCAGGGCAACTACATCCTCGAACCCACCTATTGCACAGAAGAAATTTTTTAACTAGATCCAAATGAAACTCCAGTTGCAACTTAGTGACAATAGAGATGGACATGCCAGCACAGTAAAGAAGATGCTTCCATTCTCTGCAGGCTTCTGCAAGGAAGTACAATGACTGAAACATTCACAGGACCTCAGCAGCCCCTCCATTTTCAATTCCCAACCCCCCAGCCCCACCCATCCCACTAATGCAACTGCACAGAAAGCAACAAACAAGTCTTTTCAATGTTACATTTCATTCAGATAGATCTGTAATCTCACAGTGATGAGAGGAGAAAGGCAGGCCTTTAATAATTATAATTTAAAAAATAAAAAAGCTTACAAACAGCAATGCAACATCCCCCCCCCCACAAAGTGATGGATTAATAGCTGGTAGAGGATGCAATGACTCAGAATCAAAAATAAAAACAAAAACACAAAACAAGCTAACCCCTGGAACAACCCACACTGTCAATGACTTTCCATACATAATTCAAACAAGTAGTCAAATGTCAACCACTTCTGGAGAACACCACAGACTTCCTTGGTTTTTGATAGTGTTTTTCTTTTGAAGGTAAAATAAAATAGGACACAAATAAAATTGTACATAAATGCCAACGTCTACACTCCATAAAGGCGATGCCGTCGCAGCATGAAGACACAGCCTGACCACAAAGTGAAACATAGGTGGCACTTCTTGCCTCTTCCTTGGACACAAAATTTTGGCCCATGGTGCCCAGTCCTGCAGGGCATCGGCAGGCAAAAGGAAGCTGCCTTGACATGGCGTCTTCCAGGCTGACCAGGAGGAGGCAGGTTTTGAACCAGTTATAACATCTGCCCGGTTCACTTATATCTTATGAGTAAAATAAAATAAATTCTTTAACACATATTCATTTTTATACATGTGTAAGCATCATGATTTTACCTCTTTCTGAAAATTACTTTTTAACCTATGCCATGCTCTCTTCTTTCTTGCCTATTTCTTCCCTCTTGGCCCTCACATAGCCTATTCCTTCTATCTAGAACAGATTCCTTACCCCATCTTCCCCTGTTGCCAGCAGAAGGTTCATAAAATGTTTGTTGAATGAAGGTGAAAGGAAGGTTACAAGGAAGAAACCAACTAATCAAATCAGGCCTGTCTGACACCAAAGCCTATGCTCTTTCCAATAAGTTCCTGCCTTTTCCATCTTTCACGTTATCTAAACAAGAGAATGGTCTACCTCAGAGTAATGAACTCCATGTCACTGGAAGTATTCAAGTAAAGCCTGAGTTATCATCCCATTAGGGATGCAGTAAGGTGGGATTCTGACACTGGGAATGTTAAAGAAAAAAATATTTTGATACTTGCTTAAACAGCAAGGCAAACTTTACCCCAAAACTGCTGCAATAGAGGTATTGAAACAGGGAAGAGAGATTGGGCTCATCTCCGAATACAGCAAAGACAGCTGGGGATTTATAGTCAATGTGCAGGGTGAGGGGGTCAATGGATGGAAAATTACTAAGAGGAAATATCAATGGTAGGAGGCATTCTTACTAAACTGGCCTAATAAGATTCCTGCTAAAGGCAGGCAAAGGGCTTAGACATCAAAGATGGGGGATGAGGAAATTGATCATATATCAAGGATGATCAGATATCAAGGGGGGGAATTACTTAGCAGGATGTTTTGCTAAGACTGGGCTGGGCAGGCCAAAGGGAGGGCAGGGGCCAAGATCAAGGTCTAGTTGAGGAGAGGTCTCAGAGTATTCCGACTAAAGACTGGTCAAGGGAACAGTCTTTGTCAATAGGTAGGTTGTAATAGATAATCTCTATGGTTTTTTCCAACTCTATGGTCACTGAGATGTAATACATTAGAGCCAAGACCTACATCATAAATCTTTGAACACTTCAAGAGAAAGGGAGCCTAGGACAAAAACAGCTCTACCTCTGTGCGTCACCCACAGGCCCCTGATACCAGCCCACCTGACCTTTTTGTTTCTGGCATATTCAGTTCCAAGTAGAATCTAGGAAGCAAAGCATAAAGATGGCTGTGTCTTCTAGAGTGTTCCTGGTTGGCTTCCCACTGTGAAATTCTTAGGAAACAGCCCCATGCATGTTTAATTGGAGCTGCTTCTTTCTATTTATGTGGGCAAGTCATATCAGCGATTCGAAAAAGAGAGAGGATGGAAATGAGCTCAATGAAATGGTGAAAGCAGTTTGCAATGGACTCATATCTTCCCCAGGAGCCACTTCTTTGACATCCATCAGAGAAGGTACCAGAGGCAGTTCCTATGGCAAACAGCATAGAAGCAACCAGCTAGGATGACATGCTCACCTAGCACAGGGGCCCATGCTTTGCACCTCAGGAGATAGGAGCCAAATCAGTAGCAGAAAAGAGGGAAAGACTTCTCACTGAAAGCCTCAAAATGGCTCAAAACCTTTTCTTATCTTATTGTTCCACACCAACCGTGGAGTAATTTCACCATTAGAGTCAAACCTTTGAGCTGAAGCATTAACTCCAGAAGCTGACAGTTAAAATAAGACATGGGAAGGGTAACCTGTTAGCTCTCAATAACCAGCTGTGTGACTTTGGTTGAGGTAATTTCCATCTCTGGGCTCCAGGATCACCAAGGTAAAAATGAGGGGTTTAGACCAAGTCTCATCCAGCTCTGATCTTCTATGCTTCTATATTTCTTCAGCCCAGAAGGGTACTCATTATCAGCTAGTAAATGCTACCTAATTAGCAAGGTTCAGAATAGGCAAATTGTGATAGAACAGGGAGAGAGAAATATACAGGGCAGGAGGCACTGCATGGGGCCAAGTCTGGTAGGTGCACGAGAGCCAGGGGACTTGGACAGCTATGGGACAGAGCCAGCAGGAAAACTGGGGCACCCACAGTTGTTGGCGTATAGAGTTTACTAAATCACAAAATGTACTTACTTCATAATTTCTTAGTGCTCAGGCCCAATCCTCCATATTCACACACAGACCCATGTATACACACACTCTCTCTCTCTCTGTCACTCTCTTTCTCACACACACACTCTGTCTCTCCAAATACAATAGTTCACAATTGATTCTACCTTTATTTCAGTAACCAACCTGGCATTGGAGGTTATAAAACAAATATTTCCCAAGCTCATGTTATCATAGCAGTACTTGTTAGGAGATTGAGCTCAGAGAAAAAAATGAGCTCATCGCCTAGGAGAAGGGTGTTTTTTTTTTTAATTGCCTCATTTTATTTAATAATGTGACTCCTAATAAGACACCTGAAACAATTTGGGCCAGGTAAGAAGTTATGAACCAGTGTACTTTAGACTCAGTTCAGTTCAGTAAATTTCATCGCACCTAGAGATGCTCTTTGTTCATCTTTTAGGACAAACAGGGCAGCAGCTGGCAGCATGGAAAAAGTCCCACTTAAATCATCTCCCAGACCTTGGATGGCAGAAAGCTCAGAGATTGATCTTTCTTTCTGTGTGCACTTTGGTTTACATCCACTTTCCGTGCTTCAGTGTATCTCATTTTCATAAGGTTCAAAGACACATTTTTTTATTAAAATGCTTACAACTTTACCAAGTAAATCCTTTGAAGTCGAAGTGCACCTGTTTTTCTCTTAGGCATGGGGCATTATTTTAAAAAAATAAGTAAAGCTGTATATCTGCTTTAAAATGAAAAGCTATTTCATCCTGGCTTAACATCACTAGGTGTTTGAGGGCTAGAGACTAGGAGCTATGGCTGTAAAGCGTTGTAAGTGGAGTGCCAGCCTGCAAGTTCAATACAGAGTCATTTCTAACCTTTTATCCTCAATTTGAACACATACACCCACACACACATTATATACTGTCTACGTAAGTGTGAAAAACAGTCAAAGATAGTCAAAACTAATCTGATACATAACTTGGTTGATCAAGACTTATTTACTCTGAACGTTGTGAATACTGAAAAATTCCCTTAGTAATCCAGAAATTTTCAGATGGCCTGATGTGCAGTGTTACGTTTTGCAGGATATAAACAGTGCCCACGACAAATAAGGAATGTCTTTTATCTTTCTATAGATGGCCAAGGAAGGAAGGAAGGAAGGAAGGAAGGAAGTGGAGGATGAAAGGAAAGAAGGAATGGGCAGAGGGGAGGAGGCAAGGACATAAAAGACAGAAAGAGCTTGATGTTGGTCAAAGCACCAAGAAGCAGAGATCTAACACATTGACTTTTTAAAAGAAAATAATACAATCTCTTATATTTTAACAGTAAGTAAAAATTGACAGAATTTAATTTCTATTTAAAGTTTAGCAGTGCAGGAACTTCTAAAATGCTTCCTTTTTCTCATTTAAGGAGCATCCCTAAATGAAGGTCTGTAGCTGAAGGTAGTTTTCTGAAGATTAAATGAGTTGTTATATGAAAAGCACTTAAAACAGTGTCAAGTACTTAGTAAATACTCAGTACATGGTAGCTACTATCATCACCATCATCATAGTCAACCTTCCAGTCATCGCAGTCCTTACATTTTGACCAAGATAAAGATCTTGCACAGAAAAGGATTCCTCTCATTGTTTTTTAAATATATCCACAAAATACTTTAAATGTCATGTTTATGTTCCCAACTACACACATAAATGGGATCATATCCTAAAGTCTGACCTGTGGGCTAAACGAAAATAAGCCACATATCTGATCTTCCCCCTCTGAGGGCTAAATGTTCCCCACTCCTGATAACAATCAAGCATTTTGAAGACCAATCGCATTTTTCTTTTTGACTTTAAATATGTTTTGTCACGTAGATATAACAGTGCTTCTGGTTAGTCTTTCTCCTGAGAGATCTGCATACAGAGGGCAGATTATCAATTATTGTATCATCAAATAACTCCAATGAAGCCTCCATGTGCATGTGGCACTACTCTGGACATTGTACAGACAAAACAGCAATGCAGTCTCGGCCTTGTGAATACTTAGAGAGGTAACATCCCCAGACATAAGTAATGTACAGTCTTGGGTCTACTTAACATTTCCATTTGGCCAGTCAATTCAGCCAGAAGAGCTGATCCCGTACAGTTATAGCTATAGACAATCAAGCAAGCACAGGACTAAATAAACCAACAACCACACAACTTTATCTCAAATTTTAGGTCTACACATGCATCTTTGTAATTATATGGAAGAAGATGGTTGTGGGTTTAGGCAGGAGAGAATTATTTCTTCCTGTTATAGAAACAGTGAAAGAACATTCCTCTCTGTTATCCCAAGAAGGTTACCTGTGGGAAAATTGGACTGATCATATGTGAAGCCCGGGGCAAGCAATGGGAATCTGGTATTATATTAAGGTTCTCCAGAACCGATAGGGTGTGTGTGTGTGTGTGTGTGTGTGTGTGTGTGTGTGTGTGTGTGTGTGTGTGTGTGTGTGTGTGTGTGTGTGTGTGTGTAGAGAGAGAGAGAGAGAGAGAGAGAGAGAGAGAGAGAGAGAGAGAGAGAGAGAGACTGATTGACTGATTATAAGAAACTGGCTCACACCATTATGGAAGCTGAGAAAGCCAAGTCTAAAGACAGGAGAAGACCAAAGTCCAGCCTGAAGACAATGAGGCAGAGAGAAAGTATTCTTTCTTACTCAACCCACCCACATTGGGAAGGTCAACCTGTTTTACTCAGTCTACTGATTCAAATGTTAATCTCATCCAAAACACCCTCATAGACACAACCAGAAACAAAATTTAATCAGATATCGAGGCACCACATGGCCCAGGCAAGTTGACACATAAAATTAACCATCACAGGATCTAAGGTTGATCCAAATGGTCAGATGAAAGAGTAAGCTGCTCACATGCTCACACACTGACCTCCATTCCCCAACTCCCCGAATCTTTATCCATTGGCATCAGTACAACACACGGCTTGCCAACTATCAGCACTTTCTGTTTCCCCCAGCAAGTGTCCATAAATAGATTATTTAAGGTTAGGAGGGTGAGAAGATAAGGCTGTTTCCTTAACCCACTCACTAACCTCACTCTGACCGGCTGCACTGAAAACCGCTGAGTATCCCAACTTTGTTTCTCTTCCTAACCACTTGATAATGCTGGGCTCTGGTTAATGCCTTAAAGACAAACAGCAGTTCAGCATAGAAGGGATGCTCCCAGGACTTTAAAAATAAGCCTGTGCCAGCAATAGGCTATCAGGCAGGATGAAGTTAGACGGGCTTTATCTGATTTTCCACTACGATTCTATTGCTACCTTTAGAGATAACCTAGGTTCTTATTCATGACTCCACCTC
The DNA here is from genome assembly GCF_059928025.1 of Delphinapterus leucas. NCBI lineage: Eukaryota > Metazoa > Chordata > Mammalia > Artiodactyla > Monodontidae > Delphinapterus > Delphinapterus leucas. The sequence continues at coordinate 35,726,535 of NC_143150.1, forward strand.
CGATATTAACTCTACACAGCTAAAATACCCTCCTGATCTGCAAATCATTGCTTTGAAGAGCAAATAAAATAAAGCACCCAATAAGCACTCATTGGTGCTTGGCCTTTTAAACTCTCTACTTGATTTGGGTCTGGCTTTGACTACACCTTAATCCATTTTTAACACCACTCCACATATTCAAAGAATGGACTGCCATGGGACAGTTATCCCGCTACAGCAGAGAAACTTTGTAGAAATATATTGAAGACTCCAGTTCTACCTTCTTTCCTTCTTCCCTTTCCCAATGTCAGGATTCCTTCTCCAAACAGCCTGGCTCCTCCAGGAGCTATAAGAATGATAGGGAGATACTGTGTTCAAAATAGGCACTCTCCTAACAGATGGCTCAGAATGGTGAGTTGAAGGGAGAAAGCCATTGTTAGGCAACATTTCAAACAACAAAAATAAGTTGTGGGGGCTTGGGGAGGAAACTGTGTTTTGGTTCAAAGCAGCAAATTACCTGGATGGCTTACAGTATCTGACAATCTAAGAATATCAAATTAGCCACTGAAAAATCTGGCTACCTAAGCGGCTTTTCCCAACTGCACATTATTTGCTCAACAAATTTTCTTCTTGCAAGTCTCTGAGAGGAAATTTCAAAATGCTCTTTTCACCACTAAAGAAAAATAGATATTTTTTAAAGTGACTATAGAAAGGATCTAGAGAATGAAATACCAAATTTCCCTGGAACTTGCAAGTTTCTCTTGGAAATAATTATAGCTATCTGTAGCAAACAATGTCTTCCACTTATATTGATTAAGCATGATAACCTAGATAAATCAGTGCTCACTACAGTATAAAATAAATATATATTCTTTCATCTAAAACCTCAAAGGTTTAAAGATGCTTAACCCTTTGTTATAAATGGGGAATAATATTGGCCAAATCTGTTTACATACAGCGGAATTGGTCACAAATGAAAGATGTGGGAGGACCAGTTCTTCAAGACCAGCTTTCATGGCTGGAGGGAACAAGTCTGTCCTGTTCTCAAAGGCACCAACTCAAGTCAAGGCCAATAGAATCCTTAAATATTATTGTTATGGCCAAGCCATAATAATCACTGGTCATTGAGCATATTCCAAGTTGTCTTCTGATATAGATCCACCTTTTCTTGAACAGTGAAATGACACGGCATAGTGTAAAGGACATGGGCTTTGGCATCAGACCTTGTTTAATTTCTGGTTCAGCCATTTACTAGCTGTGGGACATTGAGCAAATTATTAAACTTTTCTGGATTTCACATTTCTCATCTATAATAGAGATAATCTTACTTATCTTCAAAGGATTGTTTTGAAGATCAAACAAAATAAAGCACTCATTGAGCCTGGCGCCATGTTACGTGTCCAATAAATGATAACTTTAAAAATGAGGGGGGCATGCTACAACATGGATGAACCTTGAAAACATAATGCTAAATGGAAGAAGCCAGTAACAAAAGATCATATGTTGTATGATTCTATTTATAGGAAACGTCCAGAATAGGCAAATCTATAGAGACAAAAAGTCGACAGTGTTTACCTAGGGCTGGGGATGGGGAGGGAGGAAATAGGGAATGACTGTTAATGGGTACAGGTTTCTTTTTGAGGTGATGAAAATCGCGGTCTTTTAAATGCTATATTTGGACCATTTACATCTAAGGTAATTATTCATATGTAGGGCTTAAGTCTGCTATTGTATTATGCATTTCCTATTTGTTTGTTCTATTTCTTATTCCTCTGTTTCCTTTTCCAGGCCTTCTTTTGGGTCACTTGAACATTTAACAGAACTCCATTTTGATTTATACTTAATGTATTTGAATTTTATAATTTATAGTGTATTTGTATAGGCTTTATAGTGGTTGCTCTAGGTATTACAATACATATGCTGAATATATCAGAGTCTACTTGTACCAATGTTTTACCACTTTAAGTGAAGAAGCTTTACATCCATGTAAGTCCCTTTACTCTCACCACTTTTAAAATATAAATATCTGAAGTATTTCCTCTACATACATTGGGCACCACAATCAGATAATGTTATAACTTTTGCTTCAACCATCAAACAATTAAAAACCTGATGAGGAGGAAACAAATCTATATTTACTCCTATTTTTACCCAGTCCTTGTTTTATTCCTTTCTGGAGTCACAGCCTTCTTTTGTTATCATTTTATTTCTTTTTAGAAAACGTCCCTTAGCTATTCTTTCAGGGTAGGTATGCTGGTAACAAATTCTTAGTTTTTCTTAATTTGAGACTGTTTTACTTTCCCCTTTATTCCAGAAGGGTATTTTTGCTGCATATAGAATTTGGTGTTGACAGTTACTTTAGTGCCACTTACTTCTGGTTTCCATGGCTTCAGATGATAAATTCACTGATATTTGTATCATTGGTCCCCTATAGGTATTGATAGCGTGTTGTTTCTCTCTAGCCTCTTTCAATATTTTTTATTGTCTTCAGTTTTCAGAATTTTGATTATCATGAAATCTTGGCATGGGTTTCTTTAGGTTTATCCTGTTTGTGATTCACTTAGCTTCTTAAATCTGTAGGTTTATGTCTCTTGCCAAACCTGTGAAGTTTTTGGCCACTATTTCTTCAAATAATTTTTCAGTCCTCAGTATTTTTTCTCCCTTTCCCAGACTCTGATAACACAAATGTTAATTTTTTTATTATTGTCCATTGTCCCCGAGGCTCTGCTCATTATTTTGTCAGCCTACTTTCTCTCTGTTGTTCACAATGGGTAATTTCCATTGATCTGTTGTCAAGTTCACTGATTCTTTCCTCTGGCATCTGATCTACTACTGAGCCTGCATAGGAAGTTTTTATTTTTAATTTCAGTTATTATATTTTTCAGTTCTATAATATTCCTTTGATTCTTTATATTTTCTATTTCCTTACCAAGATATTTAATGTTTCATTTGTTTTAAGAGTGTTTGTCATTGCTGTTTTAAAATGTCAGACAATTCCAAAATCTGAGTCATCCCATTGTTGATGTCTGTTAATTATCTTTTCTTATTCAAGTTATGGTTTTCCTGATTCTTGATATATAACAAGTGATTTTTAATTGTATTCCAGAAGATTTGGGTATCATGTTGTGAGTCTCTGGATCCTAGTTAATCTCTTTATTGCAGGCAGTCACCATGTTTAATCATAATTTGTGGGCATGGGTGGAAGCGGATGTTCAGCTTCTGTCTTGGCCTGTTAATACCACCTTGGGAAAAGTGGATGCTAAATCATACTGTCCCGTTGTAGATGGTGGAGTGGAAGTTCAGTTCCCTTCTTCTTACCACTGTCTTAGTGAATGTGGGGTACCAACTCACACCAAGTGGATGCATAAGCTCAGCACCTCTCTGGGCTATACTGACACCAAGGATGGGGGAAGAAACAGAGGGCTAACTCTTACCACCTTGCACAGCCATGTTCTGCCTAGTTGCTGCCATGTGTGAGTGGAAGTTCAGCTCTCAGCTCCCCTCTGGGCCTAGCTGACACCAACAAGGGGAAAAGCACAGTGTTCATTTATCCTGCCTTATGCCCTGTCATTCAGTATCATTTTTGCTGCCTGGGGATGGAAACTCAGCTCTCCGCTGGTCCCCCTACTAGGCTGACATGGGTGGGGGCAGGGGGCGAGTGGGAGTGCCTACCTTACTAGACCCATCTTGCTACTCTTCATCCTACCTTGTTGATGTTGGGCAGGAGTAGAAGCCTACCTCCTCACTGAGCCCCACTGACTCTCAAAGTAAGGACTTTGAGTATTACCTGCTCCTGCCAGGTGGGGGGATGTAAAATAAGCTCCCTACTGCTTAGCCCTGCCAACACCATCCCAGGAAGGGAATCAGAATATCACCTACTTCCATGGAGCAAGAGGTAATAGAGAGAAGGAGTAGGAGAGTGGAAGTTCAGCTCCCTACTCTGCCTATCAATACCACCTGGGTGAAGTACTCAGAGTACCACCATCTGCTTTCAGTAGGTGGAGACAGGTTGGAAGATCTGCTTCCCAGTGGGGGAATTGGAATATAATCACCTATTTCTATAAGATGGGGGGGCTGGAAATGGTACCGTTTTTCCATTGGTGTTTAGCTGGAGTAGGGCAGGTATTGCCAAAAAGATTTTTCGTTGTTAGGTCACCTTTTTCCCAGTGCTTTGAATAGGAGTAACAGGCTTTTTTTTTTTTTTTTTGGCTGTACCTGTTGGTTCCAGGTTGGAGGCTAATATAGTACCCTGTCTGGGATAGATGAGAGGTAAAAAAGAAAGTCCAGCAGAATTACTGCTGTGTTGTTACTCAAGTCCTGAGGTTTCTAAAGCAGTCTGCCTTCTTATTTCATCCTTTTGGATATTTCTTGTTTGTTTGATGTGTTAAGACGATGTTCTTTTATTTGTAAGAGAGAGAAAGTGGGAGGAATGAGGCTGCTCCATCTTGTCTGAAAAAAGACATTCCAATGCCCTTTGCAATAGCAGTGAGAATGAAATAAGGAAGAAAATAGAAGGAAATAAGATAAAGTGCTAATAGTTCATTATAGGACTGGGCTGGGGGATATGGGTGTTATTTTTCTTTGCACTTTTCTGTATTTTAATATGTCTCAATAGAAGGCAAAGGATACATTTGCTTTGTTGTAGGAGCCATGTTAGGGAAATAGAACTTCCTCTGAAGTGGTCGTTATGCAGTCTGTAGTGAGTCGACCTTCCTTACTCTAGAAAAGCACGACATACTCCTTTAATAGATCATGACATTTAGTCTTTCTCATGTCCCAAACTTATTGAGACCGGCTCAGCCTCATTTGACTCACTGAACAAACTGCTCCGCATTCATTCAAACAATGTAGTAAGTGCTCCCCTCTATGCTAAGTGCTGAGCATACACTGGTGAATAATACAAAGGCAGCATTTAGAAACAAAATATATTATACAAGAGCTATAACAGAAATGTATACAGAGTATATACCTCCATTATAGAAACGTTCAGACTAATTTTCCCTTAGAGTTCGGTAAGATATAATAATTGAGCTTTAAAGACTTGGAAGGAGGAAATATCTGTTTCCTTTCCTTATTTTGTACTTAAACTAGCATAATGTAGGACCTAATCCCTAGAGAATTTGCCAGTTAGTAAACTGTAGCCATCTGTTCTGCTGCTAGCTCCAATTATTCATTTGTGAACTTGCCCTTTGGAGGCCACTTCAAAGGAGATCAAGATGGAGGTCACTACCTTGATCCTCAGGGAATTTCCAAGGCAAAGGTCTAGCCCCTGTGAATTGTATGAGTGGAGTTGTTGTGTGGCAAACCATTCTACTCCCACAGGCTGCTATCTAATTGTCCTACTTCCTCAATAAAACACACAAGTCTTCCCTCCATGATTCTAATGTGAATTCTTATGAGCAAGGCAGCCCTTTTAGATGCCCCTGACATAAAACCATCTTGGCAGCTGACCTCACACTACAGAATGTTAGTCCTGATCAAAAGAAGAGGAGACTGTTCTGAAATCTAGGATTATTTAATAGAGACCACTTAATTCTGGGGCTCTTTGGTTCCTTTCTGGAGGCTCTAAGGGAGAATCTCTTTCCTTGATTTTTCCACCTTCTAGGGGATGCGCACTTGTCTCGGATCATCACCCCCCTCCATTTCAAAGCCAGCAGTGGCATCCCTCCAACCTCTGCTTCTGTCATCATATTGCCTTCTTCTACCTTTGATCCTCTGGCTCTTGCTTATAAGAACACGTGTAATTATACTGGCCCAACCCAGGTAATCCAGGATAATCTCTCCATCTCAAGATCCCTAATTTAATCACATGTGTAAAACCCCTTTTGCCACGTAAAGTAACATATTTATGGATTCCAGGGATTAGGATGTAGATATCTTTGGCTGAGGTGGGGCATTATTCTGCTTTGCTTCTTTATCCACCTTGTGGTCTGGACTCCTGATCCAAAATTTGTCTCTGGTGTCTACTGATTTCTGGTGTTGACCCTGGTTTGAGTCTGGACAGTGTGAATTTCCCTATCTTTTGGTTACTCTGAAAGGATAATATATATAAGCGAGTACCTGGGAGAATGAGGAGTAGCCACTATACCACAGAGAGGGGAAAGGAAGGACATTTAATCCTTACAATGAACTTATAAGGTAGATACTATTTTCCCCATATGTAAATGAGGAAATAGGCTCAAAGGGGTTACATCACCTACTTAGATCACACAGATAGGAAGTGGCAAACCATAGATGAGAGAATGCTGTTGTGACATTGGAACATGCTGGGTTCCCTGAACCAATTCATCAAAATTAGGCAAAAATAACCTGATAGGTGAGCTACTAGGTTCATTCAAACCATTCTCTTCCCTTCCATGGCACTTGAGCCAACTTTGCAGTCTAAACTGTTTCACACTTTCCCTCCTCTCTTCATCTCTTTCCACCCCGCCTCCAAAGCAATAGCTTCCTCCACTGCCAAAAACATTTGGTACAGCCTGGGATGCGTGACTCTGTATGAGTACTTGTAAGGAGCTATTTCCACAAACATTTACAGCCTTAAAATGGATCATTTCCTCAGCCTTACTCATGAGTAGACTCTTGGGAGCTGAGATTTCCCAATATGCTCCTGATAATATTTCTCAGAGTTAAACAGCCAAGGACAGGGTGGGAGCAAGTCAGAATCCTTGCCTTGGGAATGACTCCTTCCATGATGCATCAATAAAGCCAGTCTGTTGACCTTCTGGGAAGGATGCCAGGCCCAACTTTTCAGTGAGACCTTGGCTAGACCTTACAGAATTCTGAATTGGCTTGGCATTTTTATTGGATGCAACTAATATTTATACTTTTACTTAAGTCACAATAACTAAAACGATATTGCCCAATAATTAGAGAAGAAATGTTTTAGAGCTCTGGGACTCAATTCTATGACAGGCTGTGTGGCCAAACCCTGCCTTCACAAAAGACACAGTCAGGCAGACAATCTGCCTCTAAGGCAAACAGCAGTCCTGGCAGTGATGCCAATTACAGGCATTGCTTTGGGCCAGAGGCAAAGGAACATAGCTGTTGTGAAGCATTAAGTCATTCTGGAGACTTAGCGGAGGTATCCTAGAACTTCAGACCTAGATGCTGAAGTCCACTTTCCTTTATCAAGTAGGCTGCAGGCTCAGGTTTGACTCACATTTGGACTGTGGTCATGTCACTTGCTGCTAAGAAGACCATATTCTGGCCTAGGGTAGCTATTTGTCATTTGTCCTTGACCGAGTCCACTAATATAAGTTGGCTGCGGGGATAAGTGGTAGGTTTTAAAGAAGCCCAAGCTGAACACATATTTATTCAAGTTTGATACCATCTGTGGCAAATAATTCTATAAGCAGACCTTGATAATATTTCTCAGTTTTGCTGCCAGAAACAACTTGGAGTAGAAAAAGGGAAGGAAAGTTACCTGAATCCTGAAAAAGGCAAGTCTGAATCATAAACTCCAAAAGCAGAAGCACCAAACACATCTAAGAAGCCAAGCCTACCCTCCCACTTGGTAAATACTAGCCAAACTCAAGGCCAGGGTGAATATAATCAGCCACCAGGCCAGAATCATAGAGCTCTACTGAGTACTACCCCCCACCTTTTTGCTCCATGAAGCATAAAGTGATCTTAATGAAACTGTTTGAGAGAGATAAATCAAGCCATCCATGTTTATATTTACGGGAGGCAGTGATGTTGACCCCACTTGCCTGAAGTAGAGATTCAAAATCAGATTGTTCTGGAGTACAGAAAGGAGGTCATCAATCTGGCTTCTCTCCAGCCACTCATTTGCTCTGGCAGTGGGAGAGGAAAAGGAGGAGTGAGTACAGGTGGGTGGGTGGGATTCAAGGATGACTCATGGCTTGCAGCCTTTGTCCCAACTGCAGCCTGTGGAAATCACAAACTTTGGCAAGTTGACCACTGGTTCTAGAGCTGACTGTAACCATGGAGACAGCACTCCTATATTTAGATCAAAGACCCAGGGGTTCCCAGTCCCTAGAATATATGGTGTGAATGATGGTATCACTGCAGTGGAGGGCCCCAGGCAAATCAACTCTTACATCAACCCAGGTTAGGGTTTCAGACTTACTGGTTTCTCTTTTTCATGGCTATGTCCTACTTGTACAGGGCTGATGACCCAACAGAAGGAACAAAGGGGTAAGCCATATATAAGGTGACACTCTGGCCCTTAAGTTCCGTAAGATAAAGAATTTATTGGTTAGCAAACCAACCCCTTACTATTTGTGGCAGAAATTTTTTTAAGGCAAATCAGTACCCATGTCTCCTTGCCAAATAGTGCCAAAACAATGAGGGCCATGGAATTGGTACTTGTTACATGTCTACTATGTGACAGGGTGCTATGCTCGCTGCTTTACCTATGGTATCTCACTTAATCCTCATTGCCTATCTGTGAGGAGAGCATCACTAGCCCTGTGGACAGGGCAAAAACGATACTACAGTTCAGAAAGATTAGGTGAATTGCCCAAGGTCACACAGCCAGTAAGGGTTTTATCTGACTCCAAAGTCAAAATCAATGGTTCATCATGACTTTTGAGAAAAATCTTCCAATAAATAAAATCAAAGTTCTACAGTGACAATAGAAAGATTTAGAAAGTCCAACGACATTCTTTTTGCTGCTACTCCTTCAGTAACAAACAACTGACTCCCTATGAGGTGTCTAAGAGCTCAGTCATGCCCAGACTGAGATCTCTTTGCCTCAAGGGCTATAACAGAACTCAGCTCCAAAATCAGTCGACTCTGGGCCACAACCATGTGTTTTAGCTTCTTCTGAGCTCTCCCCAGCATGAAAACAACACAGCCCCAAAGACAGGTTCAACTCAGTTATAACCACAGGATAAATCAACTAACCGATTTGAAGGAGATGGATGCTGTTGGCTGTTCCTTGAGCTTCCTTTCTGCCACATGTTCCCCTATGCCCACTGTGACCTTCCTGTGAGTTCACACTCTGTTGGCAGCTACATGGTTGGTGAGTGACTGAGATGACCAGTGAGAAGAAGGGGTAAAGCCTGTTTCTCCCCTCTGTGCCCACCAAGATGCATTAATGTTCTTCTGAGTCAAAATGGGTGATTCAGTACTACTACTGTTACTACTTCTTGGTCCCAAAGAAGCTGAGGACCATATGACTGGCTGACCATGCTTCCTGCTGCCCTATGAATAGTGGTAACAATGGCTGTAATACTGAAACGGGAGGGAAGGGGTCAGGGCACAACCTTTAAAAGAATGACATAGCCCGAGGACATGACATAAACTGATTAGAACCAAATAGGTCCAAAATGGCAGACGAGTCACTTCCACTAGTCCTTGAGCCTCAGTATGTGCTCATTGTAACACGTCATCAAGCTAAATGACACACCCACAGGCGCCATGACAGTTCCAAGGCTAACCATAAAGGTCAACAAGTGGGCAGTGGTCCAATTCCTGGAAATCCCCACCCCTTCTCCAAAATAGCTGGAATACTCCTCCCAATCATTAGCCTATGAAATTATGCACCCCTATAAAAACTGACAACCCCATACCCTTGGGCTGCACTGGCCTTCTGAGATGGCCCACTCTCTGTCTGTGGAGTGTGTTTCTCTCTAAATAAATCCACTTCTTACCTATCACTTTGTCTCTCACTGAATTCTTTCTGCAATGAGATATCAAGAACCTGAGCCTCATTAAGTCCGGAGACCAGGTGTGCGATCTCAGTTGAAAGACCGTGGGTTCAAGTCCCAGTCTGGGATTTGGCTCGGTTCTAGTCCCGGGCTGTGGGTTTAAGTACCAATCTGAGATGCACGGTTTCAATACCACAACCCCCTTTCCTGAGAATCAGGTTCAAAATAGGGAAAGGATTTTAGGCCTTAGCTTAGTTCCCCTCAAGGAGTAAGGAAGGTGGGGAAGAGGGTAGGGGATTAAGAAGACATAGGGAAATTTCCTAGTCTCCTAAAATTTGTAAACTGGAGGAGGACGCAGGAAAATCCCAGCTAATGGTTCAAGAAACAAAGAAAGGGTGGGGGATTTTCTGTCAAATTCAGGGAAGCCCACTCCAGTGTCCTCTGCCTTAATCAAATGAGCAAGTTGAAAAACTAGAAAGTCGATAGTAAAAGTGACTGGAAATCAGCTTGGGCCCATGCCCAGATCTCTCAGTGTGAGATCCCAGGGAAACACCTATGGAATAACAGTTGACTCTCATTTTTAGATATGTCTAAAAGCAACTGGGGGGACTTGCCTGGTGGTCCAGTGGTAAAGAATCCACCTTACAATGCAGGGGACGTGGGTTCGACCCCTGTTCAGGGAACTAAGATCCTACGTGCCGTGGGGCAACTAAGCCCACATGCCACAACTACTGAGCTTGTGTGCCTCAGCTAGAGCCTGCATGCGGCAAGCTACAGAGCCCACGCACCACAACTACAGAGCCCATGCACGCTGGAGCCTGCACGCCACAACTAGAGAGGAGAAAACCTGCATGCCACAGCTAGAGAGAAGCCCACGCACCACAGTGAAGATCCCGCGTGCTGCAACTAAGACCTGACACAGCCAAAAATAAAATAAAATAAAAGCAATTGGAAGGTTCATTTGGAATCAGTTAATCACCAAGAGTCAAATTCAGGTGGTGCCTACATGATGCAAAGACACAGAAAAATGGACCTACTTACTCCAAAAATGAATTTAATAGAAATGAAAACATTTGAACAGTCTATTATTTTCTTTTATCCTCACACTATCCCTGTAAGATAGACAGAGTAGGGACTCTAATTTGGATTTTACTGATGAAAAGACTGAAGCTCAAAGAGACCTAACTTGCCCACTATCACCCAGGGAGGTGAGAGTAGGGCTCAGACTAGCGTGCAAATCTCCAGACTTCTGTGAAAAAAACAGATATGACCCCTTTGCCGAATACATTTGTGCTACTACCTGCCTTAGCTGACATTTCTAGGCTTCATCTCCTGTACCTGAACCTAAGTTACCTGGTTTCTTGCTCCTTGTAATCTTGCTGGTATTCCATTGGTCCACCTGAATTAAAATACCTGTCAATTCCAAGTTATCTCCTGGGCTTCTAGTTCTAGTTTTCCCTGTCTTATTGCCACTGATATGTCTTCTTGACCTCTTGGTCTTCATGTAATAATCAAAGATCGCTTTCAAGGAGGCAGCAGAACATAGCAGTTAAGTACATGTGCTCTGGAGTCTGACTACCAAGGCTTAAATCTTGTCCCCACCACTTATTCCTCATATGAACTCAGGCAAGTTAAATAATCCCTCTCAGTCTCAGTCCCCTCATCTGTAAACTGGGAATAATAATACTTACCTTACAGGGTTTTTATGAGTATCACATGAGATAAGGTAAAGACCTTATCACAGTAATATACATGATAGAATAAAAGCTTTCACTGTTGAACCAGAGAAAACTAGGTTTAAAGTTTTACTTCTACCACTTGTGACCATGAACAAGTTGCTTAGCCGCTCTGTGTATCAGTTTGCTCATCTGTAAAATGGGAACAATAATAGTACATATCTACTAGAGTAACTGGGAGGATTTAAGAGAAAACCCATCTAAAGTATCTGGTACATATTCAGTACTCAGCAAGTGGTAACTATTGTAATTATTTATATTTTCAGCCTCAGTGCCTGGCATGGTGCCTGATACATAATAGACACTCAGTAAATATTTATGGAGTGGAAATAAACAGCCTAGCATTTGCAACAGGAGGGACAAAAGAAACAAAACATCATCCCTCGAGAGACTGGATAGGAGTGGACAAGATAATTAGTGGGCTGAATGAGGATTAATGATGCTGAATCCTTGTGGAGGTGCTTTTTCCCCTAGAGGGGACACCTTCTTTGGCATAAATGGCAAGCATCACTCATCTCATAGCGGGTTTGGGTGTCTGGTGTTTTGTCTTTATTAGGAAGTCAGTGAGGAAAGACTGAGTGTGGTTGCTTGGTTTTAGTAAATCGATTTGAAATTTTCTTCTGAGATAATTCCCAGCTAACCAGATCTTGAGACGAAATTATAACTATATGGAAAAAAACCCCACATCCCTCACAGAATTCACTGTGCTACAATTAAAATAAAAACGGTGCCTCTGAACGTCTGGGTATGGCCGGGAGGAAGTCAGACCAAAGCCAATGCTGATCCTGGGCCCTTGTCCTCACTGGCTACCCCTCTCCTCAACTAGGACTCTTCCAAGAAATGCAATCAGCACTGGCTCCCCTCATTGCTATTCAAATCCTTACTTCTGACAGACTGAGATTCCCCAGGATCCCTGCATCCACAGGTAGGGAGAGTGAGCAGTGAAAAAGGCTGTTGAAATATAGCTCTGCAACCGGAGTCCCTGGGCTGTCAGCAAGTGCATACAAGTATGTCCAGGTATCGTCACTGCACTATCTTCTGTTTCTCAGTGCAGGATAACAGTGAGTGAAGTCATTTGCTGCTTGGCAATTCAGGGAGCTGCTCTAAGTCTGGGACCCAGAATCAGCCTGAGCAAGACGGCAAAGTCTGGCGAATTTGTTCCTAAACCACAAAACTCCCATTTCTGAATGGCTAAGTTTACTTTCAAAACTACTCCAACATTCCCCCTCCCCTCACACCCTACTATTCAAGTGCTCTGTTAACCCCTGACCAGTTTTGATAGTGAATCAGCCCATCCTGGCCACAATTGTAAACCTCACTTGCCTGACTCTTACTCAGCGTTACTGAATGACGGACTAAACTGATAAACTGATTTCTGCACAGGTGTCCATATCAGATAGTGGCCCCACTCACAATTATTACACTTTGAAATCAGCCTTCAATAATGCCTTTAGTTTAAAAAAGAACATTCCAGAAAGTCTTTAGACACCACAGAGTTGTGTAGAGTTGGATATTCTCCAGCACGCCAGCCTGGCGGCAATCATCCTGTAGGATCCAGGCCTAAGCTTGTGAACTCCAGACACATTTGGCTCTCTCCTGTCTGTAGGCCAAAGGCTGACTTGATGGATTGGTATCGGCTGTTTCTTCGACAACCACTTCATCACTTCATCAGCCCACTGAGCCTGGCTGCCACTCAAGCAGTGCACGGAGAGTGAGTTTTGATACACTGATACTGTAGTACATGGGCTCCATCGCAACCCCAACTTTATCCCTCCTGACTCACTCATAGCACTGAAAGCCATAAAGAAGATGAGGCAGGAGGGGAGAGATGGGTATCAGGCAAGCCAGCCATTTACAGGTGCAGGGCAACAAAGGACATAGCTTTTGCATGGATTGGCAGCCCTGACCAAAGCTCAGGGCGAGGCTGAGAGTCACCAAAGACAATCTCAAATACTATCCTTTTTGTTGTGTGTGTTGGAGAGTGGTATTCAGAGTTGATAAAGGGAAAGCTACACTGTAGTCTGTGCCTCTGGTATCAAATAATTGATGATGCAAAGTCAGGAGTAGCATTTGTTGGTATAGGGCAAATACATGAATAATAATAGCCACAATTTGTAAGTGTTCCCCATAAATTATTACTAATATTTATAATGATCCTGCAGGGTCACTCTTATTCCCATTTTACATCTATGTAAACTGAGGCTTAGAAGGGTGACTAATATTGGAGCTGGGGTTTGAATTCATCTATGTCTAGCTCCAAAACCCCATGCTCTTGTCACTATGCCCCATTGCTTTCCTGCACCGTGCTGCTCTGTTTAATCAGGGTGGGTCTGCTGAAAGAGCATGCCTCCAATAAAGATGTCTCTCCATAACCCATCCCATAGCAACGGGGGAGGACACATCTGCTGGGAGTGGGGAAATGATACAGGGAAGGCTTCAAGGAGGTGGCTGCAGCTGAACTGGGCCTTGAAGGATGGGTGGAATTTTCATAGACAGAGCTGGAAGGAAAGAATATTCCTGAAACAGGCTATAGTGTGCACAAAGGCATAGAAAATGGCAGGGTTAAAGGCATGGACTTTGGAGTGAGAAAGAGCCGGGTTTAAATCGAGCTCTGCCATGTACTAACTGCATTTAATAGCCTCCGCCTTCCTATGTTACCCGCCAACTTCCTACTCACACCCTCTCACATTCACCCATCCAGTGTGCAGGTGCCAGCTTGCACTGGCTTGCAAGAACCGATTGTGCACATGTCTTCCCAACTCTGAGGTCAGTGCCCTCACATAATGCAGCTGGAAATAAATCCTGGTGGGAATATTTACACCATGGAAATTGGCAAACGCCACAAATCAGATTTTGTTTTTCCTTTAGAGAGATGGTTGTTAAACATTAGCCAGCACACCACTGCATAAACTCTCCAGCGGTGGAGCCAGGGTATTTGCATTTTCTCAAAAGCTCCACATTAACTCTGCAGGCTGGCCACTCACAAAGCTTCTTGGGGTAGTAGATCTCAACCTTAGCTATGCAGCAGAATCACTGAAGGGGGAGCTTGCTAATACGTGTGCTAATATGTGCTATTCCTGGATCGCCTTCCTAAAATTCTAATTCAGTGGGTCGAGTGAAGCCCAGGAATCCGTCCTTTTACAAGATCTCCCACTCCCCATGATTCTGTTGGAGGTGATCTAGGGCATTTTGTTTCACCTCAGGTTAATAGGCACCGCAGGTAATAGAGGAAGAAAGAGCAAAATGCAGGACTCTCCGCCTGTGTGAATCACAGACATCTGAGAAATTAAGAGAATCACCAAAATTTCTTACCAGCTTTTCCCTTTTTACCATTGAGAAAGTAATTGATTAAGCATCTGGAGACAAAACTCTCATCATAATGCAGGTGGCAAAAAAGCACAGGAACAAAATGCACAAAGTAAAAGAGAGTTTACCATCTAGGCAGGGCGATTTCTCTTGGCCATCTGTCTCCCCAAATCATGCACTATGTACGTACGTAATATACCTGAGAAAATTACTGGAAAAACGACAGTTTGGGAGACATCAAAGTCCCATCTTGGAAAAAGGATGAGGTTTGGAGGGTGGAATGGAGAAGAAAGTCAAAAAGGCAAAAAGAGATAGTAGGTAAGCAGGCAGGTTCTGGAATCAAACTGCCTGGGTTTAAATCTCTGTCCTGCCGCTTATTCATGGTGTGACCTCAAGTTATATATTAACTCAGTGCCACACATTCCTTATGTGTAAAACAAGGCTATTGTTAGTAACTACCTCCTGGGATTGTCATGAAAATTACAAGAATTAATATTTGTAAAGTGCTTTAGAACACTGCCTGGCACATAAGAAGTACAATATGTATTTGTTAAACAAATAAATGGCCAGTTAGGAAGGAATACGTTCCTGAGGGCTATGAGCCAGACACTGTTTTCATGGCTGAATTAGAGTCTGCCCACTTGCTTAATGAAAATAAAATGGGTGGGAAGTGCAACATGGATCCCCTCCATTAAACTCTCACTTGCCTGGGAATGGAAACCACTGGGATTGTTTAATGTGAGAGCTTGCCTGACACTGAGGTGACATATGAGTGAGGGGAAACATAAACATCTCTGCTGTGCGTGGCTAAACTATTTTTCTGAAAGAATGTGGAAGATATGTAATTATTTTCATAATTCATCATATAAATAATGCAGTTCTCCAAGCTCATTTGGTGTTACCTAAAACACGGAGTTGCACGATTTCACTTTGTGGGCCACGTCTCTCCTGGCATTTTTCTTAGTCAGACTAGTTATCCCCTACTGCCCAGCGGTCCCAGTGCCCACCTATTCTGGTTGTAACAATAGGGACCAGGTCTGGGCTCCACAAATTCAGCACATGTGGAGACCTACGTGGCGGCCAAGGAGAGCAGATAGCTAATTAACAGATATTCAAAACTGAGGCCTAAAAGAAAAAAAATAAAGGAAATGGAACAATTTTATCAGGGAAGACCAAAGAGTGATTTGACTGGTTTCTAGGAACTGTAAGGCATCGCTAAATGAAGAGGAAGATGGTATCGTAAATCTCCGTTAAGGAAAAATGAGAGCGAAGTTACACTGTCAGTAACTTAGACCAGATATAAAGAACTTCCTGAGAGAAAAGGGTAATAGGCACTGCTGTGGATTATTGGGTAGGGCAGAGAAAGGCCAAAGGACCTGGCTCAAGCAGTTTTCTTTTTTTATTTTCTTTGTTTAATTTTATTTATTTATTTATTATACAGCAGGATCTTTTTTTTTGAATATTTGAATTTTATTTATTTTTTTATACAGCAGGTTCTTATTTCAAGCAGCTTTTAACAGGGTCTCCTGGAATAGTCCCAATGTAGTTCCTCCTAGAGGGATGGAAATGAACTAAATGTTGCCTCAAGATCTCTTCCTATGAGTATGTAACTGGAAATATCCATGGGAATATCCTGAAGCCACCAACGATGTCCCTAGGGATATGAGGATGCAGAGTTGGGGGCTGTGGCCTCTTTATTGACACAGATTACACAGAAGATGTGGTCTCACAGGGGAGGCAAAGGAAGCAAGCACCTTAGCCCATCCCCAGTTTATCCTTTTGTCTTTAAACTATCTGTCTCATTTAAGACAGTCAGGTCCAAGTTAGATTAGATTACAGCAAGGAGATAGGATTCTTTTAAGTAGATAATATAAAACATGTCTAAGGAAACTCAATGATAACTGCATTATCTCTGGCACACTGTCAGGGAATTATCTGTATTGTATTGGGTGGTGGAAGGATGCCAAAAAGCTATTTAAAATGCAAACCCAGTTGTGCTAGTCAATCAGTCATTGGTTACAAATGAATTAAAAGCTGGAAGGTTTCATATTCATAATTCCAGTCACCCTCCTTTACCAACAGTGACGAGAACTGAATACAATTAACAGGTGACAGCTTGAACAGGAAGAAAAAAATCCTTGTGACGATAATCTCATCTCCTGACCCTTCTTCCTCTTTCCTGCACCCAGGTCGGGCTCTTTGCAAAATGTCAGCCAAAGGAGCAGCATCCTGTGCACACTTCAGTCACTGCTGAGAATTGTCACTAATTCTGTTTTCGTGATACCTTAACACTTGCATCATAATATGTTCAATCCGGACTAGATGAGGGTGAAAACATTGGTAATGATTTCCCTCCCCCAGTGCTCACTTCTTTTACTGCTGACTAGTTGGAAAGCCCAAGACAGTTGTCACTAGTATACCAGGGCAAGGGGACCTTCTTGTCAATTACATGGCATCAACCCCATTCAGCATTTCTTTGACTGGATCCTACTGAATGACAGGAAAATCTTTACTATTAAAGCTGATTAAAAAATCCCACTGACTGGACTATTAAAGCTGGGCCTATTTCTGCAGTGCTAGCTGATCTAGACTTTAGAATGTATTTCCTGTCCCTAGTTGTAAGAGGACCTACTGTAATGTGTGGGGTGGGAGGAGAGATGGGGAATTTCTGGAGAGATGGCAAAAATAATATTTTTTGTCTCCAAGGCAACATAGGAGAGTATTGTCTTCCCATAATTTTTTTTTCCAGTCATGACTACAGATCTCATGGGTCTGATGAGCCTCTATATATTCAAGAAAAAAAATTAAGTCCTTGACTCCTTAGGATACTATACAGTTGCCACAGTGATAATCTTAGAACTCACCCTCCATTATGACAAATAAGCTCTTTCCTTTAATATTTATCTTGTAAAGAGTAAGAGAATGAGGAGTACAGAATGAATGCAAGACAAGCTCAAGATGTTTTATTGTTTCACACTCATTGTTTTTGTCGTCTAGGACACAATGGAAGCAAGAAGAGCAAGGCTCTATTTTCAACAAAAGCTCAGAATCTCACAGGAAACAGGACCATCTGAATAATGAAAGCAATTGACTAACCCCAAAGGAGTTACATTCAGCCCAAGAGATGCCATAATAGGAAAGTTAAATCTTTGCTTTTGGTCGGCCACCGCGCCTTCCTTTGATAATACCCTAAATCTCCTTTGGAAAACAACTCCTTCACCACTCTCAGTTCATGTGGCTGACCTCATCCCCCCCTGACTTCACAGAAAAGCAGGTGACTCAGTCCCGGTGAATAAATCTCAAGATATTAACTGAAATTATTGGAAAAGAGAGTTTTCCTACTAGGACTGCTAAGCTAATAGGATGTAAATCTAGAGCTGTCGGTATCCATCTTGGCTGATAATAACACCGAATTAGAGAAAAGCAGAACCAGGTGATAGAAGCAGATTCCTAATGATCTGGCTGTAATACTTTGATCCAGCCATGCCTGATGCTAAATACCTCTCTGGATTGTCTACTTACATGAGTCAATTTTTCTTCCAAAACCACTTTGAGTTATTTCCTTTCTTATACACAACTAAAAAAGTCCTAATTCATGTACAACCAAACTATGATATCTGTTATTTGGAGAGCACTTTGGAGTCCTTTGGAATCCAATTAATTGCATGATTACTGCCTTTACTGTTAACAGTGTCACTATTCCCGCAATTGTGCCATTGCTTGGATTTGACTAGACTCCTTTAAAAAAAAGTATACAGTGAGCCCACAAGAAAAGATACCTTTCTATTCAGCAAATACAATCTAGACTAGCAAAACAACTTGACCTACTTCTTAGTTTAAGAAGTCACTATTTTATAGGATTATTTTAAAATCTGATTATGTTCCTGGAAAGAGGGGCAGTGTCTCTCTGAAGAGAAATATTAGTGTCAAGAGCCAGGCTATAAATCTGCTGAGAGTTTTCAATGAGTAAACATAACTGATTATATAGAGAGGGAATTACTGATTTGACAGTACAGGTGGAGGTAGGGATAGGAATATTGGAGTGATTTGGATTTTAGGAACTGGGGAAACAATCAGAGAGGGAAGAGGTAGAGGGAAGGCTAAGGAATAGAAGGAGAGAAGGTGTGGAGAAATAAGAATTTCTCTAACCTAAGTTATCCTTAGGATTAAGCCCCCAATAATCTAACCAGAGTTATACCTAGCATAAGGGCAGAGATCATGTACCACGTTACAAAAAAATTTTGGAGAAAATGTCTAAATATATGTAAATTTACTTACCTCTAAATTATGTACATAATCTATTATAATTCACTAATATCTCAAGGCAAAATATACACTTAGGATGAGATATAATCAACAATAATAATGGACATAAAGAGGTTTTTTTAAAAATTGTCTTCTCAATAATTTTGTTTTGTTTTGCTTGGAAAACTGCTTTTCTAAATTAATTAGATCACCACTGATGAATAGCTCATACCACAAAACAGGAGAGGTGCCAGCTCTGCCATTTTATTGTTGTTCATTTGTGCTTACACGATGAGTATGATCTTCAATCCACAGTTGCTTCGAAGAAATATTTATTAAGCCAAGTGTTCATTTTGTGAGTTTATTTAATTAAAATCAGATAATATAATTCATAAATTCACTGATCTGGAATACATAAACTGCAATGTATTGCAATGTTCTGAAGGCAGATCAATGAGTTTCTAGTTGTGAAATTCTTACCCTTCCCTCAGGATATCTTGTGAATCAGGTGGAATGAAACCCTCTAACATATATACTAAATAAGGGTACAAATGTCAATCTGAATATCAAATGTAAACACAACCTAATTCCTTCCATATAATGAAAGTTAAGATAACACTAGAATTTCTAATATTTTCTTCCAGCATGCCATTTTGGAGACGACCACTCTAGAATCCTCTTCAGCACAACACATAGACATGTGCCATCATAAAAGACCTAAGTCATGTTTCATTTATTATCTACTGGATGGGTCTTATGTAATATCAGGAGTTACCATGCCAGCATTATAGAGCCAAAATCACCCTTTAGTCTTTGTGACTCCTAAAATGAATTTTAAAAACTGATTTTCTTTTCTTATTTGTTGATAAAGGACTTATAATGTAAATGCTGGTAGAAGCAAAATAAATTTCAGATGCTGTCAATCATCATCAAGCCTGACTATGGCAATTTCCAAGCACTTAGGTCTTCATACCATAGCTGACAGCCAAGCAGCACTAATGTCTATACAGTTGTGGCTACTTAAATTGCCGGTAGAATATATGATCAGAAACCAATAGTCCTGTGGACTTTTTTTTTTTTTTTTTTTTTTTTGGCCGCACCGCGTAGCATGCGGGATCTTAGTTCCCTGACCAGGGATCAAACTCGCGCCCGCTGCAGTGGAAGCACGGAGTCTTAACCACTGGACCTCCAGGGAAGTCCTGGCCCTATTACCAACCAAGAACTAGAAAGTGCTAATCACACCACACCCAGAGTTGTGTTTGAGAGTGTGGTGAGGGAACAGAAACTAGCAGGAAAAGTTTGCTGAGGACTTAAATGGCTTAAACTACTTGATCTTCACCTGAAGGGAACTGAATTGGGTGCAGAGGGACTTGGAATGCCAGCTGCCAGTAGGCAGACAATGGAAAACTGGGGAAGAAGTAAAGGACAACAATGTTCACAGAAAGACACCCTATGAGGTGAAGCCCTCAGGCAGCCTAATTATAGACTGAGTCTTGGGCTTTGCAATGTGGTCTTGGGACAACTACCTCCTTCTTTGCCCAGATGGAGAAACATGAAAAGACACTATTTTTGGTACCAGCTAGCAACACAAGTTGGCAGCTTGGTAGATGGCCTAATGCAGACCAGCATCACAGAGACAGGGAAACAGACACTGAGAAGTTAGTTCATCTCAGCCAAGAAATAGACACAGAGTCGGAAGTTGTGTCCCTTGCTTATATACAGTTTGTTGTTTAGTTTGATCCCTACCAAAATTACCACCTTTGCTAAGTATCCTTAACTCCTGATGAACTGCTGGGCAAATTGTACCTTTGGCAATATTGGTTTTTAGTAACCCCCCTCATTTCTCTTTTAGTTTCCCTTGCCCCTTTCCTGGTACTCCTGATTCATCCTACACTTAACCTAGATGTTGTCCTCAAAAAGCTAGTGCCAGTTGGCTGTCAATGAACTCTCAGTAAGAATTGTCTATTAATTGCCGAATTGTCTAGTAATGGCTTACAGCATTCCCTTACACAGAGGTTCTTTCCTCCCCTTTTTTTCTTTCCATTTTTGCAAGACACTCCTGAAGACTAGAAAGTCTTCCATAGACAAGTAAATTAAATCTTAAATGAAATTTCAGATGCCATGAAAGGGAATGAAGGAAATAGTTCATGTAAGGGACTCACCCAATAATTTTTAATCATACTACCTAGGCTCCTTTAAGGCCAACTCTGTGTTAAGCAGAGCAGTTAGATATTTATTGTATATATACTATTGGCAGGAAATATTATTGGCATATTCTTTTCTCCTTATCCAACATCTGGTTGTTTGTTATGTGCATTATCACATTTAATACTCAAAACAATCATACGTGGCCTGTGCTGTTATGACTTCCCCCATTAATAGGTGAGTAAATTAAAATCTGAAAAGGTTAAGGAATTAGATGAGAGCATAAAGATAGTAATTGGCAGAGCTGACACTGAAACCCAGGTTGTCTCTGGAGTTGGTATTCTTAAAACTACTTTCAACTGCCTATTGGGAAGTAGAAATGAAAAAGGGTTGTGAATATCGTTGACCTCAAGCCACTTATAATGGAAAAGGCAGGGTCCTTCCTGGGCTCATGAAGTATTATGCTTTCTCTGGTCACCATCTCCTGTATTCATGTGCACCATGGACTGAGGGCACCCTACATCTCACTTTCTAAGAATACTCAGGACACCTCCTGTTGCCACTGTTCCAGACCCTTGCAGAAGGGCAGAATGGCAGGACAGATCTGCAGGGTTAGTGCATACATTGCTCAGCTTCCCTGAGATCACAAGCAATGAGAATTTTGTATCTATTCTCCTCTCTCTCCCCATCTCATTCTCTAATCTCCTTTCATGCATGGTAGCATTGACCCGTGTTAACCTTTGGCCAAATAATGTCAATTTTTCTAATGTTATGAGAGCTATTGATTCCAAGGCTCATAAAGTCCTGGAGGATCCCTGTTGTCAAGAATGGATCATTAACTCTTCACATATCTAGTGAAGGACTGCTAGATTAAATTTCTCATTAAGTATGCAGAGGTCAAAGACTTTGGAATAAGCAACAAGATGCCCTCAATATATGGATGGATGTTAACGGGCTGTTCCATTGCCACTGGGGGAAATGGACCAATTTATCATCCTACAGATGCTGGAGAGGATTTCTTATCCCCTTTGTACTAATATAAACATACTCAAGAAATTCTATCTCAAATCCCTCTCAGCCAATCATACTTCCCATCTTTACAAGTCCATTAAAAATAGGGGCCATCCATCACTGTAGGAAAGCTATTCATGGAGAAGCAAAGGAAGCAGAGGAAGTGGAGAACACAGATTCCAAATTTAACCTGGAATTTTCAGATAGGTTTCATATAAGCTCCTGCAACCAGAACTTATAGCCAAAATAAGTAACGGGCTAAGGCAGACAAAATATTCCTCTGAGCCCTGATACTAATACCTAAAAGCTCTTCCTTTAGAGATAGGTTCATTATTGGGGGGCTTATTTAAGGCTACAGCAGCTATTAAAATACAAATATCCTATGGTTAGGAGTATGGTGATTATAAAGTCATGATGTTCTAAGGCCTTCATGGCAATCACTCTTGTTGCTTAATTGTAGTATTTAATATGGTGGAATATTTGATGTGGATATGTCCAAAGAGGCCTTCTATTTCAATCTTTCACTCAGCTCATCAATCTCCTCTACAACATCCCTGACAGATAGGGTTCCAAGAGATGACTGGGAACTCTTTACTTTCCAAGGCAGCCCCACTTTGCCACAGGTGTTTCAAATTGAGTCCAGACTGACCTCTCTAGAAGCTCTACTCCTTAGCATTGGTGCAGTCCCCTAGACCCTCAATCTGAAATTAAAGCAAATAATACCCCCTCTCCCTAGCCTTTTACATAAAGGAAAATAGTGTTGACAGAGGTGAAATCTCCTAATTTTTAAGTGTTGGCAACTAATTTGAAAGTCTCCAAACTACTCAGTGGAGAGAAATTGGAACTCTATGCATTACTGGTAAGGGTGTAAAATGGTGCAGCCACTGTGGAAAACTGTATAGCAGTTCCTAAAAAAATTTAGCATATAATTACCATATGATCCAGCAATTCCACCTCTGAGTGTATACCCGAAAGAATTTAAAGTAGGGATTCAAAGATATATTTGTACACCCATGTTCATAGGAGCATTATTCACAATAGCCAAAAGGTGGAAATAACCCAAATGTCCATCAACAGATGAGTGGTTGAGCAAAATGTGGTATATCCATACAATGGAATATTAATCAGCCTTAATAAGGAAGGAAATTCTAACACATGCTACAACACGGATGAACTTTGAAAACATTAAGGTAAGAGAAATATACCAGAGACAACAGGACAAATATTTTATTATATCACTTATATGAGGTACCTAGAGTAATCAAATTCATAGATACAGAAAGCAGAACGGTAGTTGCCAGGGGCTGTAGGGAGCGGGGAAAGGGGAGCTATTTTTTAATGGGTACAGAGTTTCACTTTTCGAAGATGAGAAAGTTCTGGAGATGGACGGTGGTGATGGTCGCCCAACAATGTGAATATCCTTTATGTCACTGAAGTTAAAACGTTAAATTTACCGTTAAAACGGTAAATTTTATGTAATACAGATTTACCACTTTAAAAACTGGTGAAATCTGAACAAATATGAAGCTTAATAGTAAAAAATACTCAATTGTACAAGTAAAACATGTCTACATGGCATCAGAACTGGACCCAGGTGTCTAACTGAGGCCTAGCCAGCACCAAGTATAATAGACTTTATCACCTCTCTTGATCTAGATCAGGGATTTTTAATAAGCACAGACTTATTCTCATACTAAGACGATAACACTTTCTCAATGTTACACTATGAAAGGAATTGCTCCAAGCACCATTCATTTATTAACTCATTTAATCCTCCCAACAATCCTGTGATTCTTATTAGCCTTATTTTATGGAGGAAGAAACTGAAGCCTGCCAACAGCATTATGTGGTTTCTAAAACATTCAATACATAGGAAGATTGTGGTCCACTACAAACTTCCAGATATGTTTTTCCTTTCCATGTACTTATGCATAGTCAGTTTTCCCCCATTGCCATGATTATTCTGTTTTCTGTTTTACTGGCTATTTCTCCCAACTTGGAATAAAGACATAGAAGTGAGCTTATCAGGTTTTCCTATAGGACAAACTTACTGAAGCCAGCAAATATTGCTACTCACATAGCTAGTTTATCCCCACTCCAGGGTCATTTGGCACCTAAAGCCAACATTGGGATAGGGGTTGGGGTGTGGTCAGCCGGTTTAAACCCACATTGTAGGCCAATTTGTTCACTTATGCATCACTGTAATTAAATGCAGCAGCTCCTATGTAAGTAGATTTCAGTAGGTAGAGATAATCTTGGTTGAACTTGGAAAGGAAAACATCCACTGATCAAATGAGGGACACTGAAAGGTGACTAGTGGAAGTACTGAACACTGAATATCTCACTAGCTATTCTGCCTCAGCCCCCTCACCCCTTGCCAATTTATGTTTGCACTTCAACTTTGCCACTAGCAACCAACATTCAGAACCTCAGCTGAGTCCTCTCCCAGTGCTAGTTTATGAGATTATGGAGAGATTACTCAAAACCCCAGCATCGGTGTCTGGAAAGAAGAACCAAAACAGCAAGAGATCAGGGAAGTGTTTTAAATGAAGAATGCCCAAAGGACCTGGGACGTTAGTTTGGAGAAGAGAACGTTTAGTGCCACTGAGCCTTGTTTCTAATAGAATAGCAGTAGCAATGGTTGTACTCAATGCCAAGAACTGATCTAATAAGCCCTGCCTACACATCACTTCATTTAATCTTCACAAAAACTCCATAAAGGAGGTACTATTGTTATCCTTAGTTTACAGGTGAGATAATTTTAGGTTAAGAGAGGGTAAGTTAACATAGTGAGTAGGTAGTAAAGTTTACCACACTACCTGATTATACACCCCCTGTTCACCGCTATCACCAAACCTTGTTTGTTTCTTTCACAGTAATTCCTACAATTTGTATTTTGTTGTTGTCCATTCCCTAACTAGATGCTAAACTTTAAAGGGACAAGAACCATATCTAGTATTATTCCACGTTACATCTCCACAGCATAGCATGGTGCCTATATATTACTTAGCACTCAATAAACACTTACGGGAGGGAGGGAAGCAAAGAAGAAGGGAGAAACTAAAACCCAGGCAGATTTAACTCCAGAGCCTGTGCTCTTAACTACTAAATGACACTGCTGAATTGTTGTAGGCTGCCAGCACCAAATTTTGGCCAATACTCTGGTTCAGTCATCTGCAAAGTTCACAATAAACCCAGATCCATGTGCTGTATCAAAGCAGCCAAATCAACAGCAGGCACAGCTCATCAGACAGTCTATTAAATGCTGTCTTACTCTGTTTGCCACCCCAATGGTCCAATTCTAGGCAGCACTGTTCTAACTGGAATACACATTCTAACAAATCGTCCTACCATGCAGGGCTGACCCGGGTTGTGGTTCACACGAGCAGCTCCACAATTTTCTTGAGAAGCAAATATGCCAATGCACTTTTCCCGCACTGCAGCAGCCTCGGTACAAGAATCATCTATTTCACCCTCTGTCCCCCTGTTTTAATTAGTCCTCTTTCTAAGCTCCTCGGTGGCTTTGCTATGAAAAACCGTTAAAATTAAAAGAACGTTTTCATGATTAAATCCCCTCCCTGCACTTCCAAACCTTCAGTTGTCTATTTATGACTGTGAGATTCATTTTACCAAGTTCTATTTCTAGGCCACTAATATCATCTCATGCAGAGAGAAAGATGTATTCAGCATTCCATGTGGTGTCATTTTCTGAAGGGGGTGAAGTCTCGTCTCCAAGGCCTTCCTATTCTTTTTTTACAGAGTTTTAGAATATATAAACCAACTGTTTTGAAGAAATAGCTCCCTTATGTCCTTGCCATTCATATCACTGGTTTCTAATGGTGAAAAGTGAATGTATATCCCATGACATAGTGAAGACAGTTCTCAAGGAAAAATAACTCTCCTTCAGGGAAGACTTGATGTTCTCTAGGACTTGGTGAAATCCAAGCTAAAATGCAAATTTTTTTTCTCAAGTCCTCCCAGGAGCTGAAAAATCGAAGACCTGCTACCAAAAGGCTTTTTCCTCCTTGGATGTGATACCCTGAAACCTATCTGAAAATGTCAATTGAAACTTTAGCAAATGCAAATCAACTGACTAGGTCAGTGGTTTGCGTTGCTCTCTTTGTGAAATCCCCACTGGCTTAGGAGACCTCAGTTGAATCTGGGAAGAAAAGACACAGGGATTTTAGATCTTTAGGAAAGTTATCAACATGAATTTTGGATAAGATATAATGAAAATGTAGTAATGTACAAGAAACTAAAATATTAGCTCAGTATGTCAATATCTTCAATGTTCTTGTTATCGCTGAACTAACTCATACAGAATCTGTCATGACTGCATGTTTGTAACACAATCCGAGTTACTTCATATACTATAGCTTAGATATAATAAAAGCTATCATTAAAAAGCACTTAATATATGTCAGGCACTATGCCTTGTGTTTTCATTATTTTTTCAATTATTCGATCTTCACAACAACTATACGACACAGGTACTACTATTATTCTCATTTTATACATGGGGAAGCTGAGGTACAGAGAAGTAACTAACACGCTCCATGATCACAGAGCTCATAACTGACAGAGCTGAGATTACAACACAGGTCTGTCTCTTTCCAAATATCACTCTCTTAGCCACTATCCTATAATACCTCTCAGATAAGACAAGGAGTAGGGTTTAAGAGGGCTAGGTGAAAAATAAATAGCATGAAATGATCATGATTGGGCTGTTTCAACAGTAAAACAAACTCTAAGAATCTACTTATTCTGGAGATTGGTTTAAGATGGCAGCGTAGAAGGAGGTGCTCTCACTCCCTCTTGCAAGAGCACGGGAATCACAACTAACTGCTGAACAATCATCAACAGGAAAAAACTGGAACTCACCAGAAAAGACACCCCACATGCAAAGACAAAGGAGAAGCCACAATGAGATGGCAGGAGGGTTGAAATCAAAATAAAATCAAATCCCATAACTGCTGGGTGGGTGACTCACAGACTGGAGAACACTTATACGACAGAAGTCCACCCACTGCAGTGAAGGTTCTGAGCCCCACATCAGGCTTCCCAACCTGGGGGTCTGGCAACAGGAGGAGGAATTCCTAGAGAATAAGACTTTGGAGGCTAGCAGGATTTGATTGCAGGAGTTCGACAGGACTAAGGGAAACAGAGACTCCACTCTTGGAGGGCACACACACAGCAGTGTGTGCATCGGGGCCCAGAAGAAGGAGCAGTAACACCATAGGAGACTGAACCAAACCTACCTGCTAGTGTTGGAGGGTCCCCTGCAGAAGCGGGGAGTGGCTGTGTCTCACTGTGAGGACAAGGACACTGGCAGCAGAAGTTCTGGGAAGTACTCCTTGGTGTGAGCCCTCCCAGAGTCTGCCATTAGCCCCACCAAATAGCCCAGGTAGGCTCCAGTGTTGGGTCGCCTCAGGCCAAACAACCAACAGGGAGGGAACCCAGCCCCACCCATCAGCAGTGGACTGAAGTTTTACTGAGCTCTACCCACCAGAGCAACACCCAGCTCTACCCACCACCAGTCCCTCCCATCAGGAAACTTGCACAAGGCTCTTAAATAGCCTCATCCACCAGAGGGCAGACAGCAGAAGCAAGAAGAACTACAATCCTGCAGCCTGTGGAACAAAAACCACATTCACAGAAAGACAAGATGAAAAGGCAGAGGGCTATGTACCAGATGAAGGAACAAGAAAAAACCCTGGAAAAACAACTAAATGAAGTGGAGTTAGGCAAACTTCCAGAAAAAATAATTCAGAATAAAGATAGTGAAGATGATCCAGGACCTCGGAAAAAGAACAGAGGCAAAGATCAGGAATATGCAAGAGATGTTTAAAAAAGACCAAGAAGAATTAAAGAACAAACAAACAGAGGTGAACAATACAATAACTGAAATGAAAACTACACTAGAAGGAGTCAATAGCAGAATAACTGAGGCAGAAGAACAGATAAGTAACCTGGAAGACAGAATGGTGGAATTTACTACTACGGAACAGAATAAAGAAAAAAAGTATGAAAAGAAATGAAGACAACCTAAGAGACTTCTGGGACAACATTAAATGTACCAACATTCGCATTATAGGGGTCCCAGAAGGAGAAGAGAGAGAGAAAATATTTGAAGAGGTTACATGCGAAAATTTCCCTAACATGGGAAAGGAAATGGCCACCCAAGTCCAGGAAGCGCAGAGAGTCCCATACAGAATAAACTCAAGGAGAAACATGCTGTGACACACAGTAATCAAACTGACAAAAATTAAAGACAAAGAAAAATTATTGAAAGCAGCAAGGGAAAAACGACAAATAACATACAAGGGAACTTCCATAAGGTTAACAGCTGAGTTCTCAGCAGAAGTTCTACAGGCTAGAAGGGAGTAGCATGACATATTTAAAGTGATGAAAGGGAAGAACCTACAACCAAGATTACTCTACCCAGCAAGGATCTCATTCAGATTCAATGGAGACATCAAAAGCTTTACAGACAAGCAAAAGCTAAGAGAATTCAGCACCACCAAACAGGCTCTACAACAAATGCTAAAGGAACTTCTCTAAGTGGGAAACACAAGAGAAGAAAAGGACCTACAAAAACATACCAAAAACAATAAAGAAAATGGTAACAGGAACATACATACCGATAATTACCTTAAATGTGAGTGGATTAAATGCTCCAACCAAAAGACACAGGCTCACTGAATGGATACAAAAACAAGACCCATATATATGTTGTCTACAAGAGACCTACTTCAGACGTAGGGACACATACAGAGTGAAATTGAGGGGATGGAAAAAGATATTCCATGCAAATGGAAATCAAAAGAAAGCTGGAGGAGCACTACACTTATCAGATAAAATAGACTTTAAAATAAAGAATGTTACAAGAGACAAGGAAGGACACTACATAATGATCAAGGGACCAATCCAAAAAGAAGATATAACACTTAAAAATATATATGCACCCAACATAGGAGCACCACAATACATAAGGCAACTGCTAACAGCTATAAAAGAAGAAATTGACAGTAACACAATAATAGTGGGGAACTTTAACACCTCACTTACACCAATGGACAGGTCATCCAAATGGAATATTAATAAGGAAACACAAGCTTTAAATGACACAACAGGCCAGACAGATTTAATTGATATTTATAGGACATTTCATCCAAAAATAGCAGATTACACTTTCTTCTCAAGTGCACATGGAACATTCTCCAGGATAGATCACATCTTGAGTGACAAATCAAGCTTCAGTAAATTTAAGAAAATTGAAATCATATCAAGCATGTTTTCTGACCACAACGCTATGAGATTAGAAATCAATTAAGGGAAAAAAGTGAAAAAAACACAAACACATGTAGGCTAAACAATACGCTACTAAATAACCAAGAGATCACTGAAGAAATCAAAGAGGAAATCAAAAAACACCAAGAGACAAATGACAATGAAAACACGACGATCCAAAGCCTATGGGACGCAGCAAAAGCAGTTCTAAGAGGGAAGTTTATAGCAATACAATCCTACCTCAAGAAACAAGAAAAATCTCAAATAAAAAAATCTAAACTTACACCTAAAGGAACCAGAGAAAGAAGAACAAACAAAACCCAAAGTTAGCAGAAGGAAAGAAATCATAAATATCAGATCAGAAATAAATGAAATAGAAACAAAACAATAGCAAAGATCAATAAAACTAAAAGCTGGTTCTTTGAGAAGATAAGCAAAATTGATAAACCATTAGCCAGACTCATCAAGAAAAAGAGGGAGAGGACTCAAATCAATAAAATTAGAAATGAAAAAGTTACATGAAAGTAACTCACATTGGACTCACATTCAACTCACATTCAACTCACATGAAATGAAGTTACAACAGACACAGCAGAAATACAAAGCATCCTAAGAGACTACTATAAGCAACTCTATGCCAATAAAATGGACAACCTGGAAGAAATGGACAAATTCGTACAAAAGGTATAACCTTCCAAGACTGAATCAGGAAGAAATAGAAAATATGAACAGACTAATCACAAGTAATGAAACTGAAACTGTGATTAAAAATCTTCCAACAAACAAAAGTCCAGGACCAGATGGCTTCGCAGGTGAATTCTATCAAACATTTAGAGAAGAGATAACGCCCATCCTTCTCAAACTCTTCCAAAAAATTGCGGAGGAAGGAATACTCCCAAACCTATTCTATAAGTCCACCATCACCCTGATACCAAAACCTGACAAAGATACTAAAATAAAAAGAAAATTACAGACAAATATCACTGATGAATACAGATGCAAAAATCGTCAACCAAATACCGGCAAAAAGAATCCAACAGCACATTTAAAGGATCATACACCATGATCAAGTGGGATTTATCCCAGGGATGCAAGGATTCTTCAATATATGCAAATCAATCAATGTGATACACCATATTAACGACCTGAAAAATAAAAACCATATCATCATCTCAATAGATGCAGAAAAAGCTTTTGACAAAATTAAACACCCATTCATCATAAAAACTCTCCAGAAAGTGGGCAAAGAAGGAACCTACCTCAACATAATAAAGGCCATATATGACAAACCCACAGCAAACATCATTCTCAATGGTGAAAAACTGAAAGCATTTCCTCTAAGGTCAGGAACAAGACAGGATGTCCACTCTCACTACTATTATTTAACATAGTTTTGGAAGTCCTAGCCACAGCAATCAGAGAAGAAAAAGAAATAAAAGGAATCCAAATCAGAAAAGAAGTAAAGCTGTCACTGTTTGCAGAGGACATGATACTATACATAGAGAATCCAAAAGATGCCACCAGAAAACTACTAGAGCTAATCAATGAATTTGGGAAAGTTGCAGGATACAAAATTAATGCACAGAAATCTCTTACATTCCTATACACTAATGATGAAAAATCTGAAAGAGAAATTGAGGAAACACTCCCATTTTATCACTGCAACAAAAAGAATAAAAGACCTAGGAATAAACCTACCAAGAGAGACAAAAGACCTGTATGCAGAAAACTATAAGACACTGATGAAAGAAATTAAAGATGATACAAACAGATGGAGAGATATGCCACATTCTTGGATTGGAAGATTCAATACTGTGAAAATGACTATACTACCCAAAGCAATCTACATATTTAATGCAATCCCTATCAAATTACCAATGGCATTTTTTTACAGAACAGAACAAAAAAATCTTAAAATTTGAATGGAGACACAGAAGACCCCGAATAGCCAAAGCAGTCTTGAGGGAAAAAACGGAGCTGGAGGAATCAGACTCCCTGACTTCAGACTATACTACAAAGCTACAGTAATCAAGGCAATATGGTACTGGCACAAAAACAGAAATGTAGATCAATGGAACAGGATAGAAAGACCAGAGATAAACCCACACACTTATGGTCAACTAATATGACAAAGGAGGGAAGGATATACAATGGAGAAAAAAGAGTCTCTTCAATAAGTGGTGCTGGGAAAACCGGACAGCTTCATGTAAAAGAATGAAATTAGAACACTCCCTAACACCATACACAAAAATAAACTCAAAATCGATTAGATACCTAAATGTAAGAGTGGACACTATAAAACTCTTAGAGGAAAATATAGGAAGAACACTCTTTGACATAAATCACAGCAAGATCTTTTTTGATCCACCTCCTAAAGAAATGGAAATAAAAACAAAAATAAACAAATGGGGCCTAATGAAACTTCAAAGCTTTTGCACAAGAAAGGAAGCTACAAACAAGATGAAAAGACCACCCTCAGAATGGGAGAAAATATTTACAAACAAATCAATGGACAAAGGATTAATCTCCAAAATATATAAACAGCTCATGCAGCTCAATATTAAAAAAAAAACCCAATCCAAAAATGGGCCGAAAACCTAAACAGACATTTCTCCAAAGAAGACATATAGATGGCCAAGAAGCACATGCAAAGCTGCTCAACATCACTAATTATTAGAGAAATGCAAATCAAAAGTACAATGAAGTATCACCTCACACCAGTCAGAATGGCCATCATCAGAAAATCTACAAACAATAAATGCTCAAGAGGGTGTGGAGAAAAGGGAACCCTCTTGCCCTGTGGGTGGGAATGTAAGTTGATACAGTCACTATGGAGAACAGTATGGAGGTTCCTTTAAAAACTGAAAATAGAACTACCATACAACCCAGCAATCCCACTACTGGGCATATACCCTGAGAAAACCATAATTGAAAAAGAGTCATGTACTACAGTGTTCATTGCAACTCTATTTACAATAGCCAGGAAATGGAAGCAACCTAAGTGTCCACTGAGAGACGAATGGATAAAGAAGATGTGGCACATATGTACAATGCAATATTACTCAGCCATAAAAAGAAACGAAATTGAGTTATGTGTAGTGAGGTGGATGTACCTAGAGTCTGTCATACAGAGTGAAGTAAGTCAGAAGGAGAAAAACAAGTACCGTATGCTAACACATATATATGGAATCTAAAAAAAAAATGGTTATCAAGAACCTAGGGGCAGGACGGGAATAAAGATGCAGACCTACTAGAGAATGGACTTGAGGACATGGGGAGGGGGAAGGGTAAGCTGGGACGAAGTGAGAGAGTGGCATGGACTTATATATACTACCAAATATAAAATAGATAACTAGTGGGAAGCAGCCACATAGTACAGGTAGATCAGCTCAGTGCTTTGTGACCACCAAGAGGGGTGGGATAGGGAGGGTGCAAGGGAGGGAGACGCAAGAGGGAAGAGATATGGGGATATATATATATGTATAACTGATTCACTTTGTTATAAAGCAGAAACTAACACACCATTGTAAAGCAATTATACCCCAATTAAGATATTAAAAAAAATTTTGCAGAAGATTAGTCCTGGGGCTGGTTGTAGAGGAGGGCAGGAGAGAAATAGGGAAAAGTATTAAGGAGACTATTATAATAGTTCAGTTGAGCGGTGATGATTACTAACTAGAGTGGTAATAGGGATGACTGAGAAACAGATATATGTGGGATATACTTTTAGAGGTAAAGGTAGAGAGCATTTGATGTTGAATTGAATGTGAGTTATGAATGAAAAAGAGAAATCAAGGATGATTCTTGTGTTTTAGGGTTAGACATTTGGGTGAATTGTAGTACCATTAAGTGAGATGAAAAATACTATGTAATGAACACATATGTTTGACCAGGGCAGAGGAGGGGACTAGGGGACAGAATCAACTGAATTATTTTTTGAGCATATTATGTTTGCTATACCTATTAGACATCCAAGAGATATCAAGAAGCCAGTTGGAGATGGGTGTCTGAACTACTAGGGAGACATAACTTTGGGAGTCATCAGCACAGAGACAATATAAAAGCCATAAAACTAAATGAGATTACCTACTTAATGAATATAGATAGAAAAGAGAAAGCATGACACAATTAAATTCTGGGGAACCCTGAATTTTAGAAGACAGAGAAAAAGGGAGCTAACAAAATAACAGAAAAAGCACTCTGTCAGGTAGGAGCAAAACCAGGAGAGTGTGGTATCATGAAAGTCTGGAGAAAAGAGTGTTTCTGAAAGCAGGGTGTGGTCGCCTGTGTCAAAAGCTTCTGAGGGATAGAGTAAGATAAAGACAGAGAACTGATGGTGGAATTTCAGTCTTCAGCCAATAAATAGAAAGATTTAGGGAGGAGCAAGTCATTACAGTCTTCCCACTCTTTCTGAAATACTGTCACTAGGCTAGTCGCCTACTTTGTAGAGGTATAAGAACAGCCACAGGCCAAAGAAGACCACATAAAAGAACCAGAGAGGAAGTTATCAAGAGAAACCATTGCAAACAAACATCTTCTTGCCAGCTGTTGCTTAAAACTCTTGCTGGGAATGAGATCTGGCCCAGTAAAATTTAACAGATGAATCAAGGATGATTTGGCCGTGGTGGGGGATAAAGGCAAAAACATGACCACAGATGTGCCTAGAGAAAGATGTACTTCCTCTACCACCCCAGGAGAAGACCAAGAGTCAATAAAGAGAGATTCCAAATGTGCAGAGGGAACTGCCAATATTAACCCTGTGCAAAAAACATTTAAATCATTTCAGCAGAAAGATGTGTAGGGAATTTAAAACCACTATCTAAATTTAAAGAAGAAATCCTACAAGTCCCAGTCCCTAATGAATATTGCAACATATAATCATCACACCCTCCTTTGATGCACTGCCTATCTTGCTGGCCCATGTTTAACCAGCTCTTTCTCCATTGACGTGGTTGTTTCACCCGTATATATCTTTTAACACATGGTAGAGATAGGGCTTCTGATCCAAACTGGTGAAATAGACTTATATTACCACTGGACATTCAATACTGGCTAGTTTAAAAATAAATGGTCCTTCTATAACTGTTGATCTAAGTCCCTCATGTTAAAGTTAATGCAGACCAATTCACTCTTTGCAGTCTGAAGGGGTTTTGTGTGTGTGTGTGCGTGTGTGTGTGTCTGTGTGTATGCACGTACATGTGCATCTATGAATCTAAGCACATGGTATATTTACGAAATGAGTTATTCAGGATTATTAATTCAGTTGTATTTACCTCCATTAAAGGACCTAGAATGTGATTTCAACTTTATTTTGTAAAAATATTTTTTGAAAATTATGGTGTTCTTTTTTTTTAAGTAAAATACATTTGTATAGTTTCAACATTTTTTTCCTTAAGTATATTAAGAATGTCATTTCATGACCTCTTAGGACAGACATGGCTTCTTAATGACCTCTTAGGTCATCAAGAACCTCAATTATACAAGGATGTTTTGAGGGAGTATAATTTGTATGCCACTTTGCCAAAGGGCCCCTAGAGCCCTGTGCTTTGGGAGTTATGTCCACTAATTAAATTGTATCCCTCCTCCCCTCATGTCAACTTTCATATTGTACTGCTGTAAGTGCATGTGCCTGAGGAAATCCCTCTCCCTCTTAATTAGTAACAATCTTGGAAACCAGGTTCAGGAAGCTGTTAGAACTATGAGAAAAATATAAGTAAATAAATATCAGCGAGGTTGTAGGATACAAGAGCAATACAGAAAAATCCATCACATTTTTTATACTAACAATGAACACATAGAAACTAAAATTAAAAACACAATGCCGTTTACCATTGCCCCAGTGAAAATGAGATACTAAGGTATACACTTAAAAAAATATGTGCATGATATGCATACTAAAATTTACAAAATGCTGATGAAAAATCAAAGAAAACCTACTAAATGGAGAGACATACCATGTTCATGGACTGAAAGACTCAACATAGTGAAGATTTTCCCCACATTAAGTTGGGTTTAAGAAACTCCAATCAAAATCATAGCAAGGTTATCTGAGACATAGACAAGGTTATTCTAAAATTTATATGGAAAGGCACAAATCCTAGAATAGCTAAAACAACCTTGACAAAGAAGAATAAAGTGAGAGAAATCATCCTACCTGATATTAAGGCTTACTATATAGCTAAAGTAATCAAAATGGTGTTGTATTGGTGGAGGGATAGACATATCAATCAATGGACCATAACACAGAAGCTAAAAATACACCCACACAAATATGCCCAAATGATTTTTGACAGAGATACAAAAGCAAATCAATAGAGGAAGAGTAGTCTTTTCAACAAATGGTACTAAAGTACCTGGACACTTGTAGGCATAAAAATGAACCTTGACCTAAACATCACACCTCATACAGAAGATTTCTCAAAATGAATGATGGACTTAAACATCAAACTATAGCTACTTTTTTAAGAAAAAAATAGGAGAAAATTTTTAGGTTCTAGGGATAGGCAAAAATTTCTTAGCCTTGATACTAAAAACATGATCCAGAAAAGGAAAACTGAATAACTAGACCTGTCTAAAATTTAAAACATTTGATCCATGAAAGACTCTGTTAAGAGAATGAAAAAGGCAAGTTATAGACAAGGAGAAAATATTTGCAACACATATATCTGACAAAGGGTTAATATCTAGAATGCATAAAGTACTCTCAAAACTCATTAGAAAAAAAAATCCAAGTACAAAATAGGCAAAAAACATGAAGAGATATTTCCATAAAGGGGATATAAGGATGTCAAATAGGCACAGAAAAAGACACAGGCATACTTCATTTTTTTTTTTTGGCATACTTCATTTTAATGCACTTCACAGGTGCTATGATTTTTACAAATCGAAGATTTGTGGCAACCCTGCATCAAACAAGTCTATAGGCACCATTTTCCAACAGCATTTGCTCATTTTGTGACTCTGTGTCACATTTTGGTAATTCCCAACATTTATTTCAACCTTTTATTATTAGTATTATACTTATTATGCTGATCTGTGATCAGTGATATTTGATGTTACTATTGTAGTTGTTTTGGGGTGCCACGAACCACACTCATATAAGTAGGTGAACTTAACTGACAATTGTTGTGTGTGTTCTGACCACTACACTGACAGGCCATTCCCCCATTACTCTCCTTCTTCTCCAGGCCTCCCCATTCCTCCCTATAAATATTAAAATTAGGCTAATTAATAACACTACAGTGGCCTCTAAGTTTTCAAGTGAAAGGAAAAGTCACATCTCTCACCTTAATTCAAAAGTTAGAAATGATTAAGCTTAGTGAGGAAGGCATGTTGAAAGCCGAGATAGCCCAAATCTAGGCCTCTTGTGCTAGTTAGCTAAGTTGTAGATGCAAAGGAAAAGTTCTTGAAAGATGTTAAAAGTTCCAGTGAACACATGAATGATAAGAAAGTGAAACAGCCTTATTGCTGATATAAAGCTTTAGTGGTCTATATAGATTAAACCTACCACAACATTCCCTTAAGCCAAAGCCCGATCCAGAGCAAGGCCAAATTTTAGGTCCTTTAATGGCCCTAACTCTCTTCAATTCTATGAAGGCTGAGAGAGGTGAGGAAGCTGCAGAAGAAAAGTTCAAACCTAGCAGAGGTTGGTTCATGAGGTTTGAGGAAAGAAGGTGTTTCCATAACATAAAAGTGCGAAGTGAAGCAGCAAGTGCTGATGTAGAATGATGTAGAAGATACAGCAAGTTATCCAGAAGATCTAGCTAAGAAAATTTATGAAGACAGCTACACTAAACAACAGATTTTTGATGTAGGTGAAACAGTCTAATATTGGAAGAGGATACCATCGAGGACTTTCATAGCTAGAGAGAAGAAGTCAATGCCTGGTTTCAAAGCTTCAAAGGACAGGTTGACTCTCTTTTTAGGGGTTAATGCAGCTGGGGACTTTAAACTTGAAAAGCCAATGCTCATTTACCATTCTGAAAATCCTAGGGCCCTTAAAAAATATGCTAACTCTACTCTGCCTGTGCTCTATAAAAGGAACAACAAAGCCTGGATGAAAGCACATCTCTTTACAAGGTAGTTTATCAAATATTTTAAGTCCACTGTTGAGAGATACTGCTCAGAAAAAAAAGATTCCTTTCAAAATATTACTGCTATTGACAATGCACCAGGTTACCCAAGAGCTCTGATGGAGATGTGCAATGAGATCAATGTTGTTTTCCTGCCTGCTAATACAGCATCCATACTGCACCCCACGGATCGAGGAGTCATTTCAACTTTCAAGTCCTATTATTTAAGAAAGGCATTTCATAAGGTGATAGCTGCCATAGATCGTGATTCCTCTGATGGATCTGGGCAAAGTAAATTGAAACTTTCTGAAAAGGATTCACCATTCCAGAAGCCATTAAGAACTTTGGTGATTCATGGGAAGAGGGCAAAATATCAACATTAACAAGAGTTTGGAAGAAGCTGATTCCAACCCTCACGGATGACTTTGAGGAGTTCAAGACTTCAGTGGAGGAAGTCACTGCAGATGTGGTGGAAATAGCAAGAGAACTAGCATTGGAAGGGGAGCCTGAAGATGTGACTGAATGTCTGCAATTTTATGATAAAACTTCAATGGATGAGGAGTTGCTTTTTATGGATGAGCAAAGAAAGTGGTTTCTTTTTTTTTTTTTTTTTTTTTTTTGCGGTACGCGGGCCTCTCACTGTTGTTGTGGCCTCTCCCGTTGCGGAGCACAGGCTCCGGACGCGCAGGCTCAGCGGCCATGACTCATGGGCCCAGCCTCTCCGTGGCATATGGGAT
Source organism: Delphinapterus leucas (assembly GCF_059928025.1). Classification (NCBI taxonomy): domain Eukaryota; kingdom Metazoa; phylum Chordata; class Mammalia; order Artiodactyla; family Monodontidae; genus Delphinapterus; species Delphinapterus leucas. Next base: position 35,764,670 of record NC_143150.1, read on the forward strand.
CTTCCCAGACTGGGGCACGAACCCGTGTCCCCTGCATCGGCAGGTGGACTCTCAACCCCTGCGCCACCAGGGAAGCCCCAGAAAGTGGTTTCTTGAGATGGAATCTACTCCTAGTGAAGACGTTTTGAAGATTGTTGAAATGACAACAAAAGATTTAGAATATTACATAAACTTGGTTGGTAAAGCAGCAGCAGGGTTTGAGAGGATTGACTGTAATTTTGAAAGAAGTTCTATGTGGGTAAAACGCTAGTAAATAGTATTGCATACTACAGAGAAATCATTCATGAAAGGAAGAATCAATCAATGTGGCAAACTTCATTGTTGTCTTATTTTAAGAAGTTGCCAGAGCCACCCCAACCTTGAGCAACCACCATCCTGATCAGTCAGCAGCCATCAACATAGAGGCAAGACCTTCCACCAGAAAAAAGATTACGACTATTGAAGTCTCAGATGATGGTTAGCATTTTTTAGCAATAACATCTTTTTGGGTATGTACATTGTTTTTTCAGACATAATGCTATTACACACTCAGTAGCCTACAGTACAGTGTAAACATAACTTTTATATGCACTGGGAAACCAAAAAATCATGTGACTCACTTTATTTTAATTTTTGCTTTATTGTGGTGGTCTGGAACCGAACCTGCAGTATCTCTGAAATATACCTATATTTAGCATCATTTACCATCAGAGAGATGAAACTTAAAACCACAATGATATATTATGACACACCTATTAGAAATGCTAAAATAAAAAATAGAGACAACACCAAATGCTGGAGAGTATGCAGAGGAATAAGATCATTCATATACTGTCATTGGAAATTTAAATGGTACAGCCACTCTGGAAAAAAGTTTGGCAGTTATTTATAAAACTAAACATGCAACTACCGTATGACCCCAGCAGTTGCACATCTGAGCATTTATCCCAGAGAACTAAAATTTCCATGTACACAAAAACATGTACACAGATATCAATAGCAGTTATATTCAATTGCCAAAAACTGGATTCAACCCAGAGGTCCTTGAACAGTAAACGATTAAATGATTAAACAAACCATGTTACATCCATACCATGGAAAACTACTCAGCAGTAAAAAGAAAAAGACCATTTGTAGAAGCAATGGCTTGGATAAATCTCTAGAAAATTATGCTGAGTGGAAAAAAAAAGCCAATCACTAAAATTTAACATACTGCATGATTCCATTTATATAACTTTTAAAAATGATAAAGTTACAGAAATGGAGAATAGATTTGTGATTGCCAGGGGTTAAGGACAGGTTTGGGGGGGGGGTGTTCTGTAGGGAGGTGAGTTTGCTTATAAAGGGCAACACAGAGGACCCCTGTGGTTACTGAATGGTTATGTATCTTGTCTGTGGCGGTGGTCACACAAATCTGCTCACGTGACAACACACATACATACATACAACCAGTAAAACTGGGGCAATCTGAATAGGATAATAGGTTTGTAACAATATTAATTTATTGGTGTGATGTGCTCCATAGTCATATATAGCTGTCATCATTGGGATAACCTAGGTAGAGCATACTTAGGATATCTCTGTGATATTTCATACAACTGCATGTAGCAAAATTAGCTCAAAATAAAATGTTTTAAAAGTCAGTGCAGGGAGACCTTTAAGATGGCGGAGGAGTAAGACATGGAGATTACCTTCCTCCCCACAAATACATCAGAAATACATCTACATGTGGAACAACTCCTACAGAACACCTACTGAATGCTGGCAGAAGACCTCAGACTTCCCAAAAGGCAAGAAACTCCCCACGTACCTGGGTAAGGCAAAAGAAAAAAGAAAAAACAGAGACAAAAGAATAGGGACGGGACCTGCAACTCTGGGAGGGAGCTGTGAAGGAGGAAAAGTTTCCACACACTAGGAAGCCCCTTCACGGGCGGAGACTGCGGGTGGCAGATGGGGGGGAGCTTCGGAGCCACGGAGGAGAGCGCAGCAACAGGCGTGCGGAGGGCAAAGCGGAGAGATTCCTGCACAGAGGATCAGTGCCGACCAGCACTCACCACCCCGAGAGGCTTGTCTGCTCACCTGCCGGGGTGGGCGGGGGCTGGGAGCTGAGGCTCAGGCTTCGGAGGTCAGATCCCAGGGAGAGGACTGGGGTTGGTGGCGTGAAAACAGCCTGAATGGGGCTAGTGCACCACAGCTAGCCAGGAGGGATTATGGGAAAAAGTCTGGACCTAAATAAGAGGCAAGAGATCATTGTTTCAGCGTGCGGGAGGAGAGGGGATTCAGAGCACCGCCTAAATGAGCTCCAGAGACGGGCGCGAGCCGCGGCTACCAGCGCGGACACCAGAGACGGGCATGAAATGCTAAGGCTGCTGCTGCAGCCACCAAGAAACCTGTGTGCGAGCACAGGTCACTATCCACACCTCCATTCCCGGGAGCCTGTGCATCCCGCCACTGCCAGAGTCCCGTGATCCAGGGACAACTTCGCCGGGAGAACACACGGTGCGCCTCAGGCTGTTGCAAGGTCATGCCGGCCTCTGCCTCCGCAGACTCTCGCCGCATTCCATACCCCGCCCTCCCCATGGCCTGAGTGAGCCAGAGCCCCCTATTCACCTGCTCCTTTAACCCCGTCCTGTCTGAGCAAACAACAGACGCCCTCCAGCGACCTACACACAGAGGCGGGGCCAAATCCAAAGCTGAACCCCAGGAGCTGTTCAAACAAAGAAGAGAAAGGGAAATTTCTCCCAGCAGCCTCAGGAACAGCGGATGAAATCTCCACAATCAACTTGACGTACACTGCATCTGTGGAATACCTGAAGAGGCAACGAATCAGGCCAAAATTGAGGTGGTGGATTTTAGGACCAACAGGAGACTTGGGGTTTGCTTTCTGCATCTAATTTGTTTCTGGTTTTATGGTTATATTAGTTTAGTATTTAGAGTTTATCATTGGTAGATTTGTTTATTGATTTGGTTGGTCTCTTCCTCCGTTTTTTTTAATATATACATAAATATATTTTTTCCTTATCTCTTTTTGTGAATATGTATGTGTATGCTACTTTGTGTGATTCTCTGTATGGCTTTAATTTTACCATTTGTCCTAGGGTTCCTTTTTTTTTTTAGTTTAGTTTTTAGAGCTTGTTATCATTGGTGCATTTGTTGTTTTTTGGTTTGGTTGCGCTCTTCTTTCTTTGCTTTTTTCTTATTTTTTTTAATTTTTAATAATTAATTTTTATTTTAATAACTTTATTTTATTTTATTTTTTTCTTTCCTCCTTTCTTTCTTTCTCCCTTTTCTTATGAGCCATGTGGCTGACACAGTCTTGGTGCTCCAGCCGGGTGTCAGGACTGTGCCTCTGAGGTGGGAGAGCCGAGTTCAGCACACTGGTCAACCAGAGACCTCCCGGCTCCACATAATATCAAATGACGAAGGCTCTCCCAGAGATCTCCATCTCAACACTAAGACCCAGCTCCATTCAACGACCAGCAAGCTACAGTGCTGGACAGCCTATGCCAAACAACTAGTAAGGCAGTAACACAACCCCACCCATTAGCAGAGAGGCTGTCTAAAATCATAATAAGGTCACAGACACCCCAAAACACACCACTGGATGTGGGCCTGCTCACCAGAAACACAAGATCCAGACTCATCCACCAGAACACAGGCACAAGTACCCCCCACCAGGAAGCCTACAGAACACACTGAATCAACTTTAGCCACTGGGGGCAGACACGAAAAACAATGGGAACTACAAACCTGCAACCTGTGAAGAGGAGACCCCAAACACAGTAAGTTAAGCAAAATGAGAAGACAGAGAAACACACAGCAGATGAAGGAGCAAGGTAAAAGTCCATCAGAGCAAACAAATGAACAAGAAATAGGAAGTATGCCTGAAAAAGAAATCAGAGTAATGATAGTAAAGATGATCCAAAATCTTGGAAATAGAATGGAGAAAATACAAGAAATGTTTAACAAGCACCTAGAAGAACAAAACAGCAAACAAACAATGATGAACAACACAATAAATGAAATTAAAAATTCTCTAGAAGAAATCAACAGCAGAATAACTGAGGCAGAAGAATGGATAAGTGACCTGAAAAGACAAAAGAGTGGAAATAACTACCGCAGAGCATAATAAAGAAAAAAAATATAAAAAGAATTGAGGAAATTCTTAGAGACCTCTGGGACAACATTAAATGCACCAACATTCGAATTATAGGGGTTCCAGAAGAAGAAGAGAAAAAGAAAGGGACTGAGAAAATATTTGAAGAGATTATAGTTGAAAACTTCCCTAATATGGGAAAGGAAGTAGTTAATCAAGTCCAGGAAGTGCAGAGAGTCCCATACAGGATAATCCAAGGAGAAACACGCCAGGACACATATTAATCAAGTTATCAAAAGTTAAATACAAAAAAATAAATATTAAAAGCAGCAAGAGAAATACAACAACTAACATACAAGGGAATCCCCATAAGGTTAACAGCTGACCTTTCAGCAGAAACTCTGCAATCCAGAATGGGAGTGGCAGGACATATTTAAGGTGATGAAAGGAAAAGAACTACAACCAAGATTACTCTACCAAGCAAGGGTCTCATTTAGACTGGATGGAGAAATTAAAATCTTTATATACAAGCAAAAGCTAAGAGAATTCAGAACCACCAAACCAGCTTTACAACAAATGCTAAAGGAACTTCTCTAGGCAGGAAACACAAGAGAAGAAAAAGACCTACAATAACAAAGCCAAAACAAGAAAACTGGAAATAGGAACTTACATATCAATAATTACCTTAAATGTAAATGGACTAAATGCTCCAACCAGAAGACACAGACTGGCTGAATGGATACAAAAACAAGACCTGGGGCTTCCCTGGTGGCGCAGTGGTTGAGAGTCCAACTGCCGATGCAGGGGACACAGGTTCGTGCCCTAGTCCAGGAGGATCCCACATGCCGCACAGCAGCTAGGCCCATGAGCCATGGCCACTGAGCCTGCGCGTCAGGAGCCTGCGCTCCACAACGGGAGAGGCTGCAGTGGTGAGAAGCCCGCGTACCGCAAAAAAAAAAAAAAAGAAAAAACAAGACCTGTATATATCCTGTCTACAAGGGACCCACTGCAGACCTAGGCACACATACAGACTGAAAGTGAGGGGATGGAAAAAGATATTCCATGCAAATGGAAATCAGAAGAAAGCTGGAGTAGCAATTCCCATATCAGAAAAAAATAGACTTTAAAATAAAGACTAGGGCTTCCCTGGTGGTGCAGTGGTTGAGGGTCCTCCTGCCAATGCAGGGGATGTGGGTTCATGCCCCGGTCCAGGAGGATCCCACATGCCACGGAGCGGCTGGGCCCGTGAGCCATGGCCGCTGAACCTATGCGTCCGGAGCCTGTGCTCCGCAACGGGAGAGGCCACAACAGTGAGAGGCCCATGTATGACAAAAAAATAAAATAAAATAAAGACTATTACAAGAGACAAAGAAGGACACTACATAATGATCAATGGATCAATCCAATGAGAAGATATAACAATTGTAAATATTTATGCACCCACCATAGGAGCACCTCAATACATAAGGAAAATGCTAACAGCCACAAAGGGGAAATCGACAGTAACACAATCAGTAGGGGATGTTAATACCCCACTTTCACCAATGGACAGACCATCCAAAATGAAAATAAATAAGGAAACACAAGCTGTAAATGATACATTCAACAAGATGGACTTAATTGATATCTATAGGACATTCCATCCAAAAACAACAGAATACACTTTCTTCTCAAATGCTCATGGAACATCCTCCAGGATAGATCATACTGTGGGTCACAAATCAAGCCTTGGTAAATTTAAGGAAATTTAAATCGTATCACGGATCTTTTCCAATCACAACACTATGAGACTAGATATCAGTTACAGAAAAAATCTGTAAAAAATAAAAACACATGGAGGCTAAACAATATGCTACTTAATAACCAAGAGATCACTGGAGAAATCAAAGAGGAAATCAAAAAATACCTAGAAACAAATGACAATGAAAACACGACAACCCAAAACCTATGGGATGCAGCAAAAGCAGTTCTAAGAGAGAAGTATAAAGCAATACAATCCTACCTCAAGGAACAACAAACATCTCAAGTAAACAACCTAACCTTACACCTAAAGCAATTAGAGATAGAAGAACAAAAAACCCAAAAAGTTAGCAGAAGGAAAGAAATCATAAAGATCAGATCAGAAATAAAGGAAAAAGAAATGAAGGAAACAATAGCAAAGATCAATAAAACTAAAAGCTGGTTCTTTGAGAACATAAACAAAACTGATAAACCATTAACCAGACTCATCAACAAAAAAAGGGAGAAGACTCATACCAACAGAATTAGAAATGAAAATGGAGAAGTAAAAACTGACACTGCAGAAATACAAAGGATCATGAGAGATTACTACAAGCAACTCTATGCCAATAAAGTGGACAACCTGGAAGAAATGGACAAATTCTTAGAAAAGCACAACCTTCTGAGACTGAACCAGGAAGAAATAGAATATATAAACAGACCAAACACAGGCATTGAAATTGCAACTGCGATTAAAAATCTTCCAACCAACAAAGGCCCAGGACCTGATGGCTTCACAGGCGAAGTCTATCAAACATTTAGAGAAAATCTAACACCTACCTTTCTCAAACTCTTCCAAAATATAGCAGAGGGTGGAACACTCCCAAACTCATTCTACGAGGCCACCATCACCCTGATTCCAAAACCAGACAGATGTCACAAAGAAAGAAAACTACAGGCCAATATCACTGATGAACATAGATGCAAAAATCCTCAACAAAATACTAGCAAACGGAGTCCAACAGCACCTTAAAAGAATCATCCACCATGATCAAGTGGGCTTTATCCCAGGAATGCAAGGATTCTACAATATATGCAAATCAATCAACGTGATACCCCATATTAGCAAACTGAAGGAGAAAATCCATATGATCAACTCAATAGATGCAGAAAAATCTTTTGACAAAATTCAACACCCATTTATGATAAAAACACTCCAGAATGTAGGCACAGAGGGAACTTACTGCAACATAATAAAGGCCATATATGACAAACCCACAGGCAACATCTTTCTCAGTGTTGAAAATCTGAAAGCATTTCCACTAAGACCAGGAACAAGACAAGGTTGTCCACTCTCATCGCTATTATTCAACATAGTTTTAGAAGCTTTAGCCCCGGCAATCAGAGAAGAAAAAGAAATAAGAAGAATCCAAATCAGAAAAGAAGAAGTAAAGCTGCCACTGTTTGCAGATGACATAAAACTATACATAGAAAATCCTAAAGATGCTACCAGAAAACTACTAGAGCTAATCAACGAATTTGGTAAAGTAACAGGATAGAAAATTAATGCACAGAAATCTCTTGCATTCCTATACACTAATGATGAAAAATCTGAACGAGAAATTAAGGAAACACTCCCATTCACCACTGCAACCAAAAGAATAAAACACCTAGGAATAAACCTACCTAAGGAGACAAAAGACCTGTATGCAGAAAATTATAAGACACTGATGAAAGAAATTAAAGAGGGTACAAACAGATGGAGAGATATACCACATTCTTGGATTGGAAGAATCAACATTGTGAAAATGACTATACTACCCAAAGCAATCTACAGATTCAATGCAATCCTTATTAAACTACCAATGGCATTTTTTACAGAACTAGAACAAAAAAATTCACAATTTGTATGGAATCACAAAAGACCCCAAATAGCAAAAGCAATCTTGAGAAAGAAAATCGGAGCTGGAGGAATCAGGCTCCTGGACTTCAGACTATGCTACAAAGCTACAGTAATCAAGAGAGTATATGGTACTGGCACAAAAACAGAAATAAAGATCAATGGAACAGCATAGAAAGCCCAGAGATAAACCCACGCACATATGGTCACCTTATTTTTGATAAAGGAGGCAAGAATATACACTGGAGAAAAGACAGCCTCTTCAATAAATGGTGCTGGGAAAACGGGGCAGCTACATGTAAAAGAATGAAATTAGAACACTCCCTAACACCATACACAAAAATAAACTCAAAATTCATTAAAGACCTAAATGTAAGGCCAGACACTATCAAACTCTTAGAGGAAAACATAGGCAGAACACTCTATGACATAAATCACAGCAAGATCCTTTTTGACCCACCTCCTAGAGAAAGGGAAATAAAAACAAAAATAAACAAATGGGACCTAATGAAACTTAGAAGCTTTTGCACAGCAAAGGAAACCATAAACAAGATGAAAAGACAACCCTCAGAATTGGAGAAAATATTTGCAGATGAAGAAGCTGACAAAGGATTAATCTCCAAAATTTACAAGCAGCTCATGCAGCTCAATAACAAAAAAACAAACAACCCAATCCAAAAATGGGCAGAAGACCTAAATAGACATTTCTCCAACGAAGATATACAGATTGCCAACAAACACATGAAATGACGCTCAACATCAGTAATCATTAGAGAAATGCAAGTCAAAACTACAATGAAATATCATCTCACACCAGTCAGAATGGCCATCATCAAAAAATCTACAAACAACAAATGCTGGAGAGGATGTGGAGAAAAGGGAACGCTCTTGCACTGTTGGTGGGAATGTAAATTGACACAGCCACTATGGAGAACAGTATGGAGGCTCCTTAGAAAACTGAAAATAGAACTACCATATGACCTAGCAATCCCACTAGTGGGCGTATACCGTCAGAAAACCGTAATTCAAAAAGAGTCTGGTACCACAATGTTCATTGCAGCTCTATTTACAACAGCCAGGACGTGGAAGCAACCTAAATGTCCATCGACAGATCAATGGATAAAGAAGATGTGGCACATATATACAGTGGAATATTACTCAGCCATTAAAAGAAATGAAATTGAGTTATTTGTAGTGAGGTGGATGGACGTAGAGTCTGTCATACAGAGTGAAGTAAGTCAGAAAGAGAGAAACAAATACTGTATGCTAACACATATATATGGAATCTAAAACAAAAATGTTTCTCACGAACCTAGAGGCAGGACAGGAATAAAGATGCAGACGTAGAGAATGGACTTGAGGACACGGGGAGTGGAAGGGTAAGCTGAGATGAAGTGAGAGAGTGGCACTGACATATATACACTGCAAATGTAAAATGGGTAGCTAGTGGGAAGCAGCTGCATAGCACAGGGAGATCAGCTTGGTATTTTGTGACCACCTAGAGGGGTGGGATAGGGAGGGTCGGAGGGAGACGCAAGAGGGAAGACATATGGGGATATATGTATATGTATAGCTGATTCACTTTGTTATAAAGCAGAAACTAACTCACCATTGTAAAGCAATTATACTCCAAGAAATATGTTAAAAAAAGTCAATGCACATTTTAAAAGGTAAACAGGTAATGCAAAATCAATGTCCTGAAATGAATGCATTTCTCACACAGAAGGCGGCTCTACTGCAGGCTCTTGTTTCAACCTAATTTGATTTTTCAGAGGCTCTTTTCCTCCTTATTGCCTGGATCTCAACTGTGCTCCCAATAGGTTAGGTGATTTTCAGTCCCCTCTCCTTCTTTCTGTGTATTACTTGTATTTCTCTGGTCCTTGACATGTTTCGAGTGCATTATAACCACTGATGAAAGGCACTTACTCTCTTAAAGATGCCTGTGGGATGCAGGTGAGTGGAGAATTCCTTTTGAGGAAACTGGGAGTGCACGCAAATGCTTTTTACAACGAAGTAGAGATATTACAATGGTACCACAAGGAGATGGTGAGACTCAAATAATGATACTTGGGACTTCCCTCGTGGTGCAGTGATTAAGAATCTGCCTGCCAATGCAGGGGACACGGGTTCGATCCCTGGTCTGGGAAGATCCCACAAGCCACGGAACAACAAAGCCCGTGTGTCACAACTACCAAGCCTGCACTCTAGCGCCCACGAGCCACAACTACTGAGCCCACGTGCCTAGAGCCCGTGCTCTGCAACAAGAGAAGCCGCTGCAATGAGAAGCCCATGCACCGCAACGAAGAGTAGCTCCCGCTTACGGCAACTAGAGAAAGCCTGAACACAGCAACAAAGACCCAACACAGCCAAAAGTAAATAAACAAATTTTAAAAATAAAAAACAATAATGATAATGGAAGAGATCCTTTTTCATTATGCCTTTCCCTTCTCTTACTTTGAATACTCTCTCCATTCTACAACTCTTGAGTCTCCATGCTATCCCTGAAAAATGCAAAAGCCTACCTTTAAGTTGGGCAGTCTGTTGAGGGGAAGAGACAACAGGCTTTCAAAGGGAGCATATGTTCCAACCACCAGAGCCAATCAGAATGACTGCAGACTCATAAATGATGTTCCCTCCCTAATTTCTGGTTTGCTCCTGTTGGTTTTTGACTCAGGATCACCCCCACAAACTTTGGTGCTCAAATTAATTCCACTCAGGTTTGTATGTGGTGGGTAACTGAACCCAATATCTGAGCTTGTCTTTCTTTCCAATTCCTAATTCACTAACTGGATTCTGGTGTCTATCGGTTGGCTTCTGCCATTTTTGATCCCTTTGTATCTTGGCACTGGCAGCTCATGTTGGCTTAACTCATTACACAGCAAAATAGTTGAATGCCCAATCTCTGGAGTTAGACTGCCTAAATTTAAATTATTAACTTCCTAATTGATATCTGGGGGACCTTGAATAGCAAACTGACTCCTCTAGATTTTAGTTTCACCTGTAAAATGGGTATAATAATGGTTCTTACTTCTAGGTTGTGGTGAGGATTCAATGAGTTATGTAAAGCACTAGAATAGTGCCTGGCACATAATAAATGAAATAATGCATGGAAAGTCATTACTTATGTGCTTGCCACTAGTAAACGCTCCATAAATTTTAACTATTACCACTACTACTACTACACTACTCTTCTTATAATTAAGAAAGGAATTTTTAAAAAAAATCTGAGGAAAGATGATCTGAAATAGAACTTTTCTGTGCAATGTGATTAACAGCCCTTTCTGGGAAGTATACAGCATTTATTTTTAAATGTTTGAGCAAATTTTTGGTAGAGTTTGATGAGCCTAAGGGTTCTTCTGTGAAGTTAGATTCATCCAAATGGCCTTATTAGAAATGACCTACATAGTAGTCAGTCTCGTGTCAAGTATAATAATTTTAACTAGATATTCCGTTTTTGATTCTAACCTAACAATGTTATTAACTACTCTTTCATTCTATAAAAAGTCTCCAAGAAAGAAATATAAATGCAGAGAGGGGAGCTGAGAGGAGGTTAATGGAGCCTCCCCCCATCCACTACCCATCCATTCTTCCTCAAGGGGCTGAAAGGAGACAAGATATACACATAGATGGTCTCTGAGCACTCTTTTAAGGACTCACGTGTACCTGTTTTCTTCTTGAATTTTATCTTGCACCCACCATGCCCTTAGCTCACTGAACTCCATGAACAGTTCTTTCTTCCCCTGACACAGGTAAAGCTCTTTTCTGCCTCAGGGCCTTTGTATCTATTGCTCCTTCTGCTGGTAATGCTATATCCACTTCTGCAACCCATGCTCTCACCTAGTTTCAGCACAGAGCCCCACCTAGCCCCTTAGCTTAGAGGTTATACACAGTTATACACTCCATGGTACTCCACAGTTATCCACGGTAACATACTGCACAACTTTAATTGCCTCTTTACCTCTGACACAAATCCTTGTATATCCTGAAGTCCTCATCACACAGTCATTATTCAAGAAATGTTGGATGGATGGATGGATGGATGGATGGATGGATGGATGGAAGAATGGAAGGGGGGATGGATGGATGAATGAATGGATGAGAAAATGGATGAATAGACATCATAGATATGTTACAGAAATTAATAGAAATATTTACAGAGCTACTGAATAATAGAGGACAAAAGAACCTGAATGAACTTTTAGTGCAATTTTCATCTTTCATAAACTTAGAAACTGAGCCCAGAAAAAGGAATGTGGCCTGGTTAAGATATCTAGTTAGTGGCAAAGTCAGGACAAGAATCTAGGTCTCCCAACTCCAAGATATTGTTGAATTTGTTGAATGAATATTCAACACATATCTATTGAGAGCCAATACATGCCAGATGCCACTCCAGGCTCTGTGGATATGTTAGTAAACAAATCAGACAAAAATTCCTACCCTCTTGGAGCTTATATACTAGTGGGGAGAGAGAGACAATAAATAAGGTTAGTAAGTAAATTATGTGTTTGAAAGTAGCATATCCATATCTGTTCCTTGAACACACACTGAGCTCATTTTTTATTCATCTGCTATTCTTTAAGAATTTTTTTAAAAAGTAAGTAGCATATCCGAGGTTCTTTCCTTCTGCCCCATTTTTCTACACATGCACATATCTTCTTCAGAGCATGCTCCCCTCCCTGTGGACCATCACAACACTAGATCTCTTTAGTACTTCATTTTCTGGCAAGCCACATTTTTCACTGAGTCCTAATCCCCCACCATGTGCTCAGCATCAGACCCTCAGATAAGGCCTTCTGCTCTGAAATTCTCTTCTTCTGCTTCTCTGTACCATGGAAAAGCAGTTAGGGATTAGCTATTTATGAGGCTGTGGAGAGAAACGGTCATAAAATTGACATTTACAGAAACTAATTTGGGACTTCTGCTTCCAGGAATATGTGACAGACATACTTCTCCCTACTTCTCCCACTAAGGACAACTAAAATCATGAAAATTACATTAAAAAACAAGCATAAGAAGATTCTGAAGGGTGAAGAGGGAAAAAAGCACACCATTTAGGGACCTCAGGACCCAGGGAACAATGTGGACATGCGGTTCCTGTGTTTTTATTTTGCCTCCTATAACTCAGACTTGTAGCTGAAGAAGCTGATAACCTGGTAGTGCCAATAGGTGCAGACAAAAAAAGCCCCAACAAAGCCTGCTCTCTCTAGCCAGAGGATCAGGAAAGAAGAAGCCTAACAAGAAAGAAAACTTTAAAACAATACTGCAATACAATACTGCATTACTGCTGTACTCTACCTATACCCTACAGAAAAATGTGTGACCCCACCCCCAAGAGTAAGGCCAGAGTGGACAGCTTAGACTTCCACACTCACAACATTGTAATGAGGCAGCCAAACCTCCATGCTGGGGTAGGACCAGATAAGGCTAAGCAAGAAGCTGATACTTTCATCACTGTATGACCAAGAATGAGCTTACACCTCCACAGTGTTAGTGGAGGCCTGGTGGGGAACCTGGATTTCCACCACTACCCAGCATTAGCAGGGGCCTGTCCCTGTCCACACTCCAACTAACAACTGCAGAAAACACATTCTTTCCAAGTACCCATGTACATATGGGAAGATAGACCATATCCTGAGTTATAAAACAGACCTCGAAATCACACGTAACGTGTGCTCAGATCACAATGTAATCAAACTGGAAATGAATAACAGGCAGATAAAAGGAAAATATCTAAACATCTTGGTAACTAAATAACAACCTTCTAAATAATCCATAGCTGAAAGAAAAAGTCCCAAAGGATTAAAAAAATACATAGAAATGAATGAAAAGGAAAATACAACATATCAAAATTTGTGGGAAACAGCCAAAGCTGTACTAGGAGGAAATTTTATAGTGATAATGTACCCATTAAGAAAGAGGAAACCTCAAAATAATAATATAAGCACTCACCTTAAGAGCCAGGAAAATAAAAGAGCAAAACAAATCCAAAGTAAGCAGAAGGAAGGAAGTCATAAAGATAAGAACAGAAACCAATGAAATTGAAAACAGAAAAACAATAGAGAAAAATCAATGGAGTAAAAGAGCTAACTCTTTGAAAAGATCAATGAAATTGACCACCCTCTAAAAAAACTGAGGAGGAAAAAGAGAGAGAAGTCACAAATTACCACAGGGGATGAAAAGAAAGTTTATCACTACAGACCCTGCAGACCTCATAAGGATAACAAGGGAATACTATGAAAAATCCTACACACATAAATTTGAGAACTTAGATGAAATGGAACAGTTCCTGAAGACACAAAATCTACTATAATTTAACCAATATGAAACAGATAATATGAACAAGTATAGAACTATTATGGAAATTGACGTTGTACGTTTAAAACTGCCAAAAAGGAAATCTCCAAGCCCAGATGCTTTCACTGAAGAATTCTCCCCAAACATTTAAAAAATTAACACCAATTCTACACACTCTCTTCCAGGAAACAGAAGAAGAAGGAATACTTCTTAATTCATGTTATGAAGCTAGTATTAACCTGATACCAAAACCAGGCAAAGACAGCACGAAAAAGAGAAAATTTCAGACCAATATTCCTCATGAACACAGACACAATAATCCTTCACAACATATTAGCATTTAGAATTCAGCAATACATGAAATAAATTATAAATGATGACCCAGTAAGGTTTATTCCAGGGATTCAAGACTGGTTCAATATTCAAAAATCATTCAATATAATCCACCACTTTAACAGGATAATGAAGAGAAATCAGATAATCATATCAATGATGCAGGAAAAGCATTTGAAAAAATTGAACACTCCTTCATGACAAAATCTCTCAGAAAAATAGGGATAGACAGGAACTTCCTCAACTTAATAAAGATAATCTACAAAACACCTACAGCTAATGCTATAATTAACGGTGGAAGACTGAATGTTTTTATTCCCAAGACTGGGAACAAGCCAAGGATTTATGCTCACACTACTTTTATTCAACACAGTTCTGGCAAGTTCTAGCCAGTGCAAAAATAACAAGAAAAGTAAATAAAAGGCATACATATAGCACAAAAAGAAATAGAACTATCCCTATTTACATATGAGAAGATATGGAGAAAATTCCAAGGAATCTCATATGTAATCTTCTCATTACATATGAGAAGATATGGAGAAAATTCCAAGGAATCTCATATGTAATCTTCTCATTACATATGAGAAGATATGGAGAAAATTCCAAGGAATCTATAAAATCTGTAAAGGATTGTCTAGAACTAATAAGTGAGTTCAGCAAGATTGCAGGATACAAGATAAACATTTTTTTAAATTGTATTTCTTTATACTAGTGATGAAAATATGGATGATAAATTAAAAATACAATTTGTGCAAAATATGAACTACTTAGGTTTAATCTAACAAACATATACAAGACTTGTATGCTGAAAAATACATAACTGATGAAGGAAGTCAAAGATCAAAATAAATGGAGAGATATACCATGTTCATGAACTGGAAGAACAATAATTTGGCATAGTAAAAAGATGACAGTTCTTCCCAGGTTGCCATAGGGGTTTAATTCCTATCAACTTCTTATCAAAATGTCATCAAGATGTCTTATAGATACAGACAAGATTATTCTAAAATTTTATGGAAAGGCAAAGGAACTAGGGTATCTAAAGCAATTTTGAAAAAAAAAAAAGCAAAGTAATAAGAATCAGAGAAAAGTGGTAAGAATTATTCTACCTGGTTTCAAGAATTACTACATAGCTATAATAATCAAGACAGAATTGTATTAGCAGAGAGATACACATAAATCAATGGAACATAATAGGGAATCCAGAAATAGATCCCAAATATGCCCAAATTATTTTATTTTTACAAAGGTGCAAAAGAATTCAGTGGAGGAAAGATAGCTTTTTCAACAAATGGTAGTGGAGCACTTTGACAGTGATAGGCAAAAACCAACCAAACAAAAACAAACAAAAAAGCCTTGATCTAAATCTTCTGCACAACTTACACCCCCCCCAGAAAAAGTCTCAAAATGGATCACTGATTTAAATGTAAAACCTAAAATGATATTTAAAAGAAGATGGACACTTCAGAATTTAGGAGTGGGCAAAGAGTTCTTAGACTTGATACTAAAGGCAAAATCCATAAAAGAAATTATCAATTAATTTGAACTCATCAAAACTAAAAACTTCTGCTCTGTTAAAGACACTGTTAAGAGAACAAAACGACAGGTTAGAAATGGAGATAAAATATTTGGCAAAGGGCTAGTATCTGGACTATATAAAGAAATCTCAAAATTCAACAGTAAAAATAAACAAATAAGACCATTAGAACATGGAAAAATGACGTGAAGAGATATTTCACTGAAGAGGATATACATATGGCAATTAAGCACATAAAGTAATTATAAATCTATGTTGATGAGGACACAATGTTTAAAGATGTAAGTTGTGACAATACTGGCATAATGGAGGGGGGAACAAAGCTATGGAGAAGCAAAATTTTATATACTATTGAGATTAACTTGGTATTAATCTGAAATAGATTGTTACAATTAAAGTGATAATGGCTGTTCCCAACTCAACCACTAAGAAAATAACACAAAAATAAGCAGCAACAGAAACTACAAAGAATGAAAATGGTACACCAGAAAATATCTACTAAACACAGAAGAAGGCAGTACTGGAGGAACTGAGGAATAAAATAGACATGAAGCACATAGAAAACAAAGAGCGAAATATCAGACATAAATCTACCTTATCAGCAATTACATTAAATGTAAATGATGCCAGAACAATTTGTGGATGGACAGTCTTTTTAACAAATGTTGCTGGGACTAATGAATATCCACATACAAAGAAACATAATGTTGGACTTCTACCTCACATTATTTATGAAAATTAACTCGAAGTGGATCAATGACCTAAATATAAGAGTTAAAACTATAAAATAATTGAAGAAAAACATAGTTGTAAATCTTTGTGACTTTGCGTTAGCTATGGTTTCTTAGATATGACATCAAAGGCACAAGTAATCAAAGGGAAAATAGATAAACTGTACTTCATAAAGATTTAAAACTTTTGTGCTTCAAAGAACGTTATAAAGAAGGTTAAAAAAAAAACAATGCAAGGAATGGGAGAAGATATTTGCAATTCATATATCCGATAAGGGCCTAGTATCCAAAGTATATAAAGTACTCTTGCAACTCAATATTACACCTGAAACTAACACAATATTGTAAATCAACTATAGTCCAATATAAAATAAAAATGTTTTAATTGAAAAAAATATAAAGACAATCTAATTTTTAAAATGGACAAAGGATTTGAATAGCTATTTCCCTTAATACGATACACAAATGGCCAAGACAAACATGAAAAGATGCTTTACATTATTAGTCATTAGGTAAATGCAAATCAAACCACAATGAAATTCCACCGCAGTAACCACCAAGCACACTATAATAAAAAATATAGACAATAACAAGTCTTGGTGAGGATGTGGAGAAATCAGAACCCTGGGGTACACTGTTGGTAGGAATGTACAATATTACAATTTCTATGGAAAACAATTTGGTTGTTCCTCAAAAAGTTAAACATAGAATTATAAGACTCAACAATTTCACTCCTAAGTATATACTGAAAAGAAGTGGATATAGGTATTCAAATAAATACAGGAATGTCAATGTTCATAGCAGGACTAATCACAATAGCCAAAAGACAGAAACCCAAATGTCTATCAAACGGTGGACAGATAAACAAAATGTGGTATATCTATACAACAGAATATTATTTGGCCATAAAAATAAATGAAGTAGTGATGCAAGCCACAACATGGATGAACCTTGAAAATGTTATGCTAAGTGAAAGAAGCCAGACACAAAAAGACTCATATCGTATGATTCCATTTATATGAAACATCCAGAATAGATAAATCCATAAAAAGGAGACTGTGGGCTGGGATCAAGATGGTGAAGTAGGATGACATGGAGCTCACCTTCCTCCACAAACATATCAAAAATACATCTAAATGTGGAACAGTTCTCATGGAAAACTAACTGGAAAGTGGCAGAAGAACTCCTATACAACCAAAGCTGCAAGAAAGATCTCCATGTAACCAGGTAAAATGGGAAAAAAAAGGCATTGGGTTGGGACTTGCACCCCAGGAAGGGATATGTAAGGAAAAGAATATTTGCATAGGTAAACCTTTGCCCTGGAGAGGAAGCAGGGTGAGACACAATCTGGGAATCCAAGTCCTGGGGTCCTATGCAGAGGAAACAAGCCCTCTTGCTTGCTGGGAAATCTGCTGAGATAGACAGCAGGGCTGAAGGAGTCTAGAATACTCACAAGGAGTGTGCATGTTCTGGCTTGCCAACAATCAAGGTGGCAAGAGTCATGTACCGGTGGCTGCCACTTCACTGTAATTTCAAATCTAAAGGGGCGAACACCCTAACCCTGCTCACTCCACACCAGAGCCTGGCATGAGATCTGGGCCAACTGAGCCCTGGGAAAAGACTCAGTCTAGCTATATAGAGACAAATTGTGGCATCCAGAGTATGAGCCAGGTGGAGCTGTGATGGCCATTGTCAGCACACAAACAGGGTGGTGGGTGGAGCCACAGCAGTCACTGGCAGCATGCATGTGAGGCAGTAACACAAAAGCACGCCTCTGCTAAGACCTGAATCTCAGGCAGCAAGGCACTGGGAGAGGGCCTGATTTAGCTATGTAGAGAGAGTCCAGAGGGCCTGAGGTGTGGTCCTAGTGGTTCTGCAGCAGCCATGGTCAGCAAGCACATAGGGCAGCAGGTTGGGCTACAGCTGCCATTATCAGCATGCTCAGGAGTACACAGCAGTGCACCTCCCAGCAAGAGCACCCCGGCTCCACCCACTCCACACCACAGCTTCGTGCTAGATCTGGGGCAGATAGGTCCTGGGAGAAGTCTGCCACAGAGGGAGGCCAGGATCCAGGCAGCAGCACAGCCACCTCAATTCCTGTAGCCACGACACCCCGACCCTCAGCCCCAGCCTACTCCACACCACAGCCTTGCACTAGATCTAGGACGAACACAACAGAAAAAGGGTTGTGACCTTGGGCAGCTGCTGAGTAGAATTGCAGATGCCTACACAGGCAGTACATAGGTCCTCTGTGACCACACGGGCCTCATTTGCTTTAGCAATCACCTCCTTTAGGGAAGGGCACTCACTCAAGGGCAATGGAGCCTGATCAAACCAACCCTCAGGGCTTCTACTCCAACAGCTGGGGAGCAGACCCCAACCCTGACTGGGTGGTGACAGCCATAGAGAGGAAGCCCCACTTCACACCCTACACGGGCTTTAAATCCCCCAACACCAACCACACCCCATATCAAGGAGATAATGGTCAGCACACCCTGAGGAAAGACATGGCTGGTATCGATACCAAAACCAGCCCAGCCCTCACACCAAAAACACAGGGCACACACAGTCTACACAGAGATGCTCCCACATAAAAACACCCCTTCAAGACCACAGTAGGTAACTGTTCCCCCTAAGTTCATAGAGACAGAGAAAATTAAGTAAAATGAAAAGGCAGAGGAATCATTCTCAATTAAAAGAACAAGAGAAATCCACTGAAAGAACAAATAATAAAACAGAGCTTACCTGTCTACTAGAACCCAAGTTTAAAAAGGAGGTAATAAAAATGCTAACTGAACTAAGAAAGATTATTGATAGAAATGCAAATCACTGTAACAAGAACTAGAAACTGTAAAGACAAACCAATCAAAAATAGATGATTCAACTGCTGACATAAAAACCAATCTAGGGCTTCCCTGGTGGCGCAGTGGTTGAGAGTCCACCTGCCGATGCAGGGGACACGGGTTTGTGCCCCAGTCCGGGAGGATCCCACATGCCGCGGAGTGGCTGGGCCCGTGAGCCCGGAGCCTGTGCTCCGCAACGGGAGAGGCCACAACACTGAGAGGCCCGTGTACCGCAAAAAAAAAAAAAAAAAAAAAAAAAACAATCTAGAAGCAACGAATAGCTGACTAAATGACACAGAATAATGAATAAGTGATCTGGAATGCAGAATAATGGAAATGACCCAATCTGAACAGCAGACAGAAAGATAAATGAAAAAAATGAAAGCAACATATGAGAGCTATGGAATAATATAAAATGTACCAGCCTATCCATAATAGGGGTTCCAGAAGGAGAAGAGAGAGAAGGGGATCAAAAATGTATTTGAAGAAATTATGGCTAAAAACTTCCCAAATCTAAAGAAGAAAACAGATATTCAAGTTCAGGAAGAACAGAGAGTCCCAAACAAGATAAACCAAAACAGACCCATACCAAGACATATCATAATTCAAACAGCAAAAGTTAAAGAGAGGATTCTAAAGGCAACAAGAGAAAAACAAAGAGTCAGTTACGAGGGAACACCCATAAGGCTATTAGCTGATTTCTCTGCAGAAACTTTGTAGGCCAAAAGGGAGTGGCATGATAAATTCAAAGCCCTGAAAGGGAAAAACGTGAAACTGAGGATATTCTACCCAGAAAGATTATCATTTAGAATAGAAGGAGAGATAAAGAATTTCTCAGACAAGCAAAAACTAAAAGAATTCAGCAATACTAAACCTACACTTCCTCTCTATATTTAAGGGTCTTCTCTAAATAAAAAAGAAGCAAGACTCTACAGGAAAGGGAAAATCACAATAAGAAAGGTAAATATATAAAAGGATTAAGATCATTTAAATAAGCCAGCATGTAGATTTAAAAACAATAAAAAATAATGTAAAAGTGATTATAACTACAACAAACAGTAAAAAGTTAAGTACAAAGATGTAAAATTGGACATTAAAATCACAAATTGTGGGAGAGGGAGTATAAAAATTTAGATCTTTTAAAATGTGTTTGAATTTGTATGCTTCTCATCTACTAGTTTAAAGGAAGTAGATGTATTCATGGGTCAACATACTTGAACTCCATGGTAACCACAAATCAAAAACATACAACAGAGTCACAAAAACTGAAAAGAAAGGAACTCAAGCATAATACAAAAGAAAATCATCAAACCACAAAAGAAAAAACAGAAAGAAGAAATGAACAAAGAAGAAACACGCACACACAAAGGAACTGAGAAATGGCAATAAGTACACACCTATCTACCTATCAATAATTACTTCAAATGTCAATGGACAAATGCTCTGATCAAAAGACACAGGCAGATTGGATTAAAAAAAAGCAATAAGCTGCCTACACAAGACTTACTTCAGGGTCAAAGACACACACAGACTAAAAATGAGGGGTTGGAAAAATATATTTCATGCAAATGGCAATGACAAGAAAGAATGGGTAGCAATACTCATATCAGACAAAACAGACTTTGAAACAAAAGCCATAAAGAAAGACAAAGAAGGGAATTATATAAAGATAAAGCGATCAATAGAAGAAGAAGATATTACACTCAACCAATATGCACCTAATATAGGAGCACCTAAATATATAAAACAAATACTAACAGGTATAAAGGGAGAAACTGACAGGAATACAATAACAGTAGGAGGTTTAATAACCAGTGACATCAAAGGACAGATCATCCAGACAGAAAATCAATAAGGCAACACAGGTCCTAAATGACACATTAGACCAGTTGGAGTTAATTGACATCTATAAGACACTACATGCAAAAACAAAAAACAAAACTAAAAAGAAAACCAGAATACATATTTTTTCAAGTGCAAATGGAATGTTCTCTAGGACAGACCACATATTAGGTCAGAAAACAAGCCTTAACAAATTTAAGAAGATAGAAATTATTTCAAGCATTTTGCTGACAACTTTTGGTATGAAACTAGAAATCAACCACAAAAAAGAAAAATGGGAAAAGACCTACTAGAGAATGGACTTGAGGATATGGGGAGGGGGAAGGGTAAGCTGTGACAAAGCGAGAGAGTGGCATGGACATATATACACTACCAAACATAAAATAGATAGCTAGTGGGAAGCAGCTGCATAGCACAGGGAGATCAGCTCGGTGCTTTGTGACCACCTAGAGGGGTGGGATAGGGAGGGTGGGAGGGAGGGAGATGCAAGAGGGAAGAGATATGGGAACATATGTATATGTCTAACTGATTCACTTTGTTATAAAGCAGAAACTAACTCACCATTGTAAAGCAATTATACTCCAATAAAGATGTTAAAAAAAGAAAAAGAATGAACACATGGAGACTAAACTTCATGCTACTAAAAAACCAATGGGTCAATGACGAAATCAAAGAAGAAATCAGAAAATACCTCAGAAGAAATGAAAATGAAAGCACAACCTCACAAAATCTATGGGATACAGCAAAAGCAGTTCTAAGAGGGAAGTTCATAGTGATACAGAGCTTCCTCAAGAAACAAGTAAAATCTCAAACAACCTAACCTACCACCTAAAGGAATCGAAAAAAAAGAAGAAAAAAACCCCCAAAGTTAGCAGAAGGAAGGAAATAATAAAGATCAAGAGGTAATCAATAAATAAAATTGTGATAAAAACAATAGAAAAGATCAATAAAATCAAGAGCTGTTTTTTTGAAAAGATAAACAAAATCAACAAACCTCTAGCCAGGCTCACCAAGAAGAAAAGAGAGGACTCAAATAAACAATATAATAAATGAAAGAGTAGAAATAACAACTGATACCACAGAAATACAAAAAAATTATGAGACTACTATAAAAAGTTATATGCCAACAAAATAGACAACCTAGAAGAAATGGACAAGTTTCTAGAAACATACAGCATGCCAAAACTGAATCAAGAAGAAACAGATAATTTGAACAGATGATCAAAAGTGAATTTGAATCTGTAATTTTAAAAATCACTGCAAACAAAAGTCCAGGACCAGACAGCTTCACTGGGGAATTCTACTAAACATACAAAAATAACCTTACACTCATCCTTCTCAAACTCTTCCAAAAGACTGAAGAGGAGGGAACACTCCCAAATTCATTCTTGAGGTCACCATCACCCTGATACCAAAAGCAGAAAAAATACACTACAAAAAAAGAAAATTACAGGCCAATATATTTTATGAATATAGATGCAAAAATCCTCAACAAAATATTAGCAAGCAGAATCCAACAACACATAAAAAGGATAATACACCATGATCAAGTTGGATTCATCCCAGTGTCACAAGGATGGTTCAACATACACAAATCAAACAATGTGATATACCACATTAAGAAAAGGAAAGACAAAAGCCACATGATCATCTTCATAGATGCAGAAAAAGCATTTGACAAAATTCAACATCCATTCATGATAAAAACTCTCACCAATGTGGGTATAAGGGAACATTATCTCAACATAATAAAGGTCAGTTTTGACAAACCCACAGCAAACATAATACTTACTGGGCAAAAGCCAAAAACCTTCCCACTGAATTCAGGAACAAGACAATGATACCAACTCTCACCACTCATATTCAACATAGTATTGGAAGTCATAGACACAGCAATCAGAAAAGAAAAAGAAATAAAGGTTATCCAAATTGGAAAGGAAGATGTAAAACTGTCACTATTTGCAGATGACACGCTACTCTATACAGAGAATCCTAAAGTCTCCATGCAAAAACTATTAGAACAAATTAGAATACAGAAATCTGTTGCATGTCTTTATATTAACAATGAAATACCACAAAGAGAAAGTCAAAAAACAATCCCATTTAAACTTGCATAAAAAAAGAAAATACCTAGGAATAAACTTATCCAAGGAAGTGAAAGACCTATATGCTGAAAACTATAAGACATTGATAAAGAAAATTGAAGATGATTAAAAGAAATAGATATCCTGTGCTCTTGGATTGGAAGAATTAATATTGTTAAAATGTCCGTACTACCCAAAGCAATCTATAGATTTAATGCAATTCCTATCAAATTACCCATGACATTTTTCACAGAACTAAAACAAATAATCCTAAAGTTTATATGGAACCACAAAAGATCCATAATTGTCAAAGCAATCCTGAGGAAAAAGAACAAAGCTGGAGATATAAGCCTTCCAGACTTCAGACTATACTACAAAGCTTTAGTAATCAAAACATCATGGTATTGGCACAAAAACAGACATATAGATCAATGGAACAGAACAGAGTCCAGAAATAAACCCATGCTCCTACAGTCAATTAATCTACAACAAAGGAGGCAAGAATATACAATGGAGAAAAGACAGTCTTTTCTACAAGTAGTGTTGGGAAAGCTGGACAGCTACATGTAAATCAATGTAATTAGAACACCCCCTCACACCACATACAAAAATAAACCCAAAGTTGTTTAAAGGCCTAAATATAAGACGATACCATAAAACTCCTAGAAGATAACACAGGCAAAACACTCTCTGATATAAATCATATCAATATTTTCTTAGATCATTCTCCCAAGGCAAAATAAATAAAAGCAAAAATAAACCCATGGAACCTTATCAAACTTAAAAGTTTCTGCATGGCAAAGGAAATCATCAGCAAAACGAAAAGTCAACCTACAGAATGGGACAAAATATCGGCAAATGATGCAAACAACAAGGGATTAAGATCCAAAATATACAAACAGCTCATACAATTCAATTTCAAAAAAACAAACAACCCAATCAAAAAATGGGAGGAAGATCTAAATCAACATTTTTCCAAAGAAGACATACAGATGGCCAAGAAGCACAAGAAAAAATGCTCAAAATCACTAAGTATTAGAGAAATGCAAATCAAAACCACAATGTGGTATCACCTCACAACAGTCAGAATGGCTATCATCAAAAAGTGTACAAATAATAAATGCTGGAAAGACTGAGCAAAAAAGGGAACCTTCATGCACTGTTGGTGGGAATGTAAATTGGTACAGCCACTGTGGAAAACAGCATGGAGGTTCCTTAAAAAACTAAAAATAGAGCTACCATATGATTCAGCAATTCCACTCCTGGTTATATATCCAGAAAAAATGAAAACTCTAATTCAAAAAGGTACACACACTCCAATGTTCACAGCAGCACCATTTATAATAGCCAAGACATGGAAACAACTCAAGTGCCCATCAACAGATGATTGGTTTAAGAAGACATGGGGTGTACACATACACACAATCATACACACACACACCACACACACACACACACACACACACACACACACACAGGAATATTACTCAGCCATGAAAAAGAATGAAATATCGTCACTTGCAGAAGCATGAATGGACCTAGGAATATTATACTTAGTGAAGTATGTCAGAGAAAGAAAAATACTATATAATATCACTTATATGTGGAATCTAAACAAATAATAAAAATGAATCTATATACAAAGCAGAAACAGACTCACAGACATAGAAAACAAACTTATGGTTACCAAATAGGAGAGGGAGGGGGGAGGGACAAATTAGGAGTATGTAATTAACAAATATAAACTACTTATGTATAAAATAGATAAGCAACAAGGATTTACTGTATAGCACAGGGAAATATATTCAATATTCTGTAATAACCTATAACGGAATATAATCAGAAAAAATAACTTAATCAGTATGCTGTATACCTGAAATTAACAAAATATTGTAAATCGGCTATACTTCAATAATTTTTTTAAAAAAGCAGACTATGGGGCTTCCCTGGTGGCGCAGTAGTTGAGAGTCCACCTGCTGATGCAGGGGACACGGGTTCGTGCCCCGGTCCGGGAAGATCCCACGTGCCGCGGAGCAGCTGGGACCGTGAGCCATGGCCGCTGAGCCTGCGCGCCCGGAGCCTGTGCTCCGCAACGGGAGAGGCCACAACAGTGAGAGGCCCACGTACCACAAAAAAATAAATAAATAAATAAAAATAAATAAGTAAATAAAAAAGAAGACTACGGATTGCTAGGGGCTGGGGGGCAAAGGAAAATGGGTAATGACTGCCTAATGGGTATGGGATTTCTTTTGGGCTTGATTAATATATTCTGGAATTAGACAGTGGTAATGATTGCACAACATTGCGAATGTACTAAAAGGCTCTGATTTGTACACCTTAAAATGGTGACATTTATTGTATGTAAATTATATGTGAATTAAAAAAGAAAGAATCCAAATTGCCTCATTTTGTGTCTTTATGATCTTTGACAAATTATTTAATCTATTTCTGTATCTATTTTGTTTCCTCAAGTATAAAATAGGGATATTAGGGAATTCCCTGGTGGTCCAGTGGTTAGGACTCTGTGCTTCCACTGCAGGGGGCACCGGTTTGATCCCTGGTCAGCGAACTAAGATCCTCCATGCCTCAGGGCGAGGCCAAAAAAAAAAAAAAATAGTGATAGTAGTAGTGGATACCTCATAGGGCTGTTCTTAGGAATAAATGAGGATAAAAATCTAATTCCCCTAACATAGTGCCTGATTTATAGTGATCATCCATTGTGTTATTACTATTATCATAATAATAATTATGATTGTTTGCTAGTAGAGTGAGGATAAGTTATACTCCCCACCTCCCAAGTTTAAGATGTTGCAATCTGCATTTAGCCTACCTTGATGAGTATTTCCTCTCTTTTTGTTCTCCCTGAAGCATATGTTTCTAACTTTGTAACACACTGCATTTTCTTATCCATGGATGTGGCTGCTCACCAACAACCTGCTTTCTTTTTTCTTCCCCCATTTTATTGGTAAGATTAGCACCATCTTGAGTTCTTCTTATCAATTTATGCTGAATATTTGGGAAGACACGCATGAAGCTAAATAATATCCCTAGTACCAAAATCTATGGAGCACTCAGCACCTTCTCTCTCTTTTTCCATGAGAAGAGAAGGCAATGAGGGGCAGCTCTATGCCACAAGATGCTAAAAACCATTCAGTAATCACTTGATGAGATCACTGGTGATAGCATGTCTGAATTGGAGGTGAAGGTCACATTTGCAGGTTTACCCCTTCCATTGGTCTTTCAAATTGCCTATGCCCCTTTTCTTTGTTGACAGGAGAAAAGAGCTGAATTGGAAGGAGATCCTGAAAATCTTAAACAGTGGTAATGAAAGAAAGGTTAACTTTATAAAATGCAGCCAAAGAGTTCTACTTTGATTTGTGCTTAAGATACATTAATGCCTAATCCCATGGTTACAGCAATGCATTAAATCTACAATGTTTCTAAAATTCTTTCAACCAAAACTGGTCTAGGCTTTTCTCTATGATACCCTAGAATTCTAGGAAATCCACAGATACCAAAATGGTGAGAGGAAAGGGAGAGGGTGGAAGGAAAGAAAAGGGTTTCTAGTAGCCATATAATTTACTGGGCTTTAAAGTTAATGAAGAATCTAGATATGCTGAATCCAAGTCCATTGCTCTTTCCACAGCATTCATATGCCTTCTAATGTGAATGTGTCAGAGATCAAGACTATTTTGATGGGAAAGAAGGATTAGGAAAGGACACATGCAATTTTCCAATAGAACAGTCCAAGATGGGGCACTTGGAGATTAAATAGAGGTTACAAGGAGGCAGAAACAGCAATCAGTAGACCATGAAGTCCACATTTCACTTATTTTTTTTCTTGCAATTTTTCTACCTAATAGTTCACCATCATGTACCATCCCTACCTTCCAAGACACCCCCCTTCCCAATCGAGGGACTGGGCATTATGGCATTTTGCTTAGCCTGCTCCAGGTGGTCTTACCAGCACATTCTTAGAGTGTGGGGAAAGGGATTTCTCTACTTTGTTAGAAGGTGAGTTGTGACCCTCTAGCTTAGGAACCTTGCCCGAAAATCAACGCATGGACACTACAGCCATAGCACTGAGTTATCCATCATCAATGACCATATC
Source organism: Delphinapterus leucas (assembly GCF_059928025.1). Classification (NCBI taxonomy): domain Eukaryota; kingdom Metazoa; phylum Chordata; class Mammalia; order Artiodactyla; family Monodontidae; genus Delphinapterus; species Delphinapterus leucas. The sequence continues at coordinate 35,792,139 of NC_143150.1, forward strand.
AGAGGGACTAACCACATAGAGAAAGTTGATCTCAAAAAGGCAAGAGAGGTCCTCCCATGAGATGCAGCTATTTCATTTCCAACGACTCTGGCAGTGCTTCTAAACCACTCTCAGACTTTCTAGCCCCAGGAAAAGAGAAACACACTGATATCATATCTAATCATGGATCCTGATGAGAAAAGACAGAGAAGTTGAGTTGTAAAGTGTTAGCATTCATGAATTTCCCACATGAAAGGAAAAATAAGGAGTGGCTCCTGTGGTATATAATTTATGAAAATGATTCTCCAATGAGACTTTATCAACTCTTAGGTCTAAAAGAAAAAAATGAAATCAGGCTTTCTTAGAAAGTTTGTTTCTGAGGAGTTTTTCTAAGGATTAGGGTTAGACAATGTCCTTTGGGGAGCTGGGCCTGTTTGATAGGCCTTTTGTCCAGTGAAAAGATTGAACTTGCCTTTCCATTGGACCAAGATGAAATTAAAATGGTAAAGATGATTTCAAACTGACCCAATGCCCCAAACCTGTGACAGATCTGTTTTGCTCCAACTATGGTCAACAGAAGAAAAAAAAGTTTAATTAACAGACATTCACAGAGAACCCACTGTATTCCAAGTACCTTCAAGCATTTCATAAGCATACAAAAGAAATATAGAATGGATTACTTTCTTCAAGAGCTTACATACTAGCTGTAAAAAATAAACCATGAATAGATACTAAAAAGATCAGGAAGGGGCGACTGACCAAGAGGCCAGGAGACACAGGCTCTAGTCTTAGCTCTAACATTAACTTACTATATGACCACGGGCAAGTCCTTTCTGCTCTATGGGCCTCAGTTTTCCCATGTGTAAGCTGAAGAGGTTGGACTAGATCCTCAAGGGCCTTTCTAACTCAAACATTTACTTAAAAATAACAAGTGAGGGGAATTCCCTGGCGGTCCAGTGGTTAGGCCTCCACGCTTTCACTGCTGAGGGCCCAGGTTCAACCCCTGGTCAAGGAACTAAGATCCCACAAACTGTGTGGAGTGGTCAATAAATAAAGTGAGTATATGAAAGTGGGGAGAAGATAATTGAACATCCCATGCTAATGAGGGTTTAGTTTTTCTGAAGATGAGTTTCTTTTCTATTCCAAAGGCACAAGGTATCTTCCCAAAGCTTTGGGGTCACTGGAAGCTAAGGTTCATGAATGTCCCTTGCCAGAGCTAGATAATATTTCCTCTCCAAAGATCAGTAAATGCAGTCAGGAAAGTTGGTGACTCATTCTAAGACCTCCTCAGGGCATCTGTAGAGGGCAATTCCAAAGTCAGTTTTAAAGTTTCCAGACTCTCCTTTCTCATCACCTGCTATCCAAATGTAGGAGGACTGGACGAAGATTTCTATCAGGGCCACTACTCTGGCAGAGAGCCCAGTGTCTGCCTGAGAATGAAGGCAGTATTTGGTACTCATGAATAAAGCTGGTAAATTAGTATCCTTTGTAATATTGCTGAGGGGACAGTGCCAACTTCAAGATAAAAAGGCCATAGGTGGACTGGAGATAAGGAGAAGACAAGAGAATGGGAAACTGGGATGGTCTATTTTAGAGATTATAAGCACAGGGTTTGGAGTCATTCAGTCCTAGGCTCAACTCTAGCTCTAGTCCTCTAAGCAAAATGTTTAACCTTTTTTGAGCCTCAGTTACTTCATATGTACAATAAGGATAATAATAATACTGACTATACAAGAATTATTTCAAAGATTAAATAAGACATTGTCTATAAAGTGGGGGGCATGTGCCTGACACCTAGTATGTGCTCAATAAATGACAAATGCTATCATTATCATCAATTTCTCTCATACCGTCAGTAAAGACATCCCTAAATCATTAACATAACAAATCATTTTTCAAAGGTCATTGACATTAAATGCTAAAAAGCTATCAATCTCATTATCCCCTACAATTCCAAATCCAAACTCCTTTGTTTGGCACTAATGCCCTTCACAATTTGGCCTCATCTAATTCACTATTTAGCCTCTCCTACTTCATTGGTCTTTGAGACTATTTACTTGCAACTCCAGGTCTGCTTGATTACCCTACAAATCCTAACCATGGCTGGGAGTGTATTGGGAGCTTTATCTCCTCCAGTGGGCAGGGTTGGCCTTAGTTGTTCTGCCCCACTCATGGTATCCAACAAGCCCAGAGTGACTCCTGGACTCATGTTCCTGTGACATGTCTGCTCCTTATTCCATGGTGATTCAGTGTTGATGACTGATCTTCGGCCTTAGTTTCCTGGTGAGAGTAAAGGTTATCTTGTCTGTCTGCCTAGATCTAACCAGTTCTTTCTCAGGAAGCTGGTTCTGTATCATGGCATGCTCAGCTATAGTGGGATTCTTACTACCATAATTGAGAACCAGGATGCCGCCCCACACCAGACTTTGAGTGTTGTCTGTCACCTAGACCCTGTTGTTCCCATGCCTCACAAACCTCAGTACATTCCTTTGAGTACTATGTTGGACTGACGAAGTTTCCATAAGGGTTATAGAAGGAAACATAAGGCACATTCAGAAGGGTAACTGAGAAGAGTTTAATGAAGGGGCTATTTAAATGGTGTGGGAAAGGTTAAGAGAAACCAACAAAGGATGATGGGGGACCCTAAAGTTAACAATAGCAATGGAGCCTTTACCATCTTTACACCTAAAGGAACAAGTAGAGGGAGCAGTTACTAGAACCTAGAGAGAGACCCACAGCTATGACTAGGAGATTGAAGCTCCCCCTCCCCCAACAAATTGTGGCCTTTGAGGGAAGTATTCAGCCACTGACACCAGTATCAACCTCGGGGACTAAATATCCTGATCTCCATCTCTTCCCATCTTCTGCTGCTGTCTTTCACTGGCTGTACCCAACTGAGGAGTCAAAAGGCAAAATAACCTAGTGAATATATCATAAAGGTCAGCCTCCTGGAGTAAAGAACAGAGTGCAAAGGATAAGGACTGTAGGAAAAAATGGAGAATACTCTGCATAGGTGGACTACACTAACAGGTGGACCAGTTTCTGCTATCACTAGCCCTGCCTTACTCAAACTTCCTTACGCTACTGAGGTTCCTGCAACCCCAATGTCCAATTTTCCACTCTTCAACTGCAAGTTATGATAGAGACCAGACCTTATACATATATTTGCATTCCCCATAACATCACAATACTTCCTGATAGACTGTTTTGCAAGTGTTACATTTTCTCCAAATTGTTTTCTTTCTGCCTGACTTTCTATTCATTCAACAAATATTTTATGAGTTCCCACCCTGTAACGACCACTATGCTATGCAGTAGGATACAATAGTACACAGAAACATACACATTCTCTCCTCCCATGGCACTTGCAATCTCGTAGAAGAGAAAAACACTCATCAAAGAACCACACTAGCAAGTATAACAGCTAATATCTAATAAGTGTTTATAATATGCCAGGCACTGTCTGGTGGCTTTATATTATGTCGAATTAGTTATAATCTAGAGCTATGCTTCCCAGAATTACTTTCCTGTATGGTTCCAATTTAGGGTTGGCCATAAGAGGAATCTGCACGTAAATTTTGAAAGGTGAAAGTGAAGGAGCAGACATTTTTAACACTCTGAATGGCACTGTGGGGCCCATCTCATTGGCATGGAACAGGAAGCAGACCTGCAGCTCCCCAAGCTCCTGCAGGATATCCTCCTTCAGCTCCTCTGAATTCTGGACCAGGTACATGCGCAGCTCCACATCACCAAGGCTGGAGGCAGTACAAGATAGGCACAGGTTCTAGACTGTCCTTGCAGGATTGATTATGTCCTCTTAGGTTCCAATTTGTTCTCCCACTTCCCCTGCTGACTTTAGGCTCAACATTAAATGCTGAAATGAGTCTTATGGAAACTAATTAGATCTCACAATTACATCATGTCTAACCCTTATAATAAAATTCCTTATTCTCTGTCACCTCTAGTGGTTCCGCTTCTCTGATTGAACCTTTATTGACACTGAGGCGGGTACTACTGTTATCCCTGTTTTAAAGATGAGGATACTAAAGCATGAAGACATTAAGCATCTTGCCCAAAGTCAAACAGTTCACAAACGGGGAGAGCCAAGTTTTGAACCCAAGCAGTTTGGCTTAAGAGTATGTATGCGATTAACCACCATGCTATCTCCCTCTCAAACCTCAGTCTGAAATTATGCACACAGAGGTAGATAAGTACTGTGATAAAAAGAACACAATTCTATGACCGCGCTTAACAAAGGAGCCTGAATGAGATTATATATCTCTCTGTTTACTTATCAATCTGAGCAGTCTATCTACTGAGAAAAATATGTGTGCCACAAAATAGCTGATGCAGGAGGGAAGGTGACTAAAATTTGGGCAAAGGTGAAGAAAAGGCAGGGGCACGTCCCTTCTCCTAACATCACCATTGGGATACAGTGGCTGTCGAACGCACTACAGAGAAAGCAGCCTACCGGGAGCATAACCGTGCAGACGATGTTTACAGTGCTGAACTGATGAGAGGATAGTTTAAAGTGCACTAGAGCGGGAATCAAGAAAAATTGCCTTCTAATCCTAGCTCTGCCACTGACTGTTGTATAACTCTGTGCAACTTCCCTGCTCTGAGCCTCAGTTTTCCCTTTCTAAGGACGGTATGGTTGGACTTCATAATCTCTAAGATTCCTTCTAGTTCTAGGATTCTATAACCATTAGCCTGTGAAATTAGAGTCTGTCCAGGTTTTCAGCACAGTTAAGAAAGCACTTGGGTAATGAGCTTGGGATTCCTGGGTGATTATTTGCAGGCTCTTAATCGAAAACAAGATAGTTAACATCTAGGTAGTTTTGCTGGAGCTCCTGAAGCGAAAGAAGGGATGGCTTGGCCAGCTTACCTGGTCACAAACCAGTCTTGCAGTCCCTGGCTATAGTCTATAAGCCATTTCTCCCACCAAGATCTCAAATGAATTCTTGTGTTGCAATAAAAAAAGATGAACACATTCATTCTGGAGAGGTGATCTCTTCATCCAAAAAGTCTCCAGGGAAACTTTTATCAAATAGCTGAATGTGAAAGCAAAGCATGACTCAAGGAAACCACATGACCTTCTGCCCAGAGAATGATGAATACTTTCTGCCTTGGCCAGGAAGGAAAACATGAACTAGAATTGATTTGTTCTCTTCTCTCGGGAGAAAGCGGGAGTGAGGGCATTAGAAATTCCATTTTGAAGAGTCTAGATTCAAATCTTTGTAGTTTCTTGATATGTGGGAGTTAAGAGAGAGAAAATACTTCTCCTGTTCAATTATGTTTGTTGTTCTGCAATTTGAACAGAATACATTTTTCCGATTAAATTTTAAAATGATAGCATTTTTAAGTAAATGAGCAGTTCAAGTACTATGGCTAAGATTATAATTTAAGCAACCATCTATTAAAGAAAGAAAGAGAGAAAGATAACAACTACAGATTTAACATCATATTCTGGGGCATGTGAATAGGATAAGTGAAATACTGGCAGGCAGGGGGGATCTTCCTTCTATCTTTAAAGAGAATGAGGTGATTAAGAGATTGCTCTTAGGTCCATAAATATAAAGGTCCTGAAATTATGTGGATACAATGAGATCACAGTGCTCTGAGCTCTAAGTCCATAAGGTACATTAACTAGTTCTCTAAATAAGAGAAATGAACTGACCTCATTTAATTAGCATGGAGTGGTTTTTAAAGGAAAAAAAAGAGGTTTCATTAACTGCTTATGAATGGCCCTATTTCAAAAGATGCAAATCCACAGAGGAACTTATGTTTGGAGAAAACGTCTATCTCCCATCACAAGAAGCCATTTTTTATCCTTTTGCTTCCAGTTTTTCCTTTTGTTATGGCATTTGTTCAATTCATTCATTCATACATTCAAATATCTACTAAGCACAGATTTTACATCAAGTACTGTATTATTGTACTTTGGCATTGTCAAAGTACATTGTCATATTTTTTGGCTTTTAAGAACTGTTCAGATGTTAAGCCTCCAAGGCCAAGATTTTAATGCCAATTTTAAGATCTTCCACCTTTCTTTGGAATTTCTTCCCTTTCTCATTTTACTCCAACCCACCCCTTTAATCCAAGCTGTAGGCTTATCAGGAAAGAGGAAAGTGGAAAGTGGGTGTGGCATGCAAGATAGCATAAGTGCAAGCCACAGTTGGTATATAAAGGAATGTTTCCAAATGTCAAGACATTTTAATGATGATATATAAAACTCTACCCCACCCTCAATCAGAGGCAAGATATGCCCCTGTTCTTTAGACTCCTTTACGATTCTGATCAATACCTGTGGACCGAAGTCTGCCACCTCCAACAAAGGAAAAACCAAAGTAGAGAACAAACAGTTCTGCCCAAGCATTAGCATTTGTCTTTAGCATCTCTTGTTCACTAGTGCTGGCTTGCTGCTACACTAGATTTTTCAGCCTCTATATCATGCTCACCTAGTTCTGGGACAGTACCCCGACCTCCCATCATCACTATTCCCTTATCCTGATTTTTTAAAATTTCATAGCACTTACTACCTCTTAACATATTATATATTTGTTTACGAGCCCTAAGAAGACAGTGAACTGTGTCTGTTTGTTCCCTCAGTACCTAGAATAGTACCTGGTTCATAGCTGAGCACTCCAAAAAATGTGTTTAATTAACTAATGAATGAGTGATACTTGCCTGTTCCTTTTTGCCATAGCTCACTCTTTGGGCCTCAATCTCCATGTCTTAGATCTTCTGAATCAATCTAATTTTCCTGTTCCTAGGGCATCAATCCTTTGCTTGCCCTACCTGATATATAGATGGTGAACTGGACCCACATTTAACCCAGGGAAGAAAATAGCTAAATCAAGCATTTTTGCATATAAAAGGGCCCAACCACAAAACTATTCATTTTTCCTTAAGGCTATTTTTATGTTACTGTACATGTGAGTACTTAAAATAGTTTTGACCAAAACATATGAAGCAGAAACATAACTACACATCACAGCTCCCCTGCAGGTCCTCATACCCCTCCTAGGCAACATTTGCATTTTAATAGGAAACATTTTAAAGCCCTAGGCCTAGCTCATAGGAGTGAAGAACTCTGGGCCACATTAATTAGGGGGCAACAGAAACTGGGGACCTTTTTAACCTCCTCTCAAGTCACTCTATCTGGCCCCCTCTTCCACCAGCACACTGGATAGGCAATCCTTGAAAAAGAATTTAGAAAACACTGAATATTGGGAATCTGTTCCGTAAGGAGGGAATCAATCCAACCAACCACTTTTTTCTTTGCCAACTGTTATAGCTTATGTCCTCTAGACCAAGAACCCAAAAGGATTCTTTTTTCTATTGACAATTCAAGAGACTCTTCACACTCTCTTTGCTCTCACTGTGTATTAAGGATCTATTTTCAAAGAAGTACATAGCCAGCGGGGAGAAATATGACTGAAGCGCATTCCCAACTACTCCAGAAGTGTCCTTGGTGTATGTTATGTTACCCCAGGGAATCAATGTGGGGATTGGGTTTGGGGAGTTGCACTTTGCACCTGCTGTCACGGATGAGATTGTCATAATACCTAGTAATGAAGTAAGAGGGGTGAGGGTAAGAAATCAATTAAGCAGGCAGTTTTTTAAAAAAATAAACTATGTCTTTTGTAATATATATATATATATATATATATATATATTTTTTTTTTTTTTTTGTGGTACGCGGGCCTCTCACTGTTGTGGCCTCTTTCGTTGTGGATTCCAGGCTCCGGACGCGCAGGCTCAGCGGCCATGGCTCATGGGGCCCAGCCGCTCCGCGGCATGTGGGATCTTCCCGGACCGGGGCACGAACCCGCGTCCCCTGCGTCGGCAGGCGGACTCTCAACCAGTGCGCCACCAGGGAAGCCCTGTAATAATTTTAGATTCACAGAAAAGTTGCAGAGATAATACAGTGAGCTCTCATACACTCTTATTTTTTAATTAATTTTTATTGGAGTAGGGTTGCTTTACAATGCTATGTTAGCCTCCACTACACAACAAAATGAGTCAGCCATACACATACAGATATCTCCTCCCTTTTGGACTTCTCTTCCATTTAGGTTAGCACAGTGCATTAGGCAGAGTTCCCTGTGCTATACAGTATGTTCCCATCAGTTGTCTATTTTATACTGTTCACTCAGTTTCCCCTGATGTCAACATCTTGTGTAACTATAATACATTTGTCAAAAGTAAGAAATTAATATTGATATATTCCTATTAACTAAACTATTGGATTTCATCAGTTTTTCCACTAATGTCCTTTTACTGTTTCAGGGTCCAATCTAGGATTCCACATTTCATTTAACAGATGGCTTTTTGGTACAATGTGAGAAGATCTAATCAAGAGGCCAAGCCTAGGCCAAGCTCATTAAGGGAAAGCTGCTCCCTCGGGCCTCTCTTTTACTGACTACGAATCCTGGTTAGCCTGCACTGCATGGTACAGTCAAGCGGAGTTTGGCTAAACAGCAAAATCAAAACAGGATGTTGCAAGGAGAAGGACATCTTTCAGATAATGGAAAAGCATGAAGGAAAAGAAAGAAAACAACCTCAGGTGCCAAGTAGAGATTAGGTAGACAAAAAGGAATTTGATGGCCATTCTCCCAGAAACTTCAAAGTCACTAATCAGAGTTTCTGAAAATTCAGCAAGGAGAAGAAGCCACCAGGAACTCAGTAGGACTCCATGATGACCACAGTGGCAGGAGCGTGCTCAGGGGTAAAAAGGCATTACGGTCAGGCATTCAGGCTGACACACTGAATGAGTTCCCTGCCTCCAACTCTATTAAGGATGGCAAACTGGTATGATCAAGTAGCCACGTTAGGGTTACTAAATCAAAGCGTGTCAAACACATGGAACGCTCTAGATGTTGCAAACTACAGTCCTGTGGGCCAAATCTGCTACCTGCTTTTGTCAATAAAGTTTTATTGGAACACTTAGCTACTTCCATTTGTTTAAGTATGGTCTGTGCTGTGCTTTTGCACTACAAAGAGAGAGCTGATTAGTTGCAACAGGCCCACAAAGCCTAAAAGATTTACTAGCTGGCCCTTTATGGAAAGTGATCTAGATTGAATCAACAGGTAGAGAAATAAGAGGCTAAATGGTCTTTACCAAGTGGAAGCTATCAGTGTGCAGCTATTAGTCAGAATGCACAACCTACATCAGAGGTCTAGTGCATGGCCAGGGGCATATTCAGCCATGAGTGAGGCTTCCCTGGAGACTCTGGGAATACCGGACTGCTGAGCCTGTCTTCCACTCCAGGCCCCAGCTGCTGGAATCTCGCATTAAGTATAGATCACAACCATAGAAAGGCTGGAATGGCATGGTAGTGGGAAGGGGGAAATCAATCCTGACCAATGCTCTGGGAGAGGTTTGCATGAGTACGGTGATATTGAGAAACAGGAATAAGGGAAATCCTTGGGTAGAATCTATTTAAATATTTTAATGTTTTCCTTTCACAAGGTTGTAACTTCAGGATGACTAAAACATTAGATTACCATCAGATAAAAGAGTATTTTTATCACTCAAGTCTTTATTGAATACTTACTGCATGGACTACGGGATTACAAAGAGGAGTTATCCCCCTATGATTTTAGTGAGGGAGAGAAGACATGCACCCAACCACTTCTAATAAAAGTACAATACAGAAAGGATCAAAATGTCTAAACGCCTTCATTTAGTCCCAATCCCCTTTCACTTCTAGGACTGCTCTGCACTTCCTTTCCCTATATCCTCCTTCCAACCTTTTCCACCTGTGCTCTCTGGAATCAGCATTTCAAGATAAGCAAACTCTCCAACATGCCCAACTTCTTCACATAACACTTGTTTCCTTAACTGAAATCTGGCTCTACCACAAGCCCCCCGCTTCCCCACAAGCTCTCTCAAGAGCAGGCTGAGATCTATACTTAGAAAGAAAAAAAAAAGCAGGCTGCTCATTCCCCTACACTTCAGAAATCATACAACCATACTGCTTTTGTTGTCTTCATTTCAGAGATGAGAAAACAGGCCAAGTAACTTGCCCGAGGTCACACAGACAGTAAGTGGCAGAGCTGGGATCGGAACCCAGCTTGAAATGATTGGAGCACCATGCTCTTTACCATACTAGACAGCATTTCATATCCTCTATAATCCTCCATCATCACTTGTTGCTGAAAGTGAAACATCAGAAAACCAATAGACTTTAAAAAAATTTTTTTTGGATCAGGTACTTTCCTAGAGTACCTGATGTATTACCTGATGTTTCTGTAGGGGCAGTAGGGATTTCACAGGCTCACTTTACGTTCTTGCAGCGCCTGTTACCCACCCACTCTTCTTTCTTGGAGCCAAAACATTGTCACCAGCAAACTAATAGTCTGTAGGCCAATTCTTATCTGATAGGACATCTGCCAGAAGGCATGAGGAAGTTAGAACCAGGAGAGTTTGAAAGAGATATAATCAGGAGAACTATGTGAGGAGAGGTGGAGAGAAGGCTGTCTGCCCCAGCACTCTGGTGTGCTGCAAGCTACAGATCTGTCTATGCATTGATGATATATTGACCCACTCAGTCTCAAGGTCCCAGCGCTGATCGCCTCTAGGAGCTACAAGTCTCACCTTTTTACACCAGAGCTCCATAGAAATGTTTTCCACTTATGTCACAGTTGCAGTGCAGGGGTTTGGAAAGCACAGACGTTGAAGATGATGAAAATTGACGTTCTGGCCACCAAAGATTTCATGCCTTATACCTAATGTGGAACCTCTTCTTTCCTCCTGGTCTGCTATGATGTCAGAGATTCAGGGTGCCTTTCAGAGGCCTTGGGAGAGTAGGGTATGAGAGGAAGTGTGGAAGAGAAGCAGAGTCCGCCCAGAGTGAGAGGAACTCATGGCATTCAAGGTGAAGTGGTGTCTGGCCTTTTAGAACAATTCCAACTCTCCTGATAAATCTTTTGCTTAGCATGCAAGATAGACGCACAAGCAGAAATGGCCTATTGACAAACAGGTGAACCTTTTTGCAATACTTGTGTCAGTCAGATCAGCCCTGATTAGATGTGAACTGATATCTTGGCAATTCCCCAAATACAAATGAAGTGATAAAGGAATATATATGTACAATTATATATGTGGAATCTAAAATACGATACAAATGAACTTATTTATACAACCAGAAATAGACTCACAGACAAAGCAAACAAACTCATGGTTACCAAAGGGGAAAGGGGCAGGGAGGAATAAATCAGGAGTTTGGGATTAGCAGATACAAGCTACTATATATAAAATAGACAAACAACAAGGTCCTACTGTATAGCACAGGAAACTATGTTCAATATTTTATAATAAACCATAATAGAAAAGAAAAAAAAAGAAATAGATATGTAGATAAAGGGAAACAGTCTTGGAAGGCTATATACCAAAATGTTGATAGTGGGTTTTTTTTCTCATTTTGTTAGGCCTTTCTGTATATTCTCATTTATTTCAACATTGTGTATGCATTTTTCCTACCATAAAAAATAATAGCAATAAAGCTATTACCATTTTGGAAAATGCCACTACTACAAAGTACTACATGACCTTGGATACATCCAAACCTCACTTAAACTCAGTTCCCCTATAAAGCAAATACCAGTGTGTTACAGGTTGTTACAATGCTCAACAGAAAAATTAGCAGACGTGTAGCAGGAACTCAATGCATATTTCTTTAAAAAACAAACAAGCCTTCTGAGAGGAGGATGTCGGCGATATAAATATGAGGTTAATTCTGCAAAAAATGAAAACAACAGAAGACTTTGAATTCAGGGTCAGACTGCTTAGCTTTTGTGCCTCTAGAGGTCAAGAAAAAGTAACACATGAAGCAAGTTAAGTAGAATGAGGAACCTTATTGCCAAGGAAGAAACTTACCCAAAATCTGCTAACACACTTTGCTGTCCCATTGTTCACTCCTCTCTTGCTTTAACTCCTCTATTTTTCCTTTCCCTAGTGATATGAAAGTCTTAATAAACCTAACAGGGTCCCCAAGCATGTTACTGGAAGACACATATTCTTAGATGTAAACCTAACCCATGGATGGAAATGTGCCCCTTCTGTCATGGACCATAATGATCTGAGATTTTCTAAATGGACACATGATTCAGCTCAAGCCAATCTGACTTACTGCACCTACAAACTTGTGGTCTGTGGTATATATTTTTGCTCTAAGGAAGCTTTTGTCTCATCTCATTACTTTCTGTCAAGTACACATAGATAGAGGCTTTCAGTATGTTTACGTTTAAAAACAAGAAATCAAGTAAGAGAACAGAGTAGGGACTGCCTGCCAAGCTTAAAGCAGAAGATGGGCAGCCGTAGCAGAAGGAGATTAGACTCAAAAAATCATCCTAAACCAAAACACATACTCAAAATTACTTATGTAATACTGTGCATCCGGCCCTGTTCTTAATACTTCACATACATCAACTCATTTAATTTTCACACAACCTCATGAGATAGGTACTTTTACTATCCCATTTTACAGATAAAGAAGCTGAGGCACAGACTCACTCATGTAACCCAGCTAGTAAGTGGTAGAACCAGCCCAACTCCCGGGTCTCTGCTTGTAAACCCATTGCTATGTTGTCCCTCTAGGAAACAAAGCACTTTCAAGCACAGGCTGCAATTAACCCAAGTAAAAGATAAACCCCCTAAGTGTTCCTTCTCTATTTCTCCAGGCAGTTTTTCTTTTCAAACATCCATCTTTTTTTTTTTTACCTCTTTATTGGAGTATAATTGCTTTACAATGGTGTGTTAGTTTCTGCTTTATAACCAAGTGAATCCGTTATACATATACATATGTTCCATATCTCTTCCCTCTTGCGTCTCCCTCCCTCCCACCCTCCCTATCCCACCCCTCTAGGTGGTCACAAAGCACCGAGCTGATCTCCCTGTGCTATGCGGCTGCTAGCTATTTTACATTTGGTAGTGTATATATGTCCATGCCACTCTCTCACTTTGTCACAGCTTACCCTTCCCCCTCCCCATATCCTCAAGTCCATTCTCTAGTAGGTCTGTGTCTTTATTCCCGTCTTACCCCTAGGTTCTTCATGACATTTTTTTTCTTAGATTCCATATATATGTGTTAGCATACGGTATTTGTCTTTAAGAAAATGTTCAAACATCCATCTTTATCCCTATTTATTCACCTCCTCTAGCCTGCAGTTACTGTCACCCACACTTATTGAAAATTAAGATCTTCAAAAAGGTATTTCAGCAGGACATTGTTTCAGCAGGTCCTGAAAATTAACTACTTACCTCTTCCCTGCCTTGTCATTCATCTGAGCTCACTGGCTCTTGTCCCGTTCACAGTTGCCAGTGTACAAAAAATGATCGTCTACTGCACACTTAACTACTCTCCCACCTCCTGCCAATTCAGGTCGTTCAAGAACATGGTCTTTTATAGGAAATGAGAAAGGGAGCCGAAAGAATTCAATACCCAAAGAATGTACTGCACCCTGTCTTCATGTTCGCAATTAGTAGACACAGCAGCTACACTGGCACTGGGAATGTTTCCGTTGGACACAGCCTCTGAAAGACATTGCTGAATAATACGGATCTGTAAGCCATTACTACTCAGCACTTTGTCAAGAACACAATATTAATTACCCTCTAGAGCTTTTAAGAAATGGCTGATCCTTTGGAAGGAGGTGATTTCAACAAGTCACTTATTCCTCAGGTTGCAAATATGCTTAATTTCCTTCTTTGTGAAGAGTACTGTATTTTTCTATACGTACTGATTTTAACGAAGATATTTTCCATTTCTAAAGAACATGTTCTCCATTAATGGCATTTGAGTGGAAAGCAAAATGTTACAATACCGGCCAGAAAGGAAACCTTAGGAGGTCCCTGATAATACACCTGCAGGACCCTGCCATCTTGGGGCTGGAAGGGCACCTAAAGGCCAAGAAAGGATATAGTGATTGCGGCAGCTCATTCACAGTCCTCTCTGAAGGGCCTTTCTTGGTTGTTACCTGACTGGAGGAGGACTAATATGAACAAAAAGCCAAAGTAAGGCAAAGTGCAGAAAATACATTAGAGTCAACAATATTAAAAATAAAAGAGAGGGGGACCTTGAAGATGGCGGAAGAGTAAGACGCGGAGATTGCCTTCCTCCCCACGGATACACCAGAAATACATCTACACGTGGAACAACTCCTACAGAACACCTACCGAAGGCTGGCAGAAGACCCCAGACCTCCCAAAAGGCAAGAAACTCCCCACGTACCTGGGTAGGGCAAAAGAAAAAGAGAAAAAACAGAGACAAAAGAATAAGGACGGCACCTGCACCAGTGGGAGGGAGCTGTGAAGCAGGAAAAGTTTCCACACACTAGGAAGCCCCTCCGCGGGCGGAGACTGCGGGAGGCGGAGGGGGGAGCTTCGGGACCGCGGAGGAGTGCACAGCGACGGGTGCGGAGGGCAAAGCGGGGAGATTCCCGCACAGAGGATCGGTGCCGACCGGCACTCACCAGCCCGAGAGGCTTGTCTGCTCACCCGCCGGGGCGGGCGGGGCTGCGAGCTGAGGCTCGGGTTTCGGTTTTGGACAGAGCGCAGGGAGAGGACTGGGGTTGGCGGCTTGAACATAGCCTGAAGGGGTTAGTGCACCACGACTAGCCAGGAGGGAGTTCGGGGAAAAGCCTGCACCTGCCGAAGAGGCAAGAGACTTTTTCTTCCCTCTTTGTTTCCTGGTGCGCGAGGAGAGGGGTTTAAGAGCGCTGCTTAAAGGAACTCGAGACGGGCGCGAGCCGCGGCTAAAAGCGCGAACCCCAGAGACGGGCGGGAGACGCTAAGGCTGCTGCTGCCGCCACCATGGGGCCTGTGTGCAAGCACAGGTCACTACCCACACCCCTCTTCCGCGGAGCCTGTGCAGCCCGCCACTGCCAGGTTCCCGGGATCCAGGGACAACTTCCCCGGGAGAACGCACGGCGGGCCTCAGGCTGGTGCAACGTCAAGCCGGCCTCTGCCGCAACGTCACGCCGCCTCTGCCGCCGCAGGCCCGCCCCGCACGCATTGCCCCTCCTTCCCCCCCCAACCCCCGGCCTAAGTGAGCCGGAGCCCCCGAATCAGCGGCTCCTTTAACCCCGTCCTGTCTGAGCAAAAAACAGACGCCCTCCAGCGACCGACACGCAGAGGCAGGGCCAAATCCAAAGCTGAGCTCCTGTGAGCTGTGAGAACAAAGAAGAGAAAGGGAAATCTCTCCCAGCAGCCTCAGAAGCAGAGGATTAAAGCTCCACAATCAACTTGATATACCCTGCATCTGTGGAATACCTGAATAGACAAGGAATGATCCCAAATTGAAGAGGTGGACTTTAGGAGCGAGATCTATGATTTTTTTCCCTTTTCCTCTTTTTGTGAATGTGTACGTGTATGCTTCTGTGTGAGATCTTGTCTGTATACTCTTGCTTCCACCATTTGTCCTAGGGCTCTATCCGTCCATGGTTTTTTTTAAAATTTTTTTTCTTAATAATTAATTTTAATTGTAATAACTTTATTATACTTTACCTTCGTTCTTTCTTTCTTTCCTTCCTTCCTTCCCTCCCTCCTTTAGACAACGAATCACCCCAAATTGAGGAGGTGGTCTCTGAGAGCAAGATTTATGATTTTTCCCCCTTTACCTCTTTTTGTGAGGGTGTATGTGTATGCTTCTGTGTAAGATTTTCTCTGTATAGCTTTGCTTCCAACATTTGTTCTAAGGTTCCATCCATCCCTTTTTTTTTTCTAAATATTTTTTACTTCAATAACTATATGATACTTCATTTTATTTTTACTGTATCTTCTTTCTTTCTGTCTTTTTTCCTTCTTTCCCTCCTTCCTTCCTTCCTTCCTCCCTCCCTCCCTTCTTTCCTTCTTTGCTTCTTTCTTCCTTCCTTCCTTTCCTCCTTTCCTTCTTTCTTTCCTCATACTTCTACTAATTCCACTTTTTCTCTCTTTTATTCTGAGCCGTGTGGATGAAAGGCTCTTGGTGCTCCAGCCAGGAGTCAGGGCTCTGCCTCTGAGGTAGGAGAGCCAACTTCAGGACACTGGTCAACAAGAGACCTCCCAGCTCCACATAATATTAAACGGCGGAAATCTCCCAGAGACCTCCATCTTAACACCAGCACCCAGCTTCACTCAACGACCAGCAAGCCACAGTGCTGGACAACCTATGCCAAACAACTAGCAAAACAGGAACACAACCCCACCCATTAGCAGAGAGGCTGGCTAAAATCATAGTAAGGCCACAGACACCCCAAAACACACCACCAGACGTGAACCTGCCCACTAGAGAGACAACATCCAGCCTCATCCACCACAACATAGGCACTAGTCTCCTCCACCAGGAAGCCTACACAACCCACTGAAACAACCTTAGCCACTGGAGACAGACATCAAAAACAACGGGAACTACGAACGTGCAGCCTGCAAAAAGGAGACCCCAAACACAGTAAGATAAGCAAAATGAGAAGACAGAAAAACACACAGCAGATGAAGGAGCAAGATAAAAATGCACCACACCTAACAAATGAAGAGGAAATAGGCAGTCTACCTGAAAAAGAATTCAGAATAATGATAGTAAGGATGATCCGAAATCTTGGAAGTAGAATGGACAAAATGCAAGAAACAGTTAACAAGGACCTAGAAGAAATAAAGATGAAACAAGCAACGATGAACAACGCAATAAATGAAATTAAAAGTACTCTAGATGGGATCAATAGCAGAATAACTGAGGCAGAAGAACGGATAAGTGACCTGGAAGATAAAATAGTGGAAATAACTACTGCAGAGCAGAATAAAGAAAAAAGAATGAAAAGAACTGAGGACAGTCTCAGAGACCTCTGGGACAACATTAAACGCACCAACATTCGAATTATAGGGGTCCCAGAAGAAGAAGAGAAAAAGAAAGGGACTGAGAAAATATTTGAAGAGATTATAGTTGAAAACTTCCCTAATATGGGAAAGGAAATAGCTAATCAAGTCCAGGAAGCACAGAGAGTCCCATACAGGATAAATACAAGGAGAAATACGCCAAGACACATATTAATCAAACTGTCAAAAATTAAATACAAAGAAAGCATATTAAAAGCAGCAAGGGAAAAACAACAAATAACACACAAGGGAATCCCCATAAGGTTAACAGCTGATCTCTCAGCAGAAACCCTACAAGCCAGAAGGGAGTGGCAGGACATACTCAAAGTGATGAAGGAGAAAAACCTGCAACCAAGACTACTCTACCCAGCAAGGATCTCACTCAGATTTGATGGAGAAATTAAAACCTTTACAGACAAACAAAAGCTGAGAGAGTTCAGCACCACCAAACCAGCTTTACAACAAATGCTAAAGGAACTTCTCTAGACAAGAAACACAAGAGAAGGAAAAGACCTATAATAACGAACCCAAAACAATATAGAAAATGGGAATAGGAACATACATATCGATAATTACCTTAAATGTAAATGGACTAAATGCTCCCACCAAAAGACACAGATTGGCTGAATGGATACAAAAACAAGACCCTTATATATGCTGTCTACAAGACACCCACTTCAGACCTAGAGACACATACAGACTGAAAGTAAGGGGATGGAAAAAGATATTCCATGCAAATGGAAACCAAAAGAAAGCTGGAGTAGCAATTCTCATATCAGACAAAATAGACTTTAAAATAAGGACTATTAAAAGAGACAAAGAAGGACACTACATAATGATCAAGGGATCGATCCAAGAAGAAGATATAACAATTGTAAATATTTATGCACCCAACATAGGAGCACCTCAATACATAAGGCAAATACTAACAGCCATAAAAGGGGAGATTGACAGTAACACATTCATAGTAGGGGACTTTAACACCCCACTTTCACCCATGGACAGATCATCCAAAATGAAAATAAATAAGGAAACACAAGCTTTAAATGATACATTAAACAAGATGGACTTAATTGATATTTATAGGACACTCCATCCAAAAACAACAGAATACACATTTTTCTCAAGTGCTCATGGAACATTCTCCAGGATAGATCATATCTTGGGTCACAAATCAAGCCTTGGTAAATTTAAGAAAATTGAAATTGTATCAAGTATCTTTTCTGACCACAACGCCATGAGACTAGATATCAATTACAGGAAAATATCTGTAAAAAATACAAACACATGGAGGCTAAACAATACACTACTTAATAATGAAGTGATCACTGAAGAAATCAAAGAGGAAATAAAAAAATACCTAGAAACAAATGACAATGGAGACACAATGACCCAAAACCTATGGGATGCAGCAAAAGCAGTTCTAAGGGGGAAGTTTATAGCAATACAAGCCCACCTTAAGAAGCAGGAAACATCTCGAATAAACAACCTAACCTTGCACCTCAAGCAATTAGAGAAAGAAGAACAAAAAAAGCCCAAAGCTAGCAGAAGGAAAGAAATAAAAATCAGATCAGAAATAAATGAAAAAGAAATGAAGGAAACGATAGCAAAGATCAATAAAACTAAAAGCTGGTTCTTTGAGAAGATAAACAGAATAGATAAACCACTAGCCAGACTCATCAAGAAAAAAAGGGAGAAGACTCAAATCAATAGAATTAGAAATGAAAAAGGAGAAGTAACAACTGACACTGCAGAAATTAAAAAAATCATGAGAGATTCCTACAAACAACTCTATGCCAATAAAATGGACAACCTGGAAGAAATGGACAAATTCTTAGAAATGCACAACCTGCCAAGACTGAATCAGGAAGAAATAGAAAATATGAACAGACCAATCACAAGTACTGAAATTGAAACTGTGATTAAAAATCTTCCAACAAACAAAAGCCCAGGACCAGATGGCTTCACAGGTGAATTCTATCAAACGTTTAGAGAAGAGCTAACACCTATCCTTCTCAAACTCTTCCAAAATATAGCAGAGGGAGGAACACTCCCAAATTCCTTCTACGAGGCCACCATCACCTTGATACCAAAGCGAGACAAGCATGTCACAAAGAAAGAAAACTACAGGCCAATATCACTGATGAACACAGATGCAAAAATCCTCAACAAAATACTAGCAAACAGAATCCAACAGCACATTAAAAGGATCATCCACCATGATCAAGTGGGGTTTATTCCAGGAATGCAAGGATTCTTCAATATACGCAAATCTATCAATGTGATAAACCATATTAACAAATTGAAGGAGAAAAACCATATGATCATCTCAATAGATGCAGAGAAAGCTTTCGACAAAATTCAACACCCATTTATGATAAAAACCCTGCAGAAAGTAGGCATAGAGGGAACTTTCCTCAACATAATAAAGGCCGTATATGACAAGCCCACAGCAAACATCATCCTCAATGGTGAAAAACTGAAAGCATTTCCACTAAGATCAGGAACAAGACAAGGTTGCCCACTCTCACCACTCTTATTCAACATAGTTTTGGAAGTTTTAGCCACAGCAATCAGGGAAGAAAAGGAAATAAAAGGAATCCAAATCGGAAAAGAAAAAGTAAAGCTGTCACTGTTTGCAGATAACATGACACTATACATAGAGAATCCTAAAGATGCTACCAGAAAACTACTAGAGCTAATCAATGAATTTGGTAAAGTAGAAGGATACAAAATTAATGCACAGAAATCTCTTGCATTCCTATATACTAATGATGAAAATTCTGAAAGTGAAATCAAGAAAACACTCCCATTTACCATTGCAGCAAAAAGAATAAAATATCTAGGAATAAACCTACCTAAGGAGACGAAAGACCTGTATGCAGAAAATTATAAGACACTGATGAAAGAAATTAAAGATGATACAAATAGATGGAGAGATATACCATGTTCTTGGATGGGAAGAATCAACATTGTGAAAATGACTCTACTACCCAAAGTAATCTACAGATTCAATGCAATCCCTATCAAACTACCACTGTCATTTTTCACAGAACTAGAACAAAAAATTTCGCAATTTGTATGGAAACACAAAAGACCCCGAATAGCCAAAGCAATCTTGAGAACGAAAAAAGGAGCTGGAGGAATCAGGCTCCCTGACTTCAGACTATACTACAAAGCTACAGTAATCAAGACAGTATGGTACTGGCACAAAAACAGAAAGATAGATCAATGGAACAGGATAGAAAGCCCAGAGATAAACCCACGCACATATGGACACCTTATCTTTGATAAAGGTGGCAGGAATGTACACTGGAGAAAGGACAGCCTCTTCAATAAATGGTGCTGGGAAAACTGGACAGGTACACGTAAAAGTATGAGATTAGATCACTCCCTAACACCATACACAAAAATAAACTCAAAATGGATTAAAGACCTAAATGTAAGGCCAGAAACTATCAAACTCTTAGAGGAAAACATAGGCAGAACACTCTATGACATAAATCACAGCAAGATCCTTTCTGACCCACCTCCTAGAGTAATGGAAATAAAAACAAAAATAAACAAATGGGACCTAATGAAACTTCAAAGCTTTTGCACAGCAAAGGAAACCATAAACAAGACCAAAAGACAACCCTCAGAATGGGAGAAAATATTCGCAAATGAAGCAACTGACAAAGGATTAATCTCCAAAATTTACAAGCAGCTCATGCAGCTCAATAACAAGAAAACAAACAACCCAATCCAAAAATGGGCAGAAGACCTAAACAGACATTTCTCCAAAGAAGATATACAGAATGCCAACAAACACATGAAAGAATGCTCAACATCATCAATCATTAGAGAAATGCAAATCAAAACTACAATGAGATATCATCTCACACCAGTCAGAATGGCCATCATCAAAAAATCTAGAAACAATAAATGCTGGAGAGGGTGTGGAGAAAAGGGAACACTCTTGCACTGCTGGTGGGAATGTGAATTGGTTCAGCCACTATGGAGAACAGTATGGAGGTTCCTTAAAAAACTACAAATAGAATTACCATATGACCCAGCAATCCCACTACTGGGCATATACCCTGAGAAAACCAAAATTCAAAAAGAGTCATGTACCAAAATGTTCATTGCAGCTCTATTTACAATAGCCAGGAGATGGAAACAGCCTAAGCGCCCATCATCGGATGAATGGATAAAGAAGATGTGGCACATATATACAATGGAATATTACTCAGCCTTAAAAAGAAATGAAATTGAGCTATTTGTAATGAGATGGATAGACCTAGAGTCTGTCATACAGAGTGAAGTAAGTCAGAAAGAAAAAGACAAATACCGTATGCTAACACATATATATGGAATTTAAGGGGAAAAAAATGTCATGAAGAACCTAGGGATAAGACAGGAATAAAGACGCAGACCTACTGGAGAACGGACTTGAGGATATGGGGAGGGGGAAGGGTGAGCTTTGACAGGGCGAGAGAGAGTCATGGACATATACACACTAACAAACGTAGTAAGATAGATAGCTAGGGGGAAGCAGCCGCAAGGCACAGGGATATTAGCTCGGTGCTTTGTGACAGCCTGGAGGGGTGGGATAGGGAGAGTGGGAGGGAGGGAGACGCAAGAGGGAAGACATATGGGAACATATGTATATGTATAACTGATTCACTTTGTTATAAAGCAGAAACTAACACACCACTGTAAAGCAATTATACCCCAATAAAGATGTTTTACAAATAAATAAATAAATAAAAAATAAAAGAGAACAGATTTAAGCCAGTGACCTCTGTCTGCAGGGAATTCGATTTCATACTGGTCTTGGCCCAGCAGGAGACAGATGATTCAAGGTGTATGGATTTACTCAGTCCACTTCTCCAAGGATTTGCTGAGAACCTACTGTGTGCCTAGCTTTGTGCTCAAAACCAAGACAGGAGGGAAGAGTGAGGGTTGATCTGAAGGGAGGATTAAAAAATAAGAAGAAATAAGAAGTCCTTCCCTCCAATGGATGAACCACTTAATTTGGGAGACAAGACACATTGACAGGAGACAGAGAACAGTTCACTGAATCTATAAGCAAGTGTAGAATAAGATGCTACATGTGCCTTAGTTTCTCAAGGCTAAGACCCATGTGATTCCTTTGGAATTTTAATGGTTCTGAAAATGAAACATGTTTTACAGCTGCTGTGTACATATCATGTAGTGCTTCATTGTTTAATTTTTTTAAACACCCCTGTGTTTACTAAAAACTGTGTCCACTAATTGTGAACATGAAGACAGGGTGCAGTACATTCTTTGGGTATTTAATTCTTTCAGCTCCCTTTCTCATTTCCTATAAAAGACCACGTTCTTGAATGACCTGAATTGGCAGGAGGTGGGAGAGCAGTTAAGTGTGCAGTAGACCATCATTTTTTGTACACTGGCAACTACAAACGGGACAAGAGCCAGTGAGCTCAGATGAATGACAAGGCAGGGAACATGTAAGTAGTTAATTTTCAGGACCTGCTGAAACAATGTCCTGCTGAAATACCTTTTTGAAGGGATAGGTTGCTTCCATATCCTGGCTATTGTAAACAGAGCTGCAATGAACACTGTGGTACATAACTTTTTTTTTTTTTTTTTTTTTTTTGCAGTACGCGGGCCTCTCACTGCTGTGGCCTCTTCCGTTGCGGAGTACAGGCTCCGGATGCGCAAGCTCAGCAGCCATGGCTCACGGGAGCAGCCGCTCCGTGGCATGTGGGATCCTCCCGGACCGGGGCACGAACCCATGTCCCCTGCATCGGCAGGCAGACTCTCAACCACTGCGCCACCAGGGAAGCCGCATAACTATTTCTGAATTATGGTTTTCTCAGGGTATATTCCCAGTACTGAGATTGCTGTGTCATATGGTAGCTCTACTTTTAGTTTTGGAAGGAACCTCCATGCAGTTCTCCATAGTGGCTGTATCAACTTACATTCCCACCAACAGTGCAAGAGTGTTCCCTTTTCTCCACACCCTCTCCAGCATTTACTGTTTGTAGATTTTTTGATGATGGCCATTCTGGCTGGTGTGAGGTGATATCTCATTGTACTTTTGATTTGCATTTCTCTAATGATTAGTGATGTTTAGCATCTTTTCATGTGTTTATTGGCAACCTGTATATATTCTTTGGAGAAATGTCTATTTAGGTCTTCTGCCCATTTTTGGATTGGGCTGTTTTTTTGATATGGAGCTGCATGAGCTGCTTGCATATTTTGGAGATTAATCCCTTGTAAGGTGCTTTGTTTGCACAGATTTTCTCCCATTCTGAGGGTTGTCCTTCCATCTTGTTTATGGTTTCCTTTGCTGTGTAAAAGCTTTGAAGTTTCATTACATCCCATTTGTTTATTTTTGTTTTTATTTCCATTTCTCTAGGAGGCGGGTCTGAAAAGATCTTGCTGTGATGTATGTCAGAGTGTTCTGCCTATGTTTTCCTCTAAGAGTTTTATAGTGTCTGGCCTTATATTTAGGTCTTCGATCCACTTTTAGTTTATTTTTCAGTATGGTGTTAGGGAGTGTTCTAATTTCATTCTTTTACATGTAGCTGTCCAGTTTTCCCAGGACCACTTATTGAAGAGGCTGTCTTGTCTCCATTGTATATTCTTGCCTCCTTTATCAAAGACAAGCTGACCATATGTGCATGTGTTTAACTCTGGTCTTTCTATGCTGTTCCATTGATCTATATTTCTATTTTTGTGCCAGTACCATACCATGTTGATTACTGTAGCTTTGTAGTATAGTCTGAAGTCAGGGATCCTGATTCCACCAGGTCCATTTTTCTTTTTCAAGATTGCTTTGGCTATTCGGGGTCTTTGGTGTTCCCATACAAATTGTGAAATTTTTTGTTCTAGTTCTGTGAAAATTGCCATTGGTAGTTTGATAGGGATTGCATTGAATCTGCAGATTACTTTGGGTAGTATAGTCATTTTCACAATGTTTATTCCTCCAATCCAAGAACATGGTATATCCCTCCATCTGTTTGTATCATCTGTATTTCTTTCATCAGTGTCTTATAGTTTTCTGCATACAGGTCTTTTGTCTCCTTAGTAGGTTTATTCCTAGGTATTTTATTCTTTTTGTTGCAATGGTAAATGGGAGTGTTTACTGAATTTCTCGTTCAGATTTTTCATCATTAGTGTATAGGAATGTAAGAGATTTCTGTGCATTAATTTTGAATCCTGCTACTTTACCAAATTCATTGATTAGCTCTAGTAGTTTTCTGGTAGCATCTTTAGGATTCTCTATGTACAGCATCATGTCATCTGCAAACAGTGACAGTTTTACTTCTTCTCTGATTTGGATTCCCTTAATTTCCTTTTCTTCTCTGATTGCTGTGGCTAAACCTTCTGAAACTATTTTGAATAACAGTGGTGAGAATGGACATCCTTGTCTTGTTCCTGATCTTAGAGGAAATGGTTTTAGTTTTTCACCATTGAGAATGATGTTGGCTGTGGAGTTCTTATATATGGCCCTTATTATGTTGAGGTAGCTTCCCTCTATGCCTACTTTCTGGGGAGTTGTTATCATAAATGGGTGTTGAATTTTGTCAAGAGGTTTTTCTGCATCTATTGAGATGATCATGTGGTTTTGATTCTTCCGTTTGTTAATATGGTGTATCACATTGATTGATCTGAGTATACTGAAGAATCCTTGCATTCCTGAGATAAACCCCACTTGATCATGGCGTATGGTCCTTTTAATGTGCTCGTGGATTCTATTTGCTAGGATTTTGTTGAGGATTTTTGCATCTATGTTCATCAGTGATATTGGCCTGTAGTTTTCTTCCTTTGTGACATCTTTCTCTGGTTTTGGTATCAGGGTGATGGTGGCCTTGTAGAATGAGTTTGGGAGTGTTCCTCCCTCTGCTATATTTTGGAAGAGTTTGAGAAGGATAGGTGTTAGCTCTTCTCTAAATGTTTGATAAAATTTGCCTGTGAAGCCATCTGGCCCTGGACTTTTGTGTGTTGGAAGATTTTTAATCACAGTTTCAATTTCATTACTTGTGATTTGTCTGTTCATATTTTCTATTTCTTCCTGGGTCAGTCTTGGAAGGTTTTACCTTTCTAAGAATTTGTCCATTTCTTCCAGGTTGCCCATTTTATTGGCATACAGTTGCTTGTAGTTATCTCTTAGGATGCTTTGTATTTCCGCCATGCCTGTTGTAACTTCTCCTTTTTCATTTCTAATTTTATTGCTTTGATTCCTCTCCTTCTTCTTCTTGATGAGTCTGGCTAATGGTTTATCAATTTTGTTTATCTTCTCAAAGACAAAGCTTTTAGTTTTATTGATCTTTGCTATTGTTTCCTTCATTTCTTTTTCATTTCTTTCTGATCTGATCTTTATGATTTCTTTCCTTCTGCTAACTTCGGGGTTTTTTTGTTCTTCTTTCTCTAATTGCTTTAGGTGTAAGGTTAGGTTGTTTATTTGAGAGGTTTCTTGTTTCTTGATGTAGGATTGTATTGCTATAAACTTCCCTCTTAGAACTGCTTTTGCTGCATCCCATAGGTTTTGGGTCATTGTGTTTTCATTGTCATTTCTTTTAGGTATTTTTTGATTTCCATTTTGATCCCTTCAGTGATCTCTTGGTTATTTTGTAGCATTTTGTTTAGCTTCCATGTGTTAGTATTTTTAAGTTTTTTTCCTGTAATTGATATCTACTTTCATAGCACTGTTGTTGGAAAAGATACTTGATATGATTTCAACTTTCTTAAATTTACCAAGGTTTGATTTGTGACCCAAGATATGATCTTTCCTGGAGAATGTTCCATGAGTGCTTGAGAGCAAAGGGTATTCTGTTGTTTTTGAATGGAGTCCTAAAATATCAGGTAAGTCCATCTTGTCTAATGTGTCATTTAAAGCTTGTGTTTACTTATTTATTTTCATTTTGCATGATCTGTTCATTGGTGAAAGTCGGGTGTTAAAATTCCCTACTGTTACTGTGTTACTGTCAATTTCCCCTTTCATGGCTGTTAGCATTTTCCTATGTACTGAGGTGCTCCTATGGTGGGTGCATAAATATTTACAACTGTTATATCTTCTTGGATTGGTCCCTTGATGATTGTGTCCTTCTTTGTCTTCTGTAATAGTCTTTATTTTAAAGTCTATTTTGTCTGATATGAGAATTGCTACTCCAGCTTTTCTTTGATTTCCATTTGCACGGAATATCTTTTTCCATCCCTTCGCTTTCCGTCTGCATGTGTCCCTAGGTCTGAAGTGGG
Source organism: Delphinapterus leucas (assembly GCF_059928025.1). NCBI lineage: Eukaryota > Metazoa > Chordata > Mammalia > Artiodactyla > Monodontidae > Delphinapterus > Delphinapterus leucas. Next base: position 35,818,204 of record NC_143150.1, read on the forward strand.
TCTCTTGAGGACAGCATATATACGGGTCTTGTTTTTGTATCCATTTTGCCAGTCTATGTCTTTCAGTTGGAGCATTTAACCCATTTATATTTATGATAATTATAGATATGTATGTTCCTCTTACCATTTTCCTCATTGTTTTCAGTTTGCTTTTGTAGGTCTTTTCCTCCTCTTGTGTTTCCTGCCTAGAGAAGTTCCTTTAGCATTTGCTGTAGAGCTGGTTTGGTGGTGCTGAATTCTCTTAAGTTTTGCTCGTCTGTAAGGGTTTGATTTTCTCTGTCAAGTCTGAATGAGATCCTTGCTGGGCACAGTAATCTTGGTTGTAGGTTTTTCCCTTTCATCACTTTAAATATGTCCTGCCACTCATTTCTGGCTTGCAGAGTTTCTGCTGAAAGATCAGCTGTTAGCCTTATGGGGATTCCCTTGTATGTTATTTGTTGCTTTTCCCTTGCTGCTTTAAAAATTTTTTCTCTGTCTTTAATTTTTTATAGTTTGATTAATATGTGTCTTCGTGTGTTTCTCCTTGGATTTATCCTGTATGGGACTCTGTGCTTCCTGGACTTGATTGACTATTTCCTTTCCCGTGTTAGGGAAGTTTTTGACTATAATCTCTTCAAATACTTTCTCAGAGCCTTTCTTTTTCTTTTCTTCTTCTGGGACCCCTATAATTTGAATGTTGGTGCATTTAATGTTGTCCCAGAGGTCTCTGAGACTGTCCTCAATTCTTTTCATTCTTTTTTCTTTATTCTGCTCTGCAGTAGTTATTTCAACTATTTTATCTTCCAGGTCACATATCCCTTCTTCTGCCTCAGTTATTCTGCTGTTGATTCCTTCTAGAGAATTTTTAATTTCACTTATTGTGTTGTTCATCATTGTTTGTTTGCTCTTTAGTTCTTCTAGGTGCTTTTTAAACGTTTCTTGTATTTTCTCCATTCTATTTCCAGGACTTTGGAACATTTTACCCTCACTACTCTGAAATCTTTTTCAGGTAGACTGCCTATTTCCTCTTAATTTGTTTGCTCTGGTGGGTTTTTACTTTGCTCCTTCATCTGCCGCATATTTCTGTCTTCTAATGTTGTTTAGCTTACTTTGTTTGGGGTCTCCTTTTTGCAGCCTGCAGGTTCACAGTTGCCTTTGTTTTTGGTGTCTGCCCCCAGTGGGTGAGGTTGGTTCAGTGGCTTGTTTAGGCTTCCCGGTGGAGGGGACTGGTGCGTGTGTTCTGGTGGGTGGGGCTGGATCTTGTCTTTCTTGGGGGAAGGCTGTGTCTGGTGGTGTGTTTTGGGCCGTCTGTGAACTTAGTATGATTTTACGCAGCCTCTCTGCTAATGGGTGGGGTTGTGTTCCTGTATTGCTAGTTGTTTGGCATGGGGTGTCCAGCACTAGGGCTTGCTGGCCATTGGGTGGAGCTAGGTCTTAGCATTGAGACAGAGGTCTCTGGGAGAGCTCTCGCTGATTGATATTATGTGGGGTCAGGAGGTCTCTGGTGGTCCAATGTCCTGAACTTGGCTCTCCTACCCTGGAGGCTCAAACACCAGGCTGGAGCACCAAGACCCTATCGGCCACACAGCTCAGAAGAAAAGGGAGAAAAAAAAGAAAGAAAAACTTGTTTAAAGTAAATAATAAATAAAATAAAAATTATTAAAATGAAAAAAAAAATAGAAAAAAGAAGAGAGCAACCAAACCAATAAACAAATCCACCAATGGTAACAAATGCTAAAACCTATACTAAGATAAACATAAAAATCAGAAACAAATCAGTCACAGACAGCAAATCCGAAGTCTACAGTTGCTCCCAAAGTCCACCTCCTCAATTTGGGATGATTCGTTGTCTATTCAGGTATTTCACAGATGCAGGGTATATCAAGTTGATTGTGGGCATTTAATCTGCTCTTCCTGAGGCTGCTGGGAGAGATTTCCCTTTCTCTTCTCTGTTTGCACAGCTCCTAGGGCTCAGCTTTGGTTTTGGCCCGCCTCTGCGTGTAGGTCGCCCTCAGGTGTCTGTTCCCACCCAGACAGTTAAGGGATTAAAGCAGCGGCCGATTAGGATGCTCTTGCTCACTCTGGCCCTTGGGAGGGACGGGTACGGTAGTCATAATTGGAATGCGGGGTGAGCCTGCGGTGGCAGAGGCTGACATGACTTTGCAACACCCTGAGGTGTGCCATGGGTTTGCCTGGGGATGTTGTCCCTAGATCACAGGACCCTGGCAGTGACGAGCTGCACAGGCTCCTGGGGAGGGGTATGTGTGTGTGGATAGTGACCTGTGCTTGCACACAGGATTCTTGGTGGCAGCATTAGCATTAGCGTTTCATGCCAGTCTCTGGGGTCTGAGATGATAGCTGTGGCTCATGCCTGTCTCTGGAGCTTGCTTAGGCAGTGCTCTGCCTTGTGTGGGCAGGAGGGGAAGGAATCCCCTCTCTTCGTGCACCCTGAAACAATGGTCTCTTGCCTCTTCAGCAGGTCCAGACTTTTTCCTAGACTCCCTCCCAGCTAGCTGGGGCACACCAGCCCCCTCAGGCTGTCTTCATGCAGCCAACCCCAGTCCTCTCCCTTGGGTCTGACCTCTGAAGCCAGAGCCTCAGCTCCCAGCCCCCACTAGCCCTGGTGAGTGAGCTGACAAGCCTCTCAGGCTGGTGAGTGCTGGTCAGAACCGATCCTCTGGGTAGGAATCTCTACCCTTTGCCCTCTGCACTGTTGTTGCTTTGCTCTCCTCTGTGGCTCCAAAGCTTCCCCCACCCACCCACCCCCCATCTGCGCCAGTGAAGGGGTTTCCTGGTGTGTGGAAACTTTTCCTCCTTCACAGCTCCCTCCCAGAAGTGCAGGTCCCATCCCTATTCTTTTGCCTCTGTTTTTTCTTTTTTCTTTTGCCCTACCCAGGTATGTGGGGACTTTCTTGCCTTTTGAGAAGTCTGAGGTCTTCTGCCAGTGTTCAGTAGGTGTTCTGTAGGTGTTGTTCCACATGTAGATGTATTTTTAATGTAATTGTGGGGAGGAAGGTGATTTCCACATCTTACTCCTCCAACATCTTGAAGGTCCCCCAGTTCAATTGATTTTTACACTTCAAATTTAGAGAATAAATACAAATTGTGAGTGTAGCATTTCTGTTTTCATCTAAAGCTTGAAAATTGTAATATTAAAAAGGTTATCCAACTCTCTAAACCTGACCTTGAAACTCAAATACTGTGACAACTCTTCACCATACTTAGTTCCAGTTTAATCTACCCTGAAATTTGCCCCAGCCATCGATTCAATTTAGAACCTATTCTGAGTTCTATCTTCATGTTAATTCACATGAAGGATTGTTTGGAACTTCAGTGCTGGGAACTTGTAACAGTTGAGTTTCAAAAACCATTTTAGAGTTTTACAGTTGCCAACTAGAGTACTTCAGCTTAAGGAATCATCCATCACACAGCTTGTTGTCAAATGTATTCCCTGTACATTTCACCTTTCGTCTCTCTCCTTCTTATGGGGGGAAGAAGGTAGAGTGATGGAGAGTCTGGTTGGTGTGGCTCAAATCACCATCAGGCATTGTTCTTGCCAGGACTACTCTTTCAGTTTACTCTTCTCCCTTTTTTATTTTGAGGAAAAATCTATTTAATGTCCCTCTCCTTTCTGATCAATACTACCTTTTTTCCACATGCAAACCATGACTTGCCAAAGTCATACCCTTATAAACAGCAACTTTTATAACTGGCTTCAACAGGATAGATTTTTAGAGATAACTTGTATTTCTTCTAATTAAACATAATTACATTTGCTGTTTACAAAAGAGGGTTTTAGAAAGAAATTTTAGACAGTTGTATCACAGGGAGTGTCGGTATATAGTCTATGGTTAACCAAATCAACCTGGTTTAACAATAACAATGACAAAAAACAACAATAAAACTGCATGAAACATTTGTTTCACTTGGAGTCAGTCCTGACTGAAGAAAATCTTTTTCAGTCAAAAACTGGCCTCCAAGGAGACACATTTTCTTATAATATGTACAAAAACTCTCCTTTCCATTTTTCTCACTCTTCTCACTGGTAGATTGGTGTTTGGTATGGATGTTGTAGGGCAATGTTTGCATGACTGGTTATAACACTAACAAAAACTGTGAGATATCCTTTTTCAGTTGAGAAGATATTAGCCTTTCACATATTTCCATTAAGGAAAAGAGAAAGGATTTGCCTGATATCATTAGTGATAGAATTTGGTTTAGAACCCCTGACCATGGTATATTACACTAACACTATATTTCCAAGCAGACCTGGCCCAGCTCTGAAATAGTTCTTCAGACAAAATTATATGGGAGAGGGCAAACCTCAGGGCAAGAAGTGACCCTAGCACTAAGCCACTAGAAGACCTTTATTACAGTTAATTGTCATTGACCCCATCTCAGAAATTCATGGGTTCACTTCATCTCCTTTGCCTTCTAAAGTAGACAAACCTCCCCTAGATGTAGTTTACTCGGGAATTCCTACTGCTGACTTGTTTTCTGCAATTTTGCTCAGTATTTTCTGCTCTGGAGGATCCTAAGGAGATAAAGTTTCATCTTGAAAAGTCAGGAGAATTTATTACTATTATTGTCATACCAGGGAAAGGAGATGAATTTATTTAGCAGCATCTGAAAATAGAATTGCCTCAGCGTTGACGCCTGCTGCTGATGCTAAATGATGAATACTAAGCACCTGGCACACAATTTGTGCTTCTCTTCATTTATCTGTTCTTCATATTCCGGTGCTTAAAGATGCATGTAGCACATTTTCACTGTGCTCTACTCTGGGTTGGGAGCCAGGCAGTAGATGTCACTGATTATTTGTTGAGCATCCATATCACATGGGGAACTGTACAAAGCACAGCACGGAACTGTAGGAAAAACATAAGTGTGTAGAATCCAGCCAGGAATCCTGCATCTGAATGCTAGCTCTGTGAAGCTCCCAGCTTGGTGACCTTGGGCAAATTACTCAACTTTCCTTAGATTCACTGTCCTTAACTCTAAAATGGGAGTAATAATAGCTGTCCTATATTACTTAGAGGGTTGATGTGAGGTTCCAATGTGTTATTACTTGGGGTAGAGCTCTGCAAAATGTGGTGTGTCTCTGCGTGTTGAAGGCCAAGGACAGCCCTTACCATAGCTATAGTGGGCAGCATCCTCATTGCTTCATGAAGTACCTCCCAATACATCTACCACGGAACCCTTGAGGCCTACATTTCTTTTACTTGAGGATAAAACCTTTCATTACACAATCAGAGGTCTGCTTCAAACAGTGGTCCCATGTAGAGTGGAAAGTGTGTACCTGAACTTTGGAGCCAGACCCATTCAGTTACTAACTCTGTGATCCTGGAAAAGATGCATAACATCTCTGAGCCTCTGTTTCTTCAACTGTAAAGTGGAGATGAGCAGTAGTAGTACATAATTTCATAGTGTTTCTAGGAGGTTTGAACGAGATGAAGTCTGCCAAGTACCTAGCAGATGCTAGGCTCACTAAATGGTAGTTCCTTTGGGAAACAAGGGAGTAGGGTGGGTGTCAACAATGCTCTCCCACTCTTACGCTTTAATCTATTACCTTAAGGCTGGCAAGAACACACCTAAAACAGTTAAGAAAATGATAACAGGAACAGACATATCGAAAATTACCTTAAATGTAAATGGATTAGGGGATTCCCTGGTGGTGCAGTGGTTAAAAATCTGGCTGCCAATGCCGGTGACATGAGTTCGAGCCCTGGCCCGGGAAGGAACCACATGTCATGGAACAACTAAGCCCATGCACCACAACTACTGAGCCGGCACTCTAGAGCTTGTGTGCCACAACTACTGAGCCTGAATGCCACAACTACTGAGGCTGCATGCCACAACTGCTGAAGCCCACACGCCTAGAGCCCGTGCTCTGCAACAAGAGAAGCCACTGCAACGAGAAGCCTGCACACCGCAATGAAGGGTAGTCCCCACTCACCTCAAATAGAGAAAGCCTGTGCACAGCAACAAAGACCCAACACAGCCAAAAATAAAAATAAATAAATTTATTTTAAAAATATGAAAATGGATTAAATGCTCCAAACAAAAGACATAGACTGGTTGAATGGATAAAAAAACAAGACCCATATATATGCTGTCTACAAGAGGCCCACTTCAGACCTAGGGGCACATACAGACTGAAAGTGAGGGGATGGAAAAAGATATTCCATGCAAATGGAAATGAAAAGAAAGCTGGAGTAGCAATTCTCACATCAGACAAAATAGACTTGAAGATAAAGACTATTACAAGAGACAAAGAAGGACACTACATAATGATCAAGGGATCAATCCATGAAGAAGATATAACAATTGTAAATATTTATGCACCCAACATAGGAGCACCTCAATACATAAGGCAAAGGCTAACAGCCATAAAAGGGGAAATCGACAGTAACACAATAATAGTAGGGGACTTTAACACCCCACTTTCACCAATGGACAGATCATCCAAAAGGAACATAAATAAGGAAACACAAGCTTTAAATGACACATTAGACAAGATGGACTTAATTGATATTTATAGGACTCCATCCAAAAACAACAGAATACACCTTCTTCTCAAGTGCTCATGGAACATTGTCCAGGATAGATCATATCTTGGGTCAAAAATCAAGTCTTGGTAAATTTAAGAAAACGAAACCATAGCAAGTATCTCTTCCAACCACAACGCTATGAGACTAGATAACAAGTACAGGAAAAAACTCTGTAAAAAATAAAAACACATGGAAACTAAACAATACACTACTAAATAATCAAGAAATCACTGAAGAAATCAAAGAGGAAATCAAAAAATTACCTAGAAACAAATGACAATGGAAACACAACGACACAAAACTTATGGGCTACAACAAAAGAAGTTCTAAGAGGGAAGTTTATAACAATACAATCCTACCTCAAGAAACAAGAAAAAACTCAAATAAAAAACCTAATCTTACACCTAAAGCAATTAGAGAAAGAAGAAAAAAAAAAGTTAGCAGAAGGAAAGAAATCATAAACTTCAGATCAGAAATAAATGAAAAAGGGGCTTCCCCAGTGGTGCAGTGGTTGAGAATCAGCCTGCCAATGCAGGGGACACGGGTTCAATCCCTGGTCCAGGAAGATCGCACGTGCCGCGAAGCAACTAAGCTCGTGTGCCACAACTACTGAGCCTGTGCTCTAGAGCCCGTGAGCCACAACTACTGAGCCCGTGTGCCACAACTACTGAAGCCCACACGCCTAGAGCCCATGCTCCACCATGAGAGAAGCCACTGCAATGACAAGCCCACACACCACAACGAAGAGTAGCCCCCACTCGCTGCAACTAGAGAAAGCCCGCGCCCACCAACGAAGACCCAACACAGCCAAAAATAAATTAAAAAAGAAAAAAAGAAACGATGAAAACAATAGCAAAGATCAACAAAACTAAAAGCTGGTGCTTTGAGAATATAAACAAAATTGATAAACCATTAGCCAGACTCATCAAGAAAAAAAGGGAGAAGACTAAAATAAACAGAATTAGAAATGAAAAAGGAGAAGTAACAACTGACACTGCAGAAATACAAAGGATCATGAGAGATTGCTACAGGCAACTATATGCCAATAAAATGGACAACCTGGAAGAAATGTACAAATTCATAGAAAAGCACAACCTTCTGAGACTGAACCTGGAAGAAATAGAAAATATAAACAGACCAATCACAAGCACTGAAATTGAAACTGTGATTTAAAATCTCCCAACAAACAGAAGCCCAGGACCAGACGGCTTCACAGGTGAATTCTATCAAACATTTAGACAAGAGTCAACACCTATCCTTCTCAAACTCTTCCAAAATATGGCAGAGGGAGGAACATCCCCAAACTCATACTACGAGGCCACCATCACCCTGATACCAAAACCAGACAAAGCTGTCACAGAGGAAGAAAACTACAGGCCAATATCACTGATGAACATAGAGGCAAAAATCCTCAACAAAATACTAGCAAACAGAATCCACGAGCACATTAAAAGGATCATACACCATAATCAAGTGGGGTTTATCTCAGGAATGCAAGGATTCTTCAATATATGCAAATCTATCAATGTGATACACCATATTAACAAACTGAACAATAAAAACCATCTGATAATCTCAACAGATGCAGAAGAAGCTTTTGACAAAATTCAACACCCATTTATGATAAAAATTCCCCAGAAATTAGGCACAGAGGGAACCTACCTCAGTATAATAGGGCCATATATAACAAACCCACAGCCAACATCATTCTCAATGGTGAAAAACTGAAAGCATTTCCTCTAAGATCAGGAAGAACACAAGGTTGCCCACTCTCACTGATATGATTCAACATAGTTTTGGAAGTTTTAGCCACAGCAACCAGAGAAGAAAGAGAAATAAAAGGAATCCAAATCGGAAAAGAGAAGTAAAACTGTCACTGTTTGGGCTTCCCTGGTGCCACAGTGGTTGAGAGTCTGCCTGCCGATGCAGGGGACACGGGCTCGTGCCCCGGTCCAGGAAGATCCCACATGCCGTGGAGTGGCTGGGCCCATGAGCCATGGCCGCTGAGCCTGTGCGTCCGGAGCCTGTGCTCCGCAAAGGGAGAGGCCACAACAGTGAGAGGCCCGCATACCTCAAAAAATAATAATAAAATAAAAATTTTTTAAATTTAAAAAACTGTCACTGTTTGCAGATGACATGATGCTATACGTAGAGAATCCTAAAGATGCTACCAGAAAGCTACTAGAGCTAATCAATGAATTTGGTAAAGTAGCAGGATACAAAATTAATGCACAGAAATCTCTTGCATTCCTATACACTAAGGATGAAAAATCTGAAAGAGAAATTCAGGAAAGATTCCCATTTACCTTTGCAACAAAAAGAATAAAATACCTAGGAATAAACCTACCTAAAGAGACAAAAGACCTGTATGCAGAAAACATTATGACACTGATGAAAGAAACTAAAGATGACACAAGCAGATGAAGAGATATTCCATGTTCTTGGATTGGAAGAACCAATATAGTGAAAATGACTATACTACCCAAAGCAATCTACAGATTCAATGCAATCCCCATCAAACTACCACTGGCAATTTTCACAGAACTAGAAGAAAAAATTTCACAATTTGTATGGAAGCACAAAAGACCCCGAATAGCCAAAGCAGTCTTGAGAAAGAAAAATGGAGCTGGAGGAATCAGGATCCCTGACTTCAGACTATACTACAAAGCTACAGTAATCAACATGGTATGGTACTGGCACAAAAATAGAAATATAGATCAGTGGAATAGTATAGAAAGCCCAGATATAAACGCATACACATACGGTCACCTTATCTTTGATAAAGGAGGCAAGAATATACAATGGAGAAAAGACAGCCTCTTCAATAAGTGGTCCTGGGAAAACTGGACAGCTACATGTAAAAGAATGAAATTAGAACACTCCGTAACACCATACTCAAAAATAAACTAAAAATGGATTAAAGACCTAAGTGTAAGGCCAGACACTATAAAACTCTTAGAAGAAAACGTAGGCACAACACTCTTTTACATAAACCACAGAAAGATCCTTTTGGACCCACCTCCTAGAGAAATGGAAATAAAAACAAAAATAAACAAATGGGACCTAATTAAACTTAAAATTTTTGCATAGCAAAGGAAACCATAAACAAGATGAAAAGACAACCCTCAGAATGGGAGAAAATATTTGCAAATGAAGCAACTGACAAAGGATTAGTCTCCAAAATATACAAGCAGCTCATGCAGCTCAATATCAAAAAAAAAAACCCAATCCAAAAATTGGCTAAAGTCCTAAATAGACATTTCTGCAAAGAAGAGATACAGATTGCCAACAAACACATGAAAGAATGCTCAACATCAGTAATCATTAGAGAAATGCAAATCAAAACTACAATGAGATATCATCTCACAGTGGTCAGAATGGTCATCATCAAAAAATCTAGAAACAATAAATGCTGGAGAGGGTGTGGAGAAAAGGGAACACTCTTGCACTGCTGGTGGGAATGTGAATTGGTACAGCCACTATGGAGAACAGTATGGAGGTTCCTTAAAAAGCTACAAATAGAACTACCATATAACCCAGCAATCCCACTACTGGGCATATACCCTGAGAAAAGCATAATTCAAAAATAGTCATGTACCAAAATGTTCATTGCAGCTCTATTTACAATAGCCCGGAGATGGAAACAACTTAAGTGTCCATCATCGGATGAATGGGTAAATAAGATGTGGCACATATATACAATGGAATATTACTCAGCCATAAAAAGAAAGGAAATTGAGTTATTTGTAGCGACGTGGATTGACCTAGGGTCTGTCATACAGAGTGAAGTCAGAAAGAGAAAAACAAATACCATACGCTAACACATATATATATGGAATCTAAAAAGAAAAAAAAAATGGTCATGAAGTACCCAGGGGCAAGATGGGAATAAAGACGCAGACCTACTAGAGAATGGACTTGAGGACATGGGGTGGGGGAAGGGTAAACTGGGACAAAGTGAGAGAGTGGTAGTGTATATATGGACATATATACACTACCAAATGTAAAATAGACAGCTAGTGGGAAGCAGTCACATAGCAGAGGGAGATCAGCTCGGTGCTTTGTGACCAGCTATAAGGGTGGGATAGGGAGGGTGGAAGGGAGATGAAAGGGGGAGGAGATATTGTGATATATGTATATGTATAGCTGATTCACTTCGTTATAAAGAAGAAACTAACACACGATTGTAAAGCAATTATACTCCAATAAAATTTTTTAAACAAATAAATAAATAAATAAAATTATACAACAAGGACAATACTACTGTAAGCCTTTACAGTTTACCAAGCTCCTTTACATACACACACCACAGAGGCACCATGCGATATGGCCGTTCCACTTATATTGAAATTTCTTAAAGAGAACATGCGTTCTTATTCACTCCTATTTATCATTTCTTTTCTCCTTCCACACAGTGAACATAGCAAACCTTTGTCTCTTTCCTCAAATTCTTTAGCATGGCATTCAAAGCCCTTTGTAACCCATTCCTAACCTAACTCTCCGAGCTCTTCTTCCCCTCTCTCACCGTCTCCCAACATACATCACAAGACACACATAGACATACACCCCTTAGTTCCTATGACATATTCTGAACAGTCCTGCTCTCTCTCTCCCTCTACCCTCTAAAAGTCAGTAACAAATTTATCCAGTTCAAATGTCCAGTTCTTCAAAGCCTTCCCTTAAACTCCCTCCCTCTGTGCCCCACCCCTACCTGAGCTGAGAGCATTTACATAGATAGTACTTGCCACCTAGCAAGCCCATAAGTGTGACTTTCCCTCCTGTTGCAGTTCCCATAGCACTTTGTACATACTTTAACTACAGCACCTCTCACACTGTGTTATAAGGAACTGGGAACACAGATGCTTTTGGAGGCAGAGATTGATCTCGTTCAACTCTGTATTTCTAAGCACCAGGCACACTGCCTGACACATAGGGAAATGCCTGTGGAATGAATAGATGAGATGATTATGTGACATTCCCAAGGTAAACTATTAAATTGCTGGCAGAGACAGATTTAGAACCTAGGTCTACCCCCCCCCAGTGGACTGTGACTTCCTCAGAAGCACACACCTTTCAGCACTTAGCCAAGTAGAGGCACACAATAAGTGCTTAATATAGGTTTCAATGAAAAGGTCAACTCCACAAATACCAATTGGCACCTATCAATTTATAAGCCTCTGTTCCAGATTATTCCAGATTATATACATAATGATAGGCAAGATGTATTCAGGTTCTGTCCCACATACCGCCCCCCCAGATACGTTCTTCCGTTTGGGGGACATGAGACAAAACCACATGCAGCTTTAAGAGATAGGACAGTACAGGAAAGACTACAGTAAATCAACTGTATGTGGTCAGGCTTTAAAATATGTGAGGAGGGAATTCCCTGGTGGTCCAGTGGTTAGGACCTCACGCTCTCACTGCTGAGGACCCGGGTTCAATCCCTGGTTGGGTAACTAAGATCCCACAAGCTGCATGGCACAGCCAAAAAAAAATTGTGAGAAGGAAACCTACATACATATATATAAAAGCTGAGATGGGAAGGCTCCATGGAAGTTGTTCTCTATCTGGACTCCAGAGGACAGGATGTATATACATAGGTACAAGAAAGGGAAGGAAGAAGAGCAGTGCAGATGTGGAGAACAGCAGTATCACAGGGATTGCTACATAGAATGTCACATGTGACATCACCGAGGAGACCAATCTGAATGGGCTGTATTTGGGGAGAGAGAAGGGCATGGAACTGTGTAGAAGCAGATTACCAAGGGTCTTAGATGCCAAGCTGGGGAGTCTAGACGTGCCTGGAGACAATGGAGAGCCACCGGAGGTTTATGTGATAAGGAATAAAGTGATAAAATTAATGCAGTGATAAAATGTTTGCCTTACCTTGCCCAGTCAATTATTAAATAGCCCATGTAAAACTGATCTTCTGGATTTATTTGAATCTAAAGACACTGGCATCAAGAGAGGTATTTTCACTATTTCCCCTCTGGATCTCTTTGGAACGTGAGATTAGTAACAACATGACAGTATTGGGGAAGTTGGGCATCACATCTCAGATGCTGGGTAAGCCACTGAACCTCTCTAGGACTTACTTTCGTGCTCCCAAACATGTCTATCCTGCCCCTGGGCTCCAGTCCTGACGTACAATGATGCTGAAACAATAAATGAGCAAAAGATTCTATTCCTGCCTGTAACTAAAATTGCCTAGGAAGGTTGCAGTGAAGCCACTTCACATCTCTGCTTTAAAATAATGTCATTAGAAGATGTTACAAATCAATGTGACGAAGACAAACACACTAATAGAAACATGAGCAGAGGACACAAAAAGGCAATTCATAAAAAAGAAATACAAGTGGCCAAGAAGCATGTGGTAAAATAAAAATCTCAGTGGTAATCAAAGGATGCGAGTTAAAGTAAGAATGAAATAGTAATTTTTTCCTAACAAATGGTTAAAGATTGAAAAGATAGGTAATATCCAGTTTGACAAGATTTCCAGAAACAGACTTTCTCTTATATGCTGGTTAGAGTATATATTTGTGCAAACTTTTTGAAAGCCAGCCAGGCTATACATTTCAAAGGCCTTCAAAATATGCATTCTCTTTGATCCAGTGTTTTCATTTCTAGGGATTGATCCTCAGGAAATAATTATCAGATAATGACATAAAGACTTAGCCACAGAGAGATTAATTACATATTACTTATAATAACAAAAATAACTGCAAATAATTTATATGTATAACAATTAAAGAATGGTTAAATTATATCTTAGTACATCCATAATAGATATTATGCAGCCATTAAAAATGATATGATATCATTAAAAGGAAAACATCACATACAATCTAATCATGTTTTGTAAAAAAAGTTCTAATTCTGTGTGTCTATGTATATGTATGCATGTGTGTAGTATGTGTGTACACACGTGTGGTTATACATATATGTGTGCACATATATATATACATACACACATAAATAATGGTTCTCATATAGATATGAAGAGGGAGAGACAATCAAAAAGGATATGCACCATGTTAGTTGTCACCTCTCATCGTTGTAATTGCAAGTACTTTATTTTCTTCTTTTTGTTTGTATTTATTCTATATTTTACATAATAAACATTACTTTTATATTTTAAAAAGATAATTAAAAAAATCACTTTAGGTGTCTACTATCAATAATTTACTAAAAATAGCTTATTCTTTAAAAGATATTCACTTGCTTAGAAGGGTTTCTGGTCTAGGCTGAGGTTGCTATGACGCCTTGTTTTATCACAGGCAGGCAGGCAGTTTCCTTTCAGTGTTGAAGGCTGGAGTCAAATGATATTCAAATTGCCTTTCAAGGCAGCCACCTAGGAAACAATGAGTCAGGGCAGCTGGGGCCAGTGTGGTAAAGGCACTAGGGTCCCAGGGAGGCAAAGGCAGGGTCCGTGGCTGTCGATAGGGTCCCATGGATCCAGAGAGAACAGGCTAAAGGCAAGACCTCAGCAAGTGAGCCTGGCAAAGGTCAGTTTTTACAGTGCCAGACTGGGCTGAAGTGCATGGGTGGAAGCAGGGTCTGCCTTTTATAGGAGGACCAGGGCTGAAGCTTCAAATCAGTCAAAAAGGAATAACTGAAGAAAAGGAACTAGTCAGAGAGAACAGGACAGCAGCTCAGGAAGCAGCACAGGAGGGCATGAGCGTTGAGGCTTTCTGTGTTGAATTTGAGCAGCCTTCCCTGCACTCGCAGAAAAAGATTGCCATACATGCAACCTGCTTGTTTAAGGACTGCAGCACTTGCTGTATATGCATGGAAGGTCATCGCTGCATAGGCAAATGCATGGCACCTGTCTACAATTACCCACCTGTACTAGACCAGCTAAGGCACTGATCACAAAGAGGGTGGAGCGAAAAGAAGAAAAAAGAGCAGAACAGCTGAAAAGCCTAGGGTGGAGTGGAGGGACATTATAGGTTCTCCCAAAAATCAAAGGCCTTAGGCTGCCACTATATAACTTTTCCCTTTCTTTCAATATCTGCCTTGTAGAAAACATCCCAATCTTACAGAACATCAGAGCGAGAAACTACAGAGAACTATACTTAGGGATCATTTAGCCCAACCTCTTTTGATTTATAAATGAGGAAATTCAGCCCCAAGAAAAAGGAAGGAATATCCTTTAGGCTTCACTTTAAAAACAAAACAGGGAGAAAGTAATCAAGTTCATTCAATAGCCCCATGTTCTGCATTCAGGGTGAAAAGATATTTTAAAAATATTTTCAGTGAGAAATTGAGGTCAGTATATTAAGCTAATATTCTGGGATTTTTTTTATTATTAAAGCACAGAGAAAAGTACAGAAAACAATATAACAGACAGCCATATACCCACTATCCAGATCTAACAAATTTTAATACCCTGCCAGCTTTGCTGCTCTAGATCTTTTTAAGAAACACAGCTTTACGTAGACAGTTGAAATTTTCTTTGCATGCTTCCCCAATCTCACTTCATTCCTACATGACCCCACAAGAGGTGACAATGCTCTCAAATTGGTGTGATCATTCAAAAAGATGTCTTCATACTTTTCATCACCCTATGTACAGTATATGGTATCATTTTATATGTTCTAAACATTTTTATAAATGGTCTCACACAGTACATATCATCCTTATGTAAACTTACTGTTTTCACTACACATGTTTTGTGACATTTTGATACATGTAGGTCGACTTCGTTGTACTTATCCTCTCTTCTCTGGAGAGAAATTTCGGTGGTTGCTCATTTCACTCTTACAAACAAACCTGTCATAAATATTCTTGTAAATATCCCCTCGGGTACACATGTGATTGTTTCTCTAGTGTATACACATAAAACTAGAATGATGAGTGTTGGGTTTTGAGAAGATTCCAATAGATAGCATCTCCCTTCCTCACTCAGGTTATCAATTGAGGAGTTTGGTTTTTTCTTTAATTCATTTTAAGAGTAAAGTAGATTATTATTAACAAATAAAGCTAACGTTAGAGAATGCGTTTATATCTGCAGCCAGGTATATTTTTAAATTCTAGAACCAAATTTACTCCCACTCAAGGCACAAGCACCATTGGACAGCAAAACTTAAAACACAGAGGAGGGGCTTCCCTGGTGGCGCAGCGGTTGAGAGTCCGCCTGCCAATGCAGGGGACACGGGTTCGTGCCCCGGTCCGGGAAGATCCCACATGCTGCGGAGCGGCTGGGCCCGTGAGCCATGGCCGCTGGGCCTGCACGTCCGGAGCCTGTGCTCCGCAAAGGGAGAGGCCACAACAGTGAGAGGCCCGCGTACCGCAAAAAAAAAAAACACAGAGGAGTATAGGAGAACAGGTGCTCAGCCTCCACAGACTCAGTTCCTCCTTCCAAACTCACCAATAAAAATCAATTATTTCTGTCCCCTGGGGAGGAGTATCAGCAACACGTTATGATAATAAATATCTTCAATTTGACTGATACTGGCAAACTGCTCACCAAAAATGTCTGTGCCAATCTGCACCTCCTTAGTATCATTTTCCCCACATTCACAACATTTGTAATAGTCAGATTTGTTAAAACATGCCAATGTGATAGGTGAGTGGTACTTGATTGCTTTAATGTGCATTTCCCTTCTAACTAGTGAAGATGGGCAAGTTTTCTGACCATTCAGGTTTCTATTCTGTGAATTGCCTGCATATACATTTCCAATTTTTCTAATTGGGCTGTTAGCCTTTTTCTTATGTGTGTATGTGTTCCTAATATATTCTGGATCATTTGCTAACTGAATGAACTACAAACATCTGATTCTGAGAACTGTCTTTTGATGCACAGAAGATTTCATTTTAATGCATTTATCAGTAGTTTCCTTTATGGTTTCTTCTCGTGCTGTCATGTTTTTGAAATCCTTCCCTGCTCTGAGATTATATATTCACCTATACAAAAATTGTAGTTTTGCTCTTTCTATTTAGGTCTTTATATGATGCCAAGTCTTCTGGTTACAAAAATAGTATATCATGTCTTTTTCTTTAGGATTACTTTTATTTCCTTCATTAAATGTTTTATAATCTTATAGTTTCTGCTACTTTTATGAGTGGGTTTTTCCCATTATATTTTTCTAAATTTAATTACTGTTGTAGAAGTATGCCTTCAATTTTTAAAATATTTATCTTATATCTAGATTAACTGGCTGAACCCTCTTGTTAGTAATAATAATTCATCTGTAAAACATATTGTTCCTTATATTACTAGGTGGTATCCTTTTTGATGCTATTTGGCTCAAATTCTATTTTTGTCTGATATTAATTTTGTCACACCAGCTTTTCTTTTCCTAGTATTTGCCTCATTCATTTTTCTTTATTCCTTTATTTTCATTTTCTTTTAGATGTGTCTCATAATGTGTATACAGCTGTATTTTGTTATTTTTAATCCAAACTGATGGGTCCTGTCTCAGAAAAAGTTTAATTTACATCAATTGTGATTCCTTTTCACTTCCTTCTGCCATCTTTTTTTTTTTTTAACAGAACTTTTTTTATTTGGCTTTTGTTTTTGTCCATTCCTACTTTTTTGTTGAGTTGACAAAGTTTCCTTTATTCCATTTTCCCCCTGCTGGTTGGAATTATGTTTCATTTATTTATTTTTTGGTGAGTAACTTTAAATTTTTTTTTTTTTTTCGGTACGCGGGCCTCTCACTGTTGTGGCCTCTCCCGTTGCGGAGCACAGGCTCCGGACGCGCAGGCTCAGCGGCCATGGCTCACGGTCCCAGCCGCTCCGCGGCATGTGGGATCTTCCCGGACCAGGACACGAATCCGTGTCCTCTGCATTGGCAGGCGGACTCTCAACCGCTGCGCCACCAGGGAAGCCCCCAACTTTAAATTTTTAATAAATATTAACTACATACTTCTCTAACAGAGTCTGAAGTTATCCGGGGTTCCTGTCCTCCTCTCAAACAAGGCAAAGACCTTACCATCTTCATTAATACTGAATATCTACATATTTCCTGTGATTGCCTTCTAGAATTTTAGTTATATCTTCTGTTATAAATGCATAAATACAATTATTTTATAAAGTTTATAGTTAATTCAATACTCAGAATGTTTTATTGTTTCTGTCCTTACCATAATTTCTTGTACCCCACTCCTTCCTTCTGGGTTCACTTCATTTTTGTTAAAATACAACCTTAAGTAGTTCTTGTTTGTGTGTGTATTTTTTTCACAGTTTATAAGAGGCTGATCTAATTTACCTTTTTTATTAATTGGGATATAGTTGCTCCACAATGTTGTGCTAGCTTCTGCTGTACAGCGAATGCGTGTGTATTTTAAGACTTTATTTTTTTAGAACATCTTGGTTCAGAGAAAAATTGAGAGGAAGGTACAGAGATTTCCCCATATTCCCCTGTGCTCCCCACACATGCATAGCCTCCCCCATTATCAACATCCCCCACCAGAGTGGTACATTTATTACAACTGATGAACCTACAATGATTGACACAAAGTCCATAGTTTACATTAGGGTTCACTCTTGGTGGTGTACATTCTATGGGTTTGGACAAATATATAATGATATGTATCATGATTAACTAGAATCATGTATGTATTAAATATAATACATAATATTTTCACTGTCCTAAATATCCTCTGTGTTCTGCCTATGCCTCTCTTCCCTCTAACTCTTACCAACCACTAATCTTCTTACTGTCTCCATAGTTTTGCCTTTTCCAGAATGTCATATACTTGCAATCACATAAGGTGCAAACTTTTCAGATTGGCTTCTTTCAATTAGTAATATGCATTTAAGTTTTCTCCATGTCTTTGCATAGCTTGATAACTCATTTCTTTGTAGTGCTAAATAATATTCCACTGTCTGGATATATAATAGTTTATTTATCCATTCACCTACTGAAGGACATCTTGGTTGTTTCCAAGTTCTTGGCAATTATGAATAAGGCTGCTATAAACATTTGTGTGCAGGTTTATGTGTGGGTATAAGTTTTCAAGTTGTTTGGATAAATACCAAAGAGTGCAATTACTGGATCACGTGCTAAGAGTATGCTTTGTTTTACAAGAAACCACCAAACTGTCTACCAAAGTGGCTATACCATTTTGCATTTCCACAAGCAGTGAATGAGAGTTCCTGTTGCTCCACATCCTCACCAGCATTTTGTGCTGTCAGTACTCCGGATTTTGGCCATTCTATTCAGTGAGTAGTGATATGTCATTGTTTTAATTTGCATTTCCCTGATGACGTCTGATGTGGAGCCTCTTTTCATATGACAATATCTTGTTGAGAATACTTGTATGTATGTTTTTGAGAGATATTGGTCTGTAGTTTTCTTTTCTTAAAATGTCTTTGTCTGATTTTAGTATTAGGGTAATGCTGGCCTCATAGAAATAGTTAGGAAGTATTCCCTCTGCTTCTACCTTGTGAAAGAGATTGTAGAAAATTGGTATAATTTGTACCTTAAATGTTTCATAGAATTCACCAGTAAACACATCTGGACCTGGTACTTTCTGTTTTGGAATATGATAATTATTGATTCAACTTCTTTAATAGATATAGACCTATGTTGATTATCTGTTTCTTCTTGTGTGAGTTTTGGCAGGTTGTGCCTTTCAAGGAATAGGCCCATGTCATCTAGGTTATCAAATTTATGGGTATAGAGATATTCATAGCGTATCTTTTTTTTTTTATCCTTTTAATGCCAATGAGATCTCTAGATCTCAGAAATGAAATGCCCTCGCTTTCATTTCTGATACTAGTAATTTTTATCATCTCTCTTTTTTCCCTAGTTAGTCTGCCTAGAGGCTTTTTGACTTTACTGACATGTTCAAAGAACCAGTTTTGGTTTTACTGATTTTCTCTATTGATTTTTTTTTAATTTCATTGATTTCTGCTCAAATTTTTATTATTTCTTTTCTTCTGCTTACTTTGGATTTAGTTTGCTTTTCTTTCTCTAATTTCCTGAGGAGGAAGCTTATATGTTTGATTTTTAGCTCTTTCTCCTTTTCTAAAATATGCATTTGATGCTCTAAATTTCCCTCTAAGCATTGTTTTCACTGCATCCCACCAATTGATAAGTTGTGTTTTCAATTTTATTTAAAGTTAATTCTTAATTTCTTTTGAGATTACTTCTTTGACCCATGTGTTATTTAAAAGTGAGTTGTTTAATCTCCATGTATTGGGGGATTTTCCAAGTATCTTTCTGTTGTTTATTTCTTGTTTGATTGTACCGTAGTCTGAGAGCAGACATTATATGATTCCTATTCTTTTACATTTGTGCAGGAGTATTTTATGGCCCAGAGTATGGTCTATCTCGCTGAATGTTCCAACGTGAGCTTGAGAAGAATGTGTATTCTGCTGTTATCGGATGAAGTAGTCTATAGATGTGCATTATATTGAATTGATTGATGGTGTGGTTGAATTCAACTGTTCTTAATGATTTTCTTCCTGCTGGCTCTGTCCATTTCTGACAGAGGGGTATTGAAGTCACCAAGAATATAGTGGACTAATCTATTTCTTGCAGCTCTAACAGTTTTTGCGTCACATATTTGGTGTTCTTTTGTTAGATGCATACACACTAAGGTTTATTATGTCTTTCTGGAGAACTGACCCTCTTTATCCCTGATAATTTTCCTTGCTTTGAAGTCTGTGCTGAAATTAATATAGCTACCCCTGATTTCTTTTGATTAGTATTAACATGGTATATCTTTTTCCATCCATTTACTTGTAATCTATATGTCCTTAAAGTTTTTGTGGACAACATATAGATGGGTGTGATTTTATCCACTCTGACAATCTTTGTCTTTTGATTAATGAATTTAAACCCCTGGCATTCAAAATAATTATTGAGATAGTTCAACTTATGTCATATTTATACTATAGTTTTCTATTTGTTGCCTCTGTTCTTGTTTTTGTCTTCTGCTCTGTTTTGCCTTTTGAGGTTTTAACTGAACATTTTGTATGATTCCATTCTTTCTCCTTCCTTAATGTACCGGTTATACTTCTTCTTTTTTTCTAGTGTTTACTCTAGAGTCTGCAATATACAATTACAACTAATCCAAGTCCACTTCTAAATAACTCTGTACCACTTCACTGGTGAGTACTTTATAATAACAAAATAATCCTAATTTCTCTCTCACTTCCCTTGTATCATTGCTGTCATTCATTTCACTTATATATAAGCATACATAAGCTTATATATACATACGTATACAGATATATCCATAAGCATACATAATCATATACTTTGTTGCTTTTATTATTTTGAACTATCTTTTTTGTTAGATCAATTAAGAATGATAAAAAATAAGAGGTTTTTATTTTACCCTCTCTTATTCCTTCTTCAATATTTTTCATTTCTATATGTAGATCTGAGTTTCTGACCTATATATTTTTTAACATCTTTATTGGAGTATAATTGCTTTACAATGGTGTGTTAGTTTCTGCTTTATAACAAAGTGAATCAACTATACATATACATATATCCCCATATCTCCTCCCTCTTTCATCTCCCTCCCACCCTCCCTATCCCACCCCTCTAGGTGGTCACAAAGCACTGAGCTGATCTCCCTGTACCATGCAGCTGCTTCCCGCTAGCTACCTATTTTACCTTTGGTAGTGTATATTTTACATTTGGTAGTCCATGCCACTCTCTCACTTCGTCCCAGCTTACCCTTCCCCCTCCCGTGTCAAGTCCATTCTCTACATCTGTGTCTTATATTTCTGTCTGACCTATATTATTTTATTCTCTTGAAAGAATTTCTTTTAACATTTCCTGCAAGGTAAGGCTACTGGCTACAAACTCCTTCAATTTTTGTAGGTCAGAGAAAATATGTCTTTACTTTTGAAGGATAATTTCACAGAATACAGAATTCTAGGCTGTTGGGGTTTTTTTTCTTCAACAGTTTAAATATTTTACTCCACTCATGCTTGTATGGTTTGTGATTAAGTAGTTTAAAGAGGTTTTGTAAGTGGTAAATTCTCTTAGTCTTTTGACATCACAAAATGTCTTTATTTGTCCCTCACTCATGAATGATAGTTCATCAGGTTATAGAACTCTAGATTGGTACCTTCTTCAGCCATTTGAGTGGAAATCTGCCTTCTGCTACTATTTGCAGTCTAGAATTTATTCCATTTATTTAGCTTTTTTATTTTAACTTCTGTATTTTTTTATCTCCAAGATTTCTAATTATGTGTGTTTCTGTTTAGTTTATACCTGGTCTAGTTTTTGCTGTTTTTTTTTAATGGATATCTCAAATATACAGAGCATTAAAAAACATTTTAATATCATTTTCTGATTACTGTTATTTTCATTTGGTCTGCATTCAATTCATTTCCTGATTTTTATTAGTTACCTTCCTTACACTTATTTTTCTTTAGTTTTAGAATATTAGTTTGCAGGATCAACTTGAGTGAGATCAAGCTTTCTCTTTTATCAACTGTCTCTGTCTAATACATTTTTAGTTGCCTCTGCTCACAAAACCACCCACTTTTGCCCTGCAGTTCAGAACCAGGTGGCTTAGACCCCCATCCTGATATGATATTGGTGATAATGCAGACGTAATTTTTGAGCTAGCTATGGATTTCACTCAAGTCCTAGATGCTAGAATGTGTCTCCGTCCTCCCACTTCCTTGGTATACACAAGTCATAACCTGAAGCTGTTTTGCAACCCTCCTTTTCTTTTTCTTTTGCTTTCTTTTTTGGCCACCCCGCACAGCTTGTGGGATCTTAGTTCCCTGACCAGGGATTGAACCAGGGCCCTCGGCAGTGAAAGCACTGAGTTCTAACCACTGGACCACCAGGGAATTCCCTGCAATGCTCTTTCAAATGCAGAAAAATCTAACCACCACCACACCCTCAATGCAGAAAAGATTAATACCAGACCCTGATTCTGAGTAGCAAACATAGTTCTAGTTCTTCATTCTCCAATGAAGAACTTTTAGTCTCTGCTATTCCAAAATAGTTGAACGCCCATCCACCTCTGCCTACGCCTAAACCAGGAGTGCAACAGACACATGATACTAAACTTGTTTTCCGTTTTTCGTGTTTCTGTCCATTTTCCCATCCGTGAAGATGTTTATATTATTTTGAGTATAGCTGTGTATTCTACATTTCCTCTGTCTATATTTTATCTGTCATTGCTGTGTGTTAGAAAAGGAAGGATTCTCTAAGCATGAACTAACCATGCCATTTTGATTGAATGACTCTTCACGTGTCTTTCATTTACTTTTTATTTATGTTACTTGACTTTAAAATAATTTAGCTCTTTGACTTGCAAGTCACAGGTGATATATCAAATAACTCAAAGAAAAAAATTCACTTGGAGTTTTTTCCAGAGAGGGTGACATTGCTGCCTCTCTTTTCAGGAAAAGTTAAACAGATTGAAAAGAATGCCTGAAAACAAGGGAGCTTAAACCATTGAGAAATTATTTCAGAATAGCCTTTACATGAGGGCAATATCCAGATTTCTTGGACTGAAACATAGTAGCCAACCCAATGACCAATAGCCACAAATCTTATAAGCAAAATGAAATGCTGAACTGCTGGAAATTTGGCCTAGAACTCCCAGAGCCATCCAGAATAAATTAAAAGATGCATTTTTCTGAAGTTTGAACTTAAAACTCTAGATATGTTAACCAGATATTCGTAACAGGATTAGTAATTATGGTCCCTAGGGGAATGATGTCAGTGAGAATGCGAAGTAAGGACCTACAAAAAGCTACTCCTCCATAAAACCAATGAGAACAATGGCAAAAAAAGAGGCAAAATCAACTTTTTCAGAACTCTTTAAATTAATCACAGGTTTGCAACAACCTGACCAGCAATTACTCAAGAAAAATGGTTGAATCTTGGAAAGAACAGTGAGCTTTGTGGTACTGTACTTGCCCTGTTCATAATCCCCACCTCCCATCCCCACAGTAACCTTAACAACCAACAGCCCCACAATCATGGTGAAAACCAGCAGTCTAGTAGCCATTCGTCAGGGCAGAATGGTTTTGAAGCTTCCCAAAACTACTATTTGCAACACTGTCATTATTTGACCTGTCTTGCAGTTCCATTAAAACCTCAATTCACAGTGCTTGTCTTTATTTGACCTAACTCAGACATTTCTCAGTGTGAACAGCCTTTTCCTGGAGCTTTGAAAACAATCAGTGGTAATCATTTAATATCATATCTGCCTAAGATAGCAATAAAACTTGGGGCAAATAAGAAGATAACCTAAAAACTTACAAGGAAAAACTAGGGAATGAGATGCACATAGAGGGGGTTGAAAAGCTCCAACACATTTCTAGGGATTTAAAAAGTCATGCATTGAGGATATGGGGAGGGGGAAGGGTAAGCTGTGACAAAGTGAGAGAGTAGCATGGACATATATACACTACCAAACGTAAAATAGATAGCTAGTGGGAAGCAGTCACATAGCACAGGGAGATCAGCTCGGTGCTTTGTGACCGCCTGGAGGGGTGGGATAGGGAGGGTGGGAGGGAGGGAGATGCAAGAAGGAAGAGATATGGGAACATATGTATATGTATAACTGATTCACTTTGTTATAAAGCAGAAACTAACACACCATTGTAAAGCAATTACACTCCAATAAAGATGTTAAAAAAAAAAGTCATGCAAATGGGTAGGACTGTACGCTTGCCCGGGAAAGACTTAAGGCTGTAATCTCCCACCTCTACATGACCTTGAGGCTCTGCATTTGCAAATAGGAGGTAAAGGGTACGGCAGAGTTATAAACTTCTGGAGGGCTGAAGGCATGCCCCAACGATCACACAGAGACCCTCTGCAAAAGGTGAAAGACTTTTTGGTTCAATTCATTTAAGGAAATCTTTGTCCAATAATTAGTTGACCATTAAGATAACCAAGCAGAGACAGCAGCGACCATACATGACAAAGAACACAGACTTTACAGAGTTAATCCAGGAAAGTCATTAAATAAGCAAACAAAAACAACATGGCCACAACAAGAATGGCAACAGTAAATCCTGGGGCAGTGGGAATCTGATATCCAGATTTGACATATTTTAAATGTGCAGTTTTCAACAAAAATTTACCAGTATATGCAAAGAAACAAGAAATTATAACCTATTCATAGGATAAGAAGCAGTTGGTAAAAAGTATCCCTGAGGAAGCTCAGGTGTTGGATTTATTAGACAAAAACTTTAAATCAGCTATTTTAAATATGTTTTTAAAAAATAACTAAAGAAAACCATGTCCAGAGAACTAAAGGAAAGCATGAGAATGATGCCATCAATAGAAAGAACATCAATAAAGAATTAGAGATTATAAAAATAGCCAAGTAGAAATTCTGGAATTTAATAAAAGTACAAAAATTGAAATGAGACATTCACTAGAATGACTCTTTCTGAGAAGGCAGAAAGAATCAGCAACCTGATAGGTAGGTCAATTGAAATTATCCAGTCTGAGGAACAGAGAGAGAAGAAAGAAAAGTGAACAGAGCCTCGGAGACCTGTGGACATTATTAAGTATACCAAAATATACCTAATAGGAGTTCTAGGAGAGGAGAAAGAAAAAGGGGCAGAAAGAATATTTGAAGAAGTAATGGCTAAAACTTTGCCAATTCTATGAAAAACCTTAATCTACACATCCAAAAAGCTCAATAAATTCTAGGTAGGATAAAGTTAAAGAGATCCATAACTAGACACTGTTAAAATTAAATAAAAAATGGAGACCGAACTTGAAAATTCCCTGAGCAGACAAAACCACTTAAGCCACGTAGGTGAAACCTAACTTGGGCCACTTGTTGTAAATGCCTCTGATAATCATGAAAGACAATTAAGTCATCTTCCTAAAAATAGTATAAGATTATCACTTTTAATCAAGACTTGCCGTCTGGAAACCCCCACTGTAATAACCAATCATTATAAAGTTTAAACAACTTCGTCATTTTCACTTTATAAGCCATCCTGTAACATCATGCCTCTGACCTTCGTATCAGTCTTTGAATTTAAAAGCTCCTAGCTTGTGAACTGTTCTTATAGGCACAATAAATACTTACTAAATACTACTTATTGATTTGGTGATTTTAATTTTGATATTTCTGGATTTGTGACAACACATCATAATCAAGCTGTTTGAAAGTCAATGAAAAAAAGAAAATCTTGAAAGTATGGTACCTAGTTGTCTCTATTTTTTATTTTAAAATGTATGCTTTAGGACTATCTATGTCACCCTATATTCAAACAGCCAAACACATGAATGAGATCTTCATTTTTATGGAAATGAATACCTGTATGGGAAATTGTACTCTTTTCTGTTATTATATTAGCTTACAGAAAGCCTGATTGTTTGGATCTAGGATCCATAATCAAAATACTCGCAGGCAAATTATCTCAGAGGAAAAAAAAATCTTGATTAAATAAATCAAAATATAGAAACCATTACAGAAATATCTCAACCATCAACTTTCATTTATTCAGTTTGATTGGGGAAATGGCGTATTTCTTAATTGATCACTCTGGGCAACTAAAAGTTGTCAGCCCTTTCTACTTTACATAAATTGCCATTTTTCAAATAATGAGGACATAACAATATGAAAAACAGAAAATCTACTCTAGCGAGAATAACCATGTTTTCTTCAGTGATTGAACCTTGTTTACAGCTTTAATGTCCCCATGGAGAATATGATATCTCATCATCCAGTACTAGAGATATAACTGGTTTTGGAAAACTTGGGCTGAATACACACCAAGTCTTAACCAGTCCTTTTATGTTGCTTTAAAAAAACAGTCAATTCCTTATGTTGGTTTGCTTACTC
Organism: Delphinapterus leucas; assembly: GCF_059928025.1. NCBI lineage: Eukaryota > Metazoa > Chordata > Mammalia > Artiodactyla > Monodontidae > Delphinapterus > Delphinapterus leucas. The sequence continues at coordinate 35,844,486 of NC_143150.1, forward strand.
TTTCTCATCAGACAGTGGGCAGAAAATGCCAAAGAAATCTGTTTATTTGATCTTTTCCATAGTCTGGCCTTCAGATACATAAACAAATTTTGCACCTGACTGTAAACTAAGTACTCTGGAAGCTACTGAATGCTTTTGGAAGACTGGGGTAATGTTTAGTAGGCTTTTTCATAGGATCTTTAAGGATCTCTAAGGACATGAATAAGTTAATCCAACTTCCTAAGGTACCTTCCTTTTTTTTTTTTTTTTTGCGGTACGCGGGCCTCTCACTGTTGTGGCCTCTCCCTTTGCGGAGCACAGGCCCCGGATGCGCAGGTTCAGCGACCATGGCTCACGGGCTTAGCCGCTCCGCGGCATGTGGGATCTTCCCGGACCGGGGCATGAACCCGCGTCCCCTGCATCAGCAGGCGGACTCTCAACCACTGCGCCACCAGGGAAGCCCCCTAAGGTATCTTTCTTAAAGCCGGTAAGACTTTGATGTAACAGAAGAATCTGCCTCAAACAGTTTGAAAGGACTATGAACTCGACTAAAGAAAAATACAATAAAGAGCCAAAGTCTTGTTTTCATTTACTCTAACTCTCTAGTGGAGATAAGAGTAGTATAAACCTGTTGGGGAAAGACTTCAGAAAGTTTACAGGACATGGAAGGGGGCAGAGGCTACTTCTTCCAAACTTCTTTCACAAGCCTGCTACCTAAGCTGGGTTAATCTACAGAGCAGTAGCTTTCTTTCCTAAATGCCTGTATGGCTGTGCAGGAGAGGAGATAAGGTCAAGTTGCTACCAGGGCAGTAAGTCATTCATTCATTCAACAAATATATAATAGACAGCTATCATGGACCAGGCACTGTAATAGGCCCTGGAAATATAATAGTGAACATAAATTGACACAGGTCCCACCCTTACAGTGGTTAGTCAGGTGAGGAGTAATTTTTCTTGTCCAAGTTCCCAATTATACAAACTTCCAATAAGAGTTCTTAAGTGTCTTTCAAAGTCCACTCCAAAGAATAATTTTTTTCAGCATATTCCAAATTGCAGAACACTGGGCAAAAATTAGAATCCTCTACCCCTACCCAGGCCCCATTTACAGCCCTAAAGACCACAGAACTATCTCCTGCAAAGCTGTTAGTGGCACCTATGGCCTTTTCTGTTGTGTTTGTTCTTCTTAGGCCCAGTCTGAAGATAGCATTCTCATTCCAAACAAAAAAGGAAATACCCTGAGCAAGATAGAAAGATAAATATCGTATAATATCGCTTTTATTTGTAATGTAAAAAAAGGCTACAAATGAACTTATCTACGAAACAGAAATAGAGTTACAGATGTAGAAAATAAACATGGTTACTGGGGGGTAAGGGGAGAGGGATAAATTGGAAGATTGGAATTGACACATACAAAATACTATATATAAAATAGATAACTAATAAGAACCTACTGTATAGCACAGGGAACTCTACTCAATACTCTGTAATGGCCCATATAGGAAAAGAATCTGAAAAAGAGTGGATATATGTATATGTATAACACAGAGGTCCCCAACCTTTTTGGCAACAGGGACTGCTTTCGTGGAAGACAATTTTTCCATGGACCGGGGGCAGGGGTGGGAGGATGATTTCAGGATGATTCAAGCGCATTACATTTATTGTGCCCTTTATTTCTATTATTATTACATTGTAATATACAATGAAATAATTATACAACTCAGCAGAATCAGTGGGAGCCCTGAGCTTGTTTTCCCTTGTCACTCACTGATAGGTTTTTGATATGAGTCTGCAAGCAATTGATTTATTATGGTCTCTGTGCAAACCTCTCTGCTAATGATAATCTGTATTTGCAGCCACTCCCCAGCGCTAGCATCACCGCCTCAGCTGCACCTCAGATCATCGGCATTAGATTCTCATAAGGAGTGTGCAACCTAGATCCCTCGCATGTGCAGTTCACAGTAGGGTTCACGCTCCTATGAGAATCTAATGCCGCCACTGATCAGACAGGAGGCGGAGCTCAGGCAGTAATGTGAGCGATGGGGAGCAGCTGTAAATATAGATGAAGCTTCGCTCACTTGCCTGCGGCTCACCTCCTGCTGTGCGGCCTGGTTCCTAACAGGCCATGGACCAGTCTGGTCCGTGGCCTGGGGGCTGGGGACCCCTGGTATAACAGATTCATTTTGCTGTACACCTGAAACTAACACAACATTGTAAATCAACTCTACCCAAAAACAATTATTAAAAAATATATATACTATATTTTTATATAGTATAAAAAATATACTGATACTATAACCTTATCTCCTTGTTTCTAACTGGTCCTTGGAAGCCTAGAAGTCTGAAAGGAAGAACAACCCCCTCCCAAATGGTGTTTTGTTTTATGGATTTAGTCAAATGCTCAACAAGCACATTAAAAACTGTGTTGACCCCCAGGGTCTACTTCCTTCTCCTTTGTTTCCCTCCAGCATTCCATTTATAAACCTGCATGGCTGTTAACATGGAGATTTTGTGATCAGAGGAGCTATAGGGTCAGGGCTTAGAACAGAATTGCCGCAAAATGGTTTGATTAGTCATTGCTCTGAATAGATTAAAGCAGCATGAACACCTGCCTTGCTGAGGAGGACAAAAGGTGAGACTGTAGAAATGAATTAAAATAATTTGCTTCCAGGGGACAGTATAGGGCATACATCATCAAATCTGTTTCTTCCTTTTCCCAGCAGCTAATAAAAGGAAATAGTGAAAAGACATTCAGCATTGACATGAAATCATCAGACTTCTAACTTCAGTGCTGGAGAAGGAGCATAAATGGCTTCATTACTGATATTTCTATACATAATGTAGAAGTGAGAAAGGCAAACCTTGATAATAAGCCAAGATAAACTGAAAAGACAGTCCACACCAGGTTGTGGGGTGGGGTTGGAGAGAGTGGTGAAGAAGAAAAGAAAGCAAGCATCTCCAAATAATTACCACTTGTCAGTCTCCAACTCTATAAGTGCTTCATAATTGCCTTTGGCTCAGCCCTGAGCTTTTTCCATTGAATATCTGCTGAGAGGCTTAAAAATCATGAACAAAAAAAGGAAGCTTCCAGACAAAGAAAAATATCCCCAATGGGACAAATCTCTGTGAGACCACGCACTGACATCAGCATTCACAGCCAGCCTAAACCTGGTTGAAAAGAACATTCTTCCTTTTGGAAGAATTAAAAATGAAAGGAGATTTGGACCCCTTAATGTACCCTGACTGCTCCTCTTTTTTCTGACTTTATTTCGAACATAGTGGCCAGAACCCTTTCCCATGGAAGGGTGAGAAAGCAGAGGGATACTCAGAAGTCCCTGCCTGATGTCCCTCTGAATCCCTTGTGTCAACCAGATGGTTAGCACTGAGAAGGGCAGAAACAAAGAGTGCTTTTCAGAGTCCAGAGAAAATGAGTAGGTGGGAAAATAACCTCAATTAATGCTATCAGAGTAATGGTTCTCCACTCTTTCCTCTCGTAATCCTCCACGTCCCACATTTGCCTTTATCAAAACAAAAGCCCTGGTTGATCTCTTAGCACAGAGCTATTTAACCTGAACTCATGTTCCCCTCGAGCATCCATGGATGGTTATCAGGGAGCCCAGGAGCCTATGGAAATATGCAAAATTTCACATTCATGTGTCCATAGAACTTTTTAAAAAGATATTTCATAGCTTTTATCAGACTCTCATCGGACCTTTTACTCTAAAAGGTTAAACACCACTGTTTTTGATGTTGCCGCTACTGAACATCTGTATGTCTGCCCTCTTGAATTTCAGCAGATTCAAAGGGAAGAGAGAGGTAAAAGAAAAGTGGCTATGTCCGGGCAGGTGGTGGGGGACAAATCGTTTCAGTCAGGAGAAATTGGTTGGAAGAGCTAAAAGGAGCTCCACTGCCTAGGTCTCTGCCCATGTCCTTTAATCTCTTCAAGATTATACCTGCTTTCTCCATGCCACTGCTCCTTCCGGAAGTGAAGAAATCTCAAACTCCAATTTGAAAAATGCTACCTGATTAAAAAAATCTCTTCTAAGAACCTCATCCTGGGCCTCAAGATTTTTTTAATCATTTACCAAGACACTGTCCACACTTGGAATTCTTCACGTTTCATGGTCTTTATATTCTTTCTCATGTGCCAAATTGGAATTTCCCTTTCTAAGAAAAGCTACCAACCTATATTCTGACAACTTCTAAAACATGGATGACTTAGTTCTGGCCTAGCATCATTCTAGCTTCCTGGGTAGTGCACATACCCTTTGCTTCATAGGGACAGTAGAATGGTCCTGCCAAGTTTTAGATATAGTATTTTCTTAAAGGATCACCGTCATTTCTCTCAAGAAGATAAATAAAAACCAAACTCCTAGCAATGGACTACAAGGTTTACATGATTGCATCCACCAGCCCCATCCACCCTGCCATCAATCTCACTACTTTACTGGCCTCATCCGCCATTCTCCTCCTCTCTGACGTTGCTCCAGCCACACCGGCCTCCTCACTGTTCCTCAAACACACAAGCACACTCTAGCCTCATATCCTGTGGACTGGTTGTTCCCTCTATCTAGAAACAATCTCCTACTAGAAACCACCAAAGCTGGCTCCCTTGCTTTCTTCAGGTCTCTGCTCAAATATCACCTTCTCAGAAAGGTCTTTTCTGATCACCTCATTTAAAAGAGTGACTAATCCCCACTTCATCTTTCTCTTTCCCCTTTACTTGGTTTTATTTTTCTTAGTATATCTCACCATCTGAGATATATTTATTTTCTCCCCTCCGCTAGACTGTAAGCTCCATGAAGGCAGGAACTCCACCTACCTTGCTCCCTGCACCTTATCCCAGCACCTAGCACAATGTCTAATTCATAGTAGGTACTCAGTAAATATCTGCTGAGTGAACAATGAGCAGAGGATGATGGGCAGAGAGCTCAGTATCAAAGCTCCCATACTGAGTTTCTCATTGGCAATTTAGGGAAAAAGAAAATAATCTATATTAACCATGCACTTCATTTCTATTCCAAAGTCAGATGAGACCTTGAAGTATAAGTTTCACTGCCAAGTCCTTCAATCTAAATTACAATATTCGTTATTCTTCTTCGTCAAAGCTCCCTGCCCTTTTCTTTCATAGCACTATTCAACATGTGTAATGATCATGCATTTATTTTTTAAAAGATGTTTAACATATGCTTCCTTCCATTAGAATGAAAGCTTATGAGGGGTCTGGGACCAGGCTGGCCTCGTTGGCTACTTGTAGCTGGTGCCCAAGTGCACTAATGGGGACCTGATGGACTCAATGAATGTGCTGAATGAGTAAATGAACAAATGAGAAGACCTTTATAGAAGTTAAGTCCTCTTTGTTCTTAACTACACTATCCCAATACCAACGCCAGGGATGCAGTTTAAAAAATGAATAACTCCCTCAAAACCACTATTTGAGGATTTGAAGTAGAAATAGGGACATAAAGGAAAGTAAAACCCCAGTTAACAGGAATATTCTACTTTCCATTTTTGACATTGTGTGGTCACTATTCATATGGTATCTGACCACAGATTTTGAGAAAATTGGTGAACAGAAGGAAGTGGGAGAAGGATGCTTTCTCATATTAGATTTGGTACAGGAGAAAAGATAAGTACCATCTAAAATTGCTTATGTTCTAGTCTCCAGATCTATGAAAGAAGCAGACATGTAGTACAGTCTCCAATTTGTTTTGGATTTGACAATTTTGCTGAATGACTAGGCTCTTCAAATCACTCAAGGCTCATTGAAACTTTATTTTCATATATAGAGCAGATGCATGAGAACAAACATAAAACTTGCTCTCATTGTTTTCTTGAGTTTTCTTTGGAGCCACCATCAAATAAAACCTCACATTTGTAGAGCTAGCCACAATTTAGCATTTTTACCTATGTGGATTATTTCATTTAATCCTTACTACACTGGGAGATAGGTACTATTAATATCACCATTTTCCACATGAGTAAGCTATGACCTAGAGAGAAGCAATGACATTTCCCAGGTTACACAGGTGGTACATGACAGAGTCAGGATTTTAACCTAGATTTTCAACTTCAAGTCCAGTGCTCCTTCCATGACATCCTTCTGTTTCCATATTTTGCCCCCAGGAAAGATTGGTTGTCCAGGGTGACAAACTTGTCCTGGTTTGCCTAGGTCTTTCCTGGTTTTAGCACTGAAAGTTCCGTCTCTCAGGAACCCTCTCTCAGTCCCAGGTAAACCGGGATGGTTCATCACCCTCGTTGTCACTCAGACCATATCTATAAACTCATCCTTCTTTCTACCCTACAATATCCATACTTCAACCCAAATTTGACATCACCAAATTTGATATTTGTTTTATCCCTGTGCTCTTATTTGTCATATGAGAACAAAGATTTAGAGAAAACAAGTTTATGTACTTTTTGGTTTTGTTTCATGCCTAATTCAGCATCCCGTGTAAACAGGCACTTTAATAAAGTCTGGTTACTAATTCTGTGACAGGCACTGTGATTCATGTTTAGGAAGGAGCAATAAAGACTGGATTCAAGGTATGGGTCTGTTCTTTGGTTACAGGCAAGAGCTTTCCCCTCTTCTGGATCTCAATTTCCTCATCTGAGAGTAGGTATAATAATCCCTGACTTGCCCATCCCATAATGATGAAATAAGATATATATGAAAATAACCTGCAAAGGGCTAAGTATATTAGTAACACTGTAGCAGAAAAGCTGGAGGAGATGGTGAGCCTAGCATCACTGTAACGTGTGGCGGAACAGCCTGATTCAAGTCAGCAGTTTTGTACTCAACACTGCGCTGCGAGGCGGGCAGTGCATCATTAAGGCAGTGGAAATCAACAGAGTAGCCCTGCCACGATCACATCATTTGGCCTTAGCTTTTCCCTTATTATGGCCACCTAATGGCTAAGACCACAGCCCTCTTTCATCCTTCCTGGAGCCTATTTACCTATTTGCTAAATTTGCCAAATGTATTCTCTGCCTCTGCGTTCAACCAGCAAGAGGCAGGATGTGACATTCTGCCATTAGTACCTAGACCACTTCCTGAATGACAGGAAACTTAGAAATAGCCCCCATGCTCACTTTTCTAGATATTCAAAGTAAATGTAATTTCAGAAAACTGACAATATTAAAGCCTTGAACCTTAGAGAGCATGTCACCCATGATTTCCTCATCCAAAGAGGAAATGACATACGTAACCACTTTCCCAGATCTCTCAGACACCCAGTTGCTTATACTAAGGAGCCTGGTGCTGAGTGCCTGGCAAAAGCGTAAGGTTAAACCTGAGGGGGGCGGAAAAAGAAACCATGATGAAAAACAGACATACCAAGGAAGAGGCAATTGCAGTTTGGCATTTCACCGTGAGTTTGGGCCTTCTTCCAGAGCCAGAGTGAGACCCAAGATGAGCCTGTTGTCACGGTGACCATGACAGCTGAGCTGAGGCAGTGCCTTGAGGTTGGGGAGACCTCGCAATACACCATGGCCAGGAAAAACCAGATAACAGAACAACTGTTAAATCAGCTGGGGCTTTGATACATTTCCACCTTCCATTTTCATGCTCCCCAGCTACATCCTCAAGCAGTGATTGTTTCAGACTGACCGACCGGCCAGGGGCCTCCTCTCAAAAGAACCTTTTTCTTTTTCTTTTTCTTGTTTTTTTGTATTCCTCTTATTTCTTTTTCTTCTCTGATTGCCATGGCTAGGACTTCCAAAACTATACTGAATAATAGTGGTGAGAGTGGACATCCTTTTCTTGTTCCTTATCTTAGAGGAAATGCTTTCAGGTTTTCACCATTGAGAATAATGTTTCCTGTGGGTCTGTCGTATATGGCCTTTATTATGTTGAGGTAGGTTCCCTCTATGCCCACTTTCTGGAGAGGTTTTATCATAAATGGGTGTTGAAGTTTGCCAAAAGCTTTTTCTATGTCTATTGAGATGATCGTATGGTTTTTATTCTTCAATTTGTTAATATGGTGTATCACATTGATTGATTTGCGTATATTGAAGAATCCTTGCATCTCTGGGATAAATCCCACTTGATCATGGTGTATGATCCTTTAACTGTGATGTTGGATTCTGTTTGCTAGTATTTTGTTGAGGATTTTTGCATCTATATTCATCAGTGATATTGGTCTGTAATTTTCTTTTTTTGTAGTACCTTTGTCTGGTTTTGGTATCAGGGTGATGGTGGCCTCATAGAATGAGTTTGGGAGTGTTCCTTCCTCTGAGATATTTTGGAAGAGTTTGAGAAGGATGGGTGTTAGCTCGTCTCTAAATGTTTGACAGAATTCACCTGTGAAGCCATCTGGTCCTGGACTTCTGTTTGTTGGAAGATTTTTAATCACAGTTTCAATTCCATTACTTATTACTGGTCTGTTCAAATTTTCTATTTCTTCCTGGTTCAGTCTTGGGAGGTTATAACTTTCTAAGAATGTGTCCATTTCTTCCAGGTTGTCCATTTTATTGCCATAGAGTTGCTTGTAGTAGTCTCTTAGGATGCTTTGTATTTCTGCAGTGTCTGTTCTAACTTCTCCTCTTTCATTTCTAATTTTATTGATTTGAGTGTTCTCCCTCTTTTTCTTGATCAGTCTGGCTAATGGTTTATCAATTTTGTTTATCTTTTCAAAGAACCAGCTTTTAGTTTTATTGATCTTTGCTATTGTTTCCTTTGTTTCTATTTCATTTATTTCTGCTCTGATCTTTATGATTTCTTTCCTTCTGCTAACTTTGGGTTTTGTTTGTTCTTCTTTCTCTAGTTCCTTTAGGTGTAAGGTTAGATTGTTTATTTGAGATTTTTCTTGTTTCTTGAGGTAGGCTTGTATAGCTATAAACTTCCCTCTTAGAACCGCTTCTGCTGCATCCCGTAGGTTTTGGATTGTCGTGTCTCCATTGTCATTTGTCGCTAGGTATTTTTTGATTCCCTCTTTGATTTCTTCAGTGATCTCTTGGTTATTTAGTAATGTATTGTTTAACCTCCATGTGTTTGTGTTTTTTTATGTTTTTTCCCCTGTAATTCGTTTCTAATCTCATAGCGTTGTGGTCAGAAAAGATGGCTGATATGATTTCAATTTTCTTAAATTTACTGAGGCTTGATTTGTGACCCAAGATGTGATCTATCCTGGAGAATGTTCCATGCGCAGTTGAGAAGAAAGTGTAATCTGCTATTTTTGGATGGAATGTCCTATAAATATCACTTAAATCTATCTGGTCTATTGCGTCATTTAAAGCTTCTGTTTCCTTATTTATTTTCATTTTGGATGATCTGTCCATTGGTGTAAGTGAGGTGTTAAAGTCCCCCGCTATTATTGTGTTATTGTCGATTTCCTCTTTTAGAGCTGTTAGCAGTTGCCTTATGTATTGAGATGCTCCTATGCTGGGTGCATGTATATTTATAATTGTTATATCTTCTTCTTGGATGGATCCCTTGATCATTACGTAGTGTCCTTCCTTGTCTCTTGTAACATTCTTTATTTTAAAGTCTATTTTATCTGATATGAGTATTGCTACTCCAGCTTTCTTCTGATTTCCATTTGCATGGAATAACTTGTTCCATCCCCTCACTTTCAGTCTGTATGTGTCCCTAGGTCTGAAGTGGGCCTCTTGTAGACAGCATATATACATGGGCCTTGTTTTTGTATCCATTCAGCAAACCTGTGTCTTTTGGTTGGAGCATTTAATACATTCACGTTTAAGGTAATTATCGATATGTATGTTCCTATTACCACTTTCTTAATTGTTTTGGGTTTGTTTTTATAGGTCCTTTTCTTCTCTTGTGTTTCCCACTTAGAGAAGTTCCTTTAGTATTTGTTGTAGAGCCTGTTTGGTAGTGCTGACTTCTCTTAGTTTTTGCTTGTCTGTAAAGCTTTTGATGTCTCCATCGAATCTGAATGAGATCCTTGCTGGGTAGAGTAATCTTGGTTGTAGGTTCTTCCCTTTCATCACTTTAAGTATATATCATGCCACTCCCTTCTGGCTTGTAGAGTTTCTGCTGAGAAATCAGCTGTTAACCTTATGCGAGTTCCCTTGTATGTTTTTTGTTGTTTTTCCCTTGCTGCTTTCAATCATTTTTCTTTGTATTTGATTTTTGCCAACTTGATTACTATGTGTCTCGGCCTGTTTCTCCTTGGGTTTATCCTGTATGGGACTCTCTGTGCTGCCTGGACTTGGGTGGCTATTTCCTTTCCCATGTTAGGGAAGTTTTCGACCATAATCTCTTCAAAAATTTTCTTTGGCCCTTTCTCTCTCTCTTCTCCTTCTGGGATCCCTATAATGCGAATGTTGTTGCATTTAATGTTGTCCCAGAGGTCCCTTAGGCTGTCGTCATTTCTTTTCATTCGTTTTTCTTTATTCTGTTCTGCAGCAGTGAATTCCACCATTCTGTCTTCCAGGTCACTTATCCGTTCTTCTGCCTCAGTTATTCTGCTATTGATTCCTTCTAGTGTAGTTTTCATTTCAGTTATTGTATTGTTCATCTCTGTTTGTTTGTTCTTTAAATCTTCTAGGTCATTGTTAAACGTTTCTTGCATCTTCTCGATCTTTGCCTCCATTCTTTTTCCGAGGTCCTGGATCATCTTCACTATCGTTATTCTGAATTCTTTTTCTGGAAGGTTGCCTATCTCCACTTCATTTAGTTGTTTTCCTGGGGTTTTATCTTGTTCCTTCATCTGGCACATAACCCCCTGCCTTTTCCTCTTGTCTATCTTTCTGTGAATGTGGTTTTTGTTCCACAGGCTGCAGGACTGTAGTTCTTCTTGTTTCTGCTGTCTTCTCTCTCGTGGATGAGACTATCTAAGAGGCTTGTGCAATTTTCCTGATGGGAGGGACTGGTGATGGGTAGAGCTGGGTGTTGCTCTGGTGGGCAGAGCTCAGTAAAACTTTAATCTCCTTGACTGCTGATGGGTAGGGCTGGGTTCCCTCCCTGTTGGTTGTTTGGTCTGGGGCAACCCAACACTGGAGCCTACCTGGGCTCTTTGGTGGGGCTAATGGCAGACTCGGGGGGGGGGGCTCACACCAAGGAGTACTTCCCAGAACTTTTGCTGCCAGTGTTCTTGTCCTCACGGTGAGACACAGCCACCCCCCCACCTCTGCAGAGACCTTCCAACACTAGCAGGTAGGTCTGGTTCAGTCTCCTATGGGGTGACTGCTCCTTCCCCTGGGTCCCGATACACACACTACTTTGTGTGTGCCCTCCAAGAGTGGAGTCTCTGTTTCCCTTAGTCCTGTCAAAGTCGTGCAATCAAATTCTGCTGGCCTTCAAAGTCTGATTCTCCAGGAATTCCTCCTCCCGTTGCTGGACCCCCAGGTTCGGAAGCCTGACGTGGGTCTCAGAACCTTCACTCCAGTGGGCGGACTTCTTTCGTATAAGTGTTCTCCAGTTTGTGAGTCACCCACCCAGCAGTTATGGGGTTTGATTTTATTGTGATTGCGCCCTTCCTACCATCTCACTGTGGCTTCTCCTTTGTCTTTGGATGTGGGGTATCTTTTCTGGTGAGTTCCAGTGTCTTCCTGTCAATGACTGTTCAGCAGTTAGTTGTGATTCTGGTGCTCTTGCAAGAGCAAGAAAACCTTTTTCTTTCTACCACCTTCGTTGTTGAAGACAGTAAATAAAATGGGCAATCACCTCCCAAATTGATATCCTGGCCTGATTTTTGCTCCCTCACAGAAGTCTAATCCTCACACAGCATCCAGAGAGATCCTTCAAACTCCTCCATAGCTCTCCATCTCATACTGAGCCAAAGGCAAAGCACAAGGCCCTCACTCTGCCCTCTAATACCCCAGTTACCCCTCTCACCTCATTTCCTACTACTGTTTTTCTTGGTTGCTCAACTCCTGCTGTCCTGGCCCCTTTCCTACCCTGTGTCCACATCAGCCATTCCCCTGCTCGAGGGCCTTGGCACTTGTCCTGTACCCTCTGCCTAGAATGATTTTCCCCAGATATTTGTGTTTCTTCAGCCCTTTTCTGCAATGTCACCTTCTCAGTGATCCTTTCCCTGGTTTCTCTGTCTCAAACTGAAACTCTGTCACTTAAGATACCTCTAATACTTCTTATCAACTTCTCCTCCTTTATTTTTCTTCCTGGCACTCAGCATTATCTAACATACGATGACATATTTTACTTATTTTTTTATTGTCTGTCTCCCTCAGAAAGATTGTAAACTCTATGAAAGAGAGGATTTCTGTCTGTCCTGTATCCCTAGCACCTAGGAAAGCACCTCACTCCTAGCAGGCACTTGTTAAATATTTAAGTATCTGTTAAAGAACTAGGAAGTGAGTGAATGAATGAAAAAGATTAATCTTATAGGGTAAATTGTGCTAAGGTAATCATCAGTTGAGCTTTTTCTGTTTTGTTTTGTTTTTTTCTTTGCAGGAGAAAAGAATGACTGAATGGGGCTTCCCTGGTTGGGCAGTGGTTAAGAATCCACCTGCCAATGCAGGGGACACAGGTTCGAGCCCTGGTCTGGGAAGATCCCACTTACCATGGAGCAGCTAAGTCTGTGCACCACAACTACTGAGCCTGCGCTCTAGAGCCTGCGAGCCACAACTACTGAGCCCGTGTGGCACAACTACTGAAGCCCGTGTGCCTAGAGCCCATGCTCTGCAACAAGAGAAGTCACCGCGATGAGAAGCCCGTGCACCACAAGGAAGAGTAGCCCCACACTCACCGCAACTAGAGAAAGCCCACGTGCAGCAATGAAGACCCAATGCAGCCAAAAATAATTTTTTTTAATTAAAAAAAATGACTGAATGGCTTAAACATGAAAATACATATGCATCCATTTGCGGACAGATGCAGGAGATACTGAGATGCTTAAGGGCAGAGAGACTGCCTTCCCTACCTGCCCTCAGACGTGCCATCCCCACCCCCCCACACCCTACCTGAAGTGCTTAGCGGATAAGACACATCAACAGGATGAGATGCAAGAACAATTTCTGGCACAAGTAAAACTATCAATAGTTTAATTTTTTAAGCTACTGTGTATTGAGAATTTACTATGTGCCAGGCCCTTTATATAACCACCTAAAATCCTCACACAAACACATCAAAGTACATATCATTACCCCTATTTTATAGAAGAGGAGACTAAGACTTAGAGAAATTGAGTAACATGCCAAAAGTCACATGAGTAGAAATACACAGAACTGGTTTTCAAAACCAGGTCAACAGCACGCAGAGACTCTGCTCTTTCTGTACCACCATACTACTCTAGCTGAGGGGAGGGAATGTACCCTCATCCAAAGTTTTCATTCTGACAAACAGGTCAAAACCCTCAGACTTGAAATGACTTGGCATTTGCAGTACTGACTATATTTGCCTGTATTTCCCTGACTGTATTTCATTTCTATTAGCAGACCTAGAGCTAGAAGACCAAAACCAGAATTTTGCATTTTAATTGTCACACAGCAGTCTGATCACATTGGGAGAAGTGGAACACATGTAGTCCTCCTTGTTTATGGCATACTAGTGGGCTCTAAGGAATTCCAAGCCTATGCCACTGTACAGAGCAAGTTCCCAGAGACAAAACATTCCACTGAACACCAGATGAGTGGAAGGCACCAGGTTTCCCTGCCAAACAATTTTCTTCCCTTTCTTATAGCCACCCTTTCCCAAAAAGGAGGGTCTGTTATGCATTCAATGTACGTTAGATGAGCACAGCGACCAGGCACTGTGCTAGGTGCCAAGGACAGAAAGGTGATTGTGATTCCATCTAGCAGCGGAGAGAGATATGTAATCAGATGATAAATGACCACCCAATGTGGCAAAGACTATAATGGGGTGTAGGAAGAGGGTTCAGGAGACACATAAAGAGGGGGAAATCTGACTTTTACTAGAGGATGTAGAGAAAGGTTTTCCTGACGACATTACAAAGAACCACTCAATTCTTTTTAAATCAACCACATATTGAACAACGAATTTTTTCTAGGTATGGTGTTAGGACTTAACCATCCAGACGTTTACTTCTGTAAAGTAAGTGAGGAGCTTTCATCATGGCCAGTTCACTGAAGTGCAAGTGGTCATGACTTCATCCCACGTGTACTGATGGCTCCGTTATGTGTGGCCCAGAGACACAGAATTTCTAACACTGACCAATAAACCTGTAATGCCAACCCTTGGTCACAAGGGGGACAGGTGAGAATCTGAATTCTGATGTTTTAAAAGCCGAAGGACATATAGAATCCATCCAGTTGAGTGGTTTGCAAAACCACAGGGCAGAGAGTAGGGGGTGGGCAGAAGCCCAGCGTATGGGCCTACAGACTCTACAACCAAGCTTGAAACAATGCAACTCTGCTGTTTTATATATTGAGTTTCTGTGTCTGCTTTTGTTTGAGATGAGGGTCCTGTTGCTGAAAAGAATTTAAACTGATCCACTCACTCATTTTAGAGATGAGGGAAATTAAAGCGCAAAGAAGGAAAATAATTCACCCCAGGTGACACTGTGTCACATTGAGCAAATGATTTAGAAGAGAGAAAAGAAGAGATGTGAAGCAAATGATTTTACTTCTATGAGCCTCAGTTTCTCCATCTGTGAAACGGGAATGATAATAATGTATATCTATATGGTTGCTTTGAGGATTCATTGAGCTAATGCATTCATATACTTAGGCCAGTACCTGAAACATACTAGATATAGGAAAAATATTGACTACTACTATTATAATGATGATGATGATGCAGTCAGTTCCAGTTACTTCTTAAAACTCAAGTTTCCTGCTTTGCAAACCAGCATTCTGTTCTCTGTATTGCACTGGCTCAGGACAGGCACTGGTCAGTGTGACTTGACACAGTTGACCATTCCTCCCTCCTGGATTCACTTTTTTCATTTGGGTTTCTGAGAAAGGCGCTCCCTCACTGGGTTTGCCCTCTTACTTCACTAGTTGCCCCTTCTTAGCCTCCTCTGCTGCCGCCTCATTTCCCTGACCTTTAGATTGCCATGGCACTTAGGCTTCAGATCTCTTTTGTCTTCTACACTCATTCCCTAGGGCATCTCATTCAGGCCCAGGGCTTTAAATTCCCTCTGTCTGTTGATGACTCACAAATTCGTATGGCCAGCTCAGACCTCTCTCCCCTGGGCTCCAGAGTCATGATACCAATCCAGCATCTCCATTTCAATATAGACTTCTCAAAGTAAATGATTTTCTTACCAGGTTTGCTCTTACTCCCACTATTCTCCATTTCATTGAATGCCCCCAACATCCTCCCAGTTGTTCAAACCAAAAACCCAGGAACCTCCTTTCTTTGCCTCCGATTCCATATCTAATCCATCAGCAAGTCCTGTTGGCTATGCCTCTAAAATTCATGACATTCATGATATTCACAAATTCATCCACTTCTCAACGCTGCATTGCTAAAAGCCTAGGCTAAGCTACCATTATCTTTGGCCTAAATTACCACAAAAACCTCCAGTCTGATCTCCCTGCATTCACTCTTGCTGCCTTATACACCATTCTTTATGCAGCAGCCAGAGTGAGCATTTTAAAATCATCATTCAGATAGTGTGATTGCTCTGATTAAAACTTCCTGCAATGACTTCTCATTGGACATCCCTGGGTAAAGCAGCATAGCCCTGCCAGTGCACTTTCTATCCCGCCATCCCACTTCTTTCCTTCATAGCAATTTTCACTATTTGAAACTGTATGTGCGTATATATTTTTACTTGTTTACAATTTTAAATGTCTTACACACACACGCACACTAGCCAGTAGAATGTCATTTCCATGAGGCAGTAACTTTACCTTAGCCACTGCTCTATCCCTAGCACTTAAAAGAGTACCTGTCACAGTAAGCCCTCAGCAAATATTTGTTAAGTACATGAATGAAAATGGAAATCTCACTGGAGACTCGACTGGGTCCCAACATGTCCTGCCTGTCTCTGTGAAGTCTCCTTCCAAAATAAAGTCCACATCCTAGATAAGACCATAGGGAGTCTGTGAAGAAACTGCTTTTCACTCCACCTTGACCTTAACAGGTAAATTAAGCATCCACATAGCTCTCTGAAAGTCTTTTTTGTGTGTGTGGTACGTGGGCCTCTCACTGTTGTGGCCTCTCCCGTTGCGGAGCACAGGCTCCGGACGCGCAGGCTCAGCGGCCATGGATGGGCCCAGCCGCTCTGCGGCATGTGGGATCTTCCCGGACCGGGGCACGAACCCGTGTCTCCTGCATCGGCGGCGGACTCTCAACCACTGCGCCACCAGGGAAGCCCTGAAAGTCTTATTTTAAGGACAAAACTGTGGTTTCTCCAGTCTACAATACTTTAATGAGAAAGGATCCATCATGATCAAAACTACTGTTCCTAACTATGGTTGTGATGAATGTACAATAATTAAGATATTCCAACTAGTGTCACTTGATTGGCACATTCCAGTTAAGGAGGATGCTATAAATAAAGAGGTTAAAAACATCACCTGTTGCAAATACTGTATAGGAGAAGAACTCCTGCACAGAGCCCTTCAGGATAATAGTTCTGATGATGAATGGCTTATTGCTACAGAAAGATACTGACTTGTAGAACCAGAGACACAGCAAAGAAGGGGAAGAGCATGCTGATGTGCGAACTCGCTCCAAGTCAGCATGGGGAACCCTGGAAATAGGTCAAAGGAGGCATTAAAGAGCAGGATTGGCCCTAGGCAACATTGTACAATGAGAGAAGTTGTCCAATGGAGGAAGTAATAAGTGAAAGGGATTTTCACTAGTTCCATTCGTTATTCAGCTACACAGGAGAGAAGAAGTGGAGGAGTAGAAGGGAATTTGGCCTGTACTTTGTAGCACAATGATTCACATTAGAATCAACTGTGAATATTAAGACATACCTAGGCATCACTCCCAGAATTCTGATTTAATTAATCTGGAGTAAGTTCCAGGCACTAGTATGTTGTTTAAGCTTCCCATGTGATTGCAATGTGCAGCGAGGTTTCAGAACCATTTTTAGCTGATCCAAATCCTAAGTCGGTTTTTTTAACTCTGGTTCTCCAAGTGTGATCACTAGACCTGCAGCAACAGTATCACCCAGGAACCTGTTAGAAATGCAAATTATGGGCCTCCAAATCAGGTCTAGGGCATCAGAAGCTCTGGGGGTGAGGCCCAGTGATGTGTGGTTTAACAAGCCCTCCAGGTGACATATTAAGAAAAGTGAATATACCCCCTCCGACTATAAAAGAGTTAATTAGGAGGTGCAAGAAGCAAACTAGATATACTTTGAATCCCAACTGAACAGAAGCACTAAAGCTGATACTGTTTTTGTAGGACTCTCATCCCCAAGAGAAGATGTTAGTGAGTTAAACACAAGCACTGAACCAAAATACAAATATAAGATTAAATCCAAGGTTAGACGATTCTATATCTGGGAACATTTAAGGATTAACACTAAAGGTACTGATTTGTACTTAGGAAATTCTTTCCTTTAAATAATATTAGTTCTGTAGAAGTACTTTAAAAAAAATTATCAGAGTGCCATGGAAACCTCTGGGCAGCTTGTTAAAAATGTAGATTCCTATGCCCCACACCCAGAGATTTTGATTTAGTAGGTATGGAGTGAGGCCTGTAAGTTTACATTTTTAATTACCCTTTTAGGTCATTCTGAGGATGACAGGAGACAATACCCTCTTGGGTGCTGAATCCACACATACAGAATTACAGAGTAACAACAATAATGGCAAAAGCAAGACCTATAAGGTAGACATGTGGAAGCTGACTGCAGCCTGTTTTATATTTTCTACTTAATTCTTGTTTGGGACTGATTTGTTTTAAATATGTAAACAAATTTCCTAAGTTTATCTCCGAATAATTTTGGGGTGTCTTTAACCACCAATCTTGGCATGTAAAGTCATGGAGAGTTCACAGCTTTCTGACTGACTTATCCTGCATCAGCCCCATACCACATATCCCATCATAACCACTAAATATTCAATAATGGTAATGACATCTAAAGTATTCTCCTCTATTGCCAGAATATGCCTTCATGTATGTTAACATAAGCCATAAATGGAAGATGAAGTCATCTACTATTCAGCTTAAACAAGATATAGTGCTTACACACCAATTATATACATACATACACAGAAACACACACTAACCACAGGACTTTCAAACTCCAATAGCTTTTTAGTCTCCTATTCCATGGTCTGGTTGAACTGATTAGAACAAGGAAAACTCATTCATTGCCTTAAAACAGGGCCATTGTTTAGTCTCCTCAGAACCCTGCCTTGGGCATGGCCAACCCAGGCAATTGCGCAGACCCTGATCTTTTACTGACAGAAGGGTCTATCTTTAGTAGTGGGAAACAATTCGTCCTAGACTGAATATAACTCCAGTTCTGCCTAACAAATCCTAAAAGACAGACCTGCAAGTATCATTTTCGTCCTAAGTGATGTAACTACATTCCAAATCAAAGCTGAAGAATATGTATAAGAATACAAATATATATATGTATGTATGTATGTATCCAACACCCGCAAAGTAAAACTCACAATCTGGCATCCAATAAAAAATTACCAGGTATGCAAAGAAGCAGGGAAAGATGACCCATAATGAGAAAATAAATCAACTCACCAAAACTGACCCACTACTGAAACAGACCTTAGAATTAGCAGAAAAGGACATTTAAAAAATTATAATAACCGTATTCTATATATATTAAAGTTAAATAAAGATATGGAAGATATAAAAAAGACCTCAATCAAATTTGTAGAGATGAAAACTACAATGTGTTACACAGAATATTCTACTAGATATAATTAATGGCAGACTAGATACTGAATACAAAAAGATTAGTAAATCTGAATACACAGCAATATGAAGTATCCAAAATAAAACACAAAAAGAGTAGAGGAGAGAGAGGAAGTGTAGAGAAAACATTTGAAGGTAACAACCAAAAACTTTCCACATTTGTTGAAAACATAACACCATATATCCAAGAACCTCAGGGAAACTCAAACCAAAAAAAAAAAAATACCAGACCAAAATACATCATAATCAGATTGTCGGGGGAAAAAAAGACACGTTATGTAGAGAAACAAAAAAAACAATGACAGCCAAACAGTGGAGTGTCATCTTTAAAACACACAAAAAAAAAAAGGAAAAAGAAAATATCTCCCAAAAATAAAAGGAACAAATCCATATACTCCTGGGTATGTACCCAAAAGAAACAAAAGCAGAGAACTGAACAGATTTTTGTACACCCAGGTTCATAGCAACATTAGTCACAATAGTCAAAAGATGGAAACAACACAAATGTTCATCAACAGGTAAATGGATGAACAAAATGTTTTATATATATATATATAATGGAATATTATTCAGCTTTAAAAAGTAAGGTAATTCTGATACATACTATACAACACGATGAACACTGAGGACATTATGCTGAGTGAAATAAGTCACTCACAAAAAGGCAAATATTGTATGATACCACTTACATGAAGTATCTAAAGTAGTCAAATTCATAGAGACAGAAAGGTGAATGGTGGCTTCCAGGGGCAGATGGAGGGAGTGGAAATTTAGTGTTTAATGGGTGCAGAGTTTCAGTTGAAAAAGATGAAAAAATTCTGGATATGGATGGGGATGACGGTTGCACAACAATGTGAATGTACTCAATGCCACTGAACTGTATAGTTAAAAATGGTTAAAATGGTAAATTTTATGTTATGTATGTTTTAGCACAATAAAAAATCTTAAAATGAGGGGAAAACAAAGATGTTTTCATGCACACGAAAGCTGACACAACTCATCACCAGCAGACCCACACTACAAGTAATGTTAAAGAAAGTCTGTCAGGTAGAAGAAAAACTATACTAGATGGATATCTGGATCTACACAAAGAAATAAAGAGCACCACACCCCACACTGGTCAGAATGGCTATCATCAAAAAGTCTACAAGTAAGAAATGCTGGAGAGGGTTTGAATAAAAGGGAATCCCCCTACACTGTTGGTGGGAATGTAAATTGGTGCAGCAACTATGGAGAACAGTATGGAAGTTCCATAAAAAAAAACTAAAAACAGAGTTGCCATATGATCCAGAAATCCCACTCCTGGGCACATATCTGAAGAAAACTCTAATTCGAAAAGATACATGCACCCCAACGTTCATAGCAGCACTATTTACAATAGCCAAGACATGGAAGCAATATAAATGTCCCTCCACGGATGAATGGAAAAGAAGATGTGGTATATAAATACAATGAAATATTACTCAGCCATAAAAAGAATGAAATAACGCTATTTGCAGCAACATGGATGGACCTACAGCTTATCATACTAAGTGAAGTCAGACAGAGAAAGACAAATATCATATGATATCACTTATATGTGGAATCTAAAAAAATGTTACAAATGAACTTATCTACAAAACAGAAATAGACCCACAGACATAGAAAAGAAACTTATAGTTACTAAAGGGGAAAGTGGAGGAGGGTTAAATTAGGAGTTTGGAATTAGCAGATACACACTACTATATAGAAAATAGATAAACAGGGACTCCCCTGGTGGCACAGTGGTTAAGAATCCACCTGCCAACGCAGGGGACATGGGTTTGAGCCCTGGTCCAGTTCGAGCCCTGTCCTGGTCCATGATTCCACATGCCACGGAGCAACTAAGCCCATGAACCACAACTGCTGAGCATGTGTGCCACAACTACTGGAGCCCACATGCCTAGAGCCCATGCTCCGCAACAAGAGAAGCCACCGCAATGAGAAGCCTGCATACTGCAACAAAGAGTAACCCCCACTCGCCGCAACTAGAGAAAGCCCGTGCGCCGCAACAAAGACTCAACACAGCCCCCCCCAAATTAATTAATTAATTAATTAAAAATAGATAAACAACAAGGTCCTACTGTATAGCACAGGGAACTGTATACAATATCTTATAATACAGCATAATGGAAAAGAATATGAAAAAGAATATATATATATATATATATATATATGCACACATATATATATCTGAATCACTTTGCCTTACACCAGAAACTAGCAAAACATTGTAAATAACTATACTTCAATTGTAAAAAAGGAAAAGAAAGGACTGTGATTAAAGATGTATCCTATAAACCCCAAAGAAACGAATAAAATTACAAAGAGTTAAAGTAAGCCAATAAAGAAGATTAAATTGAATTTTAAAATTTCAACTAATCCAAAAGAAAGCCAAAAAACAAACAGAGAAAAACAGGAAAGGAAACAAAGAATACATATGACAAATGAAAAACAAAGAGTAAGAGGAGGGGTTTAAACTTAGCCATATCAATAATCACATTAAATGTAGATTGTCTAAACATCCCAATTAAAAGGCTGCGATTGGGCTTCCCTGGTGGCGCAGTGGTTGAGAGTCCACCTGCCGATGCAGGGGACACGGGTTCGTGCCCCGGTCCGGGAAGATCCCACATGCCGCGGAGCGGCTGGGCCCGTGAGCCATGGCCGCTGAGCCTGCGCGTCCGGAGCCTGTGCTCCGCAACGGGAGACGCCACAACAGTGAGAGGCCCGCGTAGCTAAAAAAAAAAAAAAAAAAAAAAAAGGCTGCGATTATAAGATTGGATACAGTAACAAGACCCAACTGTATGCTGTCTTCAAGAAAAACTCTTCAAATTAAAAAAACCCACAAATAAGATAAAAGTACAATGATGGATACACCTTGCTAACAATAGTCAAAGCTGGAGTGGCTGTATTATATAAGACAAACCAAAAAAAGTAAAACCATATGATCATCTTAATCAATGCAAAAATACTTACAAAATTTCAACATCTATACTGAGGAAAAGTCTCAACAAGTTCAGAATAAAAGGAAAACTTACCCAACTCCTCAACCTGATAAGGACATCAGTGTAAAACTTACAGCTAACATCATACTTAATGGTGAAAGACTGATATTTTTTCCCTGAGATCAGCAATAAGAAAAGCATATTCATACTCTCTGCTTCTTTTAAACAGTGTACGGGAGGTTTTATTAACTACAATTAGAAAAAATGCAATAAAAGTTATCAAGATTGGAAAGAAAGATGCAAAACCATCTTTTATTTGTGAATGACCTGATTACCTATGTAGAAATTTTGATGGAATCTACAAAAAAGCAACTAGAACCAATGTGTGGGTTTAGTAAGATTGCAAATAAAATATCAATATAGAAATTGTCTTTTCACAGATTAACAATTAACACACAAAAATTGAAATAAAAGTAGAAATACCATTTGCAAAAGCATCAAAACATGTTAAATACTTAGGGATAAATCTGACAATGTATGTGTAAGAGCTGTACACCGAAAGCTGCAAAACATTGCTGAGAGAAAACAAAGACCTAAATAAATAGAAACATATACTCTGTATATGGGTTAGAAGATTCAATATTTAGATGTTGATTCTCCCTAAATTGATCTATAGAGTACATGCAATCACAATCAAAACCCCAGTATGAGATTGCACGTGTGGAGAAAGAATTTACTACAAAGACACAACACCGTGCTATGACTGTTATATATCATACTGTGGGGGTGAATATATAACTATGCATTTCTCAAACCTCATAGAACTGTACATCACAAAGAGTGATCACATCTCCCAACTCTGTTTGCTCAGAGGAACTAGAAGAAGTGACACCCAATCAGCAATGAGCACACCTAGAGCCCAAATATTCATTTCTAATATTCTCCAGTCAAAGGAACCAGGGCTCCTTGGAGAAGTGTCTGATTTTAGGGCTGGGACAGGAAAAATACAAGGTGCCTGGATCATCTTATTGTGCAAAAAAAGTAACAAAGTGCTTAGAAAAACAAAAGATAGGGCCATGTCAAAAGGACACAGGAGATGACACGAAAGAGCTTTCAGTGGCCAAAATTTGGACAACTTGAGCAACAAGCTAAGTAATTATAGTGTTGGATTATAGCCCAAAGAATACAATAAACATCTATGAGTCCAGACTAAAATAAATAAATGACTGAAAAAGTAAATGGAAGAGAAGTAACGGCTCTTCCTTACTGAATAATTTAAATTAAAAATGTAGAAGTGATAGGGGAAATAGAAAATAACAATTATAACACAACAGTAACAACTTCTGCAGGCAAAATCCACTGATTAATTAGTGGGTAAAACTTTAAGGAGAAACAAGGTATTTACATAGTCCCCAAGTAATATTTATTAATTACTGTGTTGGTTTTAACATATGCCCATAATTTTTTGATACTCCTCCCTCCTGGAGATAGAAGGAGCTTAATTCCTATCCCCTTGAGTGTTGGCTGGAATTAATGTTTTTCTTTTAATTAACAAAGTATGGAAACAGAAAAAAAGTACCTTTCAGTGGAGAAATCTATCAGACAGCACCTTACCCAAATGATCAAGGTTAACATTACCAATGATAAGTCATTTCGATATCATGTAACCCTTGATATTGCATGATGAGAAAAGCACTTTACCTCTGTGGTATTCTTTCCCCAAATCTATTACCTTGGTCTAATAATGTGAAAATATCATACAAACTCAAACTGAGGGGACATTCAACAAAATACTTGAGAAGTACTCGTCAAAAGTGTGAAGGCCATAAGAGACAAGAAAGACTGAGGAACTACCATGGACTGGAAAGACAACAAAATGCAATATGATATCCTGGTTTGGATTCTGAAACAATAAATGGACATAAGTAGAAAACAGGATAAATCTAAATAAAGTCTATAGTTAATAGTATTGTACTCACATTAATTTCTTAGTTTTGACCATTGTATCATAGTTATGTAAGATACTAGTAGAACCTGGGCAAAGCATAAATGGGCATATTATGAGCCATTTTTGCAACTCTTTTAGTAAAGTATTTTTTTTAATAGTTGGAAAATTCTTGTAATATTTATTGTAGATAGAGCTGATTCTAAAGTTAATTTGCAAATGAAAACTTAGAATCACAAAAAGACTTTGGAAAAAAGAGCTAAGTTGGAGAATAAACACTGTGTAAGACGTTTTATACAGTAATCAAGACAGTGTGATATTCATGCAAGAATGCATAAATGGGTCAATGGACCAAAATATAAAACCAAGAAATAGACCCACACATATATGTTCAATGATTTTTGACAAAAGTTCAAGAGCAATTCAATGGAAAAAGATAGTGTTTTCAGTAAATAGTCCTCATATAACTGAATGTCTATATGCAAAAAAAAGGAACATCCATCCTTATCCCATACCGTACACAAAAATTAACTCAAAATGGATCAGAGACTTAAATGTAAAAACCTTTAAAACTTCTAGAAAAAACATAGGAGAATATTTTTTTTGACCATGGGTTAGGCAAAGATTTCTTGGATACAATACCAAAACGACAGTCCACACTAAACAACTGATAAATTAGATTTCATCAAAATTATACCTCCCCTTCTTAAAAAGATACTGGTAAGGGGATGAAAAGACAAGCTATAAACTGGCAGAAAATCGTTGCAAAGCATATATGATAAATAACCCTCAAAACTCCATAATGAGGAAAACATTGACTCAATTTTTTAAATGATTAAAAAATTGAACCAGCAGTTCAACAAAGAAAATATACAAATGACCAATAAGCATACGAAAAGATGCTCAACAACATTAATCACTAGGGAAATGCAGATTAATAAGATACAATTACACACATATTAGAATGCTTAAAATTAAAAAGGTTGACCTTATCAAGTGTCAGTGGTGATTTCAAACAATTGGAACTCTCATACAATGTTGCTGGAAATTTAAAGTCTTAACACTTTTGAGGATACTTTGGCAATTTCTTAAAATGTTAAAAGTTTAGTATACAACTATGATACAATTCAGCCATTTTATTCCCAGGTATCTATCCAAGAGAAATGACAGCCTGTGTCCATATAAAAATTTGTATAAAAATCCTCATAACAACTATATATGTGATAGTTAAATAGTGGAAATGACTCAACTGTCCATCCACATGCGAGTGGATTAACAAACTGGTATAGCCATACAACGGAATACTGCTCATAAATACGAGTAATAAATTGCTGACTGAGATTGGTTCAAGATGACAGAGTAGAAGGACGTGCGCTCACACCCTCTTGCAAGAGCACCGGAATCACAACTAACTGCTGAACAATCATCAACAAGACGACACTGGAACTCACCAAAAAAGATACCCAACATCCAAAGACAAAGAAGAAGCCACAATGAGATGGTAGGAGGGGCGCAATCACAATAAAACCAAATCCCATAACTGCTGGGTGGGTGACTCACAAACTGGAGAACACTTATACCACAGAAGTCCACCCACTGGAGTGAAGGTTCTGAGCCCCACGTCAGGCTCCCCAAGCTGGGGGTCCAGCAACTGGAGGAGGAATTCCTAGAGAATCAGATTTTGAAGGCTAGCAGGATTTGATTGCAGGACTTCGACAGGACTGGGGGAAACAGAGACTCCACTCTTGGAAGGCACACACAAAGTAGTGTGCACATCAGGACCCAGGGGGAAGGAGCAGTGACCCCACAGGAGACTGAACTAGACTTACCTGCTAATGTTGGAGGGTCTCCTGTGGTGTGGGGGCTGTGGCTCACTGTGAGGACAAGGACACTGGTGGCAGAAGTTCTGGAAAGTACTCCTTGGTGTGAGCCCTCCCAGAGCCCACCTTTAGCCCCACCAAAGAGCCAACAGTGAGGGAACCCAGCCCTACCCATCCCATCAGCAGACGAGTAGATTAAAATTTTACTGAGCACTGCCCACCAGAGCAACACCCAGCTCTACCCACCACCAGGGTCTCCCATCACAAAAAGTACACAAGCCTCTTAGATAGCCTCATCCACCAGAGGGCAGACAGCTGAGGCAAGAAGAACTACAATCCTGCAGCCTGTGGAACAAAAACCACATTCACAGAAGACAGGCAAGATGAAAAGGCAGAGGGCTATGTACCAGATGAAGGAACAAGATAAGACCCCAGGAAAACAAGTAAATGAAGTGGATATTGGCAACCTTCCAGAAAAAAGAATTCAGAAAAATGACAGTGAAGATGAAACAGGACCTGGAAAAAAGAATGGAGGCAAAGATCGAGAACATACAAGAAACGTTTAACAAAGACCTAGAAGAATTAAAGAAAAAACAAACAGAGATGAACAATACAATAACTGAAATGAAAACTACACTAGAAGGAATCAATAGCAGAATAACTGAGGCAGAAGAACGGATAAGTGACCTGGAAAACAGAATGTTGGAATTCACTGCCATGGAACAGAATAAAGAGAAAAGAATGAAGAGAAATGAAGACAGCCTAAGAGACCTCTGGGACAACATTAAACGCACCAACATTCTCATTATAGGGGTGTCAGAAGGAGAAGAGAGAGAGGAAGGAACCGAGAAAATATTTGAAGAGATGATAGACAAAAACTTCCCTAACATGGGAAAGGAAATAGCCTCCCAACTCCAGGAAGTGCAGAGTCGCAGGCAGGATAAACCCAAGGAGAAACACACCGAGACACAAAGTAATAAAATTGACAAAAATTAAAGACAAAGAAAAATTATTGAAAGCAACAACGGAAAAATGACAAATAACATACAAGGGAACTCCCATAAGGTTAACAGCTGATTTCTCAGCAGAAACTCTACAAGCCAGAAGGGAGTGGCATGGTATATTTAAAGTGATGAAAGGGAACAACCTACAAACAAGATTACTCTACCTGGCAAGGATCTCATTCACATTTGACAGAGAAATCAAAAGCTAAGAGAATTCAGCACCACCAAACCAGCGCTACAACAAATGCTAAAGGAAATTCTCTAGTGGGAAACACAAGAGAAGAAAAGGACCTACAAAAAAAACCCAAAACAATTAAGAAAATGGTCATAGGAACATACATATTGATAATTACCTTAAACGTGAATGGATTAAATACTCCAACCAAAAGACACAGGCTCGCAGAATGAATACAAAAACAAGGCCCATATATATGCTGTCTACAAGACACGCACTTCAGACCTACGGACACATACAGACTGAAAGTGAGGGGATGGAAAAAGATATTCCATGCAAATGGAAATCGAAAGAAAGCTGGAGTAACAAGACTCATATCAGATAAAACAGACTTTATAATAAAGAATGTTACAAGAGACAAGGAAGGACACTACGTAATGATCAAGGGATCAATCCAAGAAGAAGATATAACAATTATAAATATATATGCAACCAACATAGGAGCACCTCAATACATAAGGCAACTGCTAACAGCTCTAAAAGAGGAACTCAACAGTAACGCAATAATAGTGGGGGACTTTAACACCTCACGAACACCAATGGACACATCATCCAAAGAGAAAATTAAAAAGGAAACACAAGCTTTAAATGACACAATAGAACAGACAGATTTAATTGATATCTATAGGACATTCCAACCAAAAGCAGCAGATTCCACTTTCTTCTCAAGTGCACACGGAACATTCTCCAGGACAGATCACATCCTGGGTCACAAATCAAGCCTCAGTAAATTTAAGAAAATTGAAATCATATCAAGCATCTTTTCTGACTACAATGCTATGAGATTAGAAATTAATTACAGGGAAATAAACAAACAAAACACAAACACATGGAGGTTAAACAATACGTTACTAACTAACCAAGAGATTACTGAAGAAATCAAAGAGGAAATCAAAAAATACCTAGAGACAAATAACAGTGAAAACACGACAATACAAAACGTATGGGATGCAGCAAAATCTGTTCTGAGAGGGAAATTTTTAGCAAAAACTCTTACCTCAAGAAACAAGAAAAAATCTCAAATAAACAATCTAACCTTACACCTAAAAGAACTAGAGAAAGAAGAACAAACAAAACCCAAAGTTAGTAGAAGGAAAGAAATCATAAAGATCAGAGCAGAAATAAATGAAATAGAAACAAAGGAAACAATAGCAAAGATCAATAAAACTAAAAGCTGGTTCCTTGAGAAGATAAACAAAATTGATAAACCATTAGCAAACTCATCAAGAAAAAGAGGGAAAGGACTCAAATCAATAAAATTAGAAATGAAAAAGGAGAAGTTACAACAGACACCGCAGAAATACAAAGCATCCTAAGAGACTACTACAAGCATCTCTATGCCA
Organism: Delphinapterus leucas; assembly: GCF_059928025.1. Taxonomy (NCBI): domain Eukaryota; kingdom Metazoa; phylum Chordata; class Mammalia; order Artiodactyla; family Monodontidae; genus Delphinapterus; species Delphinapterus leucas. The sequence continues at coordinate 35,872,502 of NC_143150.1, forward strand.
ATAAAATGGACAACCTGGAAGTAATGGACAAATTCTTAGAAAGGTATAATTTTCCAAGACTGAACCGGGAAGAAACAGAAAATATGAACAGACCAATCACAAGTAATGAAATTGAAACTGAGATTAGAAATCTTCCAACAATCAAAGGTCCAGGACCAGATGGTTTCACAGATGAATTCTATCAAACATTTAGAGAAGAGCTAACACCCATCCTTCTCAAACTCTTCCAAAGAACTGCAGAGGAAGGAACACTCCCAAACTCATTCTATGAGGCCACCATCACCCTGATGCCAAAACCAGACAAAGATACTACAAAAAAGGAAATTACAGACCAATATCACTGCTAAATATAAATGCAAAAATCCTCAACAAAATGCTAGCACACAGAATCCCACAACACATTTAAAGGATCATACACCATGACCAAGTGGGATTTATCTCAGGGATGCAAGGATTCTTCAACATATGCAAATCAATCAATGTGATATACCATATTAACAAATTGAAAAATAAAAACCATATGATCATCTCAATAGATGCAGAAAAAGCTTTTGACAAAATTCAACACCCATTTATGATAAAAACTCTCCAGAAAGTGGGCATAGAGGGAACCTACCTCAACATAATAAAGGCCATATACGACAAACCCACAGCAAACATCATTCTCAATGGTGAAAAACTGAAAGTATTTCCTCTAAGATCAGGAACAAGACAAGGAGGTCCACTCTCACCACTATTATTCAACATAGTTTTGGAAGTCCTAGCCATGGCCATCAGAGAAGAAAAAGAAATAAAAAGAATACAAATTGAAAAAGAAGAAGTAAAACTGTCACTGTTTGCAGATGACATGATACTATACATAGAGAATCCTAAAGATGCCACCAGAAAACTACTAGAGCTAATCAATGAATTTGGGAAAGTTGCAGGATACAAAATTAATGCACAGAAATCTCTTGCATTCCTATACGCTAATGATGAAAAATCTGAAAGAGAAATTAAGGAAACACTCCCATTTACCAATGCAACAAAAAGAATAAAATACCTAGGAATAAACCTACCTAGGGAGACAGAAGACCTGTATGCAGAAAACTATAAGACACTGATGAAAGAAATTAAAGATGATACCAACAGATAGAGAGACATACTATGTTCTTGGATTGGAAGAATCAGTACTGTTAAAATGACTATACTACCCAAAGCAATCTACGTATTCAATGCAATCCCTATCAAATTACCAATGGCATTTTTTATGGAACTAGAACAAAAAATCTTAAAATTTGTATGGAGACACAAAAACCCCAAGTAGCCAAAGCAGTCTTCAGGGGTAAAAACTGAGCTGGGGGAATCAGACTCCCTTACTTCAGACTATACTACAAAGCTACAGTAATCAAGACAATATGGTACTGGCACAAAAACAGAAATATAGATCAATGGAACAGGATAGAAAGCTCAGAGATAAACCCATGCACATATGGTCAAATAACCTATGACAAAGGAGGCAAGTATATACAATGGAGAAAAGACAGTCTTTTCTATAAGTGGTGCTGGGGAAACTGGACAGCTACATGTAAAAGAATGAAATTAGAACACTCCCTAACACCATACACAAAAGTAAACTCAAAATGGATTCAAGACCTAAATGTAAGACTGGACACCATAAAACTCTTAGAGGAAAACATAGGAAGGACACTCTTTGACATAAATCACAGCAAGATCTTTGATCCACCTCCCAGAGTAATGGAAATAAAAACAAAAATAAAACAAATAGGACCTAATGAAACTTAAAATCTTTTGTAAAGCAAAGGAAACTGTAAAAAAGATGAAAAGACAACCCTCAGAATGGGAGAAAATATTTGCAAATGAATGAACAAAGGATTAATCTCCAAAATATATAAACAGCTCATGCAGCTCAATATTAAAAAAACAAACAACCCAATCCAAAAATGGGCAGAAGACCTAAATAGACATTTTTCCAAAGAAGACATATAGATGGCCAAGAAGCACATGAAAATCTGCTCAACATCACTAATTATTAGAGAAATGCAAATCAAAACTACAATGAGGTATCACCTCACACCAGTTAGAATGGGCATCATCAGAGAATCTACAAACAACAAATGCTGGAGAGGGTGTGGAGAAAAGGGAACCCTCTTACACTGTTGGTGGGAATGTAAATTGATACAGCCACTATGGAGAACAGTATGGAGGTTCCCTAAAAAACTAAAAATAGAATTTCCATATGACCCATCAATCCCACTACTGGGCATATACCCTGAGAAAACCATAATTCAAAAAGACACATGAACCCCAATGTTCATTGCAGCACTATTTACAATAGCCAGGTCATGGAAGCAACCTAAATGCCCATCGACAGGTGAATGGATAAAGAGGATGTGGTACATATATACAATGGAATATTATTCAGCCATAAAAAGGAACAAAATTGGGTCATTTTAGAGACGTGGATCGATCTACAGACTGTTATACAGAGTGACGTAAGTCAGAAAGAGAGAAACAAATACCGTATATTAACGCATATATGTGGAACCTAGAAAAATGGTACAGATGAACCGGTTTGCAGGACAGAAATCGGGACACAGATGTAGACAACAAATGTATGGACACCAAGGGGGGAAAGTGGTGGGGGTTGGTGGTGGTGGTGTGATGAGCTGGGAGCTTGGGATTGACATATATACACTAATATGTATAAAATGGATAACTAATAAGAACCTGCTGTATAAAAGAATAAAAATAAAATTCAAAAGAAGAAACAAAAAAACAAGGACCTACTGACTACAACACAGAGAACTCTACTCAATATTTTGTAATAACTTATATGGCAAAAGAATCTGAAAAAGAATTGATATATGTATATGTATAACTGAATCACTTTGATATACACCTAAAACTAACAAAACATTGTAAATCAACTGTACCCCAATATAAAATAAAAATTAAATTAAAAAAATTTTTACAGGAAGGTAATAAATTGTTGATACACAGTAAACGACATTTAGATGTATCTCAAAATAATGACAATCGAGTTAAAGAATCCAGACCCACCCCCCACAGAAAAAAAGAGTACATACTGTATGATTCCATTTATATACAAATTTCGGAAATGTAAACTAATGTATATTGACCAAAATCAGTTTCCAAGGACTGGGAGGGTATACCAAAGGGGCCTGTTGAAACTTTGGGCGATGATGGATATGTTCACTATCATTATGGCAGTAATGGTTTCACGAGTGTAGACATATGTGAAAACATATTAAACCGTTACACTTTTAATATGTACAGTTTATTGTATGCCACATACACATCCACAAATCTGTTATTTTTTAAAGTATTATGGGAGTTCAGAGTAGAGAGACTCAAGAGAGATCACAGTAGTAGGACAGGGAGCCCTCACTTTCTCATTCAATGGGTGTAAAAATGATCTGTATTGTCTAGAATCTGTACTTTCCTTGAAATGATGGGCATATGAAAAACCTCAAATTGTATGTCCAAGTCTAAAATAAATTAGTTCCAGAGAACCTAAGTTTTGGAAGTCTCTTAGTGTTTCAGCGGTTTTCAGACATTGCTCCACAAGACACTGGAGTTCCTCTGAGTTCTCCAGAGTGTATGTGTATATGAGGGGGGTGGTGTTGTCAGTGTTGAGAACACATAGAAGGTAATGGTCCCTCTTCCATTCTGCTTCAATTAGAGTACCTCCACTCATTTGCTATATACTGAATTTCAGAGTAATATTTCATTTACAAAAATAAAAGCACTCCACAATTTAAAAAAAAAAAAGGGAAGTCTACAGGTATAGCTCAGTCTGCTATGTGACTAATTTTTCACTACATCCATTTATTATAGTTACTATAGTTTAGCTAAAACATTAGAGAGATTGGGAAGTCCTTTTTACCAATCTCGTTACATCAGCTCTAGCATGGAATAGGAAGAAAGTTATTGAGCAAGAGAGCAGAACGGGAAATTTGGATGGCCTAATTTTTCATGAACCACACCTTTCTTTAAGATCATATAGATCAATAATAGTAATAAAAGCAAACATTTATTAAGCACTTACTGTGCACCAGGCACTGGACTAATCACTTTACATGTATAAACTCATTAAATCTTTACAATCACCCTGTGGGGTAAGAGCTATTTATCATCCTCACTTGTCAGACAAGGAAACTGGGGAATAGAGAGGTTAAGTGGTTTGCCCAAGGGCACAGAGCTATTAAGTGGTAAAGCCTATATTGGAACCCATAGGTGCTTGACTCCAAAGCACATGCTCTTGACCATCACATGCTGTTGCTCTCTAGATCAAATGTTTTCAAACTACACTCTGTGGAAATGTTTCATGGATGTGTTGGTGGTGTAGAGGGTGAGAAGGTGGGAGGAAGTCTGACCCCTCATCATCACTATCCTCACTTTTTTGATCACAGCAGCTCTACTTTTATTTGTTTACATATCCACATTCTGCACAAGATTTCAATGCAAAAAGTTTTCACTACTAAAAAAAAATGTAAGAGGTTTGAAAAGCTCTGATAAAAGTACAATCCCTTCATGTTGCAGATGAAATTACAGAGAACACAAAGGGAATGTGCTTTACCTTCAGTAACAATAACAGCAAGCTAGTGGCAGGTCCTGACTCTTTGTCTAGTATTCTTCCCTGTAGGCCACTGCTTCACCATGAACCCCAAAAAGATTTCATCAAAATTTTAGTGGAATACATGAGTTTTGAAAAATCAAAATTGAAAGTAAACAATGTCTAGAGAGAAGACCCTATTCTGAAATTCAGAGTGAGCTATCCTCCTCCAGGAAGTAATAGCCATCTCCAATATCCAAATACTCAAGAAAAAAGATTTTTCCTTGACCACCAGTGGACAGTGGAGTGTACAAAATACATAATGCTATGATGGAACTTATCTTTCTTAGTGCAAATCAGGTAGGAGTCCAGGTAGGGATTTAAGCTTAAGCTTCTTGCATCAAACTTTTTATAGGAATATGCCTTAATATGGAAGAGAAGACAACCACAGGCAACCCCACATTTGAAAAGGACTCATCAAATTTCTGTCAGAGCCAGGGTGCTAGGCTTGGTGCTCACCCTGTGTCTCAGATTTCACTGTCACTTTCTTTGCAGTGCCAGACCCTAATATTTTCATCTCAGATGCAAACCTCAGAACTTTAAAGGGCCCTATGAAACTCTTCCATTTTTGTGCAAAATTCTGCAGGTATGTGCAGATTTCTGGTCAGTGAGTCTAGCTTTCTTCAGAATCTCAAAGGAGCTCACAACCCCCATCAGGTTAGGAAACTCTGGTTTGGACGAAGTTTTTATGACTGAACTGGGCATTAGGCCATTTGTGAGATCAGAGGGAGGGGTAAGCTGTCTGCTTGACCTGAAAGCCCCAGTAAAAGTGAAAACTGAGGCTAGGGCTTTATTTTTCTGCCTGCCTGCTTATCTGCCTGCTAATCTTATAGGGAGCATGAGGAGAGGTGACGAAGAGAAAAATGTTAGGTATTTTGTGCTGTGTGTTCTGTTTATATGATGCCAAATAACCTGTTGAATACAAGCTTTTGCATTTTAACCTGTTTCATACAGAGGTAGCCGGATACAGTGGGGGCAAGTATTGGTTATAGGGACAAAGAGACCTGGATTCAAATGCAGACTCTACCATTCTGGGGCGTTACCTAACTTCTTTAAGCCTCTGTTACCTAATTTATAAAATGAGAATAATAGGAGCTACTTCATAATATTGTTGTATGGATTAAATGATACAAGGTAAAGTGCCTGGTAAATAGAAAGAGCATAATAAGTATTAGAAATTCTTATGAGAGTTCACTATTATCATCATAATCACAGTGTTCCTACTCCTGTTTTTAAAAAAATTCCTCTACTTATTTTTCTCTGTCCTGTTATATTTTTTATATTTTATATATTTATTTATTTATTTTTATATTATATTTTATATTTTTTGTCCTATTATTTTTTTCTGGTTGTCCCCTTCCTTCTCTCTTTCTTCCCCCTCTATTTTTCAAATTCTTTCTACTTTCTCTCTTTAATCTCTCTCTTTATCTCACTCTATACCCATCTTCCCCGCTATCCACTTGTCAGAAAACAGGGAAACATGAACAAACTTGAAAGATTCTAAAACATGAATAGTCAATGGAAAATAGAAAGCATTTGTTAAAGTCAAATTTCAAGGAATACCAGATCTCATTACTGAGCTACTGCATCTTCACCATAAATCTCATATATAAATACACAATTACCTCTAAACACACCCTATCTCCTTGAATGGCTCAATCTCAGCCAAAATCAATGTCAGATTTCCTGTTGTACTCAGAGCTGCAAACAAGTCCTGAGTGCCATGGAAATTTTAAGTTCTCCCCAAGCTCTTGAGCTTCTACTTAAATGAAAAGCCAAACATACAAGCAATATTTACCCAAGGTCTTGTTTGCTACATTAAGTAATAAAAATATGGAACAAACCTTCCAACCAATGCAATAACAGGTAGATGGCTGACTAATTAAAAAATCTCCTTCAAAGCAGAAAACAATTTAAAAATTACATGTATACCTTATTTGAACTTAAAACATAAATGTATATTCATTTTCTAATATTTTGATATAGGACCAAGGCTTACATTTTACTTTTATAAAACTTACCCATAAGAATCATCAATGATTTTTAGTTTCAGTCCCATTAACATGGAGTTTAAGAACCAAGAAACAATTATAAAGTATATTAAATAAGAATCCTTGCAGATTTTATTATCTTATTCCCATGTATTTATAGTTGTAATAACCCAGTTTGGGTTGACAGCAACATTTCTAGTGACATGGATTTACTGAATTTTCCCAAATCATTTTAGTATTTTTAACTTTTATTATTAAATATATCATACAAAAATTATATATAATGTATATGTAAGATGTAAAGGACAAACATTAAAAGAGCATCCATGTACTTACAACCGGTTTAACAAATACATCATTACAGACAGCTTTGAAAGCCCTTGTGTCAAGAACTGTGAAGTGTCTGAGATTTTACCCTACTTGCAAGCTGACAACTTGGCCTGCCAGTTTCATGGATGCTGAAAAAAATCAATCTAGTTATCTATCTTTATGCCAATACCACACTGTTTTGATTACAGTAGCATTATAAGACTTGAAAATCAGCTAGTGCAAGTCCTCCACCCTTGTTCTTTTTTGAAGTTGTTTTGGCTGATCTAGGTTCTTTATATTTCCATGTAAATGTGAGAATCAGGTTGTTAATTTCCAAAAAAAAATCATACCAGCATTTTGGTTGGGATTGTGCAGAATCTGTAGATAGAATTGTGGAGGGAAGAGATCAAGATGGCAGAGTAGGAGAACATTTAGCTCAACTCCCCCCATGAACACATCAAAAATACATCTACATGTGGAACAATTCTACAGAGAATAAACTGGAGACTGGCAGAAAGACTCTTATACAACCAAGGCTGTAAAGAAAGATACACACGGAGTCAGGTAGGATGGGAAGAGAATTGATCAGGTCAGGAACTATGCCCATAGGCAGGGACACAGAAGAGCAGGGGGATTACACAAGCTCAGAGATCCTCCCTGGGTAGTAAGCAGTTCAAACCACATATTGGGCACCCCAGCCCTGGGGTCTGACACTGGGAAGACAAGTCCCCTTAACTGGTTTAAAAACCAGTGGGACTTACAGGATGGCTGTAAGAAACATAGACTCCACTTGTGAAGAGCACACACATACTTGCTAACTCCCAGGAACAAGGAGGAAGAAGCATATGGAACTGCCTGGGACTCTGGCCAGTTTCCCATAACCATCACAGCACATAGCCCAACCCATGCCCAGTGCCCAATCCAGCATCTCTAGCTACGGAGCAGCTCCACAAAGGGAGAAGGCGACCACTGCTGAGGAGAGTGTGCACTTGGTGGGGAGGGGGTGGTAGCAGAGTCAGCTCTAACCCAGTATGGCATCCAAAGGGGATGAGGGCAGCCATTAATAGTGTTCACGGAGGCAACAGATGGGGTGCAGTCTGGAACTCTGACTGCTGTGCTGGGATCACCCCAGCACATGCCCCAGCCTATGCCAAATGCCTACTCTGGCCCCATTTTGCTCCAGTGCTGCTCCCCTCTGTGGTAAAGATGCTGTTGCTAGAAGAGGAGAGAGAGTACACTTAGAGGAAATAGAAGGAGCTCAGATCAGACCCTCAAAGATTCTGCTCCAGCATCTTGGGACCTGAACCTATCCCTGATAGGTCAAAGACAGCCACTGAGCATAGGAGAAACCCCAGCACACACGTGGCTCTGGTTCCTCCATCTCCAGACCCACCTCCCACCAAGGTGATAGACAACAGCACATCCCGATGAAGATGCGAACCATGCTCACTTCAAATCTAGCTCTCCCACAAAAGCCAACAGACACACGCAGACTGAATAGAGATGCTCCCACACAAGAATACCCCTTCAAGACTGAGATAAGTAATTGCCTCACCTAATGTCATAGTGAAAGAGAAAGTTAAGCAAAATAAGAAAACAAAGGCATTTGTTGCAAACTAAAGAACAAGAAAAAAAAACCCTGTCAAAACAACTAAAGAAACAAAGATAAATAATTTACCACATAACAAGTTCAAAGCATTAGTAATAAGAATGATAGCTAAACTTGGGAAAAGAATAAATGAACACAGTGAAAATTTTAACAAAGAACTAAAACTAGAAAAATGAACAAGTCACAGCTAACGAATACAATAACCGAAATGAAAAACAAACTAGTAGGAATTAACATCAGACTAGGTGATATAGAAGAATGCACAAGTGATCTGGAAGATAGAATAATGGAAATCAATGAATCAGAAGCGCAAAAAGAACAACGAATTTTTTAAAAATTGAGAATAGTTTAAGGTACTTTGGAGCCAACATCAAGCATACTAACATTTGCATTATAGAAGTCCCAGAATGAGAAGAGAGAGATAAAGGGGTAGAAATAAGCTTGATGAAATCATGGCTGAAAACATATCCAAGAAGAAAAGAGATATTCAGGTATAGGAATCAGAAAGTCCCAAAAAAGATAAACTCAAAGAGATCCAAACCTAGATATACCACAATTGAAATAGTAAAAGTTAAAGAGAGAATTCTAAAGGCAGCAAGAAAACAACAAAAACTCAGACACAAGGGAACCCCAAAAGGCTATCAACTGACTTTTCTGCAGAAAATTTGCAAGCAAGAAGGGAGTGGCATGATATAAAGTGCTGAATGTGGAAAACCTTCAACCTAGGATATTTTACCTAGGCAGATTATCATTTAGAATTATAGGAGACATAAAAAACTTCTCAGAAAAGCAAAAACTAAAAGAGTTCATCAATACTAAATCACATCTTAAAAAAAATGTTAAAGGATCTTTTCAAACTGGAAAAGCAAAGACTACAAAGAGATGTACAACTTACAGGAGAGGAAAAAATCCCATACATAAAGAAAAATATATGATGAAGGCTGTGGTTTACCCACTTAAATAAGCTAGTACAAACATCAAAAGACAAAGATTATAGAATCAACTATTAACTATAATAAATAGTAAAGGAATAAACATGAAGATGTAAAATATAACATCAAAAACACAAAACGAGGGGGAGGGGAGTAAAAATGTAGATCTTTTAGAATGTTTTTGAATTAAATAAATAGCCATTTAAAATAAGTAGATATAGTTATAAGTCAACATATATGAAGCCCACAGGTAACCACTAATCAAAAACCTAAAATACAGATATGAAAAAACTAGAGAGAAAGGAACACAACTGTAACACTAAAGAAAATCATCAAACAACAAGAAAAAAAAGGAAAGAACAGCGAAGAACTACAAAACTACCAGAAAAAAAAATAATAAAATGGCAATAACTGCATACCTATAATCACTGTAAATGGCAATGGACTAAATGCTCTGATCAAAAGACAAAGGGTGGCTGACTGGATTAAAAAAAAAAAAGACTCATCAATATGCTCCTTAAAAGACACACTTGAGAGCTAAAGACACACACAGACTGAAAGTGAGGAGATGGAAAGAGGTATTTCATGTAAATGGAGATGAAAAGAAAGATGGGGGAGCAACCCTCATATCAGACACAGTAGACTTTAAAAGAGTCTATAACCAAAGACAAAGAAGGGCATTTTATAATGATAAAGGGATCAATACAAGAAGAAAATATAACATTGTTAATATGTATGAACCTAATATATGAGCACCTAAATATATAAGGCAATTATTAACGGTTATAAAGGGAGAAATTGACAATAATACAGTAATAGTAGGGGACTTCAACAGTCCACTTTTTTTTTTAAACATCTTTATTGGAGTATAATTGCTTTACAATGTTGTGTTAGTTTCTGCTGTATAACAAAGTGAATCAGCTATATGGACAGATCATCCAGACATAAAATCAAAAAGGAAACAAGGGTCTTAAATGATACATTAGAACTGTTGGACTTAATAGATGTTTATAGGAAATTCATCCATATACAGCAGAATGCACCTCCTGTTTAAGTGTACAATGAACATTCTCCAGGATAGACCACATGCTAGGCCACAAAACAAGTCTCAAAAAATTTAAGAGGCCAAAAATTGTATAAGGCATTTTTTCCAACCACAATGGTATGAGACTAGAAATCAATCAGAAGAAGAAAAATGGGAAAAATACAAACACATAGAGACTGAACAACGTCCTACTAAAACACAATTGGGTCAATGAACAAATCAAAGTGGAAATCAGAAAACGGATTGAGTTCCTCATGTTTCTAATTAAATCATCTCAGCATCTTCCCCGCCCTTAAAAAAAAAGGTAATGAAAATAGGTTGAGACAAATGAAAATAAAAGTACAATTTCCTAAAATCTATGGAATGCTAAAAAACAGTTCTAAGAGGGAAGTACATAGTAATACAGGCCTTCCTCAAAAAATAAGAAAAATCCCAAATAAACAACCTAACTTACCACCTAAAGGGTTTAGAAAAAGAAGAAAAAAACAAACTTAAAGTGAGCAAAAGAAAGGAAATAATAAAGATCAGAGAGAAAATAGATAAAAGAAAGATTTTTTAAAAATAGAAAAAAATCAATAAAACCAAGAAGTAGATTTTTGAAAGGATAAAAAAAATTGACAAACCTCTGGTTGGCCATGCTCACCAAGAAGAAGACATAGGACTCAAACAAAATAAAAAATAATAGAGGAGAAATAACAATCTATACTACAGAAATACAAAAAAATCATAAGAGAATACTATGAACATATGTCATATGCCAACAGAATGGACAAACTAGAAGAAATGGACAAGTTTCTAGTAACATACAGACTGCCAAAACTGAATCAAGAAGAAACAGATAATTTGAACAGACCAGTCAATATAAGTGAAACAGAATCAATAATTGAACAAACTCCCTGCAAACAAAACTCCAGGACAGGATGGCTTCACTGGAGAAATCTACCAAACACACAAAGAAGAACTTATACCTATCCTTCTCAAACTCTTTCAAAAGACTGAAGATGAGGGAAAGCTCCCAAATTCATTCTATCAAACCACCATCACCTTGATATCAAAACCAGACAAAGACACTACCAAGAAAAGAAAAATATAGGCCAGTATGTTTGATAAATATAGATGTAAAAATCCTCACCAAAATATGAGCAAATCAAATCCAGCATTACATAAAGAGGATCATACACCATGACCAAGTTGGATTCATTCCAGGATCACAAGGATGGTTCAACATACTCAAATCAATTGGTGTTACACACCATATCAACAAAAGACAAAAATTACATGATTATCTCAATGGATGCAGAAAAAGCATTTGATAAAATTAAACATCCATTCTTGATAAAAACTCTCACTAAAGTGGGTATAGAGGGAACATATCTCAACATAATAAAAGCCATTTATGACAAACCCACAGCCAACATGATACTCAAAGGTGAAAAGCTGAAAGCCTTCCCCCTAAATTCAGGAATAAGACAAGTATGCCCACTCTCACCACTTCTATTCAACTTAGTGTTAGAAGTACTAGCCACAGCAATCAGACAAGAAAAAGAAATAAAAGGTTTCCAAATTGGAAGTGAAAATGTAAAATTTTTACTATATGCAGATGACATAATATTCTATACAGAAAACAGTAAATACTCCACATAAAAGCTATTAGTACTGATAAATGAATTCAGCAAGATAGCAGGACACAAGATTAATATACAGAAATTTTACACTCAAAATGAAATATAAGAGAAAGTAAATAAACAATCCAGTTTAAAATCAAATTAAAAATACTATCGAGGAATAAACCTCATCAAGGAGATGAAAGCTATATATGCTGAGAACTCTAAAACACTGATAAAGTAAACAGAAGATGACTGAAAGAAATGGAAAGATATCCCATGCTCTTTGATTGGAAGAATTAATAAAGGTAAAATGGCAATACTAACCAAAGCAATCTACACATTTAATGCAATTTCTATCAAATTTCCTATGACATTTTTCACAGAACTAGAACAAGTAATCCTAAAATTTATATGGAACCCCAAAAGATGCAGTTGCAAAAGTGATCCTGAGGAAAAAGAGCAAAGCTGGAGGCCTAACCCTTCCAGACTTCAGACAATACTACTAAGGTACAGTAATCAAAACATCATGATACTGGCATAAGAACAGACATATAGATCAATGGAACACAATAGAGAGCCAAAAATAAACTCACACACCTATGGTCAACTAATCTTCGACAAAGGAGGCAAAAATGTACAATGGAGAAAAGACAGTCTCTTCAACAAGCAGTGTTGGGAAAGCTGGGCAGTTGCATGTAAATCAATGAAGTTAGGACACTCCCTCATACCATTCACAAAAATAAACTCAAAACAGCTTAAAGACTTAAACATAAGACATGACACCATAAAACTCCTAGAAGAGAACATAGGCAAAATATTCTCAGACATAAATCATAGCAATGTTTTCTTAGGTCAGTCTCCCATGGAAAAAAAAAACAGCAAAAATAAACAAATGGTACATAATAAAACTTACAAGCTTTTGCACAACAAAGGAAACTGTAAACAAAATGAAAAGACAACCTATGGGCTGGGAAAAAAATATTTGCAAACGATGAGACCAACAAGGGCTTTATTTTCAAAGTGTACAAATACAACTCAATATCAAAAACACCCAAACAACCCCATGAATAAAATAGACAGCAGACCTAAATAATTATTTCTCCAAAGAAGACATACAGATGGACAATAGGCACATGAAAAGATGCTCAACATTGCTAATTATTAGAGAAATGCAAATCAAAACTGATACAATGAGGTGATACAATGAGGTATCACCTCACACAAGTCAAAATGGCCATCATCAAAAAGTCTTTAAATAATAAATGCTGGAGAGGGTGTGGAGTAAAGGGAACCCTCCTATACTGTTGGTGGGAATATAAATTGGTGCAGCCACTATAGAAAACACTGTGAAGGTTTTTCTTAAAAATTTAGAATAGAGTTAGAATATGATCCAGCAATCCCACTCCTGGGCATGTATCTGGAAGAGATGAAAACTTTCATTCAAACAGATACACGCACCCCAATGTTCATAGCAGCACTGTTTACAATAGCCAAGAGATAAAAGCAACCTAAGTATCCATCAACAGATGAATGGAGAAAGATGGTGTGTGTATATATATATATATATATATATATATATATGTGTGTCTATATATATATATATATATATATATGTGTGTGTCTATATATATATATATATATATATATATATATACACAACAGACTGTTACTCAGCCATAAAAAGGAATAAATTTTTTCCATTTGCAGCAACATGGGTGGACCTAGACGTTATCATACTAAATGAAGTCAGACAGAGAAAGACAAATATCATATGATATCACTTATATGTGGAATCCAAAGAATAGTACAAATGAACTTATTTACAAAACAGAAAGAGACAAACAGACATAAAAAACAAACTTAAGATTATCAAAGGGGAAGGGTGGTGAATGGATAAACTAGGAGTATGGGATTAACAGATACACACTTCTATATATAAAATAGATAAGCAACAAGGATTTACTGTATAGCACAGGTAACTATATTCCATATCTTATAATAATGTATAATGGAAAAGAAACAAAAAAATTTAAAAACATATATAAACATAAATACATATATTCTTTGAAATATATATATATTTCCAAATCATTTTGCTGTACACCTGAAACTAACACAATGATTGTAAGTCAACTATAGTTCAGTTAAAATAAATAACAAAATACCTAGGAATAAACTTAACCAAGGAGATTAAAGACCTATACTCTAAAAACTATAAGACATTAATGAAGTAAAGTAAGATGATACAAAGAAATGGAAAGACATCTCACGTTCACAGATTAGAAGAGTTAATATTGTTAAAATGTCCATAGTACCCTAAGTAATCTACAGACTTAATGCAATCCCTATCAGAATACCCATGGCAATTTTCACAGAACTAGAACAAAGAATCCTAAAATGTGTACAGAACTACAACAGACAGAGAATAGCCAAAGCAATCTTCAGGAAAAAAAAAAAAAAAAGCTGGAGATATCATGCTCCCTGACTTCAGACTATACTACAAAGCCACAGTAATCAAAACAGTATGCTACTGGCACAAAAACAGACACATAGATAATAAAACAAAATAGAGAGCCAAGAAATAAACCCACACAAAATATGGTCAATTAATCTACAGCAAAGGAGTCAAGAATATAAAATTGGGAAAAGACAGTTTCTTCAATAAGTGGTGCTGGGAATACAAGACAGCTACACATAAAAGAATGAAATTAAAACATTTTCTCAAACCATGTATAAAAATAAACTCAAAATGATTAAATACCTAAATGTAAGACCAGAAACTATAAAACTCCTAGAAGAAAAGAGGCAGAACAGTCTTTGACATAATTCTTAGAAATATTTTTAAATCTGTCTCCTAAGGCAAAGGAAGCAAAAGCAAAAGAATCCAAAAACCAAAGCAAGACGAAAAAACACCTTTGCACAGCAAAGGAAATCATCAACAAAATGGAAACACAATCTATTGAACGGGAGAAAATATCTGCAAATGATATGATCAATAAGAGGTTAATATCCAAAATATAGAAAGAGCTCATAAAACTCAATAGCAAAAAACCAAACATCTTGACTAAAAACTTAGCAGAAGAACTGAACAGACATTTTTCCAAAGAATACATACAGATGGCCAACAGGCACATGAAAAGATGCTCAGCATCACTAATTATCAGAGAAATGCAAATCAAAACCTCAGTGAGGTACCACCTCACACTTGTCAGAATGGCTATCATCAAAAAGACCACTAATAAACATTGGTGAGGATGTGGAGAAATGAGAACCTTTGTACACTGTTGGTGGGAATGTATATTGGTGCAGCTATTATGGAAAACAGTATGGAAGTTTCCCAAAAAACTAAAAATAGAACTACCATATGATCCAGCAATTCCACTCCTGGGTACATATCTGGAAAAAAATATAAACACTAATTTGAAAAGATGCATGCACCCCAGTGTCATAGCAGCATTATTTACAATAGTCAAGACATGGAAGCAACCTAAGTGTCCAGCAAGATATAGATGGATAAAAAAGGATGGGTATATATATAAATGAATATTACTCAGCCATAAGAAAGAAATTCTGCCTTTTGCAACAACATGGATGGACCTGAAGGGTATTATGCTTAGTGAAATAAGTCAGATAAAGACACATACTGTATGTTATTACTTACATGTGGAATATAAAGAACACACACATGAATGAATATAACAAAACAGAAACAAACTGACAGGTATAGCAAATAAATTGGTGGCTACCACTGGGGAGAGGAAAGGAGGGAGGGGCAAGTATGGGTAGGAAATTAAGAGGTACAAATTACTATGTATAAAATAAATAAGCTACAAGGATATATTGTACAGCACAGGGAACATAGCTAATATTTTATAGTAACTTTAAGTGAAGCATCATCTATAAAACATGGAATCACTAATGTTGTACACCTTAAGCTAATATTGTAAATCAACTATACTTCAGTAAAAAATTGTGGATAATTAGTATCTTAATAATATTGAGGTTTCCTTCTGATTCATGAGAACAATATACCTTTCTAAATATTTCGGCCTCCGTTAAATTTTCTCAGCAATGCTTTTTAGCTTTCATTGTATAGGTCTTGCACATCTTTTGTCAGATTCATCCCTAAGTATTTAACATAATTTGATGCCACTGTTAATGGCATTGCTTCTCCACTACAGTTTGATTGTTTCTAGTATTGATATATAAAACTACAACTGATTTTTGTATGTTAATAGTCTATCCTGAATATCTGCTAAATCCCATTACTATTTCTAATAGCTTTTTTGTAGATTCCATCAGATTTTCTCCATAAAAGATCATATAGTCTTTTTTTTTACATCTTTATTGGAGTATAATTGCTTTACAATGGTGTGTTAGTTTCTGCTTTACAACCAAGTGAATCCGTTATACATATACATATGTTCCCATATCTCTTCCCTCTTGCGTCTCCCTCCCTCCCACCCTCCCTATCCCACCCCTCTAGGTGGTCACAAAGCACGGAGCTGATCTCCCTGTGCTATGTGGCTGCTTCCCACTAGCTATCTATTTTACATTTGGTAGTGTATATATGTCCATGCCACTCTCTCACTTTGTCACAACTTACCCTTCCCCCTCCCCATATACTCAAGTCCATTCTCTAGTAGGTCTGTGTCTTAAAATAATGGCAGTTTTAGTTTTAGTTCTTCTTTTTCTACCTGGATTCCTTTTTCTTGCCATGTAATGGTGGACAGAGCTGTCAGTCTACTGTAGAATATAAGTGCTAAAAGATGGCATACTTGAATTTTTCATGATCTCAAGGCAAAAACATTGAGTCTTTCACCTTTACATATGATGTTAGCTTTAATTTTATTTGCTGATAAACTGTATCAGGTTGAGAAAATTTCCTTCTGTTCCTGATTTCCTGAGAATTTTTATCAGGAATGGACAGTGGATTTTTTCAAATGCTTTATCAGTGTTTATTATGATCATCATATGGTTGTTTTTTTTAATCTCTCAATATGGTGAATTAAATTGATAGACATAATGTATAGCCAGTCTTGAATTTGTTTTGTCACGGGTTATTATTCTGTTTATGTATTTTTGGAGACAATTCACTAAAATTTTGTTCAGAATTTTTTCATCTATTTTCATAAAGAATATCTATCTATAGTTTCTTTGTGATCTCTCTGTCTGGTTTTGGTATCAGAGTAATGCTGGCCTCAGAATGAACTGGGAAGCAGTTCAAGTTTCTGGAAGAGTTTATTTAGGATTGGTTTCATTTCTTCATTACATGTTTGGTATAATTTGCCAGTGAAACCAGTTGACCCTGTAATTTTCTTTCTAGGAATATTTTTAACTAAAAATACTATTTTAATAGGCATAGGGCTAGTCACTCTATTTCTTTTTTAGTGAGCTTTGGTAGTTTGTCTTTCAAGGAATTTATCCACTTCATCTGTGTTGTTGAATTTATTTGCATAAGTTGTACTAATATTCCAGTATTATCATTTTAATATCTGTAGAAACTCCTTACTGATGTTGTCTTCTTGCTATTTCCTTCACAAATCTGGATAGAATTTTATCACGTTCTTTTAATATTCTCAAAGGACTAGCTTTTGGTTTCATTTTCTCCATTTTTTCCATTTTCTTCATTGATTTCTGCTCTGATATTTATTATTTTGTTTCTTCTGCTTACTTTGGATTTAATTAGCTCTTTTCTATATTTTTTTAAGATAGAATCTGAGGTCACTGATTTGAGATCATTTTTCTTTTCTAATTTAGGCATTCCCTCTAAGTACTGCTTTGCTGCATCCTGTAAGTTTTGATATTTTGTGTTTTATTTTCCACTAAATTCAAAATACTTTCGAATTTCCTTTTTCAATTTCTCTTTTGGGCCATAGATCACTTGAAATTGTATTTTGTTTCTCAACAATTGGAGATTCTCTCAATATTATTCTGTTATTGATTTCTAATATAATTTCATGGTCAGATTACAGGCTTTGTATGACTTGACTTTTATTTTAATATATAGAGAATTTTTATGGCCCAGAATATGGTCTACCTCAGTAAATGTTCAATCTGTACTTGAAAAGAATGTGTATACTGATGTTCTTAGATGTAATAGTCTAAACAGGTCAATTAGACCAAGTTGTTGATAGTGTTCAAGTCTTCTACATTCTTACAATTGTTCTATATATATGCACTATCAAATATTGAGAGAGGAATGTTGAATCTGACTGTAATCATGAATTTATTTATTTATGATTGCAGTCTATCAATCTTTGCATCATATATTTTGAACCTCTATATCTTATTCCATTTGGGCTGCTATAACAAAAATATCATGACTGAACATTTATTTCTCACAGTTCTGGAAGCTGGGAAGTTCAAGATCAAGTTCTCAGCAGATTTAGTGTCTGATGAGGGTCCACTTTCTGGGTCACAGATAGCCAACCTCTTGCTGTGTCCTCACATGGTAGAAAAGAGCAAGAGAGCTCTCCAGGACTCTCTTACAAAGGCATTAATTTCACTCATGAGGGCTCCACCCTCATGGCATGATCACCTCCCAAATGTCCCATCTCCTTATACCATCATATTGAAGGTTAGGATTTCAACATAAGATTGGGGGTGGGGGACACAAACATTCAATCAATGACACTCTCTTATTAGGTATATAGACATTTAGGGTTATGTTCCCCTGATGAGTTGACACCATTATCATTATGAAATGACTTTCCTGATAATTTGCTCTGAAATCTGCTTGTATGTTATTAATATAGCCAGTCCTACTTTCTTTTGAATAGTACTAACACATATCTTTTTCCAGCCTTCTACTTTAAAGTAAGTGTATCTTTATAATAGTTTCCTGTAGGCAGTAAATAGCTGGGTCTTGCTTTTTTACCCAAGCTGATAATCTCTCCCTTTTAAATGTGATGTTCAGATAATTTACATTTAATGTGATATTTGTACATTATAGGATTCCAAGTTCATCCATTTTTTTCTTTCAGTACTTTCAGGATGTTTTTCTACTGTTACCTTGTTTGCATTTTTTTCTGGTAAGAAATCTTTGTCTTCCGTTCTTTGTTCTCTGTGTGTAATGTCTCTTTTTCTCTGTTGCTGCTTTTAAGATCTTCTCTTTATAATATCACTAGTTTAAACAATTAATTGTAATATTTTGTGTATTACTTATTATTACATTAAAAAATTACCTCCCAAACTCAGGGGCTAAAAAAATGGTTTATTATCTCATGATTTCTGTGCACCCAGAATTTGGATGTTGCTTATCTGCATCTGTGTCTCAGACTGCCCACCAAACTACAATCAAGTGGTTGGCTGGGGCTACAGTCATATCAAGGTTCAGGTGGGACAAGCTCTGATTCCAAGATCACTTAGTAATTCTTGGCAGGATTCATATCCTTGTGGATTGTTAAGCTGAGGACTTCATTCAGTTCCTCACTGGCTGTTGGTCAGAAGATACCCTCAGTTCCTTGCCATATGGGTATCTCTATAGGGCAGTTTACAACACTGCACCTGGGTTCATCAACGTCAACAAGAAAGTACCAGCAAGTTAGAAATCATGGTCATTCATAACTGAATGTCAGAAATGACACCCCATCACTTTTTTTATATTCTATTCATTTGGCCCAAGTTACATTCAAGAGGTTGAGATTATACAAGGGCATTTATATCAGGAGGTGGAAGTCATTGTGGTATATATTTCAGAAGACTGCTTACCATACTTGTAGTTTTCTTCATGTCTCTTGTGCTTGGGTTTTGTTGAGCTTCTTGTATAACTTTCTTCAAATTTGAAACTTTCAGCCATTATGTATTCAAATATTTTTGACCCTCCTTCTCTCTCCTGGAGATCCCAAATACATATATATATATACTGAGGTTGTTTAATTTTTGAGGAAATACCAAATTGTTTTCCACAGTGCTGAATCAGTTTATATTCCCACCAACAATGTACAAGAGTTCCAGTTTCTCCACATCCTCACCAATAATTATTTTGCATTAAAAAAAATAGTTATCCTAATGGTTGTGAAATGGTATCTCATGGTTTTGATATGTATTCTCTAATGGTTAATGATGTTTTTTAATTGGATTGTCATTTTGTTGTTGAGTTAAGGGTTCTTTATAAATTCTTGACCCTTATTAGACATGATTTACAGAAATTTTCCCCATTATATACATTATCTCTTCCTCTTCTTAATAATGTTCTTTGGTGCACAAAAGTCTTTAATTTTGATGAAGTCCAATTTATCTATTTTTCTGTTGTCCACGCTTCTGGTATCATCTCTAAGAAATCACTGCCAAATCAAAGGTCATGAAGAATTACCCCTAAGTTTTATTCTAAGAACTTTGCATGTGGGTATCCAGACACCCCATCCCTTCTTGCTGAAGAGAGTATTCTTTCCCCACTGATGACCTAGGCATTCTTGTCAAAAATTAATTTGTCATAGATGTTAAGATTTATTTCTGGATGCTCAATTCTATTATACCTACCTATGCATTTGTCCTTAGGCCAGTGCCATACTTTTTTATTACTATAGATTTGTAGAAGGTTTGAAATTGGGAATGTTAATTCTCCAATACTTTTCTTCTATGCAAGAGTGCTTAGGCTAATCAAGGACCCTTGCTATTCCTTAACAACTTGATGATCACCTTTTCTATTTCTGAAAGAAAAAAGAAAAGGTCAATAAAATTTTTATATTTACTGCATTGAATCTGTAGACAGTTTTGGTTTGTACTAACATTTTAACAATATTAAGTCTCCCAATCCATGAACATGTGATGTCTTTCTATTTATTTAAGCCTTTTTAAATTTCCTAAGCAATATTTTATAGTTTTTAGTATACAAGTGTTTCACTTTCCTGGTTAAATTTTATTCCTACATATTCTATTGTTTGGTTGGTATTTTAAATTGGTTTCTTAAATTACTTTCATATTGCTCATTGCTGGTATACAGAAACACACTGTTGATTTTTTTTATTAGCTCTAGCAATTTTTTATGGATTCTTTGGGATTTTCTACACATACAATCAAGTCATCTGAATAGGGATGGTTTCACTTCTTTCCAGTTTGAATGCCTATTATTTCTTGTCTTGCCTAATTGCTCTGTCTAGAACATGTATCACAATAGAATAGAAGCAGTGAAAGCAGCCACTCTTATCTTGTTCTTGATCATAGGAAGAAAATTTACAGTCATTTACCACTGAGTATAATTTCAACTTTGGATTTTCATAAATATTTTTTATCATGTTGAGGGAATTCCTTTCCACTTTTTGTTGAGTGGTTTTTTTTTTAATCATCAATGGGTATTGGATTTTGACAAATGCTTTTCCTGCATCAGTTGAAATGACCATGTGGTTTTTTTCCCCCTTCATTCTATTAATGTGGTACATTACATTGATTTTCTTAGATTGAACTACCCTTGCATTCCTGGGATAAATTCCACTTAACCATAGTGAATAATCCTTTCAGTATGCTGTTATATTTGGTCTGCTACTTTTTGCTGAGGATTTTTACATCTATATTTATAAGGGGTACTGGCCTGTAATTTTTTGTGTGTGTGATATCTTTGGCATTGGTAGCAGGGTAATGCTGGTATCATAGAATAAACTGAAGTGTTTCCCCCTCCCTTTATATTTTTTAGAAGATTTTAACAAGGATTGGTGTTAATTCTTCTTTAAATGTTTGGTATATTCACCAGTGAATCAATCTGTTCCTGGACTTTCCTTCTGGGGGACATTTTTGATAACTCTTCCAATCTACTTTTTATAGGTCTGTTCAGAATTTATATTTTTTCTTGAGTTAGAATTGGTAGTTTATGTGTTTCTAGGAATTTTCCTATATCATCTAGGTTATCTAATTTGTTGGTGTTACAACTGTTTACAGTGTTCTTTTATAATTCTTTTTAGTTCTTTAAAGTTAGTAGTATTGCCTCCACTTGCATTTCTGATTTCAGTTACCTCCATCTTCTCTGTTTTTCTTAGTCTACTTAAATGTCTGTCAACTGTGTTGATCTTTTCAAAGCGATTTCTGGCTCCATTAATTTCACTGTTTTTCTATTCTTTTTTTTTAATCTCTGCTCTAATCTTTATTATTCCCTTCTTTTGCTATCTTTGGATTTAGTTTGCTCTTTTTTTCTGATTCCTTGAGGCATGAAGTTAGTTTATTTATTTGACATATTTTTTAATGTAAGTTTTTACAGCTATAAATTTTCCACTGAGGACTGTTTTTGCTGCATCCCATAAGTTTAGTTATGTTGTGTTTTCATTTGTAGACATTATTTGGGGGTTAAGATGAAGGTACTTTCCTCCAAAGAGTATTTGTGTTTGCTTCTGCCAAGCACCTAGGGACCTGTCTATTAAGCATAACCTTAATTACATTCATTTCTTGAAGATGTTTGTCCAACCAGGTGATAAATGTTGACTACAAATGTATGTGAGGTCCAGCTTGTGTTAACAATTTCTTAGGGACTAGTCCTCTTATCCCCATATTTTGCTCAGTGCCAAGGCAACTTCTCATGCACTTTTTCTCAGCAGGTGGAATTGGTGGTATTTCCTTCTGATTTACCCTTACTCAAGAGTATAGTCCTTTGAGGTTCACTTTTATAGGAAAAGTCACCTAGTAGTCTCCTCACCTTAGGCATGCCCTGGATAATAACTTCTGCCCCACCTGTTACCCTGAGACTGTCACCTATCTTGGCAAATTCCTAAAGGATAAAAAATGGCTTTGGAGCTCAGCTAATATCTCCCTTTTCCCACTATTATCTTAGACTTTGGCCTTGTAATTTATTAATATCTAGTAATCTCTTGTTTGCCTTTAAGAAGATTTTAAACAATATTTTATTCACAATTGTTAGTTCTTTGAATGGGGAGGGGGTTGTTTTAAGTAAATTAACCCTTCCTATAGCACAGGGAACCGTATTCAATATCCTGTGATAAACCATCATGGAAAACAATATGAAAAAGGATGTGTTTGTGTGTGTGTGTGTATATATATATATATATATATACAGCAGAAATTAACACAACACTGTAAATCAACCTACTTCAATAAAATAAATTTTTTTAAAAAGTGTCACATAATAATACACAGGCATATAATCTGAGAAAGTGACACAAAGTCATAACACCTTAGAAAAAATTATCGTTTTTTTCTTCCTTTTAAATCCTTATAAGTTCCATTTCTTTACCTTGTCTCAGTCTTCCGGCTTAGATATTCTATAAATAATAAATAGATATGGTGTTCATAGGTATTCCTATCTCTAATTTCAAAGGGACGCTTTTAAAATTTCAACCTGAAGTATGATGTTTGCATTAGGGGCATTTTTAAGTCTTCTTTATCAAATTAATTTCCTTCTATACCTGATTTGCTAAGTGTTTATTTTTATCATGAACACATGTTAAAGTTTTATTAAATGCTTTTTCTGTATCTACTGAGATATGTTAATGTGCTGAATTACATTCATAGATTTTCTAATCTATTATTGCTTAAAAATTCTCACAGAGGTACCTAAAGTTTATTTTCATAGCATTTCTGAAATAAACCCTTGCGTGTCTGAAATAAATCCATCTGGATCTTAATGAATTAGGTTTTTAAATATTGCTAGAATATATTTTTAAATATGTTTACTAAAATTTTGTATCTATATTCATGAGTGAATTTGACCTCTCATTCCCCTTCCACATATTATTCTCTGGTTTGGTATCATAGTTATATACTTATCTGATAAAATAATTTAGGGATTGCTTCCTCTTTTTTCCTCCCCTAAAATACTTTGTGTGAGATGGTAAAACTGCCTGGGTCTGGTGTTTTCCAGTAGAGATTTTCAACTACTGGAGTAAGTTCCTTGAATATTATCACAGTTAATTAAGGCACCTCTTTTGTTTTACTGAGTCACCTTTGGTAATTTATATTCTTCTAGAAATCTATTCATTTCATCTAATTCTTCAACAGTATTAGCACAAAATACTTTAATATATGCTTCTTAATCTCTGTTATATCTCTAGTTAAGTCCCTTGCTTTATTCCTAATATTGTTCAGCCAACTTGGTTTTTATAGAAACAATAATTTTATTTTTGTAGTCATGCTCTGACTGGTTTTCATAATATAAAAGTTAAATTATGGAATTACAATAGCAAGTTCGATTGGCCTAAACAGGTATGAAAACAAATACAACCCTGTCTTGACTCTTATACCTCTCAACTGGTGGCAGCAAAAGTATTCTGACTTAAGAAAGAGGAGCCTATTAGCTGCAAGCATTCAGTGAGTCCTAGGCATCAGTCAACAGGTTTTACAGAGGGACCGGAATGTGAATATAATTTTTTGTGTATACCAAATTCTCCGTCTGTATGTAGGATGAAAAGAGTTTCATTTCAATTTGCTGAAAGGTGTTTTTAATGTACTTTTCAGCTCCTGTGCTCAGGTATATAGTGTTTTTTTGTGTTCTCCAGTAAATGGGGTTTTGGGGGTTTTCTTCAGAAAAAGGGAAACTGCTAATATAGAGGGCTTCTCTTAAATGTTAATGAGCTTCCGAGATCTAAAAACCCTAAGCTTTATGTAGCTATGTGCAAACTCTTGACCTATATAATTTTTCTACCTAAAAATCATTCATATTACCTAGATAAAATACCCTTGCAAACATCGCATTTTGATGGCCGTAGCCATTTCAAAAAGAAGACCAAAATTTTGCTTTTGGTTTGGCCCATAAATAGGGACTGATAACTGTCACCCTAAAACTGAAGCCAGGTACATCATGGGATTTCTATAAACATAATTCAAGCAAGCTAACTTAACAAGAAGTAAGGAGAAATGCTGTGAAAACAAACTCATTATTTTTTTATTTTTTATTTTTTATTTTTTTTGCGGTACACAGGCCTCTCACTGTTGTGGTCTCTCCGGTTGCAGAGCACAGGCTCCGGACGCGCATGCTCAGCGGCCATGGCTCACGGGCCCAGCCGCTCCGCGGCACGTGGGATCTTCCCAGACCGGGGCACGAACCCGTGTCCCCTGCATAGGCAGGCGGACTCTCAACCACTGCGCCACCAGGGAAGCCCTAACTCATTAATTTTAAAGAGATGTAAACTATGTAAGAGGCTGGCCAATAACGTGTGACATAAGAAGATACATATTTGGTCTCTGCCCTCTGTTTCCGACACAGAGCTCTTGCAACTTGTAATCTCCTGACTGATGGGGGTGATAGGAGTATCTTACAAAGAGCTCCTAAATCCCTTGGAATTTCCTGAGTAATAGAAGCATTTTTTTTGTAATAAGGAGACTTTTCATGGGCTCCCAGATAGTTTCAGGATGGTAAATGATCACCAGAAAGACTAAGCCATGATTAGAAACATGGAACTTTCAGCTCCATCCTCATCCTCTTGGGAGGGGAGAGGGAGTAGAGATTAAGTTAATAATTGATCATGCCTACATGATGAAGCCTCCATAAAAATCCCTAAACCATGGGGTTTGAAGAGATTCCAGGTTGCTGAAGACATCCATGTGCCAAGAGTGTGGTAAACTCTCCGGGAGACAGAAGCTCCTGCACTCAGGACCCTTCTAGACCTTGCCCTAACGTACCTCTTCATTTGGCTTTCCATCTGTATCCTTTATAATCAACCAGTAAATGTAAGTAAATATTTCCCTGAGTTTTGAGCCATTCCAACAAATTATCAGATCTGTGGAGGGTTCTGTGGGAACCCCCAACTTTGTAGCCAAGTCAAACAGAAGTGCAGGTACTGTAGGGACCTACGTTACTTGCCAATGGCATCCAAAGTGAGGGCATTCTTGTGGAAATGAACTCTTAAGCATATGAAGTCTGACACTAACTCTGGGTAATTAGAATTGATTAATTTAACTCAGAATTGAGTTAAATTATACGATATCCACTTACTGTCCAGAGAACTGGAAAATTGGTTGATGTCAAAGAAAAAGCCATATATTTGATGTAAGAGTGTTGTGAGTAGAGAAACATTTTCCTTTAACATGAAAGGCAGCATTTTAATGATCAACAGATAAACATTATTACACATTAGAGCTGGTAATGCCATTCTTTGTGTTTAAAGATGACACAAGAGACCACAGATATTATCATCTGGGCTCTCAAGCTTTCTCCACAATCCTTTTCCCTGGTTGGCCCTTTCTCATTCCAAACAACAGATGTTTTAAACTTGTATAACCCTCTCCAGGCCTTTTACCCTATCACAGACAGACTCAGCAGAATGTCTTGCTGCCTTTATCAGAGGAATAAAACCTACCATTAAGTGTGAACTCCATAGAATTTCTTGTCTTAATACTCTAACTAATTTCTAATAATGGCACCCATCTTTTCCTCCTCTCATATTTCAGAGGTCAATGTTTCCCCACTCCAACTCAACTTTATTCTTAGCCAAAGCTAATATATTTTGTCCAAGGCTTACACATTCTCACATCCAAGGCCAACTCTTTCACATATCTACACTTCCATTATCATTCACTGTGACTGTGACAATGACCTCCACCTCCACATTGCAGCTCACTTCCTTCCACATCCACTAGAGCTTCATCAGTAGCCCCTTCTCTCTCCTGTGCCTCTGATCTTGACCTTTCCTCCAGATTCTTCCTCTCAGTCTACAAACATATTTTCCTATTAAAAAAAAAAAACCCACATTCCTCAATTACGCCTATTCCTAAAACTAATCTCTCTGCGTTACTTTGACTACCAAAATTGTCGAAGGAATAGTCTATATACAGTTTCTCTATTTCCTCAACTCCCATTCATTCCTTTAATAAAATATATTGATTGGTTTCTGATTTTATCAAATATCATTGGTTTCTGATTTTATCAAATATCAGTAATTGAGTTCCCTATAAAAATTGCAAAACAGATAAAAAAGAAAAATATATTTTAAAAATACCTGTAATCTTACCTCCCAGAGATAAACATTCTTGGTACTGTGATGTCTGTATTTTTCATCAGTATCTCCCTATACACAAATATATGCATATTTGTTGAGCGTATTTGTTCTTGGAGCCAGCCTCCAAGATGGTCCCCAATGATTCCTAACCCCTGGTATTCACACCCTTGTGTAGCTCCTTCCTGTATTAACACAGTTGGTCTGTGTGACAAGTATCAGATGACAGAAGTGATGGTATGACATTTCTGAGATTAGGTTACAGAAGACTGTGGCTTCCTTGTCTTTGTCTCTACTCTCCTTTGAATCACTTTCTCTAGGAGAAGCCAGCTGTCATGTCATGAGGACACTCAGGTAGCCTATTGGTTTGCCCAAAGGATAAGAAAAAGAGGCCTCTGGCCAACTCCCAGGGAGAAACTGAGGCATGCCAAAAAACCATGTGAGTAAACCTGGAAGTGAATTCTTCAGTCCCCGTGAAGCCTTAAGAAGACCACAGCCCTGGCCAATGTCTTGTCAGAAAATGCATGAGGGACTCTGACTCAGAACCACCCAGGTAAGCCACCTCCAGATTCATGAGTCTCAAAACCTGTATGACATAATAAATGTTTGCTGTTTGAAACTGCTAAATTTCGGTGTAGTTTGTTAGATAGCAACAGATAATTAATACAATAGTGTTCTGGAACCAGCTTCTATCAAGAATATACAGTTGACCATTGAACAACGTGTGTTTGAGCTGTGCAGGTACACCTATACTTGGACATTTTTTCAGTAGTAAGTAAGTACTACAGTACTACACAGTCCATGGTTGATTGAATCCACAGATGCAGAGAAACCACAGATACTGAGGGCTGACTATAAATTATGCATGGATTAACCCCTGTGTTGTTCAAGGGTCAGCTGTATTTCTATATATGATAAGATCACAGCTAACGTTATATTCAATGGTGAAAGGCTGAAAAGTTTTTCTCCAAGATCTAGAGCAGACAGGGATGCCCACTCTCACTGCTCTTATTCAACACAGTACTGGAAGTCCTAGCTAGAGAAAGTAGGCAAGGAAAAGAAATAAAAGGCAACCAAATAAAGAAAGAAGTTACATTGTCTCCATTTGCAGTGACATGATATTATATATAGAAAATCTAAAGACTCCATCAAAAACTGTTAGAACTTACAAATGAGTTTGGTAAAGTTGTAGGATATGATATCAATACACAAAATTAGTTGTGTTTCTATACACTAACAAGAGACTATCCAAAAAATACATGAAGAAAACAATTCCATTTACAATAGCATCAACAAGATTAAAATACTCAGGAATATATTTAATCAAGGAAGTGAAAGAGCTATACACTGAAAACTATGGTTTTCCATCTTCACTCTAATTTATCCTTTTGGAAAATTTCACACATTTGTTTTTCAGGATACTGTTTTCTTCTGGTTTTCTTCCTGAAGCCCAGAGCCATATTTCTATCTAGCTGAATGCCCTACAACCATCTCAAAACTGAATTAATCTTATTCCCCCTTAAGGCTGCATCCTTCGGTCTACCTCATGTTGGTTAATATCTAGACAGCCAACCATAATACGATCCTTCATGCTTCTTTCTGCCTCACTCTGTATTTCCAATTAGTTACCAAATCCTGTCAATCTTACTTCAGAAATGTCTCTTCAGTTCTATCACAGACACAGCTTCAGTTCAGATGCTCACTGTCTCTTGCTTGGACTATTCCAACAGCTTCCTAGCTCTATGCCTCTCTAGTCTCTACCTCATCCTCCATAAAGCTACCAATCCCAGGCTCTGAAAAATAAAAACAAACATATTTGATCACATATCCACTTTGCTTTTAAAAATCTCTATTGATTCTCTACTGCCAAACTCCTTAGTATGCTGTAAAACTTCCTTCGCAATCTGAGACACTCCCTCTTCTACTTCATCTCCTGCCACACCTTCCCCACACACTTTCTATGCTGTAGCTATAGTAGAGTTCTCACACCACTAGAAAATACACTTTTAGTAAATCCTTTTATGGATCCATGTTTTTGCACATGTTGTTCTCCCTGCATAGAATATCTTCCCTTCCCTATATTCTTCCTCCAGGACATTCATTCATCCTTCAAGTCCCATTTAAAATATCACCTCGTCCACGAAGTCTTCCCCAAGTCCCACAGAGAGGGTTAGGAATTAGTCAATCTTTTCCCTCTAGATTGCCATTTTGCCCACACCACTGATAACGGTACTAATCATGTTGTGATTCTGTTTTACAGTGTCTATTTCCCTCCTATAGATCTTGAGCTTCTTGAAGTCAGGAACTGTCTTATTCAGATCTAGGATCTAGCACAGTGTATGGCTCAAAAAATGGACCAATAGTCAGGGCCAGATTGAAGAGAAGGTTCCTGGTCCTCAAAACATCTACCCCCTCTCAGCTCACTAATGCTTAAAATTCCACCTTTCCACCTTTGACTTAAGGCACTCACCATTGAACAATGTGTCTCTGGGAATGGGCCATAAGTACTCATAATCATTTTATCAGATCTTTTCCAGAGAACACATCGTGAAAGACTGGTTATAAAAAGTGCATTTTCAGTGCTAGGCACTTAACTGTGGAAATGGAGGAAAAGAGAAAACATGCAGAAACCATCCACCCTCTTACCTCCCTACTCACATCCTTTCCTTGCTATGTAAGGCAAGGTTCTCACACTGTGGGACTGGCTGTGGTTTCCAAATAGGAAAACGGCCACTGGGAATGGTTATACCACATTCTTTAATGTGACTCTAAAGGTGCTCACGAAGCTCTTGCCAGGTCACTCTGCTTTTAGTAAGTCTAATGTCCCTCATTACTGTTACAGCCTTTCAGGACACTGCTGATATATTTCCCATTAGTCTTTTTCTCAACAAACTGGCTTCCCTGCTGATGACCCAGCTGAGTCCAAGAATCTAACTACTAAGAATAGATCACAGATGATAGGAATAAAACCCCTCAAGCAGATAAATGGGATATCTATAGTTGGTTGAGATCTTACTTATGAATATACTCATAGATGGGCACCCAGCCTTCTGTAAAAAAGGACACTACAGGGCTTCCCTGGTGGCGCAGTGGTTGAGAGTCCGCCTGCCGATGCAGGGGACACGGGTTCGTGCCCCGGTCCGGGAGGATCCCACATGCCGCAGAGCGGCTGGGCCCGTGAGCCATGGCCACTGAGCCTGTGCGTCCGGAGCCTGTGCTCCGCAATGGGAGAGGCCACAACAGTGAGAGGCCCGCATACCGCAAAAAAAAAAAAATTAAAGAAAAAGGACACTACATAAAAATTTACACTTAATAGCAATTACTATGGACCAGGTGCTGTTCTAAATATTCTTCAGCTATTAACTCATTTGATATTCTTAACAAGCCTATGAGGTATTATTATCGTACCCATTTTACAGATAAAAAATTGAGGCACAGAGCTCAAGTAACTTGACAGTCATCACTCTGGTGGAATCAGAATTCAAGTTCAGGCAATCTGGCTCTGGATTCCATATAACCCCCGCTACTTTAAAGCTCACACCATTTAGCTAAATAGCTTTCTAACCATTCTTATTTTCATGTACCAACATTCCAGTCACTTTCTCACCACTGCTCTCCACCACCATCTCCATCCTCTGCCGTTCATTGAAAACTTTAGGTCCTCAACTTCCTCCACATACCAACTCCTGCCATCAACTTGGGTGACATCGGTGGCTGTATGGATGATCCAAACAGCACCCTGACCTTTCAGTTCTATTTCCAATTATCTTCTCCTACTCCACTGTAGCTCAGCCATCCACTCTCACAGCTACACCCATGACTTTGTCAGTACCAGAAATTGCTCATTCTCTAAAATTACAACTTCTGACCCCACTCTCTTACCAAAATTTGCTATTTTTCTGTTGCATGCACGCTATCACCCTCAAGAAAATGAGGTCCTTCAACCTCACTGCGACCACCTGTCCATGGAACCCTCCATCTTACCCTATCCGTAGCTTCCACCTGCCTTCACTCCTCTCTGTGGCAAGCTTGGATTCAGTGACACGTCATACCTCCAGCTCTCTGGATCCACTGACCTTCTATCACACCCACCTGGTAAAACCCTGGATAAATGAACCATCCCCTTTCTCCACATCTGCACTCAGTCTGCTGAGCAGTGTTAGAAAACCGCTAACCTGCTCTCAACACAGCCTGGTAGTTCTAGTTTACTTACTTAGCTGAAGCTCCCATTCTCAAAATTATTTTCTCCACTCTCCTCAAACTTCCAAGCTCTCACACCTTGAGCCCTCCCTCTCAGCAAATGGTCTCATTTCCTAATACTCCAAAGAAAATATAAGTGTCAGAAGGAAACCATCACACCTATACCATGAAATCTACAAACTTATTTGAATCTACACTGATACTTTTGCTCCTTCATTTATGTTACTATGAAAAAGATGTTCCCCTCCTCTCTAAGGCTAATCCTGCCCCTTTTTAGGGCACCCCCACCATATCGATTACCTCTTTTCTCCTTCTTTCCTTTCCTATTGGTCCTTTCTTGTCAGTATTTAAACATCTCAAAGCCTCTCCCATCTTGAAAATAAAAAGAAACCCAACCTCACTTGATGCCACATGCCCTACCAATTAGTCACTCCTTTTATTTCTTCTTTTCTTCCAAATACCTTGAACAAGTTTTCTGTACTGTTTCCATTTCCTCACTTCTCTCTTACTCCTCAATCCAGTGCATTCTAACTAAAATCAAGGAAGCCATGACTATCATGTCATTAACCTCACCAGTCTTTTTTTTTGCCTTTCACAGCAGCATCAGATAATGTTGATTATTCCCTCTTGAAATATTTATCCCTTGGCCACCATCTTCAGCTGTCTGGAATACCACACTACTCCTATTTTTTTTCCTCTCTCTCTAGTACTTTCAGTCTTCTTTGATGGCCTTTACTTCACTTTCTGATGTATTTGTAAATTTTGGAGGACTCCACAGCTCAGCCCTCTGCCCTCTTCTATTTATACTCTCTCCCTGGGTGATATCATTCAATCACGTGTTTTTAAATACCATCTACATGCTGACAACTTCCAAATCCTGTCACCAACCTTGAGCTCTCTTTTGACCTCCAGATTTATATGACCTACTCTAACATCTCCCCTTGGATGTCTCACAGGCATCTTATACTCTTCCTATCCTACCTGAACTCATGTTCTTCCCATCAAATATGCAGTCTTCACTTTCCCCATTTCAGTAAAATGGTATCATTATTCACCTACTTGTTCAAGCCAGAAACTTGGAAGTTATCTTAGATACATCCCTCTTTCTCATCAACCACACTCAATCTATCACTGTCTCATTAACTATATTTCTTAACTATCTCATGGTTCTGTCCTCTTTTCTACATCCTGACTGTGACTACCTTATTCTAGGCCACCATTACTTCTTTCCTATATTATTTCAACACACTCTTAGCTCGTCTCCCTGCTTCTAGTCTTTTCCCCTCTAACCCATTTTCCATAGACAGAGTGATCCTTCTAACATGGATTGCTGGTCATGTAACTCTCCTTCTTCAATGGCTTTTCATTTTTCATAGGATGAAATTCAAAGTCCCTAGCATGACAAGTCCTCACATGATTTCACATAATTGCATAATCTAGTCCCTGACTGTTCTTGCCACTCTTTCTCCTTGGAATCTACATGACAGCTGTTTTTATTTTCTTTCACTTCCTAGAACATATCATGCTTTTGCCCAGGAGTCTTCACATGCTATCACTTTTGCCTGGAATTTTGTCCTCAAAATCTCCCACATTCAAGGGACAAGGAGAAATTGCATAAAAACCTTAGTGACTTTATGGAAGGGGGACTAAAGGAGAGTGGAGAAGCCAGGATAATCTTAAGTCCAGAAGACTGGGATAATAAAAGTCCTGATTATATTTTACTTATTAAAACAAAATGGATTTTATGGGGAGAGGTAGTCAACTTCAGAACCACTGAGTTTGAACTGATGGCTGAACATTTAAGTGGATAGGTATGGGAGTGAGTGGTAGGGACCAGAGAGGCTCATTTGTATGCCTATGAGAGAAGATGAAGAAGTTGGTATAGAGGGAGGTGAGGGTCTTCTATTTTACAGTCATTGCACAAATGTATGAAGAATAGGTTTATAGCTTTCCCATACTTGTCCTTTACCAGGAAGAATCCCAAAGTTGAAGGGGAAATCCGTCAAACACAAAAGACGACAGAAATAGAGAAAGTGGGGGACAAAAAACATACGATGTATAGAAAAAGAATAGCAACATGGCAGAAGTAAGTTCTTCCTTAGCAGTAATTGCTTTAAATGTAAATTATTAAAATTTTTAATTCAAAGACAGAGACGGGCAGAATAGAGTTAACAAAAAGCATGATCCAAGTATCTGCTGTATACAACAGACTCACTTTAGACTCAAATATACAAATAGGTTGAAAGTAAAAGGATGGAAAAGAGATTTGATGCAAATAGCAACAAAAAGAGAACTGGGATGAATACACTAATAACAGACAAAACAGACTTTAAGCCAAAAATTGTTATAAGGGACAAAGAGGAATAGTATATACTGATAAAAGGGCCAATTCAAGAAGGTATAACAATATAGACATATATACACCAAACAACAGGGACTCAAAATATATGATTTAAGAATTGAAGGGAGTTATAGATAGTTCTACAATAGTTGAAGGCTTCAATACCCAACTTTCAATAATGAATAGAACAATGAGACAGAAAAGGTTAATGAAACAGAGGACTTGAAAAACACTATAAGCCAACTAGATGTAACAGGTATATGCAGAACACTCCACCCCAAAACAGCAGAATAAACATTATTCTCAAGTGCACAAGGAACCTTCTTCAGAACAGACCATAGTTTAGACCACAAAATAATTCTCATTAAATTTTATTTTATTTTGTTTATTTATTTATTTTTTGGCCATGCTGCACAGCATGTGGGATCTTAGTTCCCTAACCAGAGATTGAACCTCTGCCCCCTGCAGTGAAAGCACAGAGTCTTAACCACTGGACAGCCAGGGAAGTCCCTCAATACATTTTAAAATATTAAAATCGTACAAAGTATCTTCACCAACCAAAATGTAGAGGAGCTAAGAATAGAAATCAATAACAGAAGGAAGACAGGAAATTTCATAACAGAAACTAAACAGCAAACCTTAAACAACAAAAGTCTTAAAGAAGAAATCACAAGAGAAAATTTCAAAATACTTTGAGAAGAATGAAAATGAAAATGCAACATACCAAAGCTTATGTGATACAGCAAAAGCAGGGCTCCAAGATACATTTATACTGTAAACAACTATGTTAAAACATAAATCAGTAACCTAACTTTACACTTTGAAGAACTAGAAAAAGAACAAACTAAACCCAAATCTAGCAGAAAGAAAGAATTAATAAAGATTAGAGAAGAGATAAATAAATCAGAGAATAGAAAAACAAGAGAGGAAATCAATCAAATAAAAAGTTATTTTTTGGAAAAGATCAACCAACAAGATTAACAACATTTACTTAGATTGACTAGGAAAGAACAAAATGAAAGCTCAAATTACTAAAATCAAAAATGAAAGTGGGTACATTACAACCAACATTACAGAAATTTAAAAGATTATAAGAAAAATTAAGCATCTGGGGGCTTCCCTGGTGGCGCAGGGGTTGAGAGTCCACCTGCCGATGCAGGGGACACGGGTTCGTGCCCCGGTCCAGGAGGATCCCACATGCCGCAGAGTGGCTGGGCCCATGAGCCATGGCCGCTGAGCCTGTGCGTCCAGAGCCTGTGCTCCGCAATGGGAGAGGCCACAAGAGTGAGAGGCCCGCGTACCGCCAAAAAAAAAAAAAAAAAAAAATTAAGCATCTGTATACCAAGACATTAGAAAACCAAGATGAAATGGAAAAATTCCTAGAACACACAAACTATCAAAACTGACTCAAGAAGAAATAGAAATTTTGAACAGACGTATAACAGGCAAAGGGATTGAATCAGTAATCAAAAAGGTCTCAAGGACAAGCTCTGCACCAGATGACTTCACTGCTGAATTCTATGAATATTTAAAGAAGAATGAAAACCAATCCTTGGTAAACTCTTCCAAAAAATTTTTGGAAGTCTTTCCTAACTCGTTCTATGAAGCCAGCATTACTCTGATAGGAAAGCCAGAGCAAGACATAAAAACAAAGCTACAGACCAGTATCCCTTTTGAATATAGATGCAAAAATCCTCAGCAATATATTAGTAAACTGAATTCAGCAGTATATTAAAGGAATATACACCATGACTAAGTAGGATTTATCCGAGGAACGTAAGACTGGTTCACGAAAATTACCAATGTAATACACCAATTAACAGAATGAAGGAAAAACTACACGATTATCTCTGTTAATGAAGAAAAAGAGCATTTGACAAATTTCAACACCTTTCATGATAAAACCACTCAACAAACTAGCAATAGAAAGGAATTTCGTCAACCTGAAAAAGGACATTTATGAAATACCCACAGATAACATTATACTCAATTATGAAAAACTGAATGCTATCCTCCTAAGATCAGAAAGAAGATAAGGATGCCACTTTTTTTTTGTTTGTTTTACTTCTATTCAACATTGGAACAAAAGTTCTAGCCAGTGTAATTAGGCAGGAAAAAGAAATAAAAAGCATCCAAATTGGAAAGGAAGAAGTAAAACTATCTCTATTCACATATGACATGATCTTATATACAGATAAAATCCTAAAGAATACACAAAACAACTAGGGCCATTCGATGAATTTGACAAGTTGCGGGTTGTACAAAGTCAATGTGCAAAAATCATTCACACTTCTATACATTAGGAATGGGCAATCCAAAAATAAAATTAAGAAAACAATTTAATTTTCAACAGCATCAAAAAAATAAAATATTGATACTTTAACCAAGGAGGTATAAGTCATATACACCAAAAACTACAAAACACTGCTGAAGGAAATTAAAGAAAACCTAAATGAAAAGAAAGACATCAAGTGTCATAGACTGGAAGACAATATTGTTAAGATTGAAGTACTCCCCAAAGTGATCTACAGATTCAATATAATCACTATCAAAATCCTAATGGCCTTTTTTGAAGAAATGGAAATGCTGGCCTTTTTTGAAAAAATGGAAATGGAAATTTATATGGAATTGGGGGACCCTGAATAGCCAAATCAATCTTGAGAAAGCAGAACAATGTTGGAGGCCTCATACTTTCCTATTTCAAAACGTAATACAAAGCTACAGTAATCAAAAGAGTGTGGTACTGGCCCATAGATAGACAAACTGTATCAGTGGAATAGAATTGAGGGTCCAGAAATAAACCCATACATCTAGGGCAAATTGATTTTTGACAGGGTGCCAAGACCATCCAATGGAGAAAGAACAGTGTCTTCAACAAACGGTGCTAGAACAACTAGATATCCACATGCAAAAGAATGAAGTTGGACCCCTATCTCACATAAAAAAATTAACTCATAATGAATCAAAGACCTAAGCATAAGAGCTAAAACCATAAGCTGTCTGGAAGAAAATATAGGGGCAATCTTCATGACCTTGAATTATGTGATGGTTTCTTAAATATGACACCAAAAGCACAAGCAACAAGAACAAGAAAAAAATAGATAAATTGGACTTCATCAAAATTAAAACCTTTTGTGAATCAGAGGATACTTACCAAGGAAGCAAAAAGACAACCTACAGAATGAGATAAAATATTTGCAAATCATACATTGATAAGGGTCTAGTATCCAGAATATATAAAGAAATCTTACAACTCAACAAACAACAGAAAATTGACTCAATTTAAAAATGGGGGGGCTTTCCTGGTGCCGCAGTGGTTGAGAGTCCGCCTGCCGATGCAGGGGACACGGGTTCGTGCCCCAGTCCGGGAGGATCCCACATGCCGTGGAGCGGCTGGGCCTGTGAGCCATGGCCGCTGAGCCTGCACTCCGCAACGGGAGAGGCCACAACAGTGAGAAGCCCGCGTAAAGCAAAAAAAAAAATAGGGCAAAGGACTTAAATAGACATTTCTCCAAAAAAGATATACATTGGCCAACAAGCACATGCAAAGATGTTCAACATCACTAATCATTAGAGAAATTCAAATCCAAATAAGATACCACTTCACACCACTAGGATGGTTGTAATGCAAAAAAAAAAAAAAAAAAAAAAAGGAAAATAACAAGTGTTGGCCAAGATGTAGGGAAATTGGAACCATTGTACCCTACTGGTGGGAATGTAAAATGGTGCAGCCACTGTGGAAAACAATTTGGTGGTTCCTCAAACAAACAAAGAATTAC
This sequence comes from Delphinapterus leucas, assembly GCF_059928025.1. Taxonomy (NCBI): domain Eukaryota; kingdom Metazoa; phylum Chordata; class Mammalia; order Artiodactyla; family Monodontidae; genus Delphinapterus; species Delphinapterus leucas. The sequence goes on from NC_143150.1 coordinate 35,909,830, forward strand.
CTTATGACCCAGAAATTCCACTCCTAGGTACAAAGCCAAAATAACTGAAGACAGTTATTCAAACAAATACTTGTACCCAAAAATTCAGAGCAGCATTATTCATAATAGCCAAAAGGTAGAAACAACTAAATGTCCATCACTTGATGAATGAATAAAACAAAATGTGGTTGCTATGGACTGAATTTTGTACCCCCCCAAGATTCATCCCCAGTGTGATGGTATTTGCAGGTGGAGCCTTTGGGAGGTAATTAGGTTTAGATGAGGTCATGAGAATGGAGCCCCCAGGGAGGGATTAATGCCCTTATAAGAAGAAACCAGAGAGCTAGCACGCTTGTACGCTTGCGCTTGCGCTCGCGCTCGCGCTCTCTCGCTCTCTCTCTCTCTCTCTCTCTCTCTCTCTCTCTCTCTCGCTCTCGCTCTCGCTCTCGCTCTCACTCTCGCTCTCTTTCCCTCCCTCCCCCACCCCTTGCCATGTGAGGACACAGCAAGACGACAGCCATCTGCAAACCAGGAAGAGGGTCCTCACTAGACATAGAATCTGCTGGCATCTTGGTCTTGGAAATCCTGACGTTGACACTATGACAGATAAATATTTATTGCTTAAGTCACTCAATCTATGGTACTGTTGTAACAGCCTAAACTAAGACAGTCCATATAATGATATCCACATAATGGAATATTAGTTGGTCATAAAATGGAGTGAAGTACCTATACATACTAGAATATGGATAAACCTTGAAAACGTTATGCTAAGTGAACAAGCCAGACAGAAGAGTTTATATATTGCATGATTCCATTTACACAAAATATCTAGAATAGCTGAATCCATAGAGACAGAAAGCAAATTAGCTGTTGTCAGTAGCTAGGGGAGGGAGGAATGGGGTGACTGATTAATGGGTACAGGGTCTCCTTTTGTGGTGATGACAGTGTTTTGGAACTAGATTGAGATGAAGGTTGCACAACATGTGCATGGACTAAATGGCACTGAATTATACAGTTTAAGATCGTTAATTTTATGCTATATGTGCCACCTCAATACAAAAAGGGCAGAAAGGGAAAAGAAAGGAAATTAGCAATTGTTGGGCTATGCCATATGTTAGGCTCTGTGCTAAGATTATGTATTATCCAATTAAACGCACTAAACAACTCTGTGAGTCATTATCGCCATTTCACAGAACAGCAAACCAAGGTTCACGTAAGTTAATATCCATAACTAATAATACATGGAGCTGTAATTCAAACCCAGGTCTGTCTGACTCCAAAGCCTACACTCTCTAGCACAGCCCACTCTCCAAGAACCTTCCACAGCTAGCCCCTCAGTACTCTGTCCGTAAGGACCTGTGTTATTGACCAAGAATAAAGCACAGCTCACCGGATATTCCTTCACACCAACAAACCCTGAAGAGAAAAATATTCAAATTAAAATTTTATTTTTGTATCAAGCCCTCCCTGAAATTAAAAAAAAAACCTGTCCATTCTTGAAAAGGCAGGAGAAACAAACAGCCTTCACAGATTTACAAGGCCTGACCTGTAACTGGGGTGATTTCGGGGGCTCGGGAAGTCTTTATCCCAAAGAAATACCTGCCCCCTCATGCTTTAATGCTCTTTACTAAGGAGATGGAGTCTTGGGTTCACAATTAGAAAAAAGGCTGAAGACAGAACTACTCCTGGGAGAGGAAACACACTGGTATTTTGATTAGGGCAGATCACATCATTTCATGAGGGCAGATTTTAATAAGCTGAGGAGGGAGCAGACAGAATAAAGACTAAACCTTCCCTTCCTTAGGCCACATAAAGAGTCAGTCACAGAGCAGCAAGACTTGCCTCGGTCGCTTGTCTCTGTCACTAACCATTATGCAGCCTCAGGCAAGGCCTTTCTCACTGGCCCAATGTTCTCTAATCTTCTGTGATTCTGAAATCCCACTTAATAAATTTTCCCAGGGCCAGCCCCATTTGTATTCTTATTAGTGGTAAGCACAGCAAAGTCCTTAGCTAATCCATGATGTGTGACTTTGTTTACACTTCTTTTATTAAGATTAATCACCATTTAAGGCCTTATGCCTTGATTACGGGGATCCTGTTGCTATGTAAGAGCTTAAACTTACTTTTGAAATATGAAACATGTTTTCAGTTACAGCCACTCATGGTCCCAATTCAGACAAACTTTTATTTAAATAAATCATTAGCCTTAACAAGAAAATCATAATTTATGAATACACAAAGTTGTAATGTACTGATTTGTTGGTCCCTGCATTGGCCTTTACAAGTGGCATGTTGCTATACATATGCATGGTGTTGGGTTAGGAGTTATTCAAAGTAAGTGACACTGATAGAAGTCTGGCTCACCGGTAACTTATTTTCTAAGGCAGGAGTTTACTCTGCTGTTTTCAAACAGATATCCCACACTTCCTCCTGCATTTCCTTTGCTGAATTCCTGATCAGGATCCCACAACTCACATTAGTGTTGTTTGACTTCCTGGGGCAGAGATACTGCTGAGTGTTAAAACCCACAATCACACCAAGACATTTTTTCAACACTCCGCAGTATTTTAAGAATCATCTCTTGTTCCATGCCATTCCAGTTCATTCCATTTCCTTTGCCATTGTTGAGTATTTCTCTAACATGCAGGTAACTAGAAGTCCCTTCCTTGGTACTGTGAATGAAAAATGTTGCCCGCCATATCAGCAAACAAAGGATGCTTCGGCCATCAAGCCATCAGCCACTACCACAGCCCCAACAGTTAGCCCTGAGGGAACTCAGGATGGAGACAAACCGGCTGCCACCACTGCCAAGCCCTCAGCCACCCCCCAGTGGTGCACCCTGAGGGGACTCAGGATGGGAAAGAACAGGATACTGGCCCTAGATAGCTAAGGTGCATATCAAAGGAATGATTTCAATGAGCCCAGACTCTTGCATATTCCCATACGTAGAAAAGCACTAAATTCATCAACTTGAGATATCTGGGTTTCTTTAATTAACAGTAATATTTTGCTGTTCCAACTACCTGGTGTTTGTTGCAAAAACCCCTATGTATCCTGGCCCCCCCCTTACCTCTTTGGAGCCAGTCCCTCAGAGCTATCTGAGAGGCTGCCTCCAGTCTGCCAAACAAACAATAATTCTCAACTTTTAGGTTGTGCTTTTTTTTTTTAGTCAGCAGTAAATAAAAACCTGCCTTCAAACTGCTCAATTTGTTAAAGCCTTTATGATGTTGTGGTCATCTCGACGCTGGACACATTGTTATGGCATGAGTGCCTTATATAGAGAAGTCACAAAAAAATCTCAACATAGAGCTATGGTAATTAGCAAGACAAAGGGCAACCTCCCTAAGGCAGAACATTAAAGAATGAGTCACTGTTTGGGGACAAATGAGAAATAAGAGGTAGAAGGCTAGATTCAATCCAGAAACTGGTTTTCCATGAAAACCTGTAAACCTTTCCCTTTGGGGATGAAAAAGTCAATAGTTTCTTAGTGTATTGAAAGCTGGTATTATGCCTTGTAGATCTTTGCTATAATCAACACCCTACTCACAGCCAGTGCTCACCACAAGTTAGATGGTGATAGGGAAGTAGCAATGATTATAAGAATGAATTCAATCACTTGTCAAAATTTATCAATTTGTGAGGACTCCTTTTCATGTTGTTTCCTCACAAAATATTTCATATTTTCTGAGATTCTGTTCCATACAACACCTGGACAATCCCAGGTGGGTAAAATTAAGAGAACATCCCATCTTTGAAATGTGACACTACTCATTAAATGGCAGTGGTTCTCAATGGGGAGGGTGATTTTGCACCACAGGGGGCATTTAGCAATGTCTGGAGACATGTTTGGTTGTCCCAAGATGGGGGTGAAACCAAGCAGCACCCTGTGGGGCCCTCCCAGGTACAAATCCTTTCTGTGCACCCCACTAACCCCCACCCCCATTCTTGTTTGTAGGAAAAATAGGCTTCATTCAGCCTCCTAGGACTTCCCTGAGTTCCAAAGGGCAGATTCACAGTTGCTAATCAGGGAAGTAAGAGGGATGCAGAGACAAAGGAGGAACAATCAAGAAACAATAGTACAGCCTCAGGGCAGCGTCCTGGGTCTCCTGAAATATACATAACTATATACATAACTATATCTTTGAGTTCTTCTGCAGGAAGAAGTGGAGGATGGTAATTTCAGGCTGAGTTCAAGATCCCTGGAGCACTGCCCTGTTACCTCAACACCAGCCAATCAAAAGAAAGTCACACACCCTGCAACCCTCACCCCAAATTTTGCCTATAAAAACTTCTCCCTGAAAACCATCAGAGAGTTTGGGGTTTTTGAGCATGAGCCAACCACTCTCCTTGGTTGGCCCTGCAATAAAACTTTTTCTGCTCCAAACTCCGACGTTTCCGTTTTTTTGCCCTCATGTGAGTCGGGCACGTGAACTTGAGTCCTGTAATAAGGGGTGTTGCTGGCATTTAAGTGAATAGAGGGCAGGGATGCTGTTAAACATCCTTCAATGCACAGGACAGCCCCCCACAATAAGGAATCATCTGGCCCAAAATGTCAATAGCACCCAGGTTGAGAAATCCTGCTTAATGGGGAAAAGAAAATGCCTTTGTTAGGGGAACCACCGACGTTTGAAACCACCTGCTCTGGCCAGGCCCGGTAGTAACCACTTGCATGAGTTATCTTACGACGGAAGGTCCTGGTAAGGAACGCAGAACTAACAAGCTACCACCAGAAGAATTCGGGAAAGGTCAAAAGGAGAGAGGAGACGCCAGTCTGTACGTCCTACCAACCTCCCAGAACCCTTCTGGGTGAAATCCATCTTGGCTGAGCCATGTGCAGGCCACCAGGAAGGACCCTGAGTCAGAATGACTGGCCAGAGACAATCCGGAAATTAACCCCATTACCATAAAACCCAAGACTGCCAGCCACGTGGCAGAGCAGTTCTCCTGGGTTCCCTTACCCTGCTGCTCTCCTCCCAGGCGCCCCTTCCCAATGAAGTCTCTTTGCTTCGTCAATGTGTGTGTCTCCTCAGACAATTCATTTCTGAGTGTTAGACAAGAGCCCACTCTCGGGCCCTGGAAGGGGTCCCACTTCCTGCAACACCTTTCCTCTCTGGGTTCCTCATATCAGTCTCTCTTTGCCTATTACACTAAACTTCAGTCTACACATCCCACTTACTACTCTGGTCAAGGCTGTTAAGAACAGAGAAGAGACAGGGCCCCTGAATGCTTCTGTGTCAATTGCATTTTGACAGTCGTTATCTGGATGGTGTTTGGATAGGGCCAGGCCATGTGAATAAAGCTCGCCTAGAAGCCAAATAGATTTGGACTTAAATTATCCACAGTCACTTCCATTTTTGGCTTTGAACCACTTTTGCAGATGTGGCCTCTGGTTGCAATGTGCCCTGGGAGAGTTCAAGCAAACATACACTCTTAGCCACCAAGTAGAAAACCTGAATATTTCCATATACACGGAGAAGATGAGTTCCCCCAGCCCACAAGGCTGACAAGCAACCTAGGCAAGCTTAGGCTCCTACAGAAGTCAGCTTCTTAATTGCACTAGGAGATCCACTAATAGGTTTGTCCTGGAACTCGTATGGTAATAGCCTCACATTTTCATGGTGCTTTTAGCCTTGGAAAGGGTTTTCCTTTATACAACCTCAAGCTCTTGAAGAGGCAGGAACACGCAGAAAAAGAAATGGGTCTTATCCACCATCCATGGGAAAGCCCCCAAATTCAAAAACACCCAGAATACCCCTATGTTAAAGACAATTGCATTATACACATAGGGCCTTTGAAGGAGACAGCTCACAAGCATAGCGCTTTCTTTCCTTCTCCCTGGGCATCGCTCCTGATTGCATCCTAGGCTTGAAGTAGAAGCGTCAACTGAGCTGCAGTTTAGTCAGAGAAAGGGAGATGCCCCAGAGTCTTGTCCAGAGTCACATTTTCTCCTCACTCCTCATGCCAAAAGAGGGACCAGCTTAATCACAACACAGACCTCTTTTGTTTGGGAGGCTGTACATTCGAGCCGGCTGACCACAGCAGAACTGCATTTGAATGGGAGAAAGGCAGCAAGGTTCCAGAATCGAGTGATTTTTTTTTTAAATCTATATCACGGGCCAATCTTTAGAAACACTTCTTCAAGTTGTTTAAAGAGTATGGAAACGGAGACTCCACCCTCACCCCTGCCCCCCAAACCCCCTCAGCCAGGAACACAAACTCTTCGTTCCCCAAAGCAATACTTTTCTCCAGCGCCTTGCTCCCACACAAAAGCTTAATACTCTCCAGAATACTGGGCCACCCGGGGCTTAGGGAACCGAGGACAACAGATAAACTTGTCTTGCTTGGTGCCTCGAGGGACTTTCTCAGGGTAGCCTAGGAGAATTGCTAGGGCTCCCGCTGAACATAAGTAAGCCAGCTTCACCGGCACAGCAATGGGAACACTCGGCCATTTAGGGCTGACGGTTCTTTCCGGAGCTCGACTCAAGCTCGCAGTGCGTGCTCAGGGGGTTAAGGCGACAGCGGCAAGCACAGCAGAGCTTTCTCCGAGCTCTAGGTTGTTCTGAGAACGGGCAGGGAAAAGGGTTTCAGGTACCAGCCCAGCGGCCAGAGAGGCAGAGCCCCCGCACCCGCCTTTCTGGAGAGAGGTAGTGAGGGAGATAAAAGACAAAGCCGAGCTTTGGGGCTGTGTGGCCGGGCCAGGAGATGCTGCCAGCTAGCGGACCTAAGCGCCTGCAGGTTGCAGGTATGAATCTCAGCCATTTCTTCCCAGGAAGTTTCAAGAGGGTTCAGGGCACCCGAGTACAGCGTGAGTGGTGGCGGGTGGGGAGGTGCCTCACGTGACCCGAAGGTGCGAAGATCAAGGAGGGGTCCAAGTGGCCGGTGACATCCACCCCTCCACACCCACACAGACGCCACTGCCACCGCTAAGCAACTTACTCCCTCCTACAATACCGCTATCCATCCCCACTCCTCTTCTATCTAGGTTGGGTCTTGGATGACCGACCCTAACCCTACGGGTGAGAGGGGCAAGGATGTGAGAATTGGGCTGCGCCCCGAGGCTGCCTGCACTGGGTTGCACTAGAAGGGTCAGGGATCCAAGACCCCCACGTCAGCTCCTGGCGACTCAGGGTCCCGCGCTCGGTGCCGAGGCCCTGCTGTCCACCGGCCGCTCGCCCGCGCTCTCGCTGGCTCAACTCCCCTTCCCTCGGGATGACCCGTGGCTGCCCATGCAGCCCCGCCACCAGCGGCTCAGAGCCCGGTCTGACGGGGGGCGGGGGAGGGTCACAGTCCAAAGGAGGGGCACTCAGGACAAGGGGCAAATAGAGTCTGCCGGCCAGGCGCTCCGAGCTTCTCCGGTCCCCTCTACCCGAAACCGCGCTCAGCCCCCCAGTCTCTGTCACCACCTAGGGGAGGGGGAGGCCCGGGGAGAGCAAACGAATGAAACAGAAAATTCCGTACCGAGGGGGGAGAGATGAGACGGTGGGACAGGGCAGCGCGGGGGCTGACTTGGGGTTTCATCTGCGGCTTCCTTCCACCCCTGGCTACCGAGCTGCAGAGAAGGCAGGAGCTGCTGCCCCATCCTCCCTCTCGCTCTTTCCCTCCCCCTCCCCGCCTCCCCCGCCCTGCCCCGCCCGCCCTGCCTTGAGCTCAGAGTGTGTGAGGCAGCCGGTCCAGGTTGGGGGAGGTGAGAGGTGCTTTCGCCAACAGCAGCGGTCTCCCCCAACGCCCCCCCCCACACACATACACACACCTCACAACCGCAACGGGTTCTCCCAGCTCGCAGCCACCCAAAGGAGAGGAGGAAGAGAAAAGGAGCAGAGGGAAGCGGGGAGCAGATAGAAGGGAAAGGGAAGAGCTCAGGGTTGGACATTTTTGGAGCTGGGGTGCGGAGGAGAAAAGGAGCGCGCCTCCTCGATTTTCCCCTCCCCACCCCTCTTTGCTTTTCTCTCCCCTTCGTTGTATAGCATTTTCCAGAAGCGGCAGCGGAAGGGGACAGAAACCTCTAGTCTAGAAAGATTTGGAAGGGTGGCCAGGGCTCCCGCCAGCCACTACCTAGCAGCTGGAGCTGGAGCTGGAGTGTGTGTGTGTGTGCATGTGAGAGTGCGGATGCGGGTCTCTCTGTCTCTCCCCGTGTCTCCTCTCTCTCCTCCTCACACTCCCGCATCAGCTACCTCTGTCAGTTCCCCGTGTCAGTTTCTTCCCCTGCTCTTTTCGTGTGTCAAGCTGCGGGAAGGAGTGTGTGTCTTTGAAGCGGCCCACGTTGGGTCAGAGAGCCGGGAGAAGCGAGCGAGGACAAGGCAGGGGCGCGGGTAGAGCAGAGAGTTTCGGGGTGCTGACGAAGGCGAAAGGTGAGCAGAGCCGGCCGGCCACAGGGAAGTTTGGGAATGACTGAGAAGCAAAGGGAGAAATCACGGTAGGAGCCGGCACTTGCGCTTCTTGCCACGCCCCGCCCCTTTCCCGGTGCCCATCCGCCCACCGGCCAGGCAGCCTTGAGGCCCCGGCTGGGCTGTCCCAGGCGGTTGCTGTTGGCGCGCCGCGGAAGGACCGGTAAGGCGGCAGCACCGAGCTCCTTGGCTCTCGGACGCCAGACGACGCACATCCGAACAAATCGCTTGGCCTGGGGTAAGTCGACAGGCGGCCCAGAGCCCTCTGCTTTGCTGCCGGAGCGCTGCCAAAAGGCGGCGAGGTGCGGGCTGAGTGAAGATGCCGGGATGCTGAGGGCTGGGAGGCGCTGGCTGGCTGTGGGCTAGGGTGGTGGGGAGCAGAGCGAAGCAAGCAACAGATTGTTTTTTGGACACAGGGAGAGAGATATGCTGGGGCTCTAGGGGTGTCAGGACAAGGTGGCTCTTGGCAATGTCCAAAAACATCCTTTTCGTTTGGGATGTTCTCCTAAACCAGAGCTTTGCCCTACCCCTGGACAGTGATCTGAGATCAATATTGACCTGGGAGATGGGCATGGAATAAGGACACTGGCCCTTTGGCCAAAAGCCACTTTAAGATGCCGAGAGCCGGAGGTGAGCTCACAAGGGCTCAGGGACCAGAGCCCCCATTGACCTTCTTTCTGTTTTGTATCCTTCAAACTTATGAAACGGCCAGATTCATTCCCCTGGATCCTTAAAGGAACCAGGAAATACAAATAGGGGGACATCAGTCAGATCTCTGCTCCAAAGTGGACACCCCCTCGCTCCCCAAACACACACACTGACTTGGACAAACAGTCATGATCATGATTGTTCCCCCACACACACAGGTACTGAGCTGTATTTCCAGATCCTGATCTTTCTCCATGGTCTCTAAGAGTGAAACTAGGAAAAGGGCTCTTTACCCCTTTGCCAGTTTGGGATCTTCTTGCCATAGTCAAGTATGTGGTGATGGCTACCGCAGGAAGCCAGGAAAGCGGTTTGGAAGACAGGATCTCTGAACTTTACCTGAGTTTATCATATGAGTAGGAGAGACACAGGCTATAATCAGTAATGCTCCCTTTAGAGATTGTGCGTGTCAGCCTTGGCTTCAAAGGAAAAAATATTTACTACATTGACATGGCACCCAGATCCACTTGTCTGTTGCTATATATTTATCTTCATGGCATTTAGCAAATAGGGCAAGTTTATATAGTAGCGTTTGTAATTGTCTATTGTGGGTCTCGGGCATTTTTTTGGTGTTCTACAGATGTTGGTGTTTGGTGTTATATGATGTTTCCTTTCCTACAGACTCTTAAAAAGCTGAGATAAATGATGTCAAATGGTACCTTTCACCCAGTCTTTAACATCTGCTTATTCTAAACCAGAAGGCATGGAAATACATTTGCATAGTACCAAGTTGGTCTCAAAGCAAATGTTCAGCCCAGGATAAAGGAAACCCAAAGGGTCAAGCTCTATCTGCCAGGTTGAAGGAAAAACTGAATGCCACTTGAAATCTGTTTTGGTCCCTGGAAGATGATGTTTTCATGAAGTTTTACCATAGATAGACAGAGAGGCAGATAGATAGATAGAGTGAGTGTGATACTGCTTTCATAAAGTTGTAATATATGTGGTGTGTATGTATGTTTTCTAGGACTCAGATCAACTCCATACAATCTGGGCTCTGTGCTGCTGTAGCCAAGTGGGGAGTATTTGAATTTGTGTTTCCAAAGCATCCAGGCTCCTCTGTTAAACTTCCTATTTATTATTATGTTACCAAAATACAATGAATTACCTCTTTCCAACTCAGCAAATGAGAGAAACAGATTTTGCATTAAATGAACTGTTTATGTTGCATCAGGCAATTCGTTCTAATGCTCACTGCCGAGAGACGGGATAGAACAAGGATTACTCAATAGGAACTGAAAAGGTGCCTGTTCTGTTACTTTCTTAGGCAGTCATAAGCAAGTATCTTCTTAGGTTAAAATTACACTTTCCCATAAATAGCAAACACCAGGTTGCAGACAGGTAGGAAAGAATCAGCAGCTTCCTACTAGGGGAAGAACTGAAAGTGTCAACAGGCATGAAGCCTGAAGTATAGGTCTTTGCTCTGTTCTTGGTGATGTGAGTATCTGGCTGCTGCAGTGGGTCCTGGTCCACGGTTCCTCAGGGGACAAGGAGATGGGCAGTTCAGGGATACAGAGCAATGTAGTCCTCAGCTGTGTTGACACACATTCACCTGGCTTTAGTGTATGCTCTAACGCAGAGACCTGGACCAGATAACATCTGTCATTTCTACCAGCTATAAGAGCTATAGCACTATGAGTCCATTCTTTCTAGAATTAACAACTGAAACCAGAATGACACATAGAACCACAGTGCTTAGAGAAGGCCAGGCCAGAAAATTACAGATGCGGTGGGGATGAAGAGGAAAAGGATAGGACAGAACCCACAGATGTTTTGAAACACGGAAAGAAAACCATCCAGGTGTTTGCTTTCTTTTGCTTTGGCTGGGGATGGAATTAGTCCAGGAAATTGATTAAGAACTGAAGCACCCTAAAATTGCCTACGGTTTGCCTTGTAAACACTGCAAACAGTGAGAGAATTCCTTAGAACCTGAGAATGGGGAGCACTGAAGTACATTTTCACTTTTGCCATCGCATTTCACTCCTTGGCATATTCAATTCCAATCTATGAGCCATTCAGGTGCTTAATTATCGAATGGATAATTTCAAACATGTCATGCTATTGCCCTCCAGCCTGCTTCCAAATATTCCACTTTGTCTTTTGCCATGACTCCATCACTGAAAGAGAGGGACCTAAATATTTCTGCCTGCTTTACTTCTGCCAAAGTTTCTTGTTTTCAGCTAAGTACACAAAGTCGTTCAGAAGCCTCCTGTGAGCTGGTGGGGAATAAGAGGAGCAAGACCTTTCTCCCCAGAGTGCCCTGTGCCACCGGCCTGATCTGGCCTGGCTAGTTTCCAGATTTCTGGGGAGGGGTACGACAAAGTTTGCAGCCTGCAGACAGAAATGATGCCTCATTCTAGGCAGAAGTTGTAGCTAATCAACCCCACACCAGGGCTAAGCTGAGGCTCGCCACTGAGTCCAGAGCTTAGTAGCTGAGGTTTCCATAGTATCATCCTTTCTAAACTCACATAGCTTCACTTCTGTTGGTGGATCTCTCAAGCCCTTTGTCCAGTGAGACCAACCAACCCATCCCAATAGCAAGGAAGGAGTCCTGAATGACCCAGCTGTGGTCTCATGAGCAAACATGTACACCATACTCAACTGAGCGAGATCATTTAAAAAATAATAATAATAAAAGCTGGTGGGACAAAGCAAAAATTGCAGTTCGCTGGGTCAGGGAACTCTGCAAGTTCCCTAGGTTTGGTTGTCCATCACTCAGTGTGGAGTTGATGCTGGTAGCCCACACAATTGCCCCAGCTTTTTGCCTTAGCAAGGGCAAGGAAAGAGCTGATGGTAGGAAATAAGCAGGGATCTTGGCAGGGTCCAATCCCCTCATTTCTCCTATAAAGAAATTGAGGCCCAGAGAGTAGAAATGACTTCCCCAAAACATAGAACCAGCTAGTGACAGAACCAACCCAGGGCTGCCGGCTGGTACTGAATATGTTTCCTAAAGCTCTCTGAAGATCTTTCCAAAAAATTAAGAGGTAACAAAGGCCAAGTTTATCAAGATCACAGACCTCTACTTCCATCCCGTATTTATATATTCATACTTACATGTTTATTGCCATATCTTTTTGCCTTGCCTTCTCACCCACCATCTGCCCCCAGCGTGCGCGCACGCACACACACACACACGCACACACACACACACCCCTATCTTGCTAGCTAAGAAAACATGGCATATGCCTATAGCCAGTATATTCAGGTGGAGGGCAGAATTAAACATGACAAAGATTTAGCTGCTCACACTTATCTGATTGATATGGCTCACGCCACCAACAGCAAGACATCTACAAAACCCAGTCTCTGCTGCTCGCTTTTAGCTTTGAGGAACGGAAGCTGGTAGAATCTAGTAACTATGGTTTAGGCTTTGTATACTCAGAATCGGCGCCCATAAATATGTATACACACACACACACACACACACACACACTTCCTGAAGAATTAAAACAAAGGAAATAGAAAAGAGAAGGCAGATGATTCTCATAGTAAAGTATGAGAAGAAGGAAGGTTTGCAGGGAGGCTGTTTCCTGCCTCCATTCTTTAGCCCTGATGCCTGGTTTCCATTAATCCCACCATAGTTTCTTTTAGGATCTGAGAAAAGACACCAATGAAGACATGTCTATCACAGCCCAGAAGAATGATATGAAAAACTTTCACATTATAGGGAGAATATCACAAGGATAGGAAAGAGGCTAGAATGAGTGGGCTAAGGCCTTGCTACTCCAAGTGTGGTCCCCACAGTGGTAGCACCACCATCCCCTGGCAGCTACTTATAAATACAGAATCTCAGACCCTTCCTCAGACCTACCGAATTAGAATCTGACATTTAAGAATATCCCCCAGTGATTATTTTGTATGCTAAAGTTTGAGAGGCACTGGCTAGAGCTTATCCCAAAAAGCATCAGAAAGTCATTTGAAAATAAACAACTACCTACTGGGCATGTAGGAACAATTTATGCAGCTTATCATTTAAAAAACTAAAAATATGAACTTTCTCCATGTCCACTTCTCTCTGTATTCAGTGTAAAAGCCTTAAGTGTGGGCAAAAGAGTTGACTGAAAGGAAGCCACCAGGGCAGGTTGAGTCCCTATCACAATTTGAATCTCTCCTGCCTCTTCTTCCTTTGCATCTCTGTCTGTTTTCCTCTTCTGCTTTTAAGAGCCCATGTGATCATACTGGGCCTACCTGGATCATCCGGGATAATCTCCTTATTTTAAGACATTCTAATTAGCAACCTTAACCTAACACATTGTCAGGTTCTGGGGATGTGCTGACATATTTACAGGGCCATTACGTTGCCTACCATAATCTTCTATGTGTTGAGTGCTACAAATACATTATCTTAAGTAATCTTCACTACTGTCTCTAAATGATAGGTATTATTACTCCCATTTAACAGATGGGGAAACAGGATCAGGCAAGTTAAGTGGTATGCCTGATATTGTACAGCTAGTAAACGGTGGAGGCACAATGGGAACATAGGTGTCTCTTCCTCCAAATCCTGCATTTTCCCCTTGGCTTGCATTATAATGCCTGCTCATTATCAGAAAGCTCTTTCAATTGTTATTTTTGTTTTCCTTGTTGCTCTTTGTTATTTTGTTTCATGTTTTCTCTTTTTTATTTAAATTTTTGAATAGATAATTTATGCCCATTGTTTGAAAATCAAAATATATAAAAGGGTATTCAGTGACAAGCCTTGCTTCCACTGTTTCCCATCTACTTGGTTGCCATCACCCCTGCCTCATTTTATGTTTTCCCCTCTAGAACTTCTGAATGAACATGTAAGAAACTATGAATTGATGTGCAGAAAGGTTTTTACATCATAACAAAACCTCTCAAGCTACAGCCCAAATCCATTCTGTCCTTTTGCTGCATTCTCAATACAACACAACTTTGGAAGAACTAACACCTGTGTTAAGGGACAAATCTTTCGGCCAATCAGTTATGCAAGCAATTGGTGACCACGCCCACTTTCTATAACGCTTTATAGTCCCACTGACCCCGTGGTGCTCACCTGAGTACTCTGTACATCATATAACCCTAATGCCTCAATATTTTTATATATCCCACCAATTTTATCTGAACATTCCAGAATCCTGGAATTCCAGGAAGCACAAACACAAGAGGGGAGGGGTGGGGGAGGGAGACAGAGAAAGGAGAGAAGTGTTCACAGTGCACACTGGGGGAAAAACATTTAAAATTCATGAAATATAGTTATCATTACACCACAGAGTAACAAGGGGATCATATTTTAGTATAAATAAGCCCAATGTCTTATTTATAAATAATCTTTTAAAAATTGACACAGCTTTCCATCTAACTTGCAAAAGAACGTGGAACTTTTGCATAGTTGTAAACACTGAAACAGACTACCATATAGTTGGGTGGAATGTAATATATCAACAGGCAGAGAAAAAGATGACAAGTTTGGTTTAAACAAAGAATTGAGTAAAACTGATAACAAAATCAATACGCCACAGTTAATTATTTCTGTTATCCCTGCTATGGACATTGTAACTTAAGAACTGCTTCTTCCCAACGTATCAGTTGCATGCAGTATATACTTGCCTTCTCATAGCACAAAATGGAACATCTTATCATCCTTTTTTTGTTTAGACCAGTGTTTTTCAAAATGTGGGCAATGATTCATTAATATACTGTGAAATCAGTTTAGTAGCTCATCACCACTATTTTTAAATAAAACAGATTAAAAGAGAAAAATGTGAATCACATGTAGTAAGAGTAAACATTGTTTCATGAAACTTTTGTTCAGTACCGTATGTATGTGAGTCTGTGCGTGTGAGTGTGTGGTGAATGTATGTGTGAGTATGTGCACGTTTGTGTGTATGTTGGATCCTATGTAAATTTTTTTTTTTTGGCTGTGGGTTACTGTCAAAAAGTTTGATAAATAGTGCTTTGAATTATTGGAACCACTGGCCAGATATTATAAATAATCCTTATAAATAAATGAATCTCTGCCTAAACATAAAAACCTTGGTCTTCCTGAACTATTAGGGAACTCTATGCTACCCTTTGGCATTGTAGTACCAAATCTGTGGCAATGCCCGGAAAGCAACAGGGATCCAAAGAAAAACTTAAAAATCCAATAAAAATGGGAATGCTTTCTCTCTGTGATGCAAGAACATCTGGGGATTTATGACATCTGGATTTGGAACTGAGCTTCCCAGTTGTCACTTCCATTGCCATCTCTTAGATACAGTGGCTCAGGGGCCCTGGCCAGTACTGAACATCACCTGACAGTCTGCAGCTTACATAAAATATTTTACCTCAAAAGCCACTTTATGCTATAGACTGTGCTGACATCTTCACAAAGTGGTCATCCCCAGAAACATTTCCTAGATTGGTACCATTTAGTCTAATAAATACCAAGCAATAAAGAAAGGTACGTTTGGGGATAAATCAAGGAAAGAGCTGATGAAGTGGTGATGTATAAGTAAAGGTTTTCCTAGGACTGCAGAAAAGAGGATGTTCACGTTTGTCATAGGATAATTATACCAGGGAAGAGAAAACTGAGAGAGCGAATGGGGAGGAAAGAAAGAGGAGAGTGTTAAGTAGTAATTAAACAGTCAAATCCTCCAAGGGTTAACTGAGCCCCTACTGTCAATCACTTGACAGATGTTCACTGAGTGTGGACTAGGTGGAAGGCACTGTGGGATACAAATGTGCATGCCCACCCTTTCCCTCTAGGAGCTTACAACATGATCAGGAGTGAGTTGGATGAAGTAAAATTGTGGTATGGCTGAGTAGGATGCTGTGGTTTAATCCATTCATGGAAATCTACGCAGGCACATCTAAGAGACAGAACTGGGAAATTAGGTTGTGGTAGGTCTGTGGAGAGCTTTATAAGTTAGGATGTGGCTAGATTTAATTTAATGTATGAAACAGAGATAGCAATGGATTTTGAGATAAGAAATGAAATAATGATAGCAATGTTTGGGGATGATTATCCTGGAAATCGTATACAGGAAGGATTGATGGAGGAGCAAGCAATGGCAGGCATACTGGTTAGGAAGCAATTATAGAAATCCAGGCATGAGGAGTAAGTGACACTGTGGTTGAGTATTGAATCTTGAGTCCAAACCCAGTGTGATGTGATTCTAGCTCTGCCACCCTGAGCCTTAGTTTTCTCGTCTATGAAAAGAGGATACTAAGAAGACCTACCTCATAGGAATGATACGAGGATAAAATGAGTTAATACATGTAAAGTACTTAGCCCAGTACCTGGCCACAGCAAGCACTTGATCCATGTTAACGGTTATAGATTTTATTACTGTTGTTGTTACTGTAGTAGTGGGCCTGGAAAGGAGGGGCTGTGAAAGACACCATAAGGAACAGTAAATATATTGTGGTGAACTGTTGTATATGTGTGATGAAGGTAGTCAAAGATGACTGCAAGTTTTGTCCAGGTAACAGAGAATGGTGATGCCATAAGGAAATGTGAAGGTGGGGTGAGATGGGAAGATGATGAACTGAGATTTTGATATAGTATTAAGTTTGAAGCCAGACAAGGCATCCTTGTAAAAATGTCCGCCAAGAAATTTAGATGTGGGAATGGAGCTCAAGAGAGAGGTTAGGAAATGAGATGAAAATCTGGGAAGTCATAGATATACATATAAAAATTTTATCTCTAAAAAGTAGATTTACAATGTCTAAGGAAGAAAGAAGAGGGGGAAACGCAGATAAAGTAGAACCTGATGGTCCACGTTAACTGGAAGGAGAGGCGCCAGAGAAAGAATGATGGAAGGCAAAAGGATAACTGTGCCAAGCATCATGGAGAATTCAGAGGAAGAACATTCTATGCCTTGTGAACTTAAGATGCTTGTAATCCCGATGAAACAATATGATTTTGAGACTTGTGACAGAGAGCATTATAAAGTATGGAATATGTAATAATGACATTCGATT
This sequence comes from Delphinapterus leucas, assembly GCF_059928025.1. NCBI lineage: Eukaryota > Metazoa > Chordata > Mammalia > Artiodactyla > Monodontidae > Delphinapterus > Delphinapterus leucas. The sequence goes on from NC_143150.1 coordinate 35,926,827, forward strand.
TAAAAATATAAGCTCTTGGTTCCAAAATATACCTTATTTTATTGACTAGAGAGGTGAAGAAATTTTCATGGGTGTTTTAGCCCTTGAACGATGGATGACATTTGGAGATATATGGGGGGATGCATTTCAGATGAGAGGAATCATGTGATCAAAGTGAGGAGTTAGAAATTGGCACATCAAGGTTAAGGGAGAGAGAGGAGATACATCTGACAGGAGTGAAGAGAAGATTAGGAAAGGGAAGAGAGAAAAACTTTTTTCAAATCAACCACATAGTTAATCTCCAGTCCCAACTAAGGAGAGATTTTAAATGTTCAGTCTCATCTTCACTTTAAAGCTAGATGTTTCATGTCATTTTTTTCTAACATGAAACTGGACTTCCAGTTTTCTCAATTAAGTGACTGAGTGAACAGTGTTGCTGTTAAGAAGAACAAGGAATGATGGGGGGAAAAGAGCAGGTTAGGGTGAGGGGATACAGGGGTAGGAGAGAGATGATGAGTTAGGTGTGGGACATGTTGAGGTCAAGGTGCCAGTGGACATCCAAGTACAGATGTTAGATATGTGGGTCTAGGACTCAAAATAGAAGTCTGAGCTGGAGACATAGATTAGGAAATCAACATCCCATCATAGTGATAACAATGATGATGACAACTATTTCATTAAATATATACTACATTAAAGGCATGGTTGCGAGAGTTTTCCTAATAATGAATCACTTAACCTTCACAACAAACCTATGAGGTACCACAAGCAGTATCTATTAGAGCCAGGATTTAAACCCAGGCAAGTAAAACTCCAAAGCCCATGCGCTGAGCTACTATGTTAACAGCAGGTGTTAGTCATGGAACTAGAATCGATTATTCTAGCAGAGTAGAGTAAACAAAGAAATAAGTTAACTACTGATCCTTGGAAATGCCAACATTTGAGAGGTAGGTGGGAGAAAGGAAGCTTTCCGAAGAGGCTAAGAGAGCATAAAGGTAGGAGAACTGGAAGTAAGCGTTGCCTTCAAAATCATGGGGGGAGAAAGAAAGGGGGTCTGTATTATCAGCACTGAGAGCTGTAACCATTGTATTTGACACTTTGAGGAGCCCTGAATAATGTAATGGCTAGAGCTGAGGTCAGCGAACCACAACCATGGGACAAATCTGGCCTACCACATGTTTGTGTATGGACTGCAAACTAAAAATGATCTTCACATTTTTAAATGCCTGGGGAAAAGTCAAAAGAAGAAGAAGATTTCATGACACGTAAAAATTATAGGAAACTCAACTTCAGTGTCCATAAAAAAAGTTTTATTGGGAATGCAGTCACTCTCATTCTTTTATAGATCCTCTGTGGCTGCTTTCAGACCACAGTGGCAGAGCTGAACAGTAGCACCGGAGACTACACGGCATGCAAACCCTAAAACCTCTATTATCTAAGCCTTTACAGAACAAGTCTGTGGGCCCCTGAGTTAAAGAATGGGCTCTAATGTCAAATCACCTCTATTTAAATCCCAGCTCTACCACTCACTAGGCTATGTGACCTTGAACAAGTCACTTAGAAGCTCTAACCAACACCGTCTGTAAAATGGAGATTATAATAGTACCGACCTCATAGGACTGTTGTGAGGATCAAATAAGACAATTTGTATAAAGTACCTAACAGTGCCTGGTTCATATTTAGAACTTAATGTGAGCTGCTGTTAATGTTGTGATGTGGTAGAAATCAGTCACGGGGACAGAAGCCAAACTGGAGATGAAGACTAAACAAATGGAAGCTATGATTTTGAGAATTTTCACAGCAGAGTTGAGAATGGGGAAGGAAGTAGCTGGGGTGGGGGGGGATTCTTATTTTTGATGGAGAGACGCAAACACATTCAAGGGCTGAGAAGGGGAGAATTGGGTGAAGAAGACTGAGCATATGGGAGAAAAGAAATGGAACAACACACTGTGGAGGTAGGAGGTGGAGGACCAAAAGCAGGGGTGGGGAGATTAGCCTTAGAAAGGCGTGGGAACAGCTGAAAAACGAAAATAAAGTTAGATACAAATATAAGATTTGCCGTGGAGTGGTGGAAGTTCATATCTCAAAGACCCTTTCTTCTGTGAGGCAGGAGACAAGCTCTCCTGCTGTGAGGCAGGGGGCAGTGGGACAGGATGGATCCCTGGATGTGGGACTTTCAAAAGGAAGTAGACTCAGGAGATGCAAAAGGGAGGTGTGTGTGGAATGGCACTGGAGGCTTGGCCTAGCTTGGAAAATCAGAACTTGGCGGCACCAATCTGCACAGTCATGTAACTTTCTCTAGAGGTATTTCAAAGTCTGGGAGAAGAGATCTAGGAAAGGAAGAGTTGAGTTGGGTCAGGATTTGCAGATGGGTTGAAAGACTTGGAAAATGCGGCACCACCACTGGCAACCACTTGATCCCGCACCAGCCTGTCCTCAGAACCACTATCTTATTAGCAGGCCCTGCAGCTTGCTCAACTTTATCCTGCCTGGTTTGACATCGAATTTGCACAATGGCACAGCCTCCCCAGACATTTCTAGATTTTCTTCCCTGAAATCTCTTTGCAACGTGATAACAGACAGACGGTGGGCTGGAAACTCGGAGGAGGAACGTAAACTGTGACTTTTCGGAGAGGGAGTGGTACTGCTGAAGGGTGAGGGCTAGTGCCAGAGGTAGCTTGAGTACCGATCAGGACTCCAAGAGCCCAGCGATAGAATCCCTTTTAATTTGCAAGAGGCAGGATGCAAGCTTTATGGTGTCCTGACATGGGTCCAAATAAAATACTACAGCAGATACTATGTTAGGTTTGGTTCCCTTGAGACTCCAGAGGTAAAGTGACAGGGCTCACAGACCAACTCCTGTCTGGACAAACTAAAGATAGAGCAGGGGTCGGGGAAGGAGACGTGTGTCCCTACTTGCTGGAAGAGGCCGGAGACACAGGAAACAAATGCTTTGGCCAGGAGTCAAGGTGGCAAGGAAGAAATGGAACAACGCGTGCTCCCAAACAGGTGCCCACTAGGCCCCCTTGAGATGTGCAGTCAGCTGACACTACAACAGGGTAGCTCTCAAGATTCTGTGCCACACTACCTTCAGAGAGCTCGAGCCTGGAGAAAGTGAGTCTCCTGAAGGCACGTCCCCATCCTACCTTGACCTTCTGGCCTGGGGCCCAGACAAGTATGTGTTCCCCTTAGAGGCTGCCAGGCACATCGGTGGGTCTGATAACATGATGGAGGGGACCAGCTGGCCTTCAGATAGCACCGCATATTTCCAAAGCACTTTCTTATCTAGCCCTTTAAGTAGACTAGTACAGTGTGAAGAGCACTACCCTAGGAGTCAGGAATTTAAGCGCTAGCTCTGCCACTTACCAGCACTATGACCTTAAAGAGGACACTTAACCACTCCAGGCCTCAGCTTTTAGCATTTGTAAAATGAAGATAAGAGTAGTACTGTTCCTACAGAGTTGTTGTAGGGATGAAATAACGGTGCTTAGCACAGAGCCCGGCTTATGATAAGCATTCGTTAGCTTCCTCCGCCTCCTCCCCCATCATCCTCATCCCCATGTAACATACAAAGACTTGAAGTGTGACTGCCAACAAAATTAAGCCTGAACCTCGGCTTTACCACTTACAGGTCATAAGACCTTGGGCAAATCACATACCTCCCTGAGCCTGCTTCCTCATCCTCAGTTTAAAGCAAACTTGCCGATCAAACAAAATACAGTGTGTGGAAAGTATACAGTACCATCCAGATGCTCATTTTCTGTTTGAAAGAGCATCACCCCATTTTTACAGACAGGAAAAGGGACCTGAGAGGTAAAGGCGTTTTATCCAATGAAGCAATTGCAAACCAGGGATGAGAACCCAAGACCCCTCTACTCTCAAGCCAGGGCTCTTCCCACTCATGTCCTCTGGGAGCAGCAGTTGGTCCTCTACCCAGAAGAGAGGGTCCCATCCGGTCCCAGCAGCGGAGACTGCTGATGTGTGCTTCCCTGCTGCTCACCAGCCAGAAAGGCAGCAGCACAGACTGAGCCCCTTTCAGGCAGATGTCAGAAGCGAGAACTTCACAGCCTTCTCCTAACTCCTGTAGCAACTGAACAGTATTTGGAAATAGCAGGCTCCAGCTGTCCTCATACTCGAAATACTTTCCTATCCCCACTACCAGCCGACCTCGGCATCTGAACCTCCAGCAGGTGAGCATTGTTCCTTTAAGCCTCAGTCCTTATTCAAAAGATGAACTCCCTAGGACCTGCCTACAAGGCCTGCTACCAAGGATCAGTCATCAGCTCAGTAGTAGGAATCAGATTCTCCAGCTCTTTCTCTCTCTGGGAGGGGGGAAGAGGGAGATTTAAACTACAGGACACTGCTCAGGCCTCCTGTACAGCTAGAGAGCACTGGGAACAGCAGAGAAGACATGATAAACAGAGAGAGGGACACAAAAAGGGTAGGCTGATAAAGCAACTCATCTGTACCCTGTCTGGGGATGGAGGGACAGGGAGGACTGAAGAGACATCCCTAGAATGTTAAAAAGAGCACGGATTTGAATGCAAAGGTCAGGGTTCCCATGCTATCAGCAAACTTCTTAACCTGTCTAAGCCTCAGTTTTTTCACCTGTAAAATGGGAGGATAATACCATCTACCTCACCAGATTATATTGTAAGAAGAAATAATGTGTATGAACATGCTTAGAAATCCCTACCCAGACATAAGGGATTATTAGGACTCCAGCACTAAAGGCACCCAGTGAACCTCCCAAGGGAGGCTTAAGGGCGCAGTGACCTTGACAGCTAATGACCAGATGAGATGCAACTGGCGTGCCTCCCAGCCCCTCTGCTGTTAAGTGGAGCATGTCATGCACCTGCCATGCTTCATCTCTCAGTCTTTCTCCAGCAAAAGGGGAGTTTACAAGCTCTCCCAGAGGCCAGCAGTAGGTCTTAAGATCTCTGATCCCAGAGCAGAGGAGGTGGGCAATGGGCAGAGGTTCTTGAGACTACATGTCTTTCTGGCCACAACCTCCAGACAGACATAACACCCCTGGCACAAGCTGGGGAGGCAGAAACAATTAGGTTGACCTCTCAGAGACATGGCTCTGGAGTCATTAAAGCGGTGACATAATTGGCCTGCCAAATCTGAGACCACAGACACACATCCCAGCAATATGGCAAAACAGTTGTCTCAGGAAATAAAGCAATATATAAATAATTACTGAGACTATTAGCTATTTTTTCTCTCTCTCCCTTCCCCATCCCTGACACTACTGGGATCAAAGGCCCCACAAGGGTGACAGTCAGAGGAAGAGAGGTGACAGCGGAAGGAATAGCTGGGGCCAAGGACTCCGTTTGGCCAGAGGCTGAGAACGCTGCAAAAATGTCTGCCTGCAAAGCCCCAAGGGGCGCCACAGTCTTCTCTGTGAGGACAGCAGGCAGGGATAAGCTACCTCCAGTAAGAGATGGAAAAGAGATGAGACTGGTGATAGGACAGAGAGGTACCTAAGGCCCTCTTGTCAGGACCCCATGACTCAGCCCCAGCCCCAGAGAGGTGACTGGCCCCAAGCAAGGCTGAGCTTCCCAGTGTGTGAGACAGGGAAGTAGAGAGAGTGGCAGGATGCTGGGCTGTGCATTCCACCCTGCACGGGCATTCCCACCATACCTTCCTCTTTTCTTTTCCCAAATAAGCCCTGCACCTAAAGTGACAGGAATGGGGACAGTCATTATACAGAGGTAAAATCACACTTGGTAAGGAGGGAACAAGCCGGCCACATTAGCCCTCAAACCAAGCAATTTAAAGTTCTTTGTACTCTCCACTAGAATTTGTTTAATTTATTTTATTAAACACTTGCTTTATGCCAGATACTATTATACAAATATTAACTCATATAATCTTCATAACAGCCCTGTAATGTAAAGACTATGATACTTCCCATTTTACAGATGAGGAAAGCAGGATATTAGATAAATTGCCAAAAGCAACACAGCTAGTATATGGTAAACTCAGGATTTGACAAAACTACAATGAGGTATCACCTCACACCGGTCAGAATGGCCATCATCAAAAAATCTACAAACAACAAATGCTGGCGAGGGTGTGGAGAAAAGGGAACCCTCTTGCACTGTTGGTGGGAATGTAAATTGATACAGCCACTATGGAGAACAGTATGGAGGTTCCTTAAAAAACCACAAATAGAACTACCATATGACCCAGCAATCCCACTACTGGGCATATACCCTGAGAAAACCATAATCCAAAGAGTCATGTACCACAATGTTCATTGCAGCTCTATTTACAATAGCCAGGACATGGAAGCAGCCCAAGTGTCCATCGACAGATGAATGGATAAAGAAGATGTGGCACATATATACAATGCAATATTACTCAGCCATAAAAAGAAACGAAATTGAGTTATTTGTAGTGAGGTGGATGGACCTAGAGTCTGTCATACAGAGTGAAGTAAGTCAGAAGGAGAAAAACAAATACCATGTGCTAACACTTATATATGGAATCTTAAAAAAAATGGTTATGAAGAACCCAGGGGCAGGATAGGAATAAAGATGCAGATATACAGAATGGACTTGAGGACACAGGGAGGGGGAAGGGTAAGCTGGGACGAAGTGAGAGAGTGGCATGGACATATATACACTACCAGATGTAAAATAGATAGCTAGTGGGAAGCAGCCGCATAGCACAGGGAGATCAACTCGGTGCTTTGTGACCACCTAGGGGGTGGGATAGGGAGGGTGGGAGAGAGACGCAAGAGGGAGGAGATATGGGGATATATGTATATGCATAGCTGATTCACTTTGTTATAAAGCAGAAACTAACACACCACTGTAAAGCAATTATACTCCAGGAGGGAGGGAGACGAGACGCAAGAGGGAAGAGATAATGGGGATATATGTGTATGTCTAACTGATTCACTTTGTTATAAAGCAGAAACTAACACACCATTGTAAAGCAATTATACTCCAATAAAGATGTTTTTAAAAAGATCAGGATTTGAACCCAGGCTAGCCCAATTCCAGAGAAGAGACCATGCTCTTAACCTCTGTGTTATGCTTCCTGACAGCTGAAATTCAAACTGTACACCTGCTATGTTTTGCTGGAATTCTATAGTTGTTTGTGGGCATCCTCTACCAGTCTAAGCATTGATGGTGGGTTCCATAAGGGCCAGGCCAGGCGTTGCTGGGTCACTGCCAAATTCCTAGGGCCTAATATAGGGGCTCAATGATTAAATGAAGTTATTCATGAATTACAGATTCAATAAGTATTCTCTGAAAACCAACTAAATGCCAAATACTATGCAAATGTTTAGGTTGGCGGAGAAGTAGATAAGACCCATCTCCTTACCCCCAAGCTTGCTTTGTTTGTGGAAAAACAAATAACTGCAATACCTTGAGACAGCAGCTATTTTCAATGTATGGACAGAATTACAGACAACTCTGGGACCAGGAAAGCACAGAAGCAGGACTGTTTCGTTCTGCCTGGCGAAGTCAGGGAGAGCTACTGAGAGGGGAGGTGACATTTGAGCTGCAACTTGAAGGAGAAGTAGGTATTCACGAGCAGAGAACAGGTGTCAGGTGGCAGCATCCCAGGCAAAGAGAAAAGCATGAGGGAAGTTAGCAATGTGCTGGGGACAAGTAGTCTGGTGTGGCTGGAGTCTAGGATATGTGAGTGGGAGTAGCAGAAAGATACCTCTGGATAGCTAGGTAGGGGCCTACTGATCAATTCAAACTTGATCCTATAGCCAGAGGAAAATCAGCAAACTCTTAAGTATGGGAAAGATATGATCAGATTTGTGTTCTGGAAACCTCATAATCACTGAGTGAATGACAGAGAAGAGCATGAAGTCAGGGAGCTCACACAATAGGAGGTTACAAGAGTCCAATAGAGTGATGGCAATGTCCCAAACTCAGACAACAGCTATAGGAATAGAGAGAAGGGAATGGAGGTGAGAAACGTTTTCGAGGCTGTATTGACAGCACTTGGTGATGGGATGTGGGAGAGTGATGGAAAAGGGGGATTCAAGGATGACTCCCACTTTCCTGGCCTGGGAAACTGCATAGATGGTGTTGCCAAAGACTAATATAAAATATGTGTGGTAGATTAAGATGGGAGTGGTGATGAATTTGGTATTAGATCTGTTACGTTTGAGGTATGTGTAAAGGGATTACATACCAGTGGTGATGCCCAGTAAGGCAGTTGGACACATAAGTTCAGGAGGAAGGTAGAAAGAGATTAGATTTGCTATTCATGGCTATACAATTCAGTCACAGAAACTATGTGTGTGAGTGTGATTGATCTTTTTTAAAATGACCCAGACCATAACTTGATCCATCCTATGTTGAAAGGGAACTCTCTAGGTCTTCAGATGAAAAGATATGGCTTGCTTTTCTATGACCCCATTATCTAAACTTTTCAGTAGGGGGATTATTCCCATACAACATTTCTAGATGATTAAGGAAAATCAATCACTGATATGGACAAAGCAGAGGGTTGGCTCCCATTCTGAGGGCATTGAGCCAGAGACCCTGGGCACTTCCTTCCCATTTCCAAAGCTAGCTGTCTGAGATGTATGGGCTGCCATAGTGGAAAGCAGCTCCATGGACTCTACATTACAGAAGGGCCTTCATCTTTCTTCCAGTTGTCCCCTGCCCCTGATGACTCATTGACTAGAGGCCCAGAGCAAAGTCTGGCAATAGCTTTTTCTCTTCTGAGGAAAATTAAAAAAAAAAAGAAAAAGAAAAAGGGCGTTGATGGTAAATTGCTTGGTGACTTTGAGTAATTTATCCTCTCTGTTGCTTGGGAAATAATGGTATTTAGCTGATCTATTTCACCAGAAAGCTTTGAGAATGAAATGAGCTAAAGAGTATGAAAATGCCTTTTAAAATATATTGTATTGTAGGTGAAATAGATCATAATTTCAAGCACCAAGATCCTTGGACTGTACTTTACAATCTATCATTGTTCCAATCAAAAGTGATATTTTTACTCTGCCTTCATTTACTTTCCTGTATATGAAAGAAGTGACCATGGAACTTTGTTATTTTGAAGTGTTTGTATATTTGGGGTAGGGTGGGGAGTACGTTGGCTTGTCAACAAAGTGAATTTTTATAAATGGCTTTGGCATAAGTAAGCACTTAAAATGCTAAGTATATTTTTTATACTACCTGACATTATTCTTTTAATCTTTCATATATCTTCCTCCAGTGTCTCTTTTGCTACAAGGAATTCATTCAGGCATATACTACTGAACCCAAGCCCCTGTAAGGAAAGGGGAAAAAAAAAACCAATCTCCCTGTGCCTCTGTGCCTGCTCTACAGGCAGAAGGGCTCCTTTATTTAAATTAATAAAATAAAAATTAAGGCGTCGTTAATTTTCTAGGGCTGCTGCCTTCAGGTGCATTTAAAAAAAGGAGCAAGCATCAATCCCTGAGATGTCTATAGTTCTCAAAAGCCAAAAATGAGCATGAAGACGTGCTAATATCAAGCAGAGACAGTACTGCACAGGTGAGGAAGGAGGAAGACATGCCAATGAATAAGAGTTCTTCAGCCCATAAAAGGTAAGCCTGGATAAAGCCAACAGACTTGCAATCTGAATGAAATAGCAAGAAAGGTGAATCAGGACACAGTGAAATTAATGTCATAATTTTGGTTGGCCCTGCCTACAGTCCAGAGTTCAAACATGCCAGTCTAGAATCTCTAGGCCTCCTCAAGCCCCAGATTCCCACAATACAACAAAATGAAATGGACTTAAACAGCCTGAGACTTGTCCTTTTGCAAACTAGCCTAAGACGTCAGTAAACAACTTCTAAGCAGAGAAAACATTTCCGGTGATGCCACCACCGTTCTTCAGTCTCATGGACTAAAAGCCTGGGTCATCTTACCTTCCACCTTTCCTTTGCCCCACATGATGAAATCGAGTCAATAAGCCCAGTTTATTTATCTTCTACGTGGTGTTGCTGCATATCTTACTGCATTTTCCCACTGCTATTAGCCTAGTTACAGCCCTTATCACTTCCTGTCCAGACCACGCGGTAGCCTCCTGGCTGGTCCAACTGCCTCCAGTCTCTCCATCCTGCACACTGTCACCAGATTCATCCTCCCTCGACATTATCCTTTGCTCAAAACCTCCAGTGCTTCCTCACTGTGTACAGGATAAAGCTCAGACTCCTCTCCCAGGCCTCCTAGGCCTTTCCTTAGTTGGCCCTAACCACATTTTCAGTGTTATCTCCTCCATAAACCCTTCACTCTAGAAAAACAGCTACTTGCAGTTTCCCCCGGCACAACCTATGCTTCCCCCACATTTGCCTGTACCATGTATTCAATCAAGAATATATCGGGAGATTGGTATTGACATGTATACACTAATATGTATAAAATGGATAACTAATAAGAACCTGCTGTATAAAAAAATAAAATTTAAAAAATATATAGTTCCTGCTCTAAACTACCTCTCTAAATATTACCCATCCTTCGAGATCTAGCTCAAATTCTACCTCACCCAACAAATATATTGGGTTGGCCAACCCAATATGTTGCATGTCTAGTATGTACCAGACATTTTAAAGCCTTTGCTAGCCTTTGTAGTCTTTGATGACTGCTCCCTTCCCTGAGTCTAAATAATTCCCTTACATTAGTATTAGCCATGGTTTTCTGTCTATACATTTTTTTCTCTTCCCAAGTAGATTAAGCTCCTTGAGAGCAGGGACTCAGTTCTGTATTTCTTTCCATCCAACCCTCACTCCACACCCTGCAAATAACACATTGCCTTGTATAGGATAGCAAGGCAATAAACATTTCTTTCAATTATTTTTATAACAGCGTATTTACAATCAGAAATCTTATTGCTCTGGGAGGGAAATTCTGTCAGGCAGCATCGAAGCAGTCTAAATGAAGCAGGGCAAAAGTAAAACAAGTTGGTTATCTCAGCCACAGTACAATTGAATTCCAAGTCTAGAAGGCAAATATATCTTGCTGATTAAATGGAATGGCCTGGAGATATAAAGAACGCCTACAAAAAACATTTAGGAGAAAGATATATAGGAGAAAGAGAAAGATGACTGTAACTTATAAAGGAAAATCAAACCATTATATCATTGGGATAAACTGTTCCTGGTTTTAGTCAGAAGAACTAATTCAAAACTCTCAGTAACTTCCAGTTAGGAGTTAGTTTTAGGCTTCCTTACAGACTGTGGATTAGTGTAAAGAAAAAACACGGAGATGGGCTGGCACAAGAAGAACCTGCTTCTGGACTTTTTCCTTTACTCTGTCTTTCCCTCCCTCTCCTGTTATTTCATCCCTGCTGGGGTCCCAACCACCACTAGAGCCCATATATGCACACACGTGCATACACACACACACACACACACACACACGCTCAGGTTTTGAACATTAGAGTGTGGGTATGTGTGCGAGAGAGAGAGAGAGAGGGAAAGAGAGAGAGCCATTTAGCTGCCTTAGTAAATGTTGCTCCTCCCTGGCCTCCTTGGAAGACTCAGATTAAATTGGTGAGTGTGGGACTATAGTCCTAACCTGAAACCAAATGCCAGAGACTCCGGAGCTTCCTTCCTGAACCGCTCTGCCTTACTCAGTCCAGTCCAAGAAACCCTGTGGGTGCTTAATTAATAAACAGTTGTAGAGCAGCTTTGATGGCTTTCAAGCTGAATCAGACACAAATCAGGATGGAGTTAACCCAACAAATGTTTTCCTCACTAATGGAAGGAGGTTTCTAAAGAGGAAATAGAACATTAAGGTCTGGGAAATGGTCCATTGTTGGAGAGTCCAGGGAAAACCAAGATTAAGTCATCAAGCATCTTCATCTGAGTCCACAAAGTAAGAAAACCAAGAAAGACAGGTTTTCACCTTCTCCACTTCACAGGGGAACTATAGAGGCATGAACTTAGAGAGAAAGCAAATTGCAGCTAACAAACTAACTCTTTCTTGTGAAGCCTTTCAAAATAGGCTTTGTCACTGATTCACAACCATTTTTTTTTACCCCCATACCATTCATACAAACAACATCCTCCAATCAGCAACACATCTCATTGCACAGCATAATTTACTGTGGGAACTTCCCCTGGGAAGTTCTAATATGTTTATGGGCACCCCCAGTGGAGAACCACTGAGCTAAACTAGGGTGATCAATTCATCTAAACACAGGAATCAGAAAGCACCAATGTCTTTGACACAGGGCCTCAGATAAGGTTCTTTATTTCAAATATATTAATGTCCAAGTAATTGACTCTGCTAAATATATTACACTGATAGGAACACCCTCAGTGTATCAACATTGGAAAATGTTAGATCTTAAATCCTTCAAAAGACATATTACGAGTATTATTCACAATCTTGCCTGAATTTGTAAAAGTAATATCTTTTATTCCCTCTTGCTTCAAATTCTGAATGGTTGTATATGGCTCTGGGTGGATGCCCCTCCCTATACAGTATATAATTTCATCACTCTGAAGTAGTTTGGCAGGGGTTGTAAATTTAAATGTCTTCAGGGGCCAGAGGCAGATAATGTTAAGTGTGTAGAATGGTTGGATACAGGACAATTGGGAGTGGTGAGAATTGTGGTGATCAGGAAAGGATGTGCTCAACCAAAGGACTTAAATTCAAAACTTTGTAAAACTACATGCTGGCTAAACATAGGTTTCTAAGGTTGGGACTCAACTTTTGGGTACCTCATTTCCTGCCCCTAGTTAGTACTAGAAGGGAAGTGGGATGGGCTTGATGAGTCCTCAATGGCTTTCAAGTAGAGTATTTGGTCATGCTGTACTTAATGTTGCAAATCAACCAGAACTCTTTAAGGATCAGATTCTTTTTTTTTTTTTTAAATTTTAGAGTCACTTACTTTTTATTTATTTATTTTTTAGATTTATTATTTTTCTTTTCTTTTTTTTTCCACTTTGCTTTAAGGTTTAATTAAATATCACCTATTTCTGTGATAGCAACATCTATATAAATAACATGAGGCCAGTAAAATTGCATAGGATTCTGAAAGTCAAACTAGTCTCTATCTCCCTGGTATTGTCACAACACTAAGAGGCCAAAAGGAGAAGAAACATGGTATCAGGAGCAATTTGGTTTGTACATCTCACACGGTACAGTTTGTAATAGGTTCACGGAAAAGTCAGGTTGCCCTTTCTTTGACATTTGTTTTCTTTTATCAACATAGATGTCAGATTTTTTTATATACAGCAGGTTCTTATTAGTCATCAATTGTATACACATCAGTGTATACATGTCAATCCCAATCAGCCAATTCATCACACCACCATCCCCACCCTCCCACCGCTTTCCCCCCTTGGTGTCCATACGTTTGTTCTCTACATCTGTGTCTCAATTTCTGCCCTGCAAACTGATTCATCTGTACCATTTTTCTAGGTTCCACATATATGTGTTAATATATGACATTTGTTTTTCTCTTTCTGACTTACTTCACTCTGTATGACAGTCTCTAGATCCATCCATGTCTAAACAAATGACCCAATTTTGTTCCTTCCTATGGCTGAGTAATATTCCATTGTATATATTGTACCACATCTTCTTTATCCATTCGTCTGTCGATGGGCATTTAGGTTGCTTCCATGACCTGGCTATTGTAAATAGTGCTGCAATGAACATTGGGGTGCATGTGTCTTTTTGGATTATGGTTTTCTCTGGGTATATGCCCAGTAGTGGGATTGCTGGGTCATATGGTAATTCTATTTTTAGTTTTTTAGGGAACCTCCATACTGTTCTCCATAGTGGCTGTATCAACTTACATTCCCACCAACAGTGCAAGAGGGTTCCCTTTTCTCCACACCCTCTCCAGCATTTGTTGTTTGTAGATTTTCTGATGATGCCCATTCAAACCGGTGTGAGGTGACACCTCATTGTAGCTTTGATTTGCATTTCTCTAATAATTAGTGATGTTGAGCAGCTTTTCATGTGCCTTTTGGCCATCTGTATGTCTTCTTTGGAGAAATGTCTATTTAGGTCTTCTGCCCATTTTTGGATTGGGTTGTTTGTTTTTTTAATATTGAGCTGCATGAGCTGTTTATATATTTTAGAGATGAATCCTTTGTCCGTTGATTCGTTTGCAAATATTTTCTCCCATTCTAAGGGTTGTCTTTTCATCTTGTTTCTGGTTTCCTTTGCTATGCAAAAGCTTTGAAGTCTCATTAGGTCCCATTTGTTTATTTTTGTTTTTATTTCCATTACTCTAGGAGGTGGATCAAAAAAGATCTTGCTGTGATTTATGTCAAAGAGTGTCCTTCCTATGTTTTCCTCTAAGAGTTTTATAGTGTCCAGTGTTACATTTAGGTCTCGAATCCATTTTGAGTTTATTTTTGTGTATGGTGTTAGGGAGTGTTCTAATTTGATTCTTTTACATGTAGCTGTCCAGTTTTCCCAGTATAGATTTATTATTTATTTATTTTGGGCTGCGTCGAGTCTTAGTTGCGGCGCACGGGATCTTCCTTGAGGCATGTGGGATCTTCCGTTGTGGCACAAGGGTTCTTCATTGTGGTGCATGGGCTTCTCTCCAGTTGTGGCATGTGGGTTTTCTCTTCTCTAGTTGTGGCACTCGGGTTCCAGATTGTGTGGGCTCTGTAGTTTGTGGCACATGGGCTAGCTAGTTGAGGTGCGCAAGCTCAGTATTTGTGGCATGCGGCCCTGCAGCATGTGGGATCTTAGTTCCCTGACCAGAGATTGAACCCATGTCCCCTGCGCTGTAAGGCGGATTCTTTACCACTGGACCACCAGGGAAGTCCCTAAGGATCAGATTCTTAATGAGGTTCAGTAAAAGTTAATTTTTCACACCTTAATACCACTCTCCTTATTCTATCCTCCAGGACAGAAGTTTTGCATGGTTCTCCTTTAACTGAAACATCTCCATAACATTTCTTTCATTCACCATCAACATTGTCTCTAGCTATTTTCTGGAGAGCTATTCTGGCATTTTGGACAGTATGGAGCTACTGCCCTAGCTTGGCCCTGTTCTGAGATCAACACAGGTGAAAACTCCAAGAAACAGTCACTTTAGGCTGAGTTTCTGATGGTAGGGATGGGCATGGAGCTTTAGAGTTAGCAAAATAAATCACTGGCATGGTCGTGGGGCTCTCTTTTCTCACCTTCTTAACCTTCCATCCTTTAAACTACAGCATGAGATAATTCAGGAAGTCCAGATAGTTACCTTGTCCACTGGGTGAATACCCTGAACCACAGTCTTTAAATGGGTTTTACATCACTAATTTGAACAGTCCTAGAAATGGAACTGCATCATGTGGCAGAGGCCGTAGCAACTAAAATAATAGTATGCAACGAGAAGCTGTGCTGCCCATGGCAGCTGCAGAGATGCTTTAGATGTAACATTTCTTAGAGGCCAGAGGTCATTCCAGGTGTTGTGCATAGAATAGTACCAAACACATTTTAGCAATGCTAAAAAAAACCAGCTGGGGAGGGGGGAGGGATGAATTGGAAGATTGGGATTGGCATATACACACTACTATATATAAAATGGATAACTAATAGGTACCTACTGTACAGCACAGGGAACTCTACTCAATACTCTGTAATAACCTATACGGGCAAAGAATCTGAAAAAGAGTGGATACATGTATATGTATAACTGAATCACTTTGCTGTACGCCTGAATTGTTGCAAGCAGGATCCAATGTGGGTTTTGAGCAGGGGATTGACAGGATGGGGAGAGTTCGATGAAGATTATTTTGGTAATCCTACCGCTTGTGTTTGAGAGGCAGGATGTGTACTGGTTAAGCTCATAGTTTCTGGAGTCAGACTCTCAGCATTCTAATCACAACTCTAAGGCTATCTGTGAGGCCTTTTGGGCAATTTGCTTAATTTCCCTGTGCCTAGTTCCTTCATCTATAAAATGAGGATGGTAATAACACTATCTACCCTACAGTTTTGCTGTCGGGATTAAACATGAAGCGCATAGAATATGCAATGAATACTCAAATAGATTAGCTATTATTAATATACTTTCCTCTTAAAAGCTATTTTAAGAGTAACAATTGAAATCAATGCTGAATATTTAAAAGTCTGAAGAGATCTTAAACAAGTCATGTCTGCTCTCTAGATCTTAGCTGACTCACCTGTAAAATGAGGCGGTGGGATGATATCATAGATTTTTCAAGCATTTTTTGGTAGCACAACTTTTATTCAAGATCAGTTGATGCTTCTTTTTACCTAAATCTTGGTATATGGGAATGGTATCCAACATATGCCTTAGGTTCTCTTAGTGCCCAAGACTAAGAGTCGTCCTTCCCATGCTGCCTTGACTCCACGAGACCAAAACTGTGGAATCAAAGTCTCCTGCCCCCAGTTCATCTGCTCATGCCAGCTGCTAGAGGACAGGAGAGATCATCCTTTAGCAGTGAAAGCTGCAGCAAGCATCTGAGGGCAATGTGTTATTTATCAATGGTTCCATTTTGTTCCCCATCAAACCTAACTGGTCAATGGAATTACCCAGGCCAGCTAGTAGGTAAAAGGACTAACGTTATTGCATTGGCTTGCTTTCCATCCTGGCCTGTTCTTATGCTGAAGAACATAAGAAGCAATCTTAGGGTAAGACTGCTCTAAGAAGTCTGGCCTAGGAGATCAGCTCCAAGCTGGGAGAGGAAACTCCAGTACTGTTCCTTCTCCACTGGCTGGGGCCTCTGGAGAAGTCACATCACCTCTTTGAACCTGAAGAAAACAGAATTTGCTATCACCGTCCCTGCTTCTCTCACAAAGACACTGCATGAGGGGCAGAAACAAGATAGTCCAGGGGCCAGAGAAATGGAAAGCAGGGACTACCATTAGATGATAGCCTCTCTCCATTACCATCTTTTAAGTGAAGTGTTTCTCCAATTTTGGACCACTGATCACTTGTAGCGAAGTCATCTGGAGTGCATGTTAAAATATTAGATTCCTAAGTGCTACCCAAACCCACTGGAGCTGAATCTGTGGTAGTGGGGCCCGGGAATTTCAATTTTAATAAGCTCCCCAACTGATTCAGTTGTCCACTAAACTTGCTTTAAAGCCTCTGGTCTAACCAATCACTAGCTCCCTGAATACACCTTGAAAGACTGATTAGCTATTTGTGGGGGGCATCTCACTTATGGACAAGTTAGTTATTGACTGGAAATAGGTGTTAATTGTTGCTGAAGGGAATTGAATTTCTGGCAAAGTGGTTAGGCGCATAGGAATACGAAACCAATATAAGCTATGTAAATCTTAGCATATATTTCTGTTTTTAAAATAAGGTGACTAGGTTTGGTAGTTCAGGGAAAAGCTTGAACCATATGAAGCCTGAATTACCTGAAGAGAGGGTCATGTTTCTGTCTCCAGGAATAATAATAAAAGGATAAGTGAAAAAATTCCTCTGATTGCGCTCTGTACATTTCTTGAGCTCCTTGAACTCAAATGAACTATTTTACAACTAAGGAGACTGGGGCTTAGAGAGTGGAAGTCATTTTTCCAAGATCACATAACTAGTTAATTGGTTATAAGTATTAGATGTCACTGTTGGGAAGACCAAACTTCCTTGGCTTGTTTGCCTATCTGCCCACATTTCCCTCCCCTCCCCCAATTTTGAGAAGAAAGCACCATTTCTCCCACTATATTTTTGCCTTCCAATTAGGGTTTATTGCTTGTCAGCTGAAGCAGAAACTCTTCTGAGAGTTTGGGCAGAGCATCTAAAGGAGATCTGATGGCACTTTGTGACTGAAAGTGAAAAAGCTCAAAAACCACTTTTCACAGATCTTTAGCTGCTCTGATCAAGCTTCCAAATTGTTGAAGCTAGACCTTTGGCTTCACAGCTTTCTACTGGAGCAGGCAGGAAAGAAAAGTTTTTGAATAATTTACAAGATATATGAGTAAATATGGTATTCAATTAAGCATATAGTTATATGAAGGATAATCAAACAATTGTACTTGCCATTCTGTTTGGCTGTAAATGCTGCCTGTACTGCAACCCTACTTTAGAGATGCCTGCTAGACACTTGCAAGAGAAAGACAGTGCAGTTAATGGTAAAAATGGCCCCTCTCTAAAAACAGAGTTAAAGTGAACATATGCCTTCAACCCTCTCAGGAAAATGAGCCAAAGCCAGCCAGTAAAACGTAGCTACACAGGCTGCCTGTCAGAGAATTTTCATGCATCGATAAGCAGCAAAATGCATTGAACATACGGTGCTATGGCTGGAAAGGACCTTCTAGATCATCTAGTTCAACTCTTTCATTTTATAACTGAAGAAACTGAGGCTCAGAGAAGGAAAGTGATTAAACCAGGGTCACACAGCCAGATCATTGGTTATAAACATTCCCTAAATCAAACGCATTGGTGGCAAGGCAAGTTTAGTGAGATGTCAGAATTATAGACCAGTTTTTAAAATGCATTTCTCTTAAGAATTCTACAAAGTTTATACAATAAATAAGTAAACATAGTATTATGTAAGCTAGTAGTTCATAACTTCGGCTGGTCATCAGAATCATTTGGGAAGACTCCTGGGCATATAGCCAGAGAAAACCCTAATTTGAAAAGATATATGCACCACAATGTTCACAGCAGCACTATTTACAATCACCAAGACATGGAAGCAACCTAAATGCCCATCAACGGATGAATGGATAAAGACGATGTGGTACATATACACGATGGAATATTACTCAGCCATTAAAAAGAATAGTGCCATTTGCAGCAACGTGGGTGGACCTAGAGATTATCATACTAAGTGAAGTAAGCCAGACAAAGTCAGATATCATATGATATCACTTATATATGGAATTTAAAAAATGATACAAATGAACTTATTTACAGAACAGAAACAGACTCACAGAAAACAAACTTTTGGTCACCAAAGAAGAAAGGCGGGGGCAGGATAAATTAGGAGTTTGGAATTAGCAGATACAAATTACAATGTAAAACAAATAAACAACAAGGTCCTACTGTATAGCACAAGGAACTATATTCAATATCCTGTAATAAACTATAATGAAAAAGAATATATATGTGTGTGTGTGTGTGTGTGTGTGTGTGTGTGTGTATATATATATATATATATATATATATATATATATATAAAACTGAATCACTTTGCTGTATACCAGAAAGTAACACAACATTGTAAATCAACTATATATCAGTAAAAATTAAAAGAATCACTTGGGGAGGCTTTTTAAGTGAATCTGCCACTTATTAAGTATTCTCATGCAGGGCCACTGTATACAGCTGTGCAGGTTATGCATTGCACGAGAGTGCCCACCAGTGGGGGCCATGAACCCTGGTATGGGCTGCGTCTGCTTGGAGGAAGGTGTACCTTTTTCTGAAATTTATACAAAGACGCAATATGGATTAGCATCAGCCCCATCTCCATGGCTCCCACCTCTCTCAGGTATTACTACCACTCCCTGCTCTACCCCAATATTCTTGAACCCTCTCCCGATCCTAAAATAGGCTCAGTTTGGTGGTTGCCTCTTCTGTGTCTCTGGGCAGAAAAAGCCCTTTCAATGGGTAGTAACCTTTCCCCATGCTCCTCACTGAAACTATGTCGTTGCTTAATGCAATGGTTTTCAAGTTATATTTATAATTAAATGTGCTACTGTACTACTACATTGTGTATCTTATAAAACAACACAAAAAAGAAATCTGAAAGTGTACCAAAAAAAGATGAAATTGACCATGCTTTAAATACACTCCAAAATCTTTTTGCTCTCACTGAAAAAAAAAGTAGTAAAATCATGCCTTTACAGAGAGCAAGTGATTTAATAAACTTTGTTAAATCTTAGTTTGATTCTTCATTCTCTAGCTATCTGAAGTTCCAATTCTAAGTTCAATAATTTCAATTCTTGGTATTAATGGCTGTCATAACCCAAAAAAAGATACTTCACAAAGACTTTTGGCAAATTTTTTTAGCCCACTTCTTATCAGTTTATTAATTAGATTGTTGCTGTTTTGATTTGGTGATATGACTGACAACAAGCTTATTCTAGGAATAGAACCTTCTAGGAGCAGAATGGCTTTAGTTCTGCCATTTTCTTATTGTTCTCTTGTGTGTACAGTATGTTTCTCCTTAATCCCTGGTTTATTTGCAGGAAAAATTTTAAACTATTTGCTCTTTTTGTTTTAGGTTGATTAAAACTAGAAAACATAATCTGTAATTCCACATAAGCAGACACACACGAGCTCCAATACATTTCAAGAATGTGAAGAATAAATGAAGGAATGAGGATGATATCATCAACCTCTTCTTGTTCTGTAACTTCCATTCTGCCCTTCACATCCTTCCCTTATTATCATGTCCTGTGATTGGCTGAGTTCCTCCAATTCCCTTCTGAAATCTAGTCCTATGGTCTCTTCATATCCTGTCTCATACTAATCACAGGAGAGGTTACAGCAGTTGGGAGGGAGACATGGACCAGGGAGGGCTTCTCAGGGAAAGGTACAGCTCAGCTGGGCCTTGAATAATGGGCAGAATTTTCAAGGAGATGGAGAGAAAAGGTATCCCAGGAAGAGGCAACAATATGAGAACTGTCAACACGAGTGGTGGTTATGTTCATAGACTTTGGACACAAGCGGGTTTCTGGACTTTGATCCCTAGTTCTGGCCATGAACCTCATCCGTCTCACATGTCACCATTGACTCCCTATGCCCACCTTTCTCAGACCTATCCCTTGAATCAGAATTTTGGGGGATGCCACCTGGGCATCTGTATTTCTCAAGCTAGGTTTGAGAATCACCAAAGTAAACCACGGCCATGACCATGGTTATATGGTATTTTTACCCACATCCTGTCACTCCCTATTGCAATATTGCATAGTGGTACCCTATGGCCTCCTGAGTTAAATCCATGTGCCTTAGTCCAGCCTCTAGCACCCTCACCTCACCCATCTCATCTTGGTGGGCTAAGATATTTTCTTGAGCCAACCCAAACACATCTCCCATTAGCATTTTTTAACACGACATTCCACTCCCTTGATGATTCATCCCCCATCACTCTCTTCAAGGCCCAGCCCAAAACACATAGCCTCCAGGAGGTATTCCCCATATTCTTCTACCCCACCCTGCTTACCTTATAGTCCCGCATCACCTCCAGCTGTAATCTCTTTGTACCACAGTCAAACCTCACCTATTTTAGATCAGCTCAGCATTCCAGTGAATGAAAACAAAAATCAAATTTGAAGAATGTGGAACTTGCAATACTTTTTAAGTGCATGTATCCACCTAAACTGTTTACTCATAGAGTACTACCAAATGGCAGCCAGGCCAGGTCTGCTTTATTAAGATTTGGGTAAAATTGTAACTAGTACAACAATTAGATACATTATAAGTTAGATACATGTGAGCTAATTCAGTACATGTGAGCTAATGGGTTACTTAAAAACAGTTTTATTAAATACATTAAGCACTCTCATATATGGAAAGACACATACCTGGTGCTATGTCCCGTCACCTGCCATATCCTTTCTCCAACCTCAGGGAAAATGTGCACTTAAAGTACTCCCCGTGTTCCTCCACGCAGTCTCGCCAGGAAATTCTTTCATACACACATACACTATCTTCCACCCCCTTCCTATATCTCCTCTCTAGGCCAGCTCTTGATCTGTTATACCAGAAAATAAACCTCTCCACCACTCAGCCATATAGCTCTAACTAGTCATTCCTCTAATAACTTTAAATAATGGGGTCAAGGGATGGTGCTATGGATACACCAGCATCAGAACTGGTGCCATTAACTTCTAAAGCCCTTAAAATGTAAGGGAACAGTGTTTATTAAGTGCCTACTATGGACCAAGTACTATGATATGTGCTAAGCATACAGAATTTCATTTAATCTCCCAAAACATAGGTGCTACTATTACCATTTTATAGATAAGGAAGTAGAAGCTCAAAGAATCTAAGTCATACTAGCTAGAAAGAAGGACACTTACCTCACCTCAGAGTCCTTCCCTTATCACTCTTCTCCATAGTCTGGCAAGGTTCATTCAGACTCTCCAAGTCTTCACCAATCTCCTCTTTGATCCTCAAACTCAATTTGTTTTTGCTCCAGGACTAGCCTTCAAAATACACCAAACAAAGTATTATCTCCATTCATTGTCTTTCAAAGAGTAAAATGGTATTCCAGCCTATCATATTTTTTATTACTAATAGCCACTATTTCAAACATATCCTGGGTTAAATTGTCTTTTATGATCTGGCTTTAGAAGGAAGGCACCATACATGCCTTCTTTCTACAGGAAAATGCAAACCAAGTTTCCAAAGTTGATTTAAATGTCAGCTTCTGGAATTTGAACCATTAAAGGATTTGTACCCATGAGTGAGCTCCTTTGTAAAGTTGCCCATTTTGTTTCTCCAGTTAGACTGCTTTCTCCTTGAGTACACTACTGTTAATGTTGCCATTAGCTAACAGGTTTTCTTCACATTCCCTGGTATTACCACCTGATTCCTCCCCTGACTCAGTTGCTGCTACCCCACCCCATAACTCAAAGGGTGAGGGGAGCCAGCACCATACTAAAAAAATAAAAATTATTTAGAGCTCTCCATAAAAGTTTTGCTGGCACATAAAGAAAGACATAAACCAATTGAATAGAATAGAAAGCCCAAAGATAAACCTTCATATATATGCTCAAATGATTTCTGACAAGGCTGTCAAGACCGTTCAATGGGGAAAGGACAGTCTTTCAACAAGTGGCACTGAGAAAACTCAATATCAACATGCAAAAAATGAAATTGAAACTTTACCTTACGCTACATACAAAAATGAACTTAAAATGGATCAAAGACCTAAACATGTAAGAGTTAAAATTATAAAACTCTTAGAAGAAAACATAGAAAACGTCATGACATTGGATTTGGCAATGATTACTTGGATATGACACCAAGAGCACAAGCAACAAAAGTAGAGATAAACTGGATTACATCAAAATTTAAAACTTCTATGCATCTAAAAGATGCAATCAACAGTGAAAAGGCAACCTACAGAATGGGAGAGAATATCTGCAAGTAATATACCTGTTAAGGGATTAATATACAGAATAAATACAGAGCTCCTACAACTCAATAATAAAAATAAACTAACAATCCTATTAAAAATTGGGCAGGGCTTCCCTGGTGGCGCAGTGGTTGAGAGTCCACCTGCCGATGCAGGGGACAGGGGTTCGTGCCCCGGTCTGGGAGGATCCCGCATGCCGCGGAGCGGCTAGGCCCGTGAGCCATGGCCGCTGAGCCTGCGCGTCCGGAGCCTGTGCTCCGCAACGGGAGAGGCCACAACAGTGAGAGGCCCGCGTACCGCAAAAAAAAAAAAAAAAAAAAAAAAAAATGGGCAAACGACTTGAATAGACATTTCTCTAAAGATAAACAAATGACCAACAAGCACATGCAAAGATGCACAACATCACTAATTATTAGAGAAATGTTAATCAAAATCACCATGAGTTACCACCTCACACCCAGTAGGATGGCTATTATCAAATAAATAAATACATACATAACAAGTATTGCAAAGGATGTGGAGAAACCGGAATCCTTGTGAAATGTTGGTGGGAATACAAAATGGTGCAGCCACTATGGAAAACAATATGGAGGTTCCTCAAAAAATTAAAAATAGAGTTACCATATGACGCAGCAAGTCCACTTCTGGGTACATTACCAAAAGAATTGAAAGCAGGGTATTGAAAAGATATTTGTTCATCCATGTTCATAGCAACATTACTCATAACAGCCAAAAGGTAGAAACAACCCAAGTGTCCATCAACAGATAAATGTGTAAACAAAATGTGATATATACATACAATGGAATATTATTCAGCCTTGAAAAAAAGGAAACCCTGACACATACTACAACATTGAAGAACCTTGAGGGCATTATGCTAAATGAAATGAGCCAGATACAGAAGGACAAATATGGTATGATTCCAGTTATAAGAGGTACCTAGAGCGGTCAAATTCATGGGGACACTAAAATGGTGGTGGTTGCCAGGGGCTGGGGGAGGGGAAAATGGGGAGTTGTTTAATGGGTATAGAGTTTTGGTTTTACAAGATGAAAAGAGTTCTGGAGATCGGTTGCATAACAAGGTTAATGTACTTAACACTACTGAACTGTACATCTAAAAAGGTTAATATGGTAAATTTTATGTTACATGTATTTAGCCACAATTTTTTAAAAAAATGCTTCCCTGGCAAAACTGGCTCCAAGATCAGGTGGGGCAATGCAAAAGCATACTTTCTCCTGAGTGTTCAGTTTCTGTGTCTATTTCTATCATCTTTGGAGCACATGAATATTGCTTTGGAAAATATCTCTAGTCCCTGCTCCCATGTTACTGAGGCAGAAGGTGGAGGGGAAAAGCAGTGGATGTTGAGTTGACACGACACACTGTGTCAGACAGGGTCTCAGCAGGAAACAGAATTCACCCCAGATATTCAGAGAAATTCTAATAAAGAGAGTGGATAAAGGGATGATGAGGTACCCAGAGACTAGCAACACCAGAACTCCACTGTCACCCCTAAAGGTGAAGAAATAAGAGGAGGAAATAGTACTAGAAACTTGAAGGGGGAGCTGCCTGCCAGAAGCTGGAGTCATGGCACCAAGGAAATGGCACCAAAGAGAGAAGAAGCAGAGAAGGAATATCCTGAGCTCTCTCTCTTCCCACCTTTAAGTATTCTGCAGCAACCTCCCATTGGCTGATCCCAACTGGAAACCAGCCAGCAAAGGACCTAGGCTATATATTCTGCTGGAGTTAGTCTCTAAATGCACAGAGCAGGGCAGAGGATGGATATGGGGTATATGTGCTGAGGTGGCAAACAGAATAAGCAGCCCACTTGGGTCCTAGTCCTAGGCCTGTTACTAACCATGGGCTCTTAGGCAAGTCAGTTCACCTATTCAGATTTTTGACCCACTTAGGAATCTGTACAGAGTAACCCCTGTCTTGCTCCCTAATGGGGGCTCTATGAAACTCAAATAGTAAATGACAAACCCTTTTTTACCCTACGAAGTACTGTTAAACACGGAAAAATAATGTTTCTTCCACTGTTTTGTAACCCTTTTCTTCTCTACCTGGGAACATCAGAAAGCAATATGGCATAGTAGGAAAAACTAAAGTGGTAGGTGGTAGGTGGGAGATATGTTGGTCTCAAGCGAGTGACTTTTCCTCTCTGGTCTCAGTTTTTGCATGTATCAGTATAAATATCTGAACTATATGTTCTTATCAATGCCCCTAATTCCAGAGATTTTTTCAGTAATATGTACAAACACACACACAGTCCTTGTTCTCCCTCTGCCTCAATTCACACACATACATTTGCTCAGACCCAGCCATTTGTTTTTGCTTTCATAAAACCAATATTGCCACTCATGAGAGTTGGAGCCAGGGCATTAATTGTTACTTTGTTTCTTTTACATCGTATCATTAACGGGAGACCAGTTATTCCTGGGATAATCACCTAAGGCAATACTGCCCAGCATGTGTTCATCTAGAATGTTAACAAGTGTTACAAGGGGGAAAAAGTCAAATTTGTCTGGAAAATGCTGGAATAAACAAACATAAACAGGCACCTTTACTGCAGGACTTCTCATAGCCTTTAATGTTCGAATATATGTTGTGAATTTCTGAGTACTCTAGTAGTAAAATATATGGCATTTTCCTTTTTCTTTTGTTCAATTTATTTGACCGTTGTGCCCACAGCATCTCAAGTTCTTTTGGAATGATCTGAATCGCTAAACCAAGTCATATATCCAGACAACCTCTTTGTACACTTATACTTCGGTCCCCAATAATGCTATATTCACAATTAAAAATATTTTTTAGCCCATAACATATGCTCTCTCTCTCTCAGTTCCTGCTCTGGTGACCCCTTCAGTTGGCGGTGCTTCCAGATAGATTTTTGCAGGCATTAGGGGGCATCAAAAGGCATAATTTCTTTTTGTTTTGTTTTTTCAAGATTCCTTGTATGGCATTTATTCTTTTTCTATTTTTTATTTTTCCTTTTTTAATTATTTATTCTTTTTTTCCTTTTTATGGTATTTATTCTTTTTTTATAATATGAATAATATTATATTATTTGTTAGTATACAACATAGTGATTCGATATTTTTATAGATTACACACCATACAAAAAAAGGCATAATTTCTAACTCAAATCAGAAAAAGCACTCAAGAATGACATTAATACAAGGCAGTCCCTTGGTACCTGGCACTATTTAAGCAAGATGAAATGTGGCTGCTGAATGTGCACTAATAATAACAATTCACATTTGAAGAGCAGTTCACAGTTGCAAAGAACTTTCACATGCACCATGCCATTTCTGAACAACTGAGGTAGGTATGACCATCTCCATTTTACAAATGAAAAAGAGCAAGATTATGTATATCTTCCAAGGTTACTCAGCAGAGCCAGGACTCAAAAGCAGGTCGAGACGTTTCACACACTAATGTTTCCAGACTTTGGCCCTATCTCCCAATGGATGTTCACAGTTGATGTGGTAGTGCCTCCCTCATGAACATGGTTAGGGTTATCATATAGATGATGTGTCTTACAGTCATGGCATCTTAGAGTCAAAGAGAAATCTTTCTTTTCCCCAAATTATGCCAGATTGCTGTTTTGAAACCTGCTTTTATCATCCCCTATATCTCTTGGCATCATTACATGTCAACAGATAAATTTCTATAATATATTTAGTGGATGCTAAACTCTCCACTGACTGGATGTACCTTATGTTTTTAACCACCTACCTATTGCTGGCCATTTAAATTGTTTACAATGTTCCTCAACTACAAACAGCACTGAGCAACAGATATTAATTGAGGAAGTGAGGTCCTACTAGGTGCCAGACATAGTGCTAGGTGCTAGAGGTAGCGCAATGAACAAAATAGATATGGACCCAATATTCCAGGGATTGATAGTATAGTAGGGACAGGAGGCATTAAACCAGTAAAAACATTAATAAATACTTATAGGGATTTATAACATCAAACACTATGAAGGAAAAGAAAAATCTTTCTTGGGATTAGGCAAGCATGGAAGGCTTCTCTAAGGAAGGGGCAATTAAGCTCAGATCTGAAGGATAAGAAAGAAAATAGCCAATGAGGAGAAGGCTGCGCCAAAGTAGATTCCCCCAAGTAAAGTATGAAGTACCCACTCTCTTGCTTATATTGAATAGTCTCCTTTTTCTTTACCAGTCTGCTTGGGCCAGGGGGCTCATTATTTTTTAGTTAGCATTTAAAACATTATTTGTAAGGTTGAACATTTATTTTTACCTCATGCTGTTTCCTCTCCATCAGAAGAGCTAATCAATAGCATTGTGTTCTCAGCTGTGACCAGATCGGGTCGGCTACACATAACCATACCATAAACCTAGGGGCAGTGGTTCTCAAAGTATCCCCCCACCTCTGGAAACTTTAGAGTACACTGGCATCACCTGGGAACTTGTTAGAAATATAAATTCTTAAGCCAAGACCAAGTAAATCAGAAACTCTGGGGCTGGGGCCCAGCAATCTGTGTTTTAACAAGCCCGCCACAAGATTCTGATGTATGATTAAGTTTAAAACACACTTTCAAGGAGACACTCAACAGATATTTGTGAATGGATATAGGTCATCTGGCCAATCACTCCACCAAAGATGCAAATCAGAGAATATGGGCCTCAGTTGCAGAAAGGAAAAAAAAAAAAAAAACTTGAGAGTTCATTCATCCATTTATCCAACAAATATTTTTTGTATTACCTACTATGCACCAGACACCATGCTAGGTACTGAAGATTCAATAAAGAAGTAAGACAAGGGTCCCTGCCCTCACAAAGCTAATTGTCTAGTGGAGCAATTCATTGTCAAAGTGGGTTGGATAGCCAAGGAAAGACCTAGCTTGCACTTTTTTTGAACTCTCGAAGATCAGGAAAAATGAAGCAATGATAATATAAGTACCTTCTGGTTAGTATAGGGGAACCAAAAGCAGAAAGAGAGAAGTGGACACAGTTGGTCCATCCAACTTGGTCCTGCCGCAATTCCTTTACAGACTGCTCCACAACAGAGGTAAACTCCAGATGGGAGAGATGCCAAGGCTCTACACAGTTCTCGTTATCTACGTTATTTCTCTAAATTGCATGCATCTTTTCCCTTTTCTAGGCAGATAGCCACGACTTCCTTGGATTCCTGAAGTGTGCCCCGAGGATTTACAGTTCTATGTTAATGTGATACATAAAATAGAGTCACCTTGACTTTGCCTTTATCTGGCTTATGTAAGCTCTAACCTTTTACTGCAGTGCAACAGAAGTGCCAGATCCATTTTGTCTAGGAACATAAACAAACATTCTGATTCTAAATAATATATGGGGGCCCTGGTGAGTGTGAGAGCATGATCACCTGCAGGCCGTCAGGAATTAAGCTACTGATCCAAGCCCTGGTATGGAGGGAAATACCAAGCTCTGGCTCAGCTCCTCTTCCCAGGAGAACTGCTCCTTGCACTAAGAGTTTTGCAAAGAGCTCCAAAACTTCTCCTTCTTCTGACTGTTAACCATGCAGAGAAGCAAAGCCATCCAGAGAAGGGGTCTGATGGGCTCACTATCCCACCAAATCCCACAGCCTTGAACAAACTGTATTTTTTAAATAAATTTATTTATTTATTTTTGGCTGCGTTGGGTCTTCATTGCTACACACGGTCCTCCTCTAGTTGTGGCAAGCGGGGGCCACTCTTCGTTGTGGTGTGCAGGCCTCTCCTTGCGGTGGCTTCTCTTGTTGCGGAGCATGGGCTCCAGGTGCATGGGCTTTAGCAGCTGTGGCACGTGGGCTCAGTAGTTGTGGCTCGCTGGCTCTAGAGCGCAGGCTCAGTAGTTGTGGTGCACGGGCTTAGTTGCTCCACGGCATGTGGGATCTTCCCGGACCAGGGCTTGAACCTGTGTCCCCTGCATTGGCAGGCGGACTCCCAACCACTGCACCACCAGGGAAGTCCTGAACAAACTGTTTTAAAATTCCTCTGTTCTAACCCAGAAGAAATAAATCGAAAAACAGAGGGAATGAGTTAGGCTGCTACTAGTTTTCTCTCCCCACAGAGCAGGATTTCTCAGCCTCGGCACTCTTAATGTTTTAGGCCAGATAAGTATTTGTTGTAGAGGACTGTCCTGTACATTGTAAGATGTTTAGCCATCCTTGGCCCCCAGCCACTAGATGCCAGTAGCTTCCCCCACCAAAATTGTGACAACCGAAAATATATTGTGATATTACCAATGTTCTCTGAGCGGGGCCGGGGGGCGGGGTGCAAAAAATCACCTCCAACTGAGAACCACTGCCCTAGAAATTAGAGCAGTTAGAGATCCTGGACATTAACTCTTGGGAGACCACACAGACTATATTTTCCAAACCTAATGGATCAGATGAGTCTAAATACACAGGACATCACTCCAGGGTTCACATCAATAATCTGGATAGTTAACTGCCTTCTACCTATATTTTCTCAACTGCCTCCATTGATTTCAAACAACCCAGCATCATTGGAGCAATGTCTTCACTCACTAAATATGAATTCCTGAGCGCCAACATTTAGGGGACCCAAAATCAAATTATGATGACTACCCTTTACAAATGTATGGCACTTCGTGTTTTCCACATCTGTCACTTTATTTGAATTCAGTTCAACATTCATTGGTTGTTTTCTATGCACCAGGAGCTTTTAATCTTCATACTCCCTATATTAGTTTACTGTGGCTGCTATAACAAATTACCACATACTTGGTGGTTTAAAACAACAAATTTATTCTCTCTCAGCTCTGGAGACCAGAAGTCTGAAATCAAAATCACTGGGCTGAAATCAAGGTGTTGACAGGGTTACACTTCCTCTAGAGGGTCTAGGGGAGAATCTTCTATTCCTTGACTCTCCCAGCTTCTGGAAGCTGCCAGAATCCCTTGACTTTTAACCATATCACTTTAATCTCTGCCTCTGTGGTCACATTACCTCTTCCTTTTCTGTGTATTATTAAATCTCCCTCTTTTTCCCTCTTATAAGGATATGTATGATTACATTTAGGGCCAAATAATCCAGGATAATTTCTTCGAATCCTTAATTTGATCACATCTGACTCTTTTTTTGTTGTTGGTGGTGGTGTTTTGTTGGTTTTTTCCCCCTGGTTTTTGGCCATATAAGGTAACATTCACAAGTTCCAGAGTTTAGGGTATGGATATTTTTTGGAGAGGGGAGGGCTATTATCAGCCTACCACCCTTGTGAAGCAGATAAAAATTATTATTTCCATTTTATATATGAGGAAATACTGGCATAAAGAAGTTAAATCAATCACTTATAAGAGGTTGCATGGTGAGAGACTGGTAGAGGTGGGGCAAGAATCCAGGGCTTCTAACTCCTCTTTTTAATTAACTATGGCCTGGAAGGATAGAGACCTATTTCCCCTTCCTCCAGAAAACATAGTGAAAGGCCCTGTGGACTCTGTATAATCATGAGGGATTAGGTGGAGTTTCTAGGTTAGGGAGGATTCTGGAAAAAATCTCATATCATGCTGAGAGGTTTAAGGGTAGGCAAACACATAAGAGTCTCCCAAGATATTGGAACAGCACAAGGGAAACAAAAGGAGACAACCCAGCATGAGAAGGCAAACTGTAGCCTTTTAATATTCATTGAGCCCATGACAACATTCTGTTTCACCTGCTATTCACCATTACACATAGGCAGCACTGAGTAGGCATATGCTATATCCAGTTCTATAAAACTTTCTCACACAATAGTCTCCAGTTGGATTCTCACAACACCTCTGTACGGAAGGGCATTATCGTCATTTCATTTTATAGATGAGGAAACTGAGGTTTGAGAAGTGATTTTCCCAAGCTGGATAAAATCTAAGCCTTCATCCTCTTACCACAATTGTCTCGTCTAAATATTATCTCATTTGAGAATTACATATCCAGATCTCTTATAAAGTTATGACCCATAGCTACTGAGATGTCAATATAGATGGCCAATGTCACTTTACATGTAGTTCAACCCTCAAGAGACTCAAATACCCTTCTGGCACTTTTCATGTAATTTAGATTCATGAACAACAGGTGGCAGTAAGACCCTTGGGTAAGTGGTTTGAATGATCAAATTTAAACTGTTAGGTATGCTTACCTTAGACAACAACAAAAATTGTGGATTTCTAGGACTTTACATTTTAGAAAAAATATTACACTTTGCTGGTCTATTTTATTTTAAGTAGTATGTTCAGATATGCTTAAAGATCAGGCACACAAAATCATTTAAAGAAAATGAAATATATCTATATATATAATTTCTTGTCTTTTGAAATAATCCCTGTTATCAACTACAGTTTAACTAAATCTTGGTCTTATTCTCAGACATAATTAGAATTTTCCACTTTACTTCACTCTAAATCTTTATTTTTAAATCAAATTTCTTTCCTGACTAGTACAGGGCTTCAGGATTTCTCTTTGCCTTACCAATAAAAGAGTTACGGGCCCTTTTTCTCAGGTGGAAACAGCTTTTATTCTTTCGCACTTTCTAAGATTTCAGGGAAAGAACGTCTCGAATGAGAAAAGAGTAGGCAAGACAGTTTCTCCTTTTGAGTTTCCTATCTCGATCTTTTCTGCTTCTCAGCAGAAAATCAAACAACAATGTGTTATTACTGAAAGCATAGAGCCCCATAGCTTTTCTTACTATAAGAATGAGGTAAATTTTCAATCTAGTCCTAAAAATATACCGTTTTAGTCTGTTAGGGCTGCTATAACAAAATACCATAGATGGGTAGCTTATAAACAGACATTTATTTTTCACGGTCCCGTAGGCCAGGAAGTCCAAGATCAAGGCACCAGCAGATTCTGAGTCTAGTGAAGATCTACTTCCTGGCTCATAGGCATCCAACAAAACATCCACAGACATTAGACTGTGTCCTCACATGGCAGAAGGGGCTAGAGAGCTCTATGGGGTCTCCTTTATAAGAACACTAATCCCATTCATGAGGGTTTCACTGTCATGACCTAATGATTTCCCAAACTCCCCACCTCCTAATATTGTCACATTGGGCATTAGGTTTCAATATTTGGAGGGACACAAATATTCAGTCTATGGAAGACAACAACATCCGTCCTCCTAGCAGATATTTCCAATGGTAACTAACCTCTGGCTTAGTGTAACTTAAAATTTACATGTGATGAGTTTCCTCAGCAAATCTCTTAACTACCTGCAACATCCACACATTACCTTCTGCCACAGATGGGGTCTTTTTTTTTTTCCAAGCTAAGGGATACAAACTTAAGGTCACACCAAAACAACAAATCAAAAACCCCACACATTTAAGTGTTTTTTTTATAAAGAAGTATTCAATGGCTGCATCACAGATATACTGGCACATCGTAGTAAACAACGTCCAGGTTGTCACCAACCTTAATGGTGAGGCTGTCTAGACTTGCCACTCTGCTAGGAATTGTGAGAACTCAGGAGAAATGTAAGCTACAGTTCCTGTTTCAGGAGGTTTACAATTCACTTGAGATGAGATTCGTAAATGAAGCGTATCTATAATATAAATATAATGTATACATAAGTACCTGTTCAAAAGAGTGATTGCAGATCGTATGAAGCATAGTGGATTATGATAGGCAGGTCTCATGGAGAAGAACTTAAAAGTTGGATAGGTTTTACATGAGCGTGTATTGATACAAGAGGCAAGAATAGTTCAGGTGGAATGAATAAGGCTCACAAAGGCAGAGAGGTGAGAACCTGGTAGGATTGCAGGTCAGAATAGGGACTTGCCTGGATAAAGCAGAAATCAGGATGGAGAAATATAGCCAAGTTATGTCATGTATGGTCTTAAAAGGCAGAGTTTAGAAAAGATGTTTGGCTTATAATACTTTTCGCTGTCTCAGTATGCAGACTGGGCTCTCGAAGTAAGAATGAAGGCTTAGGTCAGAGAAGGTCTGCAATTAGGATTAGTTACAGAGAAGAAGCGAGGTGTGGGGAATTGAAGAGAGTCAATCCATGAGAAGAGGAGAAAAAGGAGGGACCATGACCTTGAGCCAAGGAGAAGAAAGCCATCAGCACTAATAGCCCAAAAAGAGTTGGAGGATGGTGAGTTCTGTTTGGTATGGTTAGTCTCAGAGGATGATAGAAACATGCACAGAAGAGACAACTGAAGATGCTGTTTCAGGTGGGGAAGAGAGTTAAAGGAACAGTATTCTTACCTCTTGGAGCAACTGAGCACAGCCCATCAATAACATCAGAGTACCCAGGCCCAATGCGGCACCTTCTACTGTTCCTCCAAATGTTCAATGTCATTTACCTTCCCCTCCCATGGATCATGCATTTAATGGCTGTCACATCGTTTGGGAAACTTGACTGCAACACTGTCATTTCATGGGCAGCAGTAAGAAGGCTTATACCAAAGTCCTTGCAGAAGACAATTTTAAGATAAGATATGCACTTGTCATACCTTCAGTGAGCATCTGTCAGCTTCATCACAGGTGCACATAGAGAATTATTTTCTAATCCTTAACACTCTGGTTTCCCCATGCTGCTTCTCCTGAGTGGATTGAGACTTGCAAATTAAGCTTAGTTTATTTGATTGTATTTATGTAATCACCCCACTGTCCATAAAGTGACAGGTGAAACAAAAAGTATTTTCCAAATTGGTCAGCTTGCCTAAGGCCATTGAGAACTAGAGAAAGAGTCAAGCTATAAAATATCTTCTTGCAGTAAGGAGAGCCATGTTCATAAAACAAGTTGATTTCTTTCCCTTTACAGAGCTCTATGCAATGTAACCTGTAAAAAAATAGATCAGAGGTTCCTGTCATATTCAAGGCACTGGTCCAGAAACCAGCAAACAAAACGTCAGCAAGATATCTTAAATCCTCTTTACCAGCTGAGGCAGTTGGTTATAAATGAAAAATTAAAGGAAACGGTATCTTAAATGTCACCAAAGAGGCTGCTCTGCCCCTTATCCCAAGGGTTGTAGGTAGGATATAGTCTTTTAAGAGTACGGACTTCAGGGGCTTCCCTTGGTGGCACAGTGGTTAAGAATCCGCCTGCCAACCTAGAGTCTGTCATACAGAGTGAAGTAAGTCAGAAAGAGAAAGACAAATACCGTATGCTAACACATATATATGGAATTTAACAAAAAAAAATGTCATGAAGAACCTAGGGGTAAGACAGGAATAAAGACACAGACCTACTAGAGAATGGACTTGAGGATATGGGGAGGGGGAAGGGTGAGCTGTGACAAAGTGAGAGAGTGGCATGGACATATATACACTACCAAACGTAAAATAGCTAGCTAGTGGGAAGCGGCCGCAAAGCACAGGGAGATCAGCTCGGTGCTTTGTGACCACATAGAGGGGTGGGATAGGGAGGGTGAGAGGGAGGGAGACGCAAGAGGGAAGAGATATGGGAACATATGTATATGTATAACTGATTCACTTTGTTATAAAGCAGAAACTAACACACCATTGTAAAGCAATTATACGCCAATAAAGATGAAAAAAAAAAAAGAATCCGCCTGCCAATGCAGGGGACACGGGTTCGAGCCCTGGTCGGGGAAGACCCCTCATGCCTCAGAGCAACTAAGCCCCTGCACCACAACTACTGAGCCTGCGCTCTAGCGCCTGCAAGCCACAACTACTGAGCTGGCGTGCCACAACTACTGAAGCCTGTGCGCCTAGAGCCCACGCTCCACAACAAGAGGAGCCACCGCAATGAGAAGCCCACGCACCGCAGCGAAGAGTAGCCCCCGCTCGCCACAACTAGAGAAAGCCCATGCACAGCAACGAAGACACAACACAGCCAAAAGTGAAAATAAATAAATTTGTTAAAAAGAAAAAAGAGTATGGACTTCATAGTTTGACTGCCAGGGTTCAAATCCCAGATCTGCCGTTTAATAGCTCTGTGACCCTGAGTGAGTTATGTCAGCTGTCTGAACTTCAGTCTTATAAGATAGAGATAATAACAATATTTAGCTCATAAAGAGGATTAAATGAATCAACGTATTTAAAACATGTCATGATATCTGACATATAGTAAGTGTTCGATAGAAGTTATGATTACAATCATTTCCATTTTTTCCAGCCATATGGCTTTTTGTCATCACTTTCATGGGTATTAGCAGGTACCTAGAATTCTAACGCTTATAATTACTAAGAACTTTTATTAATACAAAATACATTCACTTAAAGACGCAGATGTAGAGAACGGACTTGAGGACACGGTGAGGGGGGAGGGTAAACTGGGACGAAGTGAGAGAGTGGCATGGACATATATACACTAACAAATGTGAAATAGATAGCTAGTGGGAAGCAGCCCCATGGCACAGGGAGATCAGCTCAGTGCTTTGTGACCGCCTGGAGGGGTGGGATAGGGAGGGTGGGAGGGAGGGAGACGCAAGAGGGAAGAGATATGGGAACATATGTATAACTGATTCACTTTGTTATAAAGCAGAAACTAACACATCACTGTAAAGCAATTATACTCCAATAAAGGTGTTAAAAAATTACATTCACTTATACCCTTGTACTAAATGTAGCAGGTGCTATCATGCCTACACTTCTTTACTCTTACCACTTCAGAGCATGCTACCCTACCCCAACTCCCTACTGCCAGCACCTGCATTTCTTTCACTGAGGATTTTCTCTGGATAGTGAAGCCCACTTTACCAACCTGTGTGTCAGGTACGACGTACGGAGGTGTTAACAGCCCTCAACCAAAGACTGACAGGAGTTGGTGTCGCCTCACCCCTCAGGTGGGATCACTCTGAAGCAGATGTCTTACACTGCCTCCCAGACTTTCCCCTCAAGGCTGAAGCCGTAGTCACTCTCTGTGGTAGCTAGTTTGATAATGCTACCTTTAATCCCTGCTTTCTTCCCTTCCTTGTTTCATTGCCCCATTCTTCTGTTCTCAAACAAACTACTTATACTTGAATCCTTGTTTAGTTTGGGAAGCCCAAACTAAGATCTTCTCATAAACCTGTGAGATATATAAGGGTAGACATCATAATTTTGTAGTAGGTAAACTGAGTTGTGTGGGTCATGTGGGTATTTAATGGAAGAGCTGGGCCTGGAACCAAGTCTCTTGTCACCATATATATTCTTTTTCTGTTACCAGAGTATATATCATAGCTTTTTCCAGCTGTGCACAAACAGACTAATAATGTCAGTAATCCCCCATTATCCTTCTCCTCATTGCATATCAGTTGATCTCCCAAAAGTATGTCTGGACAAGGCAAGAAAGGGTCACATTCCAACCGACCGATATCATTGAACTTTTCCATGTGTGAAAGGAATATTTATCAGTTTGTTCTTTAAGTGTCTGATCTTAACTAGCCATCTACCTAATGAAAATAGAATTATCTGTCAGAGTCTGGAAATGGATTGTTCTAGTTCATCAAAGAGTCTAGCTAATAAAGAAGTTGTGAATTAGCTGAAACTGATTTTTTAAAGTAACATTTAGCACAGTTGTCACACTGAATGTAAATTAAGCTTCCTTTGATGATTTAGAAGGAAACTGGGGAACCAACTTTGCCTCAGGATCGTGTGTGTACATATCAATACATATGAATTCTCATTACATCGGAAGACATACAAAAGAGCTGGGTGCTGACGGTTCCTCAGTGGATGCACCACTGGGTAATAAGGATTTATTTATGTGATGTGCCCTCCTTTCTGGGCCATCTCTATGTTCTGTATCTCCTACCCGAAAGAGAAGTACCCTATAACCCTGGATTCTATAACTGAGGCTAGTTAGACTGAGCACCTGCTAGATGTAGGGCACAAGAAGGTTCTGTACATTGGGGTCTCTTATTTGGAGAGCCTCTTTAATTAATGGCCATCTGGTCCCCCATAAAGGATTGTAATTAGGGAAACAGTGTATGAGCAGATACATCAGTGAAAGCCTTGCCTGTGCTTGCCTTCCCTCCAAGATACTCAGTACTCAGGTGAATGGCAAGGTCACATTGGGCTATTTTTATTTTTCATAAAAAATGATTTGGGTCTAGAGGTTGGGATAAAATAAATCACTGATCCAATTAAGTGGCAGACACAGGACTTACTAACATCTGAATGCTCCTTACCGAATGTGATTCAGCACAGATCTGCTGTTTTCACTGTCCCTGTTTTTTCCAGTTGATTTTAAGCTCTGCGTGACAGTAACAGAGGCTCCCTGCAGCTTTGGGATAGATAAAAGAACTGAACAAGCCCCTTGGCTTTGTCAAAAGGATCTGCACGTGTCTTTTTCACTACAAACATAAGTGAAAACTCCTATCACGGTTATTCCTTAAGAGTATAATAAAAGGAGTATTCTTCATCCAATCTCCCAAAGAGGAGTTGCCGAGTTAGAAATCATCTCTGTTGCAATGTTCAAATCTATGGATGTGATCAAACCAGAATTGTGTCTTTTCATGCAAAAGTAAACAATAAAAGGGGCTCTACCCTGACCCTTGCTGCCTACCTTAACTCCTGCATCTGCAGGACCCATGGGTTAAAGCCTTCAGAGTCCTGGGCATTAGGTATAAGGTGTTCATGAGATCAGAAACTGAGGTTGTGGGAATGAGGTACAACCCAATGATATGCTTACATTATGGACCTCAGCTATGGCTTTAATATATTTCTCTGAAAGGTGCAATAATAGGGGTATCATTTTAGAACAGTGGAGTGCAACAGGAAGCACACTGTCAACTACCTCCTGGCTTTGTAGTAACTTGAATGTTACTGTAAAAAGTGACCCTTCACCTTTCCCAACCTCACCTTACAACCTCAGCAACATCACTTACCTATAACGCAGCTAAGAACCAGGAACAAAACAAAGAGGATATCTGAGCATCATATCCATGCATTTTAATGTGTGTGCTTCCCTTAAGGCGAACCTAGATAGGATTTGATTCAGAATCTATACACCTGTATTTTTCGTATAATTCTAACCAAGTTTGGATATCTCCGGTGCTACCAAAGATTAGGAACATCATGTCAAATGCTAGACAGTGGATGTTCAAACAAAGACAAGAGAATACTTAGAGAAAGGGGACAGAGAGGGAAAAAAACTAGGAAAAAGCTGACAAAATAATTCTCTGCAGTCTGGGAACATTTAGTGTTGGAGCAAATATTCTTATAGCCTGTAATAGGCCCTGAGGGTATCACTGGATACAGCACAGTGAGAAGATGAAAATCATAGCATGCACCCTGAGTCATAGAGAAAAGATGAAATTATATTCAGTATATTCTGCTTAAGGAGGCAAGGAAGTGTGCAATACACGTTAGAAAATGTTTTATCCAAAATGATTAACTTAAAATCATTGCGATGCAAAGAGTAACTCTGAACTCCAGAAAACTCTACCATCCAGAAAGATCCTTTTTTAAGAGTTCCATGTGTTGTGGTTTCACTCTATATCATTCTGACCTTATCTTTTACAGCCTTGGTCACCTCTTGGTGAAAGATGATGATTTTGCATCTTACGCTCCTTTTTGCAGTGGAAAAATACATGTTCCTATTTTTGCCAAGTTTTACAACTCTTGGAAAGAAAGGGGGATCTTTATTTTTAATTGCATATTTTGTATGCTTCTAAGGGGTCATAAAGTGCCCTCATTCTTATATTAGCAGTGAATTTCCAGTAAAAATTCTGGTGCAAATATAGATACCCCCCCTCCAAAGTAAAAGCAAATTACCCACAATGCATCTTTGCAGTAGAATGTTCATCCAGTTAGATCGCAAGGCAATTAGTATGATTACTCATCTGTATACTCAGTACTTAGTTTCCATTTTGCCTGCAGCAACTGCAGCTTTGACAATTTATCTGACAGGTCCACAACGTACATTTCTGAAAATGCCAAAGAAATGGAAGCTACCTGTATTTGTAAGGTATACTTCAGAGATTTTGGAAAAGGGTGAGAATAATGGGCCCAGAACAGAGGGAGAGAGAATTGAGATGGAGAGGAAATTGTATGGCTGAATTCTAAGAGCTACTATCATGACTAAAAAAGTACCTCTGAGGGCAATACTGCAGGAAAGATTTAGGGGGAAAAATGATAAAGTCAAGATGGCAAAAGAAAGTTGGCATGAATTTCCCAGTAAGTAAAAAGGTCAGATTCCAGAGGAAGTAGCCAGTGCAAGCCAGATAAAGCAAATCTGATTCTTTTTTTTTTTCTTTACTTAGACTTTGGTGGCAGGGGTGGGGAGGGGAATTAGAGAAGCAACAGGAGTAGTAGCCTTTGAGGGATCTCAGCCTTCAGTATTAAGGAGTCCAGACTAGGACAGGTAGGTGAACTGCAGAAAGTGGTAAGTATGGACTGAGAGAAAAGGACCACTAAGGTAAACCTAGATACCAGAGATATTACATAGCATGGTGGGAATCTTTTCCTACCACCCATCAACATTCAAATGCCCATGGGTATCCACTAGGCCTAAGTCTAAGCAAGAAGTCCTATGTGGGGAAGACATACAGAGGTCAGGGTTCTTTTTAAGGCTCTCTGGAGAGAAGTGTCTTAAGCCAAGATTCCAGGACAAGCCCTGGATTCAGTGACCCAGTTAAAACTTTGTTGGTGAGAGTGACATCAGCAAATTGTCAGGGTAGGCAGCTCCAAACTCCTGTCCCTTCTCAGAAACATTGAAAACCAGCAGAAAGTCATAATCAACTTTGTCAGAAATCTGGAAAACAGTCAAAGATTTACAGAAACCAAGAATGTGCTGAGTCAAGGGAAAAAATCAACTTCCATATGGTAAGAAAGCTATGTGGCATTTTTACTGCCCTTGCTCCACCACCTCCCTAGCTCAGCAGTGGTTTTGAAGACAGCAACTCCCATTTCTTGTGTGAGATCCTAATCCCTGGTTCTAGAAGGAGCAGAGCAGACCTTATCTGAGACTTATTATGTTTACCTGTTCTAAACTGTCTATGGGCTTCCTGAAAGGACTGATGCAAGGCACTCATCTCTGTTTCACCTAACTCAGAAATCACTCAGGACAGTAAAATGGTGGACTTTGCCCCAAAACACTGTAAGGCAAATGAAAACCCTGCACACACCTGGGGCAAAAGATTGTAGTTTGACAAACAATAGACTGCCTAAAGCCTGAAAGGATATTTGGGGAGAGAGAATTTTTTGGGAAGTAGGACATTCAAAAGCACCCATGTATACTGGGGAATCTAGAAAGCCATACACATTCCCAGAGTGGGACACATGTTCAGAAAAGACCTAAGAAGACCCTAAGTTTTCACCTCTGGCTGATCTCTGAGCTCAGTGTAAGCAGGAAGTAAAGTCTAAGCCAGAGTTATAAACAGTCTAGCTAGGTTTTGAAAGAGTGTCCCAGCATAGAACCAATCTTCAAAGACTGGGAAAGGTGGATTTTTGGCTTTTTTAACTATCAGGGTGTGTGCCCGTATGTGTGTGTATTCTGGAGTTAAAGGAAATCTCTGTCAAAATATTAGTTGAACACTAACTGAAGGAACAGAGACTTCACTGAACACACATGACAAGGAATAGTCTTTGCAAAAATAGTTTGGAAAAGTAATTAAACAAATGGACAACTACAGCCTTCCACAGTCAAGAAGAGCAAATCCTAGAGAAGGGGAATAATTTGCTTTCTAGAGATGCATAACATTATAATATTCAATGTCCAATTTTCAACAAAAAGTTACAGCATACACAAAGAAACAGGAAAGTATGGCCCATTCACAGGAGAAAAGAAGTAGACAGAAACCACCTCTGAGGGAATCTATTGTTAAGAGATAAAATCATAGTTCTAAGCTCCTACATTAAAAAAAAGAAAAACCTCAAATCAATACCATAAATTTATGCCTTAAAGAACTAGAGAAATAAGAGCAAAGTAAATGCCTATCTGGCAGAGAAAAGGAAATAATAATGATTAGAGATAAACAAAATAGAGAACAGAAAAATAACAGAATCAAAGAGCCCAAAAGTTCGTTCTTTGAAAAGAAGAACGATATTGACAAACCTTTAGGTAGACTGACAAAGAAAAAATTGAAATAATACAAAGAACTAAAATCAGAAATGAAAATGGGAACATTACTACCAACCTTACAGAAATAACAAGGATTATTAGAGAATGCCATGAATAACTATATCACAGCAAATAAAATGACCTGGATGAAATGGACAAATTCCTAGGAACTTACAAATTACCAAAACTGACTGAAGAAGAAATAGAAATTCTGAACAGTAAATATATTGAATTTGTAATAAAGCAAAACATCTCAGCAAAGAAAAATTCAGGACCCGATGGCTTCACTGGTGAACTCTGCCAAACATTTAGAGAGTAATTAACACTAATTCAAACTTCTCAAAAAAAAATAGGAGAAAGCTCCCTAACTCATTGTATGAGGCTAGCATTACTCTGATAAAGACATCCAAGAAAACTACAGAACAATATTATCTTATGAATATACATTCAAATATCCTCACCAAAATACTAGCCAATTGAATACACAGCATATTAAAAGGATTATATACCATGACCAGGTGGGATTTATCCCAGAAATGCAAGAATGGTTCAACACAAGAAAATCCATCAGTGTAAACATAACTTAAAAGAAAGCAGGAGAAAAACCACATCATCATCTCAATTGATGCAGAAAAGCTAATAAAGAAATTAAGCAAAATGTCAGGATGCAAAATCAACATACACCAACAATGAAGAATCCAAAAAGGAAATTATTTAAATAACTCCATTTACCATATTGGTCAAGAGAATAAAATATCCAGGAATAAATTTACCCAAGGAGGTGAAAGACATATACTGAAAACTTTTTTAAAAAATGCTAAAAGAAATTAAAAGAAACCTCAATAAATGGGAAGACATTCTGTACATTCTGTGTTCATGGTTTACAAGATTTAATATTGTTAATATGTCAGTTCTGCCTTAAAGGGATATACAGATTCAGTGCAATCTCTATCAAAACTCCAGCAGCCTTTTTTTTTTTTTTTTTTGCAGAAATGGAAAAGCTAATTCTCAAGTTCATGTGGATTTGCAAGGGGTCCTAAATAGCCAAAACAATCTTGAAAAGGAAGAACAAAGTTAGAGGACTCACACTTCTGATTTCAAAACTCCCTACAAATCTACAGTAATCAATACAGTATGTCACTGGCATAAGAGCTAACATACAAATCAATGGAATAGAATTAAGAGTCCAGAATAGACCATGTAGACTTCAAGATCAAGATGAAAGAATAGGAGGATGCTGGGCTCACCTCCCCTCACAAACACATGAAGATTACAATTATGTGTAGAGTGACTCTCGCTGAAATAGACCTGGCTAGCAGGCCGTCTTTTCTAAGCCAAGGCTGTGAAGAAAGATCCACATGGAGTCTGGTAGGAAGGGAGAAGTGATCTGGTCGGGGCCCACACCCCTAGTGGGGGACCCAGAATAGGAAGGGGATATCACAGACTCAAGGCTCCTCCCTACAGAGCGAGAGATTCAAGCTATATATTGGGCAGCCCAGATTAGCCAGATAAAGAGTTCAAAACAATAGTAATAAGAATGCTACATAGGGACTTCCCTGGTAGCACAGTGGTTAAGAATCTGCCTGCCAATGCAGGGGACATGGGTTCAAGCTCTGGTCCGGGAACATCCTACATTCCATGGAGCAACTAAGCCCATGTGCCACAACTACTGAGCCTGTGTGCCACAACTACTGAAGTCCATGCGCCTACAGCCCGTGCTCCGCAACAAGAGAAGCCACCGCAATAAGAAGCCCACGCACCACAACAAAGAACAGCCCCCGTTCATGGCAACTAGAGAAAGCCTGCTTGCAGCAACGAAGACCCAACGCAGCCAAAAATAAAAAAGAAGAATGCTAAATAGATGCTCACAGTGAGAATTTTAACAAAGAACTAGAAAATATAAAAAAGAAACTGTCAGAGCTGAAGAACACAATAACTGAAAAGAAAAATACGCAAGAGGGAATTAACAGAAGATTAGATGATACAGAATAAAACATGTGTGATATGAAGGATAGAATAGTGGAAATCACCCAACCAGAAGGGCAAAAAGAAAAACAAATTTTGAAAAAATGAGAATAGTTTAAGGGATCTCTGAGACAACATCAAGTGTACTAACATTTGCATTATAGGGGTCCCAGAAGGAGAAGAGTGAAAGGGGTAGAAGATGTATTTGATGAAATTATGGCTGAAAACTTCTTGAACCAGATATCTAGGTACAGGAGACACAGTGAGTCTCAAACAAGATGAACCAAAAGAGACCCACACCAAGATATATCATCATTAAAATGGCAAAAGTTAAAGATAATTAGAATTTTAAAGGCAGCAAGAGAAAAACAAAGACTCACATATAAGGGAACACCCCCCCAATAAGGTTATCAGATGATTGTTCAGTAGAAATTTTGCAGGCCAGAATGTAGTGTCATATATATTTAAAGCACTGAAAAGAAAAAGCCTACAACCTAAGTTACTCTACACAGCAAGGTTATCATTCAGAATTGAAGGAAAGATAAAGATACTAAACCTACCCTAAAAGTAATGTGATATATATAAAGCTATAAAGTCTCCACCAAAAAACTAGTAGAATTAATAAATGAATTCAGTAAAGTTGCAAGGTACTCTATACACTAATAATAAACTATCAAAAAGAAAATGCAAGAAAACAATCCCATTTACAATCCCATCAAAAAGAATAAAATACCTACCAATAAACTTAGCCAAGGAGGTAAAAGACCTATACTTCAAAAACTATAAGACACTGATGAAGGAAATGGAAGATGATACATATAAATGGAAGGATATCCCATGTTCATGGATTGGAAGAATTAATATTGTTAATACTATCCAAAGCGATTTCCTCCCGTACATCACCAGTGCTTCCAGGTCATGGTCATTTTGAGCCTGTATCTGGGTGACTTCTAGGCGGTCGTGTCATTGACTGCTCCCCACCCCCCAACTCCGCTGTGGTCCTGCGTGTCTCCTGCCCTCCCATCCCCACTGAGCCCTCTCGGGTCCCCTCTGGGCCTTCTGCCCCTGGTCACCAAGGTTTGCTGTGCTCTCACCCACTGGTGTCATTTGGAGGAAAGATGAATGGGAGGGCTGATTTTCAAGAGACAAATACAGAAGTTCCAAGACCAATTCCCCACATAAGGACTGATTACATTCCAACAGAGGAAGAAAGAAGAGTCTTTGCAGAAGGCAATGATGAAAGCTTCTGGCCCAGATGAATCCTTTCAGGTCATCCCAAATATGGTTCCATCCCTAAACATATTTGCTTGCATCATGGGATACTTTGCTGGAAAGCTTTCCTATGTGAAAACTTGCCAAGAGAAGTTAAAGAATCTTGAGAATTCCCCTCCTGGAGAAGCTTTATGATCAGGACAGGCATGACGATCTTCACCAACTGGGCACTATTCTCAGAAGTCAAAATATGACTCAAACATGAGGGGTCATTTATCTTTTGTGACAACCCCAGCAGCAGACAACATAGAAAAAGAGATGCTTCCTCATTATGAGCCAACTCCATTCAGTGCTTCTATGAATGAAT
Source organism: Delphinapterus leucas (assembly GCF_059928025.1). Lineage (NCBI taxonomy): Eukaryota > Metazoa > Chordata > Mammalia > Artiodactyla > Monodontidae > Delphinapterus > Delphinapterus leucas. The sequence continues at coordinate 35,971,244 of NC_143150.1, forward strand.
CTACTCCCACTGGTATTACTGATCATATTGCCCAAGTCAAAGTAAACAAATATGGAGATACCTGGGATGAGTGAAAAATTGCATCATTGGACCTACTGAAGAAGTTTCAATATCCAGCGTCATCTAGGTGGTCATGAACATCTGCATGCTTTGAGCTCAGCAGCAGTCTTCATAAACACATTTAAAACTAGAACCTGGGTTTTTGTGGTTTGGCTTATGAAGATGATGTTCTAAAAACTTACATTTTAATGTAATATTGTGTGAATATATTCATTTGGGGGAACTCTCTGAATGATGGTAGTATACCATGATTGTACACAGTTTGGGAAATTGTTTCAAGTTACAGGGCAAGGATACTGTTATAAAACTATCAAGTGAGTGCAATGCTCTAGAATCACTGTATCTGGAAATAAATGATACCTGCATGTTGAATTGGGGTGGGTGGGTGTAGCAATCATAATTTTAAGTCTTAAACTTTATATCAAAAATTAATCAAAATTCTTTCTCCAGTGTTTGCTGTATTCTCTTAATGTTTATGGTAAATAAAATATAAAGGAACATGCATTAAAAAAATACTATCCAAAGCAATCTACAAAGTTAATGCAATCCCTAACAAAATACCCATGATATTTTTCACAGAACTAGAACAAATAATCCTAAAATTTGTATGAAACCACAGAAGACTGAAAATAGCCAAAGCAATCTTGAGAAAAAAAAAGAACAAAGCTGGAGATATCATGCTCCCTGACTTCAAACTATACTACAAAGCCACAGTAATCAAAACAGTGTGGAACTGACACAAAAACAGACACATAGATCAAGGAAACAAAATAGAGAGCTCAGAAATAACCCCCCTCACATATTATCAATTAATCTATGACAAAGGATGCAAAAATATACAATTGGGGAAAAGACAGTCTCTTCAATATGTACTGTTGAGAAAACTGGACAGCTACATATAATAGAATGAAATTAGAACATTTTCTCATACCATATACAAAAATAAACTCAAAATGCATTAAAGACCTAAATGTAAGACTGGAAACCATAAAATTCCTTGAATAAAACATAGGCAGTACACTCTTTGACATGTCTTATCGATATTTTTTGGATCTATTGCTTCAGGCAAAGGAAGCAAAAATAAACAAATGGGACCTAATTATATTTAAAAGCATTGCACAGTGAAGGAAACCATCAACAAAATAAAATGACAACCTACTAAACAAGAGAAGTTATTTCCCAATGATTTATCTGATAAAGAGTTAATATCCAAAATATATAAAGAGCACATACAACTCAATATAAAAAAACCAAACAATGCGATTAAAAAATGGACAAAAGACCTGAATAGACATTTTTTCCAAAGAAGACATACAGATAGCTAACAGGCACATGAAAAGATGCTCAACATCACTAATCATCAGGGAAAGGCAAATCAAAACCTCAATGAAATATCACCTCACACCTTTCAGAATGACTATTATCAAAAAGAAAATAAATATAATAAATATTAGTGAGAAAGTAGAGAAAGGGGAAATTTAGTTCACTGTTGGGGGAATGTAAATTGGTACAGCCACTGTGGAAAACAGTATAAAGTTTCCTCAAGAAATTAAAAATAAAACTACAATATGATCCAGCAATTCCACTCCTGGGTATGTATCTGAAGAAAATGAAAACAATAATACAAAAAGATACATGCAATGCAATGTTCATAGCAGAATTATTTATAATAGCTAAGATGTGGAAGCAACCTAAGTGTCTATCAATAGGTGTATGGATAAAGAAGATGTGATTGATATATGATAAATACATACACACACACACACACACACACACACACACACACACAAAATGGAATATTACTCAGCCATAAAAAAGAATGAAATTTTGCCATTTCCAACATGTATGTACCTGTATCATGCTTAGTGAAGTTAAGTCAGACAGAGAAAGACAAATACTGTGTTTCACTTACACGTGGAATCTAAAAAATAAAACGAATGAATATAACAAAACAGAAACAGACTCGTAGATACAGAGAACAAACTAGTGGTTACCAGTGGGAGAGTGGTGAGGGGAGGGTCATGATAGGAGAAGGGGATTATGAGGTACAAACTACTAGGTATAAAATAAATAAGATACAAGGATATAATATACAGCAAAGGGGATATAGCCAATATTCTATAATAACTTTAAATAGAATATAATCTATAAAAATAATGAACTACTGTGTTGTATACCTGAAACTAATATAACATTGTAAATCAACTATACTTCAATAAAAACTGCAAAAAATGCAAATTAAAAAAATATTGTACTACTTCATGGATAAAGTAAGTATCTTGCAGCAATACAATTCCATTTATACCTTGGCCCTGTTTTGTGCTATTATTATCATATGTTACATAGTACTGTCATTACTGATACATATGTTATAACCCTTCACAATAAATTGTTTGTTTTAATTATCAAAAATGAATAAATAAATAAACCATCTATGGCCAATTGATTTTTGACATGATGTCAAGACCATTCAATGGAAAAAGAATAGTCTCTTCGACAAATGGTGCTGGGACAGCTAGATATCCACGTGCAAAAGAATGAAACTGGATCCTTATTTCACACCATATATAAAAATTAACTCAACATAGATCAACAATCTAAATATAAGAGCTAAAACCATAAAAATTCATAGAAGAAATAATATGGGTAGATCTTCATGACCTTGACTTTCACAATGATTTTTAGATATTATACAAAAAATACAAGCAACAAAAGAAAAAATGGATAAAGTGGATTTCATCAAAATTAAAGACATGTCATCAAAGGCCATTATCAAAAAGTGGACAAGATAACCTACAAAATTAGAGAAAGTGTTTGCAAATCATATACCAAATAAGGGTTTGTATCCAGAATATATAGAGAACTATTGCAAGTCAACAACAAAAAGATAAAAACCCAATTTAAAATGAGCAAAGGACTTGAATATACATTTCTCCAAAGAAGATAAACAAACGGACAACAAGCACATGAAAAGATGCTTAACATCATTAGTCATTAGGGAAACGAAATTCAAAACCACAATAAGGAACTTCACAGCCATTAGGATACCTCATAATATAAAAAGGAGAATCAGAAGTGTTGGTAAATGTGGAGAAATTGGAACTCTTGTACACTGCTGATGAGAATGTAAAATGTTTCAGCCATTTTGGAAAATTGTTTGGTGTTTCCTCTAAAAGTTAAACAGAGAACAGAATGGCAATATAAACCTACATTCCATCCTTAGGTATATACCTAAAATAATCGAAAACAGGTCCCAAAGCAAGTATATGTACACACATGTTCATAACAGCACTAGTCACAACAGTCAAAAGGTGTTAACAGCCCAAATGTTCACCAACGGAATTTATGGATAAAGAAATTGTGGTATATACATACAATGGAATATCACTTCTCCATAGAAAAGCAATGAAGTACTAATAAATGCTACAGTGTGGATGAACCTTGAAAACATTATGCTATGTGAAAGAAGCCAGACAAAAATAAGGTCACATATTTTATGATTCCATTTGTATGAAATATCCAGAATACGTAAATCCATTGAGACAGAACGCAGACTGGTATTAGCCAGGGGCTGGGGTGGAGGTGGCAGGGTGCGAATGACGAGAAATTGCTTTCCGGATTAGGGGTTTTACTCTGTAGTGATGGAAATGTTTCAGAACTAGGTAAAAGTGTTAGTTGCCCAACATTGAGAATGTGTTAAATGCCACTGAATTGCTCACATTAAAATGGTTAATTTTATGTTATGTGAATTGTACCTCAATAAATTATTTTTTTAAAACTTTGCTGGTGCCCAGTATGTGTTTTAAATGTTAATCTTCTAAGTAGTTTATCCCTATTAACATAATTAAGAATACACAAGCTTCAGAAAACTGAAAACAAAATTAGTCAATTAGCAGATGCAGGAATTGGAAACAGGAGGTTAGAGGAAATGCTTGCAGTTAAAATGACAATAAAAACGCCATCCGACTTTTTGTAGCCAAGATGACACACCCAGGTGCCTGTCCTTGACTTGACTAGAGGCAGGAGAGGTATATCCAGACCTTTCATTCAGGGCAGGGACAGGAAGAAACAGGAAATAATCCTTCAAGTCCATGTCAGGAAGCTGTGCTTTCTGCATTTTTTTCTTTCTGAAAAAGGTGGTAGATTGTGTTCATTCGACTGCAGGGAAAACTTCAGAGACGGGGAGCCAGGACTGAGAGAGAATTGAGCAAGACTGAGATTTCTCAGCTTGCCTAGATACTTGTAGAAGGCAATAACTGTGTTTTAAATGAAGGTTGAGTATTATAGTAGAATAGACCTTGGACTTTATTTATTTATTTATTTATTTATTTATTTAGCTGCATTGGGTCTTTGTTGCTGTACGTGGGCTTTCTCTAGTTGCAGCAAGCGGGGGCTACTCTTCGTTGCGGTGTGCGGGCTCCTTATTTGTGGTGGCTTCTCTTGTTGCAGAGCACAGGCTCTAGGCACGCAAGCTTCAGTAGTTATGGCACATGGGCTCAGTAGTTGCGGTGCACAGGCTCTAGGGCTTGTGGGCTTCAGTAGTTGTGGCACACGGGCTTAGTTGCTCCGCGGCATGTGGGATCTTCCCGGACCAGGGCTTGAACCCGTGTCCCCTGCGTGGGCAGGCGGATTCTTAACCACTGTGCCACCATGGAAGTCCAAGACCTTGGATTTTAGAGTGAAATAGACCTGAGTTCAAATCCCAACTCTGCCCCTTAATAGCCATGTGACCTCATGTTATTTACTTAGCCATTTCAAACCACAGTTTTCCTTTCTCTTAAATGTGAATATATAACTCTGAAAGATTATTGTGAAGATTAAGTGAGGTAGATACAAAGTACCCAGCACATGCCAGCACACAGTAGATACTTGATGCTAGTTATTTTTCTTCAATCAAATTACAGATGACTTCTCCCTCCCACTTCACTCCCCCTCCAAAAAAAGTAATTAGAGTTGGTTGATGAAGAAGGATAATAAACCAAACCTTCAATTACAAAAGATACCAAAACAATTATACCAGGTGATGAAGACGAGTATTCAAAGCAATGCTTTTTCACCTGGTAAAACATCCTGCATGAGGAGGGATAAAAGCATATTCCTCGCAGAGAGATCAGCAGAATGACAGAAAGGATGCTGAACAATTTCATCCCAGAATCCTTGCCCTTTCTATTGGCCCCATAAGAAACCAAAGGTATCCACATCCCATGAGCAAAAGGAAGCTCAGCTGGGGAATGAATAACAATGAAATCATATGAACAAGAAGAGTAATGGTTTTCTTATCCTCCTCAGGAGGTTCTAGGGTTCAGAATGCTATAGTGACTAATAAGAATGTGGGTATAGGGCTTCCCTGGTGGCGCAGTGGTTGAGAGTCCGCCTGCCAATGCAGGGGACACGGGTTCGTGCCCCGGTCCGGGAAGATCCCACATTCCGCGGAGCGGCTGGGCCCGTGAACCATGGCCGCTGAGCCTGCGCTCCGCAATGGGAGAGGCCACAACAGTGAGAGGCCCGCGTACCGCAAAAAAAAAAAGAATGTGGGTATAGATCCATACAGATGTTTGTTCAATTCCCAGATCTCCTACTCACTAGCTATGGACCTTAGGCAAGTCACTTTCCTTCTCTGAGAATTGGAATTCTCACTTATAATGAATAATACTTACCTTGTAGGGTTGTTATGTGTATTATGCAAGATAAATACATGTAAAGTGCTTAGCACAATGCCAAGCACATAGTCAACAACTCATAAATGTTCATTCCCTCCCTCTTCCTATCACATAAAATTCTACCCTATTTTACAGAAAGGGACTCCTTTTAAAGATGAGACTGTCATGAAAATGAATCATTATTCTACATTTCTTTTCATTCAAATTACCATTTAAGGGCCCCCTACATTACATTATGTAGGCTCCTATCAATATGGCTCAATTTAAAAGTTGAAGGATAAGAGGCTTTTGTCAGTGGAAAATACAACAAATTAAAAGTTAGAAACACTGAGTTTAGCCCTAGCTTTTCTGCTAACTAGCACACCATCTTTCTGGGCCTGTTCCCATATAATGAATGGAGGAGTGTGGGCTCGAGTATCCCTTCCAGTTTTAAACTTACATGAAACTAATCACTAAAGCTGAAGGACAAGTCACAGCCTTTGCTAGTAAGAAGAGTCATGGACATTAGGCTATTTGAGAGACTTCAAGAGGTCAACTAGTTTATTTAATGTTAGAATGACTTAAGCCCAGCACCTAGGATGGAGATTCTATATAATTCCTTTTTGGCATTTTCTTAAATATTTATTTATTTAGGCTGTGCTGGGTCTTAGTTGTGGCATGAAAGATCTTTGTTGCTGTGTGCAGGATCTTCGTTGCTGCATGCGGGCTCTTTAGTTGCAGCATGCAGGATCTTTAGTTACAGCATGCATGTGGGATATAGTTCCCTGACCAGGGATCGAACCTGGGCCCCCTGCATTGGGAGCACGGAGTCTTAGCCACTGGACCACCAGGGAAGTCCTCCTTGTTGGCATTTTCTAAGGTTTATTCTCTCTGAAAGTAAGCCTCTGATTTTATATGCATAGAATAATTAGACTATGCAAATAAAATGAGTATATAATAGTCACTACGTTGATACAATGAATCAACCTATATTCAGAGATACGATGATGAATTCTTTGGTATGGAATATTTTTAAAGTAATCATAAAAGGGGACCTAGAAAAGAGAATTTTGTTATTTGGTCTGAAATATCAACATAGTCTACTTTCAGGGCTGAGGGCATTTTCTCCTATTTTCAAAGCAACTTAGTTAAGCTTTGATCCCTTTGCTTTGAAAGATGAAACATAACAAAAAACTTCACATATATGTATACGTGTGGCACATACACATACATACACTCCTCTTCTCCTAAAGGAAATAAGATCTATCTATCTCTCAAATTACATCAGTTAGATGTGAGTCCAAGGAGACTTGAATTGTCTTTACCTAGTAAATCAAGCAATCTATGAATACTACCATGGGTAGAGCTTCTAGGAGGCCAAAACTTAGGGAAGATTATTTAAAGGGCAGATTCAAAGTCTCAAGGTTAAGGACAGAGTGTGGTAGCGTATTGAGTCCATCTCCCTAGTCCAAGAAATAGGCAAAAACTTCTTCAGACTATTGAACAGAAGACCAAATGCCTCCAGGGGAGTCCATGCTCCTCTTTGGCCTACATATCTTAATGTAGCACCTTCTCTCCACAGACAATGTGAAATCTAGAGACCCAATGTCATACATGATCACTGCCCTCAAGATGCTTGCAGTCCAGCCAAGATTCCACATGTGCACATAGAAACATACACTACAGAGGCTGGAAAAGTTCTTTAGAGATCATAGAGTTCAGTGGTTTTCACACTCTTTCATAGAGCTTTCAAGGGTTCCACAGAAGGGCCTCAAACTGACATTAAGAAGGGCCATAGGGGGATTTTTTGCACTCAGAAGGCTCTAGATCCACAGGCTTATTTTTTGAAAGAAACTCCCTTTTTTGTCTCAATGTTGTATATTGGAGTTCTACAGATTTTATTAGTAGAAAGGGTTTCATAAGTAAAAGAAAGACTGAAAACCACAGCTTGGATCCAAATTTTTCATTTCAAAGATGAAGAAATGGAGGTCCAGATGCATCCAGCAATCCGTCCAAGGTTTTGCTGCAAGTGTTTAGCCAAGTCATGAAGTACTGAAGAGAGGAGAATACATTTTGCCTTGTGGTATTTCTGCTGTTGCTAAATGCCAAATAAGTGCTGGAGAAAAATTATGTGAGTGGGCACAATCACAGGGGCCTGTGGTACATATGGGGCTGCTTCCTAGGAGAGGTTGGACTTAAACTGGGTTATGGCCTTTGGGGAGGGTTTCATGAGTTGGAAGGAGGAGGGCGTCCTGGCAGAGGTACAGTCATGAGTAAAGGTGCAGGGACACGGATGCATCAAGAATGTTTTTCCAGCCATTCCTTGTGGACCTATGTCTCCTACTCAGAAAACTTTTTTATTCCTATTCTGACAGAATCTTTTCCTATTGACCCTTTCATACTGGCATCAGTACTGGAGGATTCAGCTTTGATATGAGCCCTAATAAGCTGCCGTTTCGACAATTGGCACGATCAGCTAATTCTTGCTTTTATCTCCAACAGCAAGCTTGGAATAAAATATCAAATCTTATCCCATATACTGATATACCATAATTTACAGGGCTTTTTGATTATGTGTGGCTAGACTTTTTTCATAATATCTGGGTACCCATTTCCTGCACATAATTCTGTTGAATTGTCATGGTCACAAAAACCATTCTTCCTAGGAGACATTGTATCTCTATTTCTATTTAAAGGACACAAAACAAAGCAAGGGATTCACGTTGCCTTTGGTATAATTAGCATCAGAAAAGATTATAACAAATTGTTCTTGGTTAAAAGTAAAAAAATATATTGGGAGTTGATATTATTGCTCAGTAACAATGATTGAGTTGCTTGACTTTTTATAGCATAACCATGGCATCGGTATGCACTGAGCATTCATTAGAACAACCTATGGTATAGGTGTGGGGTGCGTGTTCATTACAACAGTTTATCTCACTATAAAATGGGAGTAATACAAGGGAGATGACGTATTGAAAGTCATGCCACAAATAAATTATTTGAATCAGGATTACAACTTTGGTCTCTTAATTCTTAATAAGGCTTCCTTTCTCCAAAATCACCCTGATTTGAAATATTTTCTCAAGTATGATAAGACTGCTTGAAATTTTCTTCCATCTTTTCTCTTGTTCTTCATGGAGCAGCCAATGTGGAAGGGCAGATATATTAGTCAGGGTTCTCCAGAGAAAGAAACACAGTAAGATAATTAAGGGGTGTGGGGGGGGGAGAGGGGGAGAGGGGGAGGGGGGGAGAGGGGGAGGGGGAGAGGGGGAGGGGGGAGAGGGGGAGGGGGGAGAGGGGAGAGGGGAGAGGGGGGAGAGAGAGAGAGACACGGGAGAGAGAGGGAGAGAGAGGGAGAGAGAGGGAGAGAGAGGGAGAGAGAGGGAGAGAGAGGGAGAGAGAGGGAGAGAGAGGGGGAAAGAGGGGGAGAGAGGGGGAGAGAGGGGGAGAGAGGGGGAGAGAGGGGGAGAGAGGGGGAGGTTATGAGAAATTGGGTCACATAATTATAGAGCCTGAGAAGTTCCAACATCTGCAGGATGGGTCAGCAAGGTGGAAACCTAGGAAAGCCAATGGTATAGTTCCAATCCAAGTCCAAAGGCCTGAGAACCAGAAGAGCCAATGTTTAAGTTCTGGTCCAAAAGCTGGGCAGTCCTGAGACACAAGAAGAGCCAACGTTTCAGTTTAAGTCTAAAGGCAGGTAAAGGCCTACGTCCTGCTCAAGTAGTTGGGCAGGAGAGGTTCTCTCCTCCTCAGGGGAGGGTCAGCCTTTTTATTCTGTTCAGACCTTCAACGGATTGGATGAGGGCCACTCACATTAGGGAAGACAATCTGCTTTACTCAGTCTACCGATTCAAATGTTAATCTCATTCAAAAATACCCTTACGGATACACTCAGAATAATATTTGACCATATACCTGGGCACCCGTGGTCCAGTCAAGTTGACACAAAATTAACCATCACAGCAGGGATGGGGGAAACTCTTACCTCATCTGGGGAAATAGGACTTGGGGATTCATCAGTTCCTTTCTGCTCAGAGATGGACCAGCATCTCCAATAAAGTAGGGTTCATTTTTTTAAGAACTTCTAGATTGAATGAAGTTTCCGAGACCAGAATTCCTATGGAAGAGATTTCTAGAGATTGAGGAAACCATGTCCCTAGGTCTTTAAATAGGGGGAAGATGTAAAATCACTAGTTGAAACTGCCCTCACTCCCTTTGCAAATTGTCTTTTATTCGGACTGGTCCTACCTTGCATTTTCCCCTCTGTTGGAGCTTAGGCAGGGTTTGGAGTATCACGGGTTATCAGGCAAAGGAGCCATGATCTACAGAAAAACATGGAACTATAGCTGTAGATTAAGGTAGATTATAGAACCAAAATATAGGGACACGTCAAGAAAATAGTCCACTTCCAGGGAGTTTACGGAAACTGAAGGTCAGAATAAAATAACAGATCGGAGCCAGGAAAGTAATCAATAGAAGAGTCCAGAAGCTAGATGGCAAGGCAAGTCCAAGGAAGGGGTCAGAATAGGAGAGGCTGACACAAGGATCCAGAGACAAGAAGAAACCAGACAACTTCTGTCTCTGACAGGAAACCTTTTAGACTTTTTCACAGGAGCCTAGGACCTGCTCACCAGGATCTGGCCGTTCTAGTACCAATATGGCCATATGTCACAGAATCAGGATCCTTGTCAGAAGCACCTGCCAAGGACTGTGAGAAACCCACCAGAGGCTGGAGGTTGGGAACAGATTTCAGTGACAGGTAGGAGAACTGCAAAGACAAGGCCAAGAAGAAAGAAGATAGTAAAGAATTTTTAAGTATCTAAGTCCTGTTTGTAACAAATCTTCCTCAGCCCCCAAGGATGGGTTTCATGGAGGGCTTCACTGTGTTGAAATCAGACTACACAAATGGTAGAAAATGCTAGTCTTGCTGTTGGTAAATTTCATCGTTAATGTTGCTCCAGTGAAATATTACTTCCAGTAAATCCCATGGCAATTAACGCTTTTTTCTCTTTTCCTGAAAACTTGAGCCAAGTTGGAAAGCCTTACCAACCTAATTTCTTTTTGTGGTTATAATTTTGGGACTACCATAAACTTCTCTTTCTCTCATCCCCATGCCTTTTCTAGATTCCACAGTCCCACTCCATGACAACTACAATACAAAGGAATATATAGGTATTGGTTACAATGTCCTACCTTGAATGACGAATGAGAGTACTTATTCATTCATTCAACACATGTATTGAGTTCCTACTACGTGCCAGGTATTTTTCTATGCACTAGATATACAGCAGTGAGAAAACCACACAAAAATCCCCTTTCTCATAAAGCTTGTGTTTCTGTGAGATTCCTAACGTGCTTTTGGGAGAGCCTGGTAAGTAGGACTTTCGATCTTTCCTCGTACACACATGAAGAATCAGCTTTTCACTGTAACCAGAAGTTCTTTCTTCTCTGCCTGCACTTTAATGGTTTAATGGAGCATCTGAGTCCTAGAAAATTATTTCTATTCTCCATCAAATATGACCAAGGATTGGGATAAATGGAAATCTGAGTGTGGCTTAGAACATCCAATTCTTACAGTATAAATACAGTATCTGCCCTCACTAATTCCTTCGACTTCTATCTACTCCAAAATGTACACCTAAGCTCTATTCATCAAGCTCCTGGGCCTCTTGAAGCCAGACCCCTGAGGTCCATCATTCAGAGTCTACATATATTTATTGAATAGCCATTAAGTTCCAGGCATGCTCACATAATTATTTCACTTATTCCTCACAACAACCCTATGGGAGATGCAGAATAGGTATTCCTAACCTTCCTAGACTTCAGTTTTCCGAGCAAGATGTGTCAATGACTCACGCAAGGTCAATAAGCTAGTAAGTAGTTCTTTAAAATATGAAAATCATTCTTTTGACTCCATGGCCCTTGTCCCCTAGTGTCCTTATGGGGGACTCTTTTTCTTTATTAATCATTCTGTGTGCATGAAACATGGTCACAAGCACAGCATATGCAGTAGCCTCACTCCTTGGAGCAGGTATATTCAATCATCTTGACTGTTCAGTAGCTCATATTCCCTTTAGATTCCACATCTGCATGGAGGCACCAAGAGGGGACAGGAGGATAGTGGTGGTAGTGAAAGATTCATTCAATAGCATATGACTGAGAGTCTGCACTTCTATCCCTACTCAGTTTGGAATTGGGAAACCTGAGGTCTGGGCAGTTTCACAGTAGAGATTAATGCAAAAAAAGTTTAATGCAAAAATTCATTCATATCTGTATGAGTGGTGAAATTTATGAATATTCTACTTCACCATTGGTTGGTGGAGAACCTTCAGTTTTGACTTGGCTACAAGGAGTTAATTAGATAGAAGCACCTATACTGATCATCTGGAGGTTTTTCGGTATTGTTTTTTGTTTGTTTTCTTCTTATTGTTTTTTACCTGCCTATCACATTTACTGTGTGGGTTGGCACAGCGGACACCCTTTAATATTGCAGATCCAAAGGGTTTCTTGGATTCACCAAGTCAGTTCTCATTTATATGTAAGGATGGGACAGACAGGAGAACAAGAGAAAGCGAGACGTGACATAATTCCCCGCAGACCATTAGAATCAATACTTTGTTTCTAGCCCAACTCCTACTAGTCCTTTCCTTAAAGCTTCAAACAAAAAGAAAATAAACTGATTTTCTGCCAGTTCCTTCTATCCTCTTGTGACCCTGTGGTGGAGATGGTAATAGGGAGGATAAAGACTGCGAAGACCTGAAGCCAATGGAAGTCATCAAGCAAGTAGCCCAAAGCATCAGGCAACTAGATAAACATCCCCTGGAGAGTTGAGAATTGACTGCTGTTACGAGTGGGAAAAGTCAGCTGCAGTCAGGTTACTGATTATTTTGCAGTAGAAAAATTATCCTCAGTGCCTGAACCCCTGGAAACATGAACAATGAGAAGGAAACATTTTCAATAAATAACCTAAGCTGATTTGACAGGGATCTGAATCGGGCTCCAGCCCAAATCCAAAGGTAAGAAATAAAGGAGGCAGCTGTACCTTTAAATTCAGTCCTTGACAAAGTCCCAAGAGACTCCATTTTTATTTTTTTCCGCCTCTGCAAAAATAATACTTGCTCATCTCATCACATTGATAGTGTACTGTCAGCACTGGAGGAACAAACTGTATGTGTGAATTTTTAAAATTTGGGCCTAAGAATGTCACTCAGGTAATGTTCCTTTGAGATCCCAGGGGTTTTACATTCCCTTCTGTGTTCCTTATCAGATCCTTTGGCTGGGGGCAGGGGAAGGAGCTGAACAGAGGACTTTGAGGCTCAAAGGTTATTTCCATCCGAAGCTGTCAAGACTGTTTGCCCTCAATGGCCCAGAGCCTCTACATCCCTCCCCTTAAAAGTCTGCTCTCAAATAATTCCATCACTGTACTTTGTCCTGAATGAGAAATAGTCACTTCTTTGCCCAAATTCCTCATCTCTTAAACAATTGGTTTAAAGAAAAATATACATCTGAAAATCAGGAAATTTAGCACAATTCATAACATTAACAACCAGTACATTCAGTGTTAGATATGAATGAGAGGAGGACTGCATTGTTAAATACAAAGTAAACTTATTTATCTAAACCCCAAAAAATACAAGTGTTTTTAGGCTGTCAGTTGTTTCAGAATACAGGTAATCACGGGAAAAGGGAGAAAGTTAGTTTGGAGGAGAGGTTTTAATCTTACCGGATTTCCAATGTTCCATCTGCCAGCCCTTCCGACAGTCAACAGATTTTACGGAGGGGACATGAGGTAGCTGCAGTGACCGCTCCCAAAAGGCTTCCACTCTCTGGGCCTCTGTATCCTCAACTGTAAAACAGGAGGGTTATTTTATATTATCTTCAACACGCCTTCCAGTGCCGACATTTCCTGATTTCAGAGTCCCTTCCACAGGTCCTGTGGCCACTTCCTAAATAGGCCTTCTCCAGCTCTAAAGGCACTGGCTTCTTCTGTAAACTCAAAGTTTCTGCTCACAATTTTATTCTCACTGAAGCAGTGGAGGATCTTGTCTGAGGTCTTGTGGTAGGCAGAATTCTAAGATGGGCTCCCAAGATTCCCAGTCACTGGTGCATACACACCTTCCCCCAATTATTCAATAAAACACTAATCTATCAGTAGGTACTGCTGTGAAGGTATCGAAGATGTAATTAAGGTCCCGAATCAGCTGACCTTAAGATAGGATGATTATCTGGGTAGTGCTGACTTAATTGCATGAGCCCTTTAAAAGCAGCCTTTTCTCTGGCTGATGAGAAAGAAGAGAGATATGCTCCAGCTGGCTCGGAAGAAAGCAAACATTCATCTTGTGAACTGCCTTTGGGGGCTACACGGCAAAGAACTGTGGGCAGCCTCTAGGAACTGAGAGCAGCCCCCAACCAGCAACACCCAGAAGAAAACCAAATTCTTCCAACAACCTGAATGGAATTAGAAGAGGCCCTGAGCCCAGATGAGAAATGGCAGCCCTGACTGGACACCTTGATTTCAGTGCAGTGAGACCCTGAGCAGAGAATCCAAGCATGCTGTGCCCAGGCTTTTGGCCCACAAAAACTGTTGCCTGATAAACTTATGTTGTCTTAAGCCATTAAGTTCGTAGTAAGTTTTAATACAGCAGTACAACACTAATACAAGTTCTTTTAGCCACATAGTCTTGGCTCCTGTTGACCTCTCCATTAATTTTTTTGCTTTAAATCTCCCTTAGCTTGTGAATTATTTCCTCTTCTTCACATCACTTTCTCTGAACAGACATGAGCAGGATTTACAGATAATAAATCTGTAAGTGGAGCAACATTACATCACTTAGCCACAGCTACAACTTCCTGTCATCAGTGAAATTAAAGACATGAAATCCAGTAATGTGAATTAAATACCTGGTCATCCAGAGGAATGGAAAAATAAATCCAAGATGATTCCACACATCTAGCTAAAGTTCCGGGGTTCAATGCAAATCCAGATACAAGATCAATTCCTTCATTTGGTTATTTAGAAATATCTAGGGAGCACTACTCTGTGGCAGGCAATGGGGATTCCATGATAAGCAAGACAGACAAGGCATCTGCCCTCACGGACCTGACAGTCCAGTGCAGGGTGGTCCAACAGAAGTATTATGTGAGCCACATTTGTCATCTTAAATTTTCTAGTATCCACCTTTAGAAAAGCAGATAAAAAACAGATGAAATTAATTTTAATATATTTTATTTGACCCAAGGTATCCAAAATATGATTTCAACATGTAATCAATATACAGAATTATTAATGGTTTGTATTTTACACTTACAACATATCTCATTCCAGACTAGCCACATTTCAAGTGCTCAGTAAGCACATGTGGCTCATGGCTACTGTACTGGACAGCACATCTACTTGATACTATGATGCACAGTGATAACTTGTTAGGCTGTGGAAACGTGAAGGCAAGGCATTGAACTTAGACTGGGAAAGGGAGAAAACAAGGGAGACAATCATGTTAACCGGGTGAATGGTGGGTACAAGGGTGTTCCAGGATGAGGGGCTAGCATAAGCAAAGAACAGGCAGTGTGAGAAGAATGAGTTTGCTCAAAGGCCAGAGAGAGGAAAGTGGACCATTCCCAGAGAACTGCAGGTATTTCAGACACTGCTGGAGTGTGGACAGGGAAGGAAGAAGAAAGGCCCATGGAATTAGGCTCACTGTCTACTGATCCACTCTGTCAGCTCTGCCTCTTCCTACTTAGGGTCACTCATAAGCAAATCCTGCCCAGTCCTTTCTCTGCTTGGAATTGTTACTCTCTAAACCCCTTTTCCCAAGAGTATCTTACACGTCAGACCCTGTTAAATAGTCAGCTTCGTTTGGCCATAATGTTAATAGCAATCACCCAAGGAAAAGTCTATCCTGGGGGGCCAAAATACTGGTTTTACAGTGCCCCAGACATTTAGGTCATGTTGCCAACCGCTGTGGGCTTCTCTGCTTGCCCCAGAAGTCTCTCTTTTCTTCCATAAAAGTAATGATAATGATAACAACAGATGACATGCTTAGAGTGGTGAAGTGATTTGTTCAAGGCAGTACAGCTAATAGAATGTACAGTTGGGATCTAAATCCAAGGAGTCTGAATTTAGAGGGTCAACAAGCTGTAGTACATCTTCACCTCCCTCTCCACACACACACAGACACACACGCACACACAGCAAAAGCTTAGCCCTGAGAAATGCATGGTTAGGTTGGACCAGGCTCTCAAAATGGTGAGCTGGTGGTCATTCTGAGGGAAGGGACCTGAGAGGACGTGGAGCCAGGAAGAGAAAAGGTATCAGGATTGAGCCTCCAACCCTGAATTCTGAGTACCCCTAGCTAGGCCAGCAGTTATGCCCACTCATCCCTACTCTGGGCTGTGCAAGAGAATATTTAGTAAGAAAGACTGAATATCTAATAAAGTTGTTATTGTTGGGGGAGACACATGCGTGCACACACACACACTCCAACCTCCCAGAGGTGCTTCCCTGCAAGGTATAATCTAATTGGTGTCTCGAGGCTGTTGGGCTAATTTGTCGCCTCTGTTCTTGTCTTTGATCCAGGAGAGAAGAGGGAATGGATGGCAAATGCGGGAGCTGTGTTGCCAGTCATTCTGAGCCAACAGAGTGACTAACCAGTTCCCTCCCAACCTCATCATCCCTATCTAGCTACCCACCCCTCCCCCATCTTTGTGGCAAATAATTAAGCTTGTAAGCACTGGGCAGTGTTAGCTAAAGCTGACTGAGATATTCAAAAACAACCCAAAACATTCTTCTTTCTGGTCTGCTGCCCTGGATTAGGAATGGCTTATGATTTGTTTTGCTCTGCTTTCTTGCTGCCTGTGATCTCTAATTTACCCTCGTGCTTTAACAATGAACCTGTTTCTCTTTAAATGGTAGAAGACAGTTCTAACCATGGCAGGTGGAGATGGAGGCAAATGCCCAAGTCCTACAGAGACTGAATCAAGATAAACAACCTAATGATTTAACTCTTTCCTCAGCTGCTAGCTGCCTCGCATTACCCAAGAGTACACGTGCTCATTTGTCTTTCACTTGTCTTTGCAAGTGGACACTTGGTAACTTTGGTGTCGCTCTCCCCAACACAGCTGTGTGGGTGTGCACACGCTTACAGTGTTGGAAAATTATCATGGAGATTGAGGGTAAAGAAAAAAATCACACATCACAACTGTCTGGTAAGGGGTACTAGATGAAGAGAATTGCGTCACTTCCCTGAACACCCATGGTTTGCAGCACCCACACCACGGGGGATCTTAGAAATCCAGATTCCCAGGGGGCACCCCAGTGCTACACAATCAGAATCTCCGGGAGTGAGGTCAGAAGTCTGTGGGACTCAGTCACTCTGATGCCCACTCACTAATGTTTCAGAACCACCGCTTTACTGAATCCCTTCTGAGACTCTGCTTAAAAAGGCAAGAAGGCAGAGTAAAGGGAAAAGTGGCTTTGGTTTTAACAGAGGTTCTCAGCCTTGGATGCACATTAGAATCATCTGGAGAGCTCTAAAAATACTGATGGCTGGGCCCTGGCTGCAGAGGTTTGAACTCAGATGGTCTGATGTAGGGCCCAGGCAACATAATGTTCTAAAAGTTATCCAGATGATTCTAATGTGCAACCAGGGCTGAGAACCACCATTTACAGAAATATATGGTAGACTGTCACCTGGAGGACTTTCCATTTTCAGTTATCTCCTGGTCAATGCCCTGGTTTGGAGCCAGGATGGCTCCTGTGTAATGGGGACGTATTACCAGTTTGTAGGCAAGGAAGCTAATACACATTGAGTGCGGTTATGCATCAAGCACTACAATAGGCATTAGGCCCACAGAGCCCAGAGCAGGTAAATTCCCTGGGAACAACCACCGGCAAACATCCAAGGGGAAGAATTAAGATAAAGAGGTGATTAGTTCACAGGACCAGACAGAGAGGTGCTGATCATAATCATTCAAGGAATAAATGAACAAAAGAAGTAGGAGGCTCCAGGCATATATTTGGATTAGGTTAGGCACATTCCAGCTTAGATGCAGAAGGCTAGACTAAATGACCTCATGTTTCTTCCAAACTTCTTCCACAATGCTCTGAAAAAGGATAAGGGCAGATATGATTTGGAAGTTGTTCCTGCACGTTCAAAATGATGGAGAAAACTGAGGTCTGATGTCCAAAACCATTCTCAACTAAAACTTTGAGATGACCCTTAGAGAGGAACCAAGTCAAGCATTATCATACCCATTTTATAGACTAGAACAGTGGTTCTCGATCTGTGGCCCCTAAAACTTATTAGAAATGTAATTCTAGTCCTAGTAAATGAGAAACTCTAGGGGTGGGGCCCTGCAATCTGTGTTGTAACAAGCTCTCCAGGTAACCCTGATGCAGGCTCAAGTTTGAGAAGCACAGCTCTAGTGAGTTCGTTCAACTGATCCTCAAAGGAAGAGTCGACTTTTCCTTTTTTTCACATCAATAAGTATTCACCAAGGAGCTTGCCTATCTAGCCCTCAATCACCCCCTTCTCAGAACTGCGCTGGAGAATGCTGAGGTGCAGGGCTGCGATGAGAGCGGGCATTGTGGCTGGGAGGATACACTGGAGATTGGGCCTCTAAACCCTGACGTGTGCTTGCAGTGTGACCCCACGGAAACCAACTAACATCTCTGACTCAAAATCTGGCACACGTCAGGTGCTCAATAAATATTTATCTGGGTACCTGTAAACCAAGGGTAATAGTGCTGGAGGAGGCAGGGTACTGTGAAGTCAGACATATCTGAGTTTGGGTCCTGGCTCTGCCTTTAAACTAGCCTCTTGACCTGGAGCAAAGCACTTCCCACTTTAGCCTCGGATTTCTCAGCTATAAAATGGAGGAGAGGGATTCTGATTACAAGCTCTCCAAGGGCTCTGTTGACATCTAAAATATTTTGTTTAAAGATCTGCACTTCGATATTGAGAGAGTTTAGTGACCCAGACAGTTTCTGTAAAGATACAGCCATACAAACACAAACTCTTCTGTAGCCTCAGAATACAGAATTCTGTAGCCTCTATATGCTGATCAATTTCCAGTACCCAGTAAATGACTACTTCTACTAACACTACCACTGCTACTATAGGAGGTGGTTTACTCATTAATATGGGGCAAGCAACCACCTGATTAAACATTACCCCAACCCACTTATCGCTTTCCATTGAGTAGTACACAGCGGTCTCTCTCTGTGGCAGGAAGCTGCTTGGAGTAGCTGGGAGACACGCGCAAATGACTGGGGAAGCCGCTGAGCTCATTAGGCTTGCAGGGCTGGGTGAACCCCTCAGTGGCCCTTAAACATTAGAAGGTGAAAAATATAACAAAGGGTCAAGGAAAACATCATAGGAAGGAAGGGAAATAGTGAAAAGAGCTAGGGCAGTGGGAAGAGGCTGGCCAGGGATGCGAATCCCTGCTCCACAGTAGCTGTGTGGACTACATCTCTGAGCCACAGACTCATGTGTGAAAGGGAGACCATAACACTGGCTTTATAAAGTTGTTCTCCTCACTAAATACGACAATGCAATATAAAATAGAAAGGTTTTAAAAAATAGGACTATGGACTATGTAAAGCACCCAGTTTCGAACCCAACACAATCTTAATTGCTCAGTCAATGAGAGGGGATATTATTATCCTGATTTACCTTTGCATGTGAAATTCAAGGGAGTTGTGAGATCCTGGCAGCCTGCAACTTAATCAAACAAAATAACGGGTTTGACAAGTACCTGCTACATACAGAGCTCTGTACCAGGTACTGTGAGGCATAGCCCAGAAATGGCAGGCGGAATCATACAAAATTGCAACATTTGACCATTTAACAAATAAACCCACCAAAGTTATATGATTCAACCTAATATACGAGCCTGTGCCTCATTTCATGGAAGGTCTGATACTGTGGAGGAATGACTGATTTGCACAGGAAAACAATAGCAATCCCCCAATGTTTAAGCAAGTGCTAAATTGAATGTAATGTAAAATGAGCTTTTCCTGGCTGAGTGACCTACTGAGATCCCCATACTTTCTGAGTTGCTTTTTCAAAATACTACCTTCCGTTTTTTTCAAAATACCACCCACCTGGCCCTGCTCCCTTCCTTCCAGCCAGCTCATGGATAGGAGGCCAGTGGCACACTCAACCCTCCCTGGAGGAGCCTGGCATGCTGAAGGAGCTCAGCACAGCCAAAGGGAGGCCGACGTGCGGAACAGAATGCTCCTTGAGATTCCACGAGCCTCCGACCGACGGCAATGGGCTGTTTCATAGAGCTGATCTCTGTCATCATGACACCTGCAACCCTTTCATTATAAAAATATATGCATATCCCACAGGGCCCTACCACTTCCACCTTCCTTGAGTGGCTGCTGGGTTTTACACCCACCAGATTAGATACATTCTGACTTGTTCAGACACCGGCAGTTTAGGTCCCTTGGTTCCGGAAGCCAAGGGGATTAAGGGCCGCTGAATCAAAGGAGAAATTGGAGGCACTTTCCCAGGTGGAGGTTTCCCAAAGGCAGCCTCATCTCACCTGATGTTAGAATCAGACTCATCGTTTTCCCCCCACTGCCTCCTTAGACGGAGCCTGTCTTTTACCCTCGTCAAATTGGGGACAGTGGCACATCCCTGCTGTAGAGGACTAAGGCCACTCTGTTTCCAGCCTGGACACTCTTCATGCTCTCCCCTGAGGGAAGCGGGTGGCTGGCTGGCCCTCTCCCAGGTAGGAAGTTTGGCTGCCAGGCTTCTCTGGTTCCACATTTATTTCACAAACATTTATGTAACACTCACCATGTGGCAGGCGCTGTTCTAGGCGCTATGCACATAGTAACGCATCCATCATTCTCATAACAACCCTGTGCAATCTGTAGAGTTATTAAACCCATTTTACAGATGAGGAACCTGAGGCACAGAAAGATGATGTAACCCACCCAAGGTCACAGAGCTGGTAAGTGGGAGAGCTGAGATTCAACCAGGCAGTCTGGCTCCACAGCCTACTCCCTGAACTACTAGAATATCATGCCTCTGGAAGTAAGACCTTTCTAAGGGGTGAATCGGGGCAGAGGGAAGGTCAGAGGTCTTACTTAAAGGTACAGCCACTTGCAGTAAGGCTTGCGTTGGGGGGCACTAAAGACATCTGCTCTAAAATGTCTCCCCCTTGCCCTGCTGAGTCAGAGTTCATACTCTGATCCCTCTTCTGAGGTATCCAAAGCCCTTCCTGAGTTGTGAATAAAACTTGGCAGGGGTAATATAGTCACCTTTGGTCATGAACACCCAGGCCCAAAGCACGTTATCATAGTCAAAGCAGAGTCCTAAGAGTTTGGCTCCCTAAACAGGCAAGTTGTGAAGGTGAGGGAGGGAGTTTAGGAAATGTCTATGGCTGCCAGAGTTACCCAGGAGAGACAGGCCTGAGAATGACCATGAGGAGGATCCCTAAGTAGCCAGGGATTTCATGTGAAAATACTGGCTACCTGGGGGCGGCAAGGCCCCACAAGAACAAACAAGCCTACATTGAAGATAGTCGTTACCTCCTCCCTGG